>NC_090448.1:1054713865-1055338865 GCF_031143425.1 Pleurodeles waltl
CCGATAAAATAAATGTATGGAGAACAGATTCAACAGGGCAGACTTGTATAAGCTTTCACTATTCACACAACATGTAAAATTATGGCGTGACTTGTAAATTACAGTCAGATTACTGAGGGTGAATGCTTAACTCACAGAGAGGATGGTATAGACGAGTTAATAAACAAGTCCTGACACCATTACGATTAAGATGATATTACATGTCAGAGACCTGAGGTTTGTATTGATTCTTTAGTTTTCCAGGAATTGAGAAGTAGCTGTTACCAAATGGGTCATTGCTATTTGGAGCAGCCCAGCAGCGGGATAAATAATTATGCATTAGACAGGAAGAAAGGTGCCAACCTCTCCAAAAAGGATTTGAACGTGTGCACCTCAGGTACTCCGCAGCAACCTCAGTGCAGCACCTGTTCAAAACGTTGAGGGGCACCACTTGCTGTAAAGGATAGGTAGTTTGAACTGCAACAAAATATAGAGGGAAATTCAACTCAATAAAGTATTTATGGCAATCCTGATTCAGCAATAAGTCTATACTTACACCCAAATCAGATTATGAAGTGTACACAAACACTTAGGGCCTAATTAAGAGTTTAGCAGATGGGAAAGCCCGTCCACAAAACTCCGGGAAGGGTGGCAGCCACCTTCAAGGCGACCACCATGCCGGAGCTGTTATGAGTTTCCCGCTAGGTCGGCGGGCAGACACCTCAGTTTCTGCTGCCAGCCTAGCAGAAAATAGGCTGCAGGATTGGCTTTGGCTCGTAATCGAGCCAGCAACATTGCTGTAGCCCGCAGGGTGCACCAGCACCCTTGCAATGATCACTATCTGTAAAGCAGACAGTGAACATTGCAATGATGCTGGGTAGTGGGGCCTCTGCATTGCCCATGCCAAGTGCATAAGCAGTGCAGGGGCCCCACTGTGGCCCCCTGCACCTGTTCTTTGCCAGCCTTTTCATGGCATTGCATGCACTGCTGCCCTGACGGATTACGATCTCTGCCACCGCCTGGATACCGGGATCATGGATGCTAATGGAACCCTGATGTTCTGAATGCCAGGGGCTTAATGTGGCAGTTGAACCTCCGTAACAGCAGTGATTCTGACCACCGCCACACTCATAATGAGGCCCTTAATTTCTGTGTTTTTCCACCTGTGCACACTTCACCAGAGAAACTGTCTGAAATATGTGCAGGGCCAAGGCAATTGAATGAGTGAAAGATATGTGGGAATTACATGCAAAGATTCCTAAAGTCTTTCCTTATTCCTAAGGAAAACATTTAGGCCTAGATTTACTAAGATGTCATGCTGCGCTGCATTTTGTGAAAGAGAGAGAGCAGAATTGTGTCATATTTACAAAGATATGGCTCAGATCTTCTCTATCCTAGTTCTGGCACACTTGTGGAATGCTCTAATCTGAAAACAATTTAATGACAGTATATAGTTTCACATGTTTACCCAGACACCATTTATACTTATTTACCATATTATATAGATTTATATACCATTTGCATACATGTGAATCGGAGTGATTTAAGTAAGCAAAAAGCACGGGATGCAAGAGGTAAGGTCAAGGATACCTCAGTCAAAGCCAGGGGAGCATTACATAGTCGTAGTTACTTAACTAAAAGACAATCAATCCATCTGTTCCACAGTGTATTTACATTATATCATATATCTTGTACATTGAATAAGTCAATGACCAACACCTGATCTGGACTTCCGAGTGATTCTGCTCAGCGAATTAAGTGGCCAGTTGATATTTAGGACTTTTACAGTGGATGCAACTGCAATGTTCCAAAATTCTTTATTTAGCAGGTTGTGCAGTAGTTTGTTCACTCAGACAACATTTGCCATAGATCATATTTTCTCATGTTGTAGTTTGTTGTACTTCCTTTGCATATGTGTATGATGCATGTTCATAAATGTTATATTGTCCTACAATATGTGAAGAATCCGAAAAGTTCGTAATTACTAGATGGGGTTGTAAATGTTGCCAGGCCTATACTATTTGATCTTTCAGGATCTTGGATGTTTTGATTGCAATCATGAGTTTGTAAATATATAACGATGATGTGGAAAGTATGTGCCAATTTTTAGATGTGGGCTACAGGCTGCTTCGGGTACACTGTTAGCCTCATGTAATCAAAATATGTATACAAGTATACATATATGGAGAGATTTTGGGCAAAGAGCCTATTTAAGTGTTATTCGTGTTTTCCTTCTAACCACCACACCATGCAGGACGGAGCAATGGATGAGCCCATTTAAACTGACTCTCTTGAAATGTGCGTGATTTCATATTTCTCTGATTGTCATGCTTCTATTTTCACACACACGCAATGCTCTCCTTTTGAAAATCCTTCCTCGGTTTCATTTGAAATAAAGTGCTTACCAGTCTTCTTTGATGAGCACATTTAAAAAAAAATCTACATGTTTTTTATTCCTTTAATGACTAATGGGACACATATTTATGCTTTATGGAAACAGGTTCTGCATAGGGCTGTACCCGGAAGAACACTTCAATTGCCATTTTAGCGTACAGGACATTAGTACAGCTATCTTGCTTGGTCAATTTCACATCATCAGGCCTCAGGCCTACGAGTGTGCAGTGTTTCTAATTGTAAATTATGTGACTGCTATATGTATGCAATCTATAAACGTGATTTCATACTCTTTCTTTTTCACCCTGAGATTTGTGCTTAGCTAGTGACCCTTTCTGTGGTATTTTGTATATTTTCCAGAAACATTCTGGACTCATTGTGCACAAATCTTGTCATACACACAATATGTAAGTTGTCATACTGACAGAGCATGTTCACACATACTAACTTTTGATGTTTAGCTAACTTTTGAATTTTTAGTCTTTACTATAGGCCCATTACTCATTGAGAAGTAAGGTAAATTGATCCCCATGTTGTTCTGTATATGATCCATTATAAACACTGGGGTCAATGCTAAATTGAACCACTGTTTTTGGTATTACTGATTTTTGTTCAGGTTCACTTCTGGTTTTAATGGCTGCTCTTGGTCTGTGATACAGCTTAAGGTGTTACAAGCAGCTCTTGGTTGACATCAGTCAGAGTCATTTTCACAGGGGTTGGAGTAGCCCAGCTTTAAACCCTCGGAAACTGTCTGGAGAAGGATTCAGCATCTTTATCTCAGATTCTACAAGGGATATAAGGTTTCATCTGTCTTTCAGTTCTTCTATTGACCTGTATATCTGCAAAAGTGGTTTGATCACATTGAGATATTACCATTACCCTGGATTTATTTGAGTGCATGTTCTGCTCTTTGAAATGTGTTTTTATTAGACAGTACTGAAGCTACTGCTGCCTAGATCAAGATGTCATATGTCAATCCAGAATTCCACCCTGAGGAACTAAAACACATAGAGCCTCATTACACCTTTGGCGGTCTAAGGACCGCCATGTTGGCGGCGGCGGTCAGACCACCAACAGGCTGGCGGACAGGACTGCAATTATGAGTATGGCGGTGATGCCAATGGAATACAGCCAAAGCACTTCTGGCACCGCCAGTGTGGTAAGACCACCGTGGACAATTGGAGCCAACAACAGGCCGGCAGAGACCATGTTTCCGTTGGACTCATTACAATGTTGCACACTGCCAACCTTTCCTCTGCGGTCGGACCACCACAGAAACCCAGGTGGAAATCAGCTGGATGAAAGGAGACAATCATCTCTAGGAAGCCTTACTCATTAGGAGCCACCATGGAACCACAACTAGACTTCATCCCCCTGCACCTGCGCGCTGAAAGACAACAAAATCATCGCTGACGAGGACAACAGCAACCGTAAGTACATACACTCACATGTTACATTTGTATATTGGCAAATTTTGTATCGACATAACATACCATAGGAAGGGGGGTGCTAGGGCTATATTCAAATGTGATAGTACTGTGGCACGCACATACAGCAACAAATACACCCACTCATACACAGCATGCACACTGCAGCCAGCACACACACACCACATGTCAAGAACACACAGTTACGCACAGCAACATAGCACAGGCCTAGTCTCACTCATTCACATAAAAAAATACAACATGGCACAACTACCCCACAACTGCACAATCAAAACACATTGTCTAGCAATCACAATCGACACTGGCCAGGGACTCATTACACATACAACACAGTGTACAACCAGCTGGGAATGAACACACACAATTACACCATCATGCAACTTAGCATTCGACACACACACACCACTTACACACAGCACATCGTGCCTATCATTACATGCACAATACACAGTCAAAGCACACAAAGCCACACACTACAACATCAAAAACATGTCAACTCAAACACAACACAACACCATGACAACATGTCAGCAACATACACATGCCCATCACATGGCACACACCCTATCCCTGGGGGACAAAAGCGCTGCACACACCCTTGCATACTGCTAAAACAACACAGGAAGCACAAGCGCCACACACACACACACACACACACAAACACTGGAACACACACAATATCAGTCAGGAACAATTCAAACCTAGGAAAGGAAATGCAGAACAAAGGGGTAACCAGAAAACCAACAACTGGTTGGTTATACTATATTATAATATTTTTAACAAAAAAATAGGAGGCCAAGGCCATTGGCCAGTCCATATAAATACATTTACATTGCACCAAAGGCACAAAGTGGTTCCCCAATTTGACTCCTGACTGTCATGTAACCTCCACAGGTAGGGGTATCAAGGGGCAGGCAGGCACTTCAGGGACTTTTGGGGGGTGGATGCGGGGAGTTGGGCTTAGGCTGGGAAGGGCGGAGGTTTGGGCTTAGGCTTGGGAGGGGGGATTTCGGTTTTGGCTTGGGGAGGGTCGGGTCTTTGTGGGAGGGGTTGACTTCTTGGCAGAGGGAGTGGCATGGGTACTGGCAGGGAGGTAGGAGAGGCTTTGGAGTTGCAAGGACTTGGGGAGAGAAACAGATCTTTTAGGGTTGTCACAGGGGAACAGTAGGGAAAAGGTTAAACTTCAAGAGGAAAATACTCTTAGACATATGGGGATGGTCATAGCAAAAGGGTTTTGGTCTGGAGGTAGAGGGAGTGGTTGTAAGAGGTGTTGGTGTGGATGTCTTGGATGCGTGTTTGTCGGAGGTATGCTTGTGGGTGGTTGGTGTATGTTGGGTGGGTAAGTCATGCCATTTATGTATTCTGGGCTGAGTGGGGTGGAGGTGCTGGGGGATGCCATGGTGGGTGGGTGCCTGTCTGTTGGGGTAGTGACTGCAGGTATGGTGGATGTGCTGCATGTAGGCGTGTCTGTGGTTGTGGTGTCTGCAGGTGTGGTGACTGGGGTAGATGTCTCAGGGTCTGCTGTTGTGCTGTATGTGGGTAGGATAGGGCTGGTGGCTGTAGCACTGAATGTTGGTGTGGTGTCTGAAGGTGTATATGCTGGTGGTGTGTCTTGTGGTGCTTATATTTGTCTGTGCTACCCTTAGATGTTGAGGTGGATGCATGCCTGTCTGTTTGTGTGATTTGGCTGGGTCAGGGAAGGGAGGAATCGAATTGGGAAGAGGAAGGTGGAGGAAGGACGACAGACAAAGGGAGACTGGCTGCCGTCAGTGTGTAGCCAGAGCCTGAACATATCTCTGTGACTGTGAATCCCCTCCAGGAATGCATTACTCTGTTGTATCTGAGTTTTTAGTCCCTGGGTGGCATTTATGATGGTCATCTGACCCACAGAGAAGGACATCAGGAGGCCAATAACCTCGTCACTGAGGGAGGGCTGTGATAGAAAGGGGGTGGTGGATATAGATGATGCTGGGGTGGTCCCAGATGCCACCACCACAGAGTGGCCACTGAAGGAGGATTCTGAGGATGATGTACAGGATTCATGACTTCAGGTCCCGTGGCCACAAGCTTTCCCACTCGGATGTGCCCCCTCTCCTTCACCTGCTGATGCTGCAAAACTGAAAGTGAGGTATGGTCATCACATTCTCTACATACCACTTCTATCATACTATAAACATCAGTAACATTACATCTAGTTGACCAACACCCCCAGGTAGTACCAGTTAAGTGCTAATATCATGTCATAATAAGATACAATATATGTCTCTCAATAAAAACATTTGTACATACAGGCTAAGCTACCTATCTCACACCTACAATACCACAATAGCAATAGATCTATCACACTGACCATTACATGACACAGTGTCGTTGACACATGATACAGGGTTCCTATCCACAGCAACATAATCAAGCAACAATCAAGTTATAGCCAAGAAATATAACATTGATTTCCACAATTCAAATACACAAACTCAACACATACTAACAAATAAGCCTAACGTCATGTACAAGGCAAATAAACATATTGTCTACTATACTCAGGACAGCCTGGTGTACACAAGCCATAACCCCTTCATGTCACATAGTTAACAAAATGCACAGTGAATATAGCAATCATGCAACTTATCGAATTGTCATACTCAAAATCTTTTTAGATGAAAGAGTCTTAACACACGTCACCTACACATGTACCAATAGTGACGTATGAAAGGATTGTAACTACATTGTGGACCAAGGCATCTAAGTCACTGTCCTCCTGAAAACAAAGTATATCAGTCATATAAGGGCCTTATGAGCTCAGAGCATTTACTCACACACAACAGCTAGTATATCTTCTGTTTCTAGTCAATGGACCACTGTCATGTGCATAAAGGTGACATTCAGAATGTTCTAATCATGCAATCATTCCATGAATAGCCCAATGACTGACTGGATGGCAACATCACTATCCACACATCAGAAATGACTACTGTTCCATCACTCTGTGAAAACCTTCTGAGAGATAAATCACATCTGATGCTACCATGACAGATACACCCACCATGATGCACGCCAAATGTCTGAATACACATACCATGCCACTCATGTGTATGTGAACCACCACACCTGCACCTCGTTGGTGTCAGTGCAAACAATATGTTTCCATATAGCCAAACTCACAGTAAACATAACCTATTTAGCAACAGAAAGTAGGTCTGTAGCTCTTTAAGATGTGGAATCATGACAGGACCTTTCAATTTTTACATTAAGTTGGGAAAAAGTTGATAAGGTTTATTTGTTAATAAGATATCTTTGACTATTTATGATGCCTACAACAGTATTGCTCAGTAAAGTGCTGAGTAGCCACTTACCACCTACTGAACCTTAACATGGTACTAACATTCATTGTTCTGACACCAATGTATGTGATCCAATAGGAGTCTAGAAATACCTCCATGGTTCCCAACATGTAGGTTGTCCACTCAGAAGACACATTACAAAAGTCTATGTACATCCCTCTCTTACCAAGGGGGTTCATCTTGTAACAGGTCTGAATAAGTGAAACTAGTACACCATGTGAAATGTCAGATGGACATCACAACATCACATGATGCTGTTACTCATCTGTAAGCTTTTGAAATGTGGGAATGACTTCAAATTGTCTGACTCAATGTTGCACATAGATATAGATCAATGGACATTGCAATGGGCAAAGAGTAAGGACCTGGAAAACTCATGAGTTTTTAAATATATAACGATGATGTGGAAAGTATGTGCCAATTTTTAGATGTGAGCTACAGACTGCTTCAGGTACACTGTTAGCCTCATGTAATCAAAATATGTATGCATGTATACATGTATGGAGGGATTTGGGGCAAAGAGCCTATTCAAGTGTTATTTATGTTTTCCTTCTAGCCACCACACCATGCAGGACAGAGCTATGGATGAGGCCATTTAAACTGACTCTCTTGTGAAGCTAGTAGATCATGTAAAATGTCAGATGGACATCACAACATCACATGATGCTGTTACTCATCTGTAACCTTTTAGAATATAGGAATGACTTCACATTGTCTGACTCAATGTTGCACATAGATATAGATCAATGGACATTGCAATGGGCAGAGAGCAAGGACCTGGAAAAAGTACCATCATGATATTGGGAGTACTGATCTGTAGTTGAGAATGAACAACCACCAGGGCATTGAAAGGTGTATTGTGTGACACATATGACACTGTCACATGTGCATCATTATATGCTTTTTTACAGAGGGGACAACATACGTGAGTAATTTATCCCTATACACTTTAGAATGTGCACACCTGTATACCATTGTTGGGAAATGTACATCAATGTGTCGACTGGAAATCTTTGACCGCTCGCACTAACCATATTTTCGGAGCTAACAATCTGTCACATCAGACACTAACCTGTTGAAATGGTGAAATTGTATTAGGTCTGTACTTATCCCCTTGTGGCTGCTGTGCTTCCCTCAAACGCCCATCCAAACCCCGCTAGGTCACCGCCAATGTGCGGGCCATGGGGGGGTCAATGTCCGTCAGGCACCCTGTCCTTGTTGGGAGGACATTGCTAGCTGGACCTCTGAGGTCCTCCAGGCCCAGCCTCTGAGGTTCTCCCATCTTTTCCTACAGTGGGTGCTCTGCCGGCTGTGGACCCCCAGGGTCTGTACTTTCTTGGCGGTGGCAAGCCATATTCCCATCTTCTGATGGGTGTTTACCTGCATGGATGACACAGACAAGAATAGAATGTCATGCCCACATGCACCATACCAAAACAAGCAGGGTGAAAAACAAGTTAGTGCACATAGCCATACACAGAGAGTTTCCAATACCCCCTTCAATGATAGATGAACTTATGCAGTAAGGCCATGTGTGATGTTAGAACAGGCACACGATATGCATATCCACCAACAGGTGTCAGCTTGTTACCTATGACTAGACTACATGCATATCTGTAAAAGTGGTATTCCTGGCAAAGTTTGTCAATGTACCTTCATTGATCATGTATTACAGTCAGTAGGTGGCTCAGGGAGCATACATCACACACTCTTTACTAAGTCCAAGTAATTGATATCTCTCTAAAGATATATGCACATGCCCATCTACCCACACATATCACCACAACCCTTCATTCTTCCACATTTCCCGGACATCATCACAAACTTGACCCATCATCCATTGCTTGTCATAACAAAGGATAGATGGGAAAATATACATACATGCCCATGGTGCATTTACCTTTTCATCTAGTACACCACAGAGCTGTTCATACAGGGGTAGGACCTCCTCCAGAATCTTATTGAGCTTCTCCAGGGAGAAGGCAGGGGCCTTATCACCTGCAGGATGTGGCATGATTACTCCCAGGGACAGTACACAGCAGCTCTGGTCATTGAGGTCTTGCTGGCAGCAGTGTCAGGAGTCAAGTAAGAGATGAAGTATGAGATGGTGGTCACACCCACCACATAAGACATCGTCACCGTCAGCGGACATCACCATTGGCGCAAGACCACCAAAGGCAGCAATGTCTTCCAATGGCAATGTCCACTGCAGTTGTATCCGCCTACCACCATGACGACTTCCGCTGGCAGAGTTAGGTCATTACCTAATGTCCAGTACAGCAGGTCAGGCAGCTGCCATTTTAAGTCTCATAGCTGATCAGTAAGGTAGATCAAAACTGAGTCACAAGCTGTGAGACATATTTACTGCTTTGTGTTCACTGCTGGCTTTGAGCAAACATGTAGGAAAATGCAGGATTTATGTACAGGTTATAAACGTAATGAGTTATGACTAACATAACTTTAGTGGCAGAGGCAGCAATGGCAATCTGAAATATGGCATTTGTGTTGTATTAATGTGAAACATGGTAAGATTGTCATTATCATAGTGACTTTAATGACATCCTTCTCCATTTCTAAATCATGATTGAGGAAAGGGAATGTGATTGCTGTAAGAAGCCATTATTTGACTAAGTATATGCTGTGTACAATGTTTCGACAATTTCATGTGGCATGTCCGAGCATTATGTGTGATATGTATTTTAATACTTACAATAGGCAGAATGAGTTAAACACATGCATCTTGGTTTTATCACACTTAGTTACCCTGACATGATAAGAGTGAGAAAACCTCCAGTTTACCGTCCACTAGCAGACCTGCAGACCATGGAGAATCAATATATAATCCAAATCTACCTCCTGGATAGGCATGCAATCATGGTTCTCTGTTGTCAGTTGAAACCAGATCTGATGCCTGCCATTCATAATCCATGTAGCATACAACCCATTGTAGAAGTCATGCCAGTGCTGCACTTCCTGGCCACAGGCTCCTTTCAATATACCATGGCCCTAACTGCAGGGATGTCTCAGCTTATGTTCAGTCTGCTTTTGAGGGCTGTACTGTCTGCATTGTTGAAACACCTGGACAGCTACATCAGATTTCCATAACATGTAGATTTGGCCCACGTGAAGGCTGAGTTTTATGCTTTGGCATACATCCCACATGTGGTGGGTGCCATTGATGGCACCCATGTAGCCTTACTTTTCCCAAAAAGGCAATGAACAGGTGTATAGGAACAGGAAAAACTTCCACTCCATCAATGTCCAAGTAGTCTGTTTGGCTGACCTTTACATTTCACAAGTTTGTGCAAGGTACCCAGGGTCAGTCCATGATGCCTTCAGCATGCAGAACAGCAATATCCCACTGCTGATGAAACAACAGTACACAGAAAGGGCCCGACTGGTTGTTAAGTCATATATGTCATATGTGTCTGCAACTTTTAACTGCTAACAAATGTGTGGATGCCCAAGATAGAAGCTTGCCTCTGTGTAACTATTCCCCACAGGGGACTCAGGCTACCCAAACCATCCTTGGTTGTTGGGTACTCCTGTGAAGTACCCAACCACGCTAGGGAAAGTCTACTTCGATGAGGTCCATTGAAAGACAAAGCGTGTCGGGAGCGGACTTTTGGGCTCCTGAAGGCAAGATTCCGTAGCATTGATAAGTCTAGTGGAGCCCTCCTCTACTCACCCACCAAAGTATGTCATAATAATGTCGCCCTCAGACATGAAATCCCATGTATACAACGTCAGGGAGCCAGCAGTTCCAGCGGGTGAGAATGCAGTTGTGCCACATGAGGATGACTATGATGAGGATGAAGCTGGAGAAATCCAGGTAGATCTCATCAACCAGTACTTCACCTGATTGTAGGTATGTCATGTCCTGTAATTTTACTAACTCAGTGGGTTATTGGGGGTGTTAGGGATGCTTGATAAGGGTCTTAGTATGACTATCAGACAGGTCATAAGTAGCTTCTAAGCACATTCCTCAGATGTTAGTTTAACTTTAACATACAAGGCAATTTTATTTGTATTACACTGTTCTGGTTTTCTTAATGGTGGAGCAGTGCCTGCTGGGAGTTGCAGTGCTATCAGCCCCTCTACTGCCCATGCCATACACGGACACTGGGGTCCCAGGTAGGTTTAGTTGACATGTAGGTGGCATGGAGGGGTATTTGAATAGTTGGACATAGGGGTGGTAATTGGTTTGGCAGTTAATATGTCAAAAGGTGAACAGTGATCATGCAAGACAGAGGTTTAGGGTGACCTCATAGGTGTTGTGACTTACCCGACTCCACTTCCCCAGGTATTCCTATCAAGCCCACAGGATGCAGAATGTCCGAGACCTTCTTCTCCCATGATGTGAACTGTGGGGAAGGAGGTGGGGGCCCACCACCAGTCTTGCTGATAACCAGCTGGTGCCTGGTGGCTATGGAACATACCTTCCCCCTGAGGTTGTTCCTCCTCTTCCTGATGTCCTCCCTGGTGCGTGGATAGTTGCCTACGGAATTGACCCTGTCGACTAATCTGTGCCACAGCTCCATTTTCCTGGCAATGGATGTTTGCTGGACTATTGTTCCAAATAGGTGAGACTCTACTGTGATGCTTTTGTCCACCATGACCGTCAATTCATCATCTGTGAAACAGGGATGTTTTTGCGGGGACATGGTAGTTGTGGACGAGATGGTAAGGATGTAAAAAAAATTGGGATGAAGTGTGGGTGTTGTGATGTGAATAGTTGACCGGTGGTATCCAATGTGTGCAGTACTTATTGTTGTGTTGAGTGTGTTGTGCAGATATGTGATGTGTGCAATGTGAAGCGTGTAGGGGTGCCTAATCTATGGATTCTGATATTTTAATGCGTTTTTTTTTTAGATATGTATGGCGTTCTGATTGCAAAGGATTGTGGGTTTTGAAGGGTTGTGTTTTATAGTGCAGTGTGTCAGATGTGTGGCTGTGTGTCAGGTGTGGGGTTTTTCAATTATCCAATGTGGTGTTGTGTTATACTGTGGGGACTGCTGCAATTTCTACACGCACTGGTGTTTCCCCATGGAAGAACCACTATCATGATTTGTGGGTCGTAATAGGTTCAGTGATTTATTGATGGGCTGGTGGTGCGGTGGTGGGACGCCTCATTTCTGCCATCCAGAGTCCTGGTGGTGTCAGAATTCTGGCTGTCTTATGGCGGGCTTGGCTGTGTAACTCATAATACGGCAGTCTGTATGACCACCAACATGGCAGTCTTTTGGCGGCCGCCACCACGGCAGGCTTCCCGTCAGACCTCCAAACTCGTAATGAGCCCCATGAATTCTGGGAAAACATGCAGTGTTTCCTCCACCTCCCTTTCTGGACATTAGACATTAGACTACAGCTGGAGAAGTTGTGCCTGTCAGTTAAACTATCTGTCACAGCCTAGTTGTTTTAGATTCTAAACTTTTAAGATGTACTGGTCCTTGGGGAAGGTAGGTGGAAAAATGCGCACCACTCAAGCCCTTGGGCAAGGGACCATTAGGCCCCATTGGGCAATGCATGGAGCCTGTACACCACCTCTGTCATTTGGCAATGAAGGAATGGTAAAAATGTAAACACATGCTGGAGCCACTATACTGCAATGCTGCCACACACATGCACGTTGGCTTAGGCATAGCAAGAGGGTGTTTAAAAAGTACTTCAGTCACTTGGTTAATGCGAGAGGCAAAATGCTTGAGATGACTGTCACCACTTCCCTTGCCCAAGCTGGGGAAGTACACATAACCTTATCTCTTGATAAAGGCAGGGAATACTAGAAGTTACCTGCACCACCTTCTTGTTTTCTTTACTTTCCTCACAGTTTGTAAACATTGAGGCACATTAAAAGAAAAAAAAATATTTAAAGCTACTCAAGGCAGAAGGATTAAAAGTAACAAATGAGAGACACTTGATAGTTTATCAGGCATCTTGTTCCAAATTGCTAGAAGGGTAACTAAAATATATCTGAGGCCTTCATCAACCTCCCAATGATGAGAGTGAACCAGGCAGGGACAGCTAAAAGCTGGTTCTGCATCCTCACACCAAAATCAATAAGGATCCTTTTGTTCACCTGCAATGGCGTGTGCACAGTTTGCAATTGCATACAGGATCCAAAGGCATGACAAGGCCCGGGCTTTGTTCACCAACCAAAAAATAAGAGTGAAAGATGGCTGGAACACCTGACAGACCCAGTAATGTGACTGCACTAGCTAACATAGGCCCTTATTATGACATTGGCGGTAAATCCCACTTACCCCCATGCTGACTGCCTCCAACATACCGCTGCAGCACTCACCCACCAATCCGTCACTATTTAGCCACACACACAAATCCGCCAGACCAATGGTCAGTGATAAACTGGCAGTATCAAAACCCACACCGTTACACCAACAGAACAAAGCCCATAACATTATGACCCACGAATCACCACGGCGACCATTCAATGGCGGTAATCCATTGGTGGTACATACTGCCGCGCTCAAAATACACACACACAAACAAAACAGCACCACATTCAAACAACACACACCTGACACCCATACACACACCACACCCACACCACTATAAAACACACACCCACAGTACCCACAACCCCTCATGACTACAAATAATTGCCACAAGACAGACACCACGACCACAGACAAGACCAGAGCCACACACCACCATCTCTTATACACCACCCACGCACCTTATAACACACACCCCAACACATCACCCTTCACACCCTCACCCATACTACTCACACAACACCCATGGCACCATAAAGACACCCCTGATTCTCTAAGGAGGAGCTAAGAGTCATGATGGAGGAAATGATCAGGGTAGAGCCTCAGCTATTTGGAGCACAGGTGCAGCAGATTTCCATTGCCTGGAAGATGGCGCTATGGCAGAGGATCGTGGACAGGGTCAACACCGTGGGACAGCACCCCAGAACAAGGGATGATATCAGGAAGAGGTGGAACTACCTACGGGGGAAGGTACGTTCCATTTCAGCAAGACACCAACTCGCTGTACAGAAGACTGGTGGTGGACCCCCACCTCCTCTCCCACAACATGGGAGGAGCAAGCCTTGGCAATCATGCATCCTGAGGGCCTGGCAGGAGGAGGACTGTACTCTGGTAAGTAAACTCTCTATTACTATCACCCCCCTACCTGCATGCCATCACATACTCCCACTCCACCCTCACTCCCATCACTCCACTACCTCCCACACACCCTACCATCACATATCACCCATCCCGATGCCAAGCCCTGCATGCACCACCAATGCATGGACACCACTCACAGCCCTGCATTGACACCTATCACTAAAGCATGCACACTAGAGAGAATCAGCTAGCCCAACACATACCAACTCACACAAGTTAAACCTACCAGGGCAAATACAACCATAGAGGGCAACCCACCGATGCACAATATGTCACACACAGAAACAAGAACACTGCATTTACATCCCCACAGATATCCCAGCTAATGTCACCGGAGAAGAGGTGCCAGCAATTTCCATTCCCCCCACAGAAGAGGCCCACAGTGATGACAGCGACTCTGTTCGCCTGGATCTGGATGACCAACCAGGCCCATCAGGGACCTCCGGACAAGAGGTTACCCAGGCACAGCCACACACCACCACAGAGCCTCCCCTCCCAGGAAACACCACCACAGCAGCCACCCAGCATACCCATACCTCTGTCCCCAGGATGCATCAATCAGCAGTGTATCCACCACTACAGGGACCCCAGGGCACACCTCATTCCCAAAACAATCAGGGACCTGGGGTCAGTGGCAGTGGGCACACGTTTCAGGGGACAGAGGCACAGGCCACCAGGGACACTGGGAGGACTGTTGTGTGCCGGGGGAGGACAGGCCCAGGTAACCGACTCTGCAGGAGGCACTCACCAAGATCCTGGGAGCATACCAACATTTCCAGGATACGCTGGGCCAGATCCTGGCCAATGTGCAGGGGAAAGGCGGCTGCAGGAGGGACAGTACCAGGGGATCAGGGAGGACCTGCAGGCTATTAACACCACCATGGTCTCCATAGCAGGGGTGCTGGCAGACATGGCCAATATTATGAGGGAGACATTCTCACAACAGCGGGCCCCTGCCACTAGCCAGACATCTAGCTGCCGCTAGTGGACAGGAGGCCCGCCACTGGACCAACAGGCCACCAGCACCCCTCCCTGTGCAGAAGGAGAACCACCCTGCAAACGTTCCCTGCAATCCAGGCAGAAGCTAGAGACTATTGCCAAGACCCCCGCCAGGAAATGAGACTCTCTTGATTGTCACCCCTGTGCCCTACTCTGTCACCCTGTCCACCTTGATCTGCCATTGCTCCCATTCATATGTCCCAGTGGACAATGCATCTGTGCTACAAATAGACTAGAACTCTACCCTGGACTTTCCTCCATCATCATCCCATCCCAATGCACTTGCCCCACTCCTCCTTATCACTTCAATAAATACCCTTTGAACAAATACAAGTATGGAGTATGTCAAATGATTTAAGTATGCATTTGTTCAACAAGGTTCAACCATTGCAATTCAACTGTACAGTAATGTTCACTTAGGATAGACCTGTAGTTGTCTGCAGTGATCACACCAGGAGCAATAGTGGGGCACCAACATCTGCAAAAAGAGTTGCCAAAGGGTACAGTGAGTGGGCATAGAAGTAGGAAATTACTGCCTGTCAGTGACAATGTGAAACAAAAAAATGACAATGAAATGTGAAGTTACACTATCTTACCTGTGTTTCATTGTAAGTATTGCCGAATCACTGCAGTTCTGTTGTCCTCATCCTCTGCCTCCTCATCTTCACTGTCCACAGGGTCCACTGCTGCCACACGGCCATCCCCAGCCTCCTCCTCCTGCAGAAAAGGCACATGTTATGCAACATGCAGCATGCCACGATTATCTGGTAGACCTTCTTGGGTGAGTAGCACAGGGATCCACTTGTTAGATGGAGTCATCGAAACCTGGCCTTCAGGAGGTCGAAGGTCATTTCTATAATCCTTCTTGTTGGTCAATGTGCCTCATTGTAATGTTCCTCTGCCCTTGTCCTGGGATTCCTCACAGTGGTCAGCAGCCATGATAGGTTGTGGTAACCAGAGTCACCTGCAAATATCGAGGGACAACATTTAGCCACACACTATTCCATATGGCCCACACCATACCCATAAACCAACATCCGCTGGGTGGGAACCAGAGTTCACCTATTACCCACACCTGGTGCCTCTGTAGTTGGGCCATCACATTTGGGATACTGCTATTCCTCAGGATGAAGGCATCATGCACTGGCCCAGGATACTGTGTGTGTGAAAACTCTTTCGATTTCTGAACACCTGTTCATTTTACTGGGGGGGGGGCAAATGCAATATGTGTTCTATCAATTGCTTCAATGATGTTGGGTATATGTCCCATTGCATAGAAGTCAGCCTTCACAGTGACCAAATCCTCCACCTGGGGAAACACAATGTAGCTGCACATGTGTTTAATCAGGGCAGACAACACTCTGGTCAGCACAATTGAGAACATTGGCTGTGACATTCCTGCTGCCAAGCCCACTGTCACTTGGAAAGAACTAGTTGCCAAGAAATGGAGCACATATAGCACTTGCACAAGAGTGGGGATCCCAGTGGGTTGATGGATAGCAGATATTAGGTCAGGCTCCAATTGGGCTCCGAGCGTCCACCAGGGGTCTGTACATGGGGGTTTGCCTCCATCTCCTATTCATCCGCAGTGGTAGCAATCTATGGGGCAAAAAAGTGAGGAGCCAGTCACAAACTGTACATCGTAACCACAACAGTACATTGTATGATGTCAATTTTTTTATGTATATGTGGGATATGTCCTGTATGTCCAATTCTGTACTGTGACGCAGTTATAATCCAGGGCCAGCCCCCGCCCCCCCGAAATGGTGTCCGCCTGTCCTGCGTGGAGGGACAGATGGAAGTGAGGTAATTCTGCTGATGTTGTGCACCTTCGCAGGAGGCGGTCGGGAACCGCCGTGCAACTCCTCATTGGATAATATTGGCCCCTTTGGGGTACAGTGGCCAATGTTGATGTACACCAGTGGTGACGGTATGCACCGATGTGGACTTGACCGCCATTTTCTATCTCATCACTCACTTGCTGCCTGACCTTCAACAGGAGAGGATCTACACTGCATGTGCTACTGTGACCTGTGTCTGGAACCTACCATGGCTCGTGTGACCGGGGAAAGGGCCCCTGCCTTCACCTCGGCGGAGTTGGAGCGACTGGTGGATGGGTTCCTACCCCGTACCGATTGCTGTGTGGCCCTCCAGACCGACATGTGAGTACACTGGGAGCACGATGCATGGTGCATGAATGCATGGAGTAGTATGTGTGAAGGCCTCGTGTGGGGGGGTGGTGGATGGCCCCTAGGCGGCAGACAGCTTGTGTGCTGGGACCTACGTGTGCAAATGGCGATGTGAAGGGGTATGGTGGGCCATGAGTGTAACAGGCAGGACGGTCTGACTAATACCTTTCCCTGTGTGTTCTCTGCAGGCAACACCCATCAAAAAAAGGGTATGTGGTGTGCCATCACCAAGGACGTGCGGATCCTGGAGGACTACGGCAGGTGGAGCACCGACTGTCGGAAACAGTGGGAGGACCTGTTACAAATTTAAATTAATATATTTTAATGTTAAAACAAATATCTGAAAAAAATCATATATATTAGGTAATTATAAGATATTTAAAGAATGTTTTAATTTAAAAATGAAAGAGAGATTCACTTTGAATAAAATAAAATATACCTTACTTTCAAATGATGCTTTACATCACTTTTAATAGTTATTGATGCATAATTAATTTCAAAATTAAGATAATAGTGTTGTAGCATTTGTCCTACATTTAAAGTAAATATAGATAATCAATTTGCATTTATTGTTAAAATATAGTTAATTTCTTTAATCAGTTATATACATCACTTTCAATAAGTTTTATTGATTAAAAAATATTTGTTTACTTTAGATGGGGATTTATTTTTTCAATTAAACTTTAGAATTGTTTTCATTTAACTTAATACATTTAACCAAATTAACAATTGAATTCAAAAGTAAGGCCACAGTGCTGTTTATTTTTGTTCTATATTCAAGATGAATATTTAAAATTAATTTACCTTAATATTAAACTTACACTTTTTAACTGTTTACTATACTTTATCATAGGGAGTCTCCAAAGTTGGAGCAGAGGTTGGCATATGGTAAAGTATACTTAAACGTAAACATAGTTTATTAATTGTTAGTAAAAATGTTTGCATGGCAAAAATGAATATACATTAATTTATATATATTTATTTTAAATGTAGAATAAAACAAAAAATAAATAGCATTAAACAGTAAACAAATATTATGTTAAATATTCATGTAAACGAAATCTATGTATTTGTTTGAAATGTAGAACAAATTAAAAATGCTACACCACTATATATAAATATACATATATATTCACTTAGAAAACCAAAGGTTTCAGGGATGCTATATTTAGGCTCAAATTTTAAACGCACCAAAACATACACCTGTTACAGTTATCTCAAGTAACTATAACTCCTAGATTAAGGCAACTATAACTCGCGTCCCCACCATGCACAATTATCTGAGCAATAATTTAACTTCAGATGTTACAGTGACGTTATCAATGATGTAATGACAAAAGTCATGAGTGCTGTAATTTGTGGAGTAATTAGCAGTGCAAGGTGAGGGTACAAGTTACAGTTACCTTAGGACACGAGTTAAAGTTACTTGAGATAACTCTAACTAAAACAGGTGAATTTGTATGGTTTGGCACATTTAAAATGTGAGCATAACTATAATGTCCCTATAACCTTTGGTATTGCCAGTGAATTTCTATGGTTTATTTCACAATAGGTAATTTTCATTACCATATGTCAATTCAACCACCACCGCACATGACCAAAGGCCAACCCCTATAACAACCCAATCCTGCGCTGCACACAGACTTTGGCTGTGTGCAGCAGGGGTTGGCTACGGGGCCTGCCAGAGCCCTCTTCCCCAGGCTGATCTCCACCCCGGGGTCCCCATCCCCTGGGGACTGGCCATATGACCTGGGAGCTCCCCAGGCCACGCAGTCACAGTTTTTGGGACTGCAGGGAGAGCCTGAAGGCCCCTGTGCTCGCTGCTGACTTATCACCTCATGTGGGAGCCGGAATTGCTAAAGCAGCTCCCTCTTTGTGAGAGCAGTTTTCTCTGTTTCCCTGCCTACATTTCTGCAGGCAGCACAGCAGAGGAAACCTCTGCTCACAGTGAGGGAGAGCTGTTTGACAGCTCTCCCTCACTGTATGCATAGTGTTTGCTGTAACTTGGTGGGAGCTGTCAGCTTCTGCCAATTTACAGCAAACTGCTATGTCCCAGGGGTGGGCATCCCGGGACATAGCAGGAGCCAGTCCTGGGGGGCTGGCAGTCCCCAGGGCCATCAGTGGTTCCTCATGGGGGGTCACGTTGTCCCCCTTCAATGAGCATTGCCCCAGGGAGGTGGTTGCCCCGGGACTACGAGGAGTACACACGCCTCCCTTAATTTACATAAATAGCCTGGGGAAGGTGGTGGTCCTCGGGCTACGGGGGGCGCACAGCCCTCTGCATCTATTGATTTTTTATCACCAGGGAGGTGGTGGTCCCCGGGGCTTTGGTGAAGGCTCACCACATTACATTTGATGAAAGCCCTGGTTGGCAGACCCTGGGGTTCCATGGAGACGTGCGCCCCCTGCATAGCATTTGTTGAAAGCCCTAGGTAGGTGGCAGTCCCTGGGGCTGCAGGAGGGGCTAGGTGACCCCGTTACAATTGTTTTAAGCCCTAGGGAGGTGGCAGTCCCTAGAGCGTTCCCCCTACTTTAAAATAGCAATGCCCCCAGGACTTGGCCCATCTAGAAGCTTCAAAATTATCAAGCACTTGTTTATTTCTTTAACATTTTCACTGGATCTGCGGCTTCACCATGAATCATGGCAAAACTTTTAACAGAATGCTTTTAGCTCTGGGGGGGCCCTTTGGGATCCCAGCACCGGAGCAAAGGGGTCAGGGTGTCCCTATCCCGGCCCTTTTTGGTTTTTTACATCGTTTCCTCTGGGACTCAGCTGAGGCTGAGTCCCAAGATGGCTGCCAATGCTTCGTTGTAGAAGTGTTGGTAACTGATCAGATCTCAGTACGAGATCAGGATAGTTTCCTAAGCCTTCACCCCCATACATATAGAAATTCAGATTTTCTTAAATTTCTTAAATTTCGCAAAAACTACTGAATGGAATTACACCAAATAACAAAAAGGCCTTTTTGTGGAACAAGAGCTACCTTTCTGGCAAATTTGGTGTAACTCGATCCAGTGTTTCGGGCGCTGTCACATTTCAAAATCGCTATGAAAAAATAAATGGTGTAAATGCATTTTAGGACCTCGCCCCTTCCAGACAGACACTGAGTGAGTGTTGTATTTTCTTGAAAAAGTTCCTGAAGATTCATCAAACAACACCAAAGTTATTAGCAAAACACAAAACGATTTTTCTATAGAAGCTAGGGGCCTCATTATGAGGCTGGTGGTCCTAGGACCGGCAGCCCTGACTGTGGTGGTCTGAACCACACATTAGATGATAGGTGGGTGGAGCCACCTAAAGATCTTGATGGAATGATGGCAGTTGGGCTTGTACCCTGCCATGGAGGTCCTGACCTCAGCCCCGCCTGACTGATTACAACCTCTCTTTCTGCCAGCCTTTTCATGGCGGGCAGTGCAGGGTCCCTCTGCCCAGCACCGCCTGAATGCGCACTGTCTAATTTGCAGACAGTGCGCATTCCAAGAGTGCTGGAGTGTTAGGATATTGGTTGCAGCTCCTTTAAGGGAGACAAGGCCAATATCCTAACACTGGTGCTGCAGGGCACCCCGGCGGGAACGCGTATTGCCCGATGGGAACATTGTAATACGCTCATGGGGAACGTCACTGCCATGGCGTCTTCCCAGTGAGTTTGGTGGTCCCATGGTGGGGCTGCTAAACTCATGAAAAGACCCTAGGTTCTAACTATAGCTACCTAGTGGCGACTGCCACTAGGTAATATATATATATATATATATATATATATATATATATATATATATATATATATATATATATATATATCAATAACAATATAATTGAGCTGTACAGCTCAAGTTATAATGTGTTCCTCAGCATTTTGTAAACTCTTAATTCAAGCTGGTTGTGTTTTTATTGTATTTTTAAAATGTATTCTTCTTTGTATTTCTAATATTCCTAGACGAAGGAGCAGAGGTCAGATGTATTTCTGCAAATCCATTTCCTCAGGCTAGCAGTAGATTGTGTATATAATTTCAAACTCTTTTGTTTATTCTTGATGGTCACCAATTCATAATATGTGACCCAAGTTCTAATATTTGGTTAGTCTTGGCCTACCTTTTCAAATGTGTAAATTGTTGCTTATCAGATGGTTTAACAATTCAAATTCAGGATGAGGATACTGATTTCAAACTAATATCACAAGTTAAGAGTGATTTTTCTCCTGGGACTTACCTAAAGGTTTAAAGCACATAGTGAAAAAAGAGGTTTGAGATTTTACAGGAAAATAAATTGTGTTAGTAAAAAGTGCAAAGGGGGGCATGGCTAGTTGGTGGGTGCTCTCCGAAAGCTCTCTTTACTTCTTAATACACCTGACCTTTAAAGACACCTCAACTAAATTCAGAGGGTTTGTGTTTACCTCCTGGCAACCAAAGGTCCTACAACTTGATTGGACAGCAGTGTTAAGGTGTGGACTGAGAGGATGGTCTGTGCTACATGGATTCTCCACTAAAGATGGCAGTGGTAACTTGGTGCGACAGAATAGTGCTCTGTTAAAGGTCCCCTAGTCCATGGGGAGCTGAGTCGTGAGCACAAAAGCATGCAGTCTTGAGCAAGGTCACCACTGATGGTGAGATACTGGGAGGTGAGTGCACACCTGGCAGATAACAACACACACCTCGTGGCCTGTGTCTGACTCAACCTTCAGCTCCATTATGTATACAAGCAGCCAAGCTCCAAATTTAGCGGAGGTCAGGGCACTTCAGGCTGCACTGAATGGGACACTCCTATGAGCACAGTTAATAGGTTACGCTGGAGGGGCAGGAGGTAGCATGTGAAGTAACATGAGGTGCTGCTGTACAGATGGTTTGCCAGCAATGAGGTCCCATAAATTGAGCAAACATTGCATGTAGTTGGGCATTATAGTAAAAATGTACATGAATATTGCTAGGGGTTATTGTAGATGACTGGGTCCCACTGGCGGTAGGTGACCTAGTAATTTGATGCAACCCCTTAGTGAATGGTTTGCTTCGCATATGTTGAAGCAGTCTACAATACCTCTACTGCATCAAATGCATGGCGTTTAGACTGTTAATGTCTGAAAAGCCCAGGTGTTAAGCTCTATGCTGTGCTGAATTAGAAACTAAAACCTAAAACCTTGAATCTGCACTGAAGAGTGCATTGCAGTCTGCACTGAAACCCAAAGACACAAAGAGATGCTGGCTTCTGAGAGATCATGGAACCTGGACCCTGAGTAAGCATTGCTCATGGTTGTCAATATTTCATAAAATACTGGTATAGGACAGTGCTCAGAGCATATAGCTGTTTTGGAGTGACCTCTGAGATTGTGGTTCCCTGGTATGAGAATCTGGCCTTATGTTCCCATTACAATGAACTGAGGGCTAGAATAAACAATTTTCTGGTAATTTATAACTTTCAGGCGTGTGCAAGTGATTGCACACGAGAAAGGCTGAGGGGCAGCCCCTAGAAGAACTGTAGTGAAACCAAGGTCCGAGAACAATTTTCTGGTGAAATCGGTGGATCCTTTGGAGCATGCAGGTAGAGATGTAGGACAAATGCTTCACAAGGTGGAGACTGCACTTGAAGGACATGCTGATCAATGTGACAAAATCCTTAAAGCTATATCAGACCTTAACGGGGTCACTTGAGGTCAGTCAGACATCCACAAGACAGTGCAGAAGATGCAGAAAGTTGTTCCCACAAAAATAAAGTATGTATTCCCTGAAAAACTGGAGGAACAGGCCATTGACCATTACATGGAACAGTGGTTGCCAGACAATATATTCAAAGAAGTTCCAGCCCCTCATTTTATCTTTGGGAGGGTCCCCAGGATATCGGGATGCCCACAAATACTGGGAGTTTCTTATTGACCAATAGAAATCAGGCTTCACAATTACAGAGATAAGGACTGAATTCGTCAGATGGCAAGGCTACACTGACCATTGTCCATTGAGGGGAACCAGCTTATACCACCAGGACACAAACATGGAGAAGCTATTTCTTGGAGTTTAGAGTCAAGTGCACCAGCTTATTATTAAATATGCCTTGCTATTTCTAGTACATCTTCAGGTTAAAGACAATAGTGATCACATGTTTGATTTGCCAGCAGAGGTATGGGACTGGCTTGAGGGCCACGGTTAGAAAACAAACAGAAGAACATGCTAAGATGGTGGCAGACTTAGAACGGTATAGTCAATCGCAGGAGATAAGGGCAAATCGCTGCCTTGCATTACTCTGCCCCAGGGAGGCCTTCCACTAGTGTTCCCATGCATCCATCCAAGGAGTTTGATGCATTTCCAGATTTACTATTAGTGATAGACCTGGGAATGTGTCAAAATGCTATGCCTCCCAAGGTGAGGCAAAACTAGGAGAAATATCTTTATTTCTCCTAATTTTTTCCTCTTTCCATGTGTCCTGCATTCTGCTGCATACATGGAAAGGGGAAAATACCTCTCAAGATTATTGTTGTGCAGGAAGGTGTTCCTTCCTGCACAAAAGCAATCCTGCCTACAGCACAGGCTCTTTTGCACCATGACGAAAGGGTGCTTGCATTGGTGCTAGGCAGCTAAAAGTGCACCAGCAGTAGGAAAGGATGGGAATGTGCCATAAAATGTGAAATATTGCACATTTCTGCCCTTTCACGCAGCAAAGCTTTGCACTGCATGAAAAAATTATAAATATGGGCCTATGTCCGGTACTGTGACTGCAGTGGTATTTGGGGTGGACACTACAATCTAATGTTAGATGCTGTTCTGGTCAAAAACACATCCAAGGTTAACCTGTGACCACCCTCTGGTAACTTGGCACAGAGAGTCAGGCTTAACTTAAGAGGCAATGTGTAAAGTATTTGTGCGGCACTTCAAACAGTAAAACAGTGAAGACATCCCACAAAAATAATCTACACCAGGTAAGAAATATAAACCTTAATTTAATAAATAAACAAGACCTAACCAACAAAAATCCAAGAAATAGAAGTCATCATATGAATTTTTCAAGAATAAATGTAAAATGGCGCTAAGAAGCAATAAGCACTTAAATGGGATATCTGGCATGCTGGACCAGCACAAAGTCAAAAGTTCAAGCCAACCGCAATGGAGCTCTGGCTGAACATAGGGACCCACATAGGCCAACTGAACAAAAGTACCTTGATCTGTGATGCATCGCTGTCGATGAAGATACGAGGTGCTGTTGAAGTGAAACATCTATGTCGAGCCATGCGGTGGACAAGATGCCTTGATTTCCTTACACAACTGTTGTGATGCACCAATGCAGAGTGCAATGCACTGGTTACGAATGCAAAGCTGTCGCTGCTGCAGTAGGCTATGTGTAATAAGATCTTGGACAAAATAAAAGCCAATAATTTGCTCCAAATAGTGCGAACGATGTTACACGGAAACCAGAACGGCTTTGTCCGAAGGTGTTACATGCATATGAATTTGTGATGCCTATTCTGTGTCGTGATATGATTTAGAGGTTGGAGCTGAACTCTGCAGTGGCGTCTTTCAAGGTAGAAAAGGCAGTTGATATGCTGCCTTTGCCATACTTGATTACAGATCTTGCTAAAATCAGAATGCAGGCAGTTATTTTGCTTTGGGTATGTTTGTAATGCACATCACTGATAATGAAGATGAAGGCGTGTTCGGTTGTTTCTGGGCAATGCCCTATTTATAGAGGCACTAGGTAAGTTGTTTTCGAAAGCTGTTGAATTTTGGTCGTAAAATTGCAGACTAGAGCCCATGAATGGGGCTTCCAACTCCCAGAGAGGAGCCACATAAAATCATTATGTGTGGATGATGCCTTGTTATTCTTATGAGATCCAACACCACAAATCCCTGCAGTAATTCAGGTGAGATCAGAAATCAACCTTGTGTCTGGCCTACAATATAATTGGAGGAAGTCTTGTATATTTCCATTGGTGCAGAGTGTCCATGTAAAAGGTTGCAATCAGGATGGTGTTTCACTTACATGGGAGCCTGATTCCTTTAGATATCTGAGAGTACAGGTTTACAGGAATAATGAAAGGCTGCATGCAGGGAATCTAAGTAGAGTGTTGACTTCAACAAGGCATCTGTTGCCCTTCTGGATTGGATTGACCTTGTTCTCCATGGTCAGGATATTATTTGCTAAAATGTTGTTATCTTGATTGTTATATAATGTTGCAGTTCTCCCATTGAAGAGTCACACAGTTGTTTTAGGGAGTGTGTATTAATTGCTATAGAGTAGAGATTAATGTAGACTACCACTGGGGAATACAATGAGGGCCAAACTTTGATGAGCATTATCTCACAGTACAACTGCATGACGTATACAATGGACAAGAGAGGCTGGTGATGCAGAGAGTGTAGAGATCAGATGTTTAGGACTGTATTCCTCTGTAGATTTGTTGTGGGGCAGGGCAGTGCTCACCTCCCTGCCTCAGAGTGTTATGCACAGTGAGTGAGCAAGTGTTGGAAAAGCATTGTGAAGTACTTGGGAATAAGAAAGCCATATTTCATGTCAAGACCAGAGGCTAGCATTATGCAAATCTTTACTGCCACTCCATTTCAGCAGTTCAAAGAAACATTAAATACTTAATATACCACATCCAGAATGTCACTAAAGACTGTATAAATCTCATCCCAGCAGCCATCTTCCTGGATTGATTGCTGCTCGTTGACAGCTAAGTATCTTGTGTAGGTCATTTCTTTGAATTTAGTCCTTAAAAAAAGCTTATGATTTATTCCTGTTTTGATTCAAATTGGTAAATAATAAGGTATTTCTTATGGTTATATGTTTATTTACTAGTTGTGTTAGTTGCTCCCAGTTTATGGGAGATATAGGGGGTCATTCCAAGTTTGTCGGGCAGCGGTTGCCGCCCGCCAAACTTACCCCGTCAAATGACCGCTCCGCAGTCAGAAGACCGCGGGGGCCATTCAGACTTTCCCGCTGGGCCGGCGGGTGCCCGCCAAGGGAGCGCCCGCCGGCCCAGCGGGAAAGGCCCTGCAACACAGAAGCCGGCTCCGAATGGAGCCGGCGGTGTTGCAGGGGTGCGACGGGTGCAGTTGCACCTGTCGCGATTTTCACTGTCTGCTATGCAGACAGTGAAAATCATGCTGGGGCCCTGTTAGGGGGCCCCAGGACACCCGTTCCCGCCATCCTGTTCCTGGCGGGAAAAACCACCAGAAACAGGCTGGCGGGAAGGGGGTCGGAATCCACATGGTGGCGATTGTCCTAGCCGGGGGAAATCCGGCGGGAAACCGCCGGACCCGGCTGGGCGACCGCGGTGTATTCCCAAATAAAGCACCGCCAGCCTGTTGGCGGTGCTTCCGTGGCCATCCACCCTGGCGGTCGATGACCGCCAGGGTTGGAATGACCCCCATAGTTTTTAGTTTCAGTGTATTTTTGTAGATTGCAAATAATATACTGTTTCAGAAAATCTACTTTATACTTGCATTTTTGGGAAAATATGGGATGAGAGCAAGGTACGACGGTCAGTCAGTATTTAGAAAAAAAAGATAAAAACTATTGGTGAGGAGTATTGGTTCTTGGAGGTTCTTGGAGGAACTTGGAGGAAGACGAAGAAAATAAGGAAAAAAGATCAGGAAAGAGGAGAATGAAAAAGAATAATATTGAGGTGGATGAAAGATTTCTGTTCTGGGAGAGAGGTGGACTTAGCACCACAGAAGAGAATGGAGTCCATAGCAACACAAAACAGAATCAGGCTCACCCACAAGATTTTGATGGCCATGACAATAATATTGACGGTTATGATGAGTTCATTTTGGATGGTTATGATAATGATAGTTGGGACATGGATAAGAATAAGGTAGAGAGGATAAGGAAAGAGAAAAGGATTATTAAGGATCCACAGGAGGTTGACATGTTTAGCCCATGTATGATTAGACACCCAAGGAGCGTGGATTGGTGGCCAATGCCACATGTTGATGACTTTTATAAAATGATGGATTAAAAGACTATTAGAGAAGGAGTCCATGGCTGTGATGAAGTCTAGTTGCTCCAGTCCAGTTATACAACACAAGGCTTGTGTAACACTTGATTTGGACCCAGGCCAAATACGTTTTTTTATTTAAATTGGGACGTGGTCCAAGAAAAGGTCTGGAGCAGACACTGGAACAGTGCCAAGATAGGTTATTGGATGTAATAGGACCATTAGCCAGAATTTTTGATATGGCTTAAGAGGCCAAGACTAAATCAGTCCAGATGGACAATGATTTTCTGCATGGTTGGTCACAAAGAGGGGCATGTTTCTTAGGGAAAGCTAATGCTGCTTCAATGGCAGAAAGGAGGAAGACTATTTTAAGGAGGTTAAGCCCAAAGCTAGGGGAGTTTGCAAAGAAGAAGCCACAGAGCACCCAAAGGGCTATCTGTTTGGTGATGGTTTGGCAAAGGGCATTGGAAAGTATGTCCCCATGTTCACCAGCCTTGAAAGAGCTCATTTCTCGCAGAGGAGAGATTTTAGTGGCTGTGTTCTTGATCGGGCCAGAGTAAGGGGACGTTTCTTTGGCAGATCATTTACAAGGTCCCAATATCAGTCACATTGAAAAGGCTTTTTCAGAGGATTTCAATCTGCCAATGGAATTTATCCTCAGAGAGGAAGAGGTGGCAGGAGTCACCAAGCAAGAGGAAGGACTCAGTTATCCCAAGGATCTCAAAGTAAGTATGATGACAGATTTTGGTTCTTCCCCAAAAAGGTCCGGAGAAGGTTACAAAAGTTTGTACACAATTGGAGATTTATAACAAGGGATCAATGGGTTTTAGATACAATTCAGGGGTACACAATAGAGTTCAGGAAGTTTCCTGTACAGATGGTGTAACCTAGACAGATGGTGTTTCAGGATGGCCAATGTAATTTGGTATTGAATGAAGTGCAAAATATGTTGAAGAAGGGGGTAATAAAGAGAATTATGGAAGAAGAGAAGACCTTTGCAAACACAATCTTTTTGGTCAGGAAAAAAGACAAGGGCTGGCAGCCCATGATAAATTCAAGGACTCTAAATTGGTATTTCATCTACAGACATTTCAAGATGGAGGGGTATTTTGCAAAATAACAACTCCCTGGTAAAATTGGATCCGAAGCAAAGGAGAGTTGTGCATTTCTTCATTACAGGTGGTTAGGGCAGCTATATCAGCTTACATGCCTACCATTCAGTCTGGTGTTGGGACCTAGGTGGTGTACAAAGGTGTTGCCGCCAATAGTGGCTTATCTCAGAGATAGGAGGATTGTTATGATCTAACTGACTTTTTGATCATGTCACAAGATCAGGAGGAGTTGAAGAGTCAAATTGATTCGTAGTTGGTCTTACGGAACCTCTGGGATTTTGAGTAGTTATGAAAAGTCAGTGTTGGAACCATAACAGGAGTTGAAATTCCTCAGGTTCCATGTGAATAAAGTGCTTGTGACATTGAGTTTACCAGGGAAAAAGGTATTAAGGCTAAAGACGGAGGTGAGGCAAGTACTAAAGAGACAGTATATTTCACTAAGAACTTTTGCAAGAATAATAGAATTATTTTTATCCTCTATGCAGGCAGCTTTTCCAGGACCGCTTCATTACAGAGCTCTGCAGAGATTTAGCGTGGATGGTTTAAAGAGAGGTTTAAGGTATGTGGACTGGATTCACATTTCAATAGAATAGAAGATCAGGAGGAACTGGTTTGCTTGTTGGACAATCTGGATGTCTGGATTGGCCGGGCTCCTTTTGGAATCTATTTTAAAAAAAACAAGGCACACCAAAGTAGTCCACGGAGTTTGTGATGTGTAAAGCAAGTCAATAAAAGTTTCAGAGATGTCTTGTTGATTATGTTTTATTCATCCCACGCTATGATGATCCCAATAGCAACAGCCAATCATAGTGTCCAAATTTATGTTGAAGAAACGGATATACATCAGTGAGAAGGTGATGTAAAGAGAGATAGTCTACCGCAGTCCCCAGTGGTGAATGTGTATCAAACCTGACACCAAGCAAGTGAAGCTAGCTGTGTAAAGTATTCTTGGGAGAAAAGCAAAAAACAGAAGCCAAACAACCACAAACGGTATACAGTGTCATACGACAAGCTACTTTTACCCTTTGATGACCAGTGATGAACTCCTGCATATAAAGTTGCACCCATTAAATCATAGTTAACAACAAGACGTATCCAGAACTCTTATTGACTGGCTTTACACGTCACAAACACTGTGGACTACTTTAGTGTGCCTTGGTTTTTTTAAATGAACATGTTCAGTCCTAATTGGTTCTCCAGCTTGGACAGCCATACCCTTGGTGTTTGGGTGTGAATACCAGTACGACACCTAATGGACATTGCGTAAGATTATGAGATACAGCTCTCTCCCATTACTTAGTTTGTGTATTTAGGATGTGCGAACTTGCAAGCACAACCACCTTTCCTTTGTAGTTCAACTTTTGGACACTATCCAGATTATGTGATAGAGACAGATGCAAGCCTTTTTGGTTGGGGGACATATCTACGTCAGCAGGAGACAGGTGGTCATGGAAAAAGAGTTTTTGAACACATTAAAGGTTTCAAGATGAGAGCAGGACTTTTTGCTTTGTAAAGTTTTGGGAAGGTGTTGTAAAATTACAATGTTTTGTTGAAAATGGACAATGTTTCAGCAGTTTGGTACATAAACCGATTGGGTGGCAGCAAGTCGAGGAATATGACTCAGGTTGCGAAGGAGATTTGGAGTTTTTTCTGGGGCAATCCAATATAGTGGCAGATTGGAATTCAAAGCATCTCAGGGACTACAGCAATTGGAAACTGAAGGTAGATATATTTAAGAGGATTCAGCGAGTGGGGGTCCACTAGAAGTAGATTTGTTTGCGTCAAGACTGACGTTTCAATTACCCCAATATTACAGATGGAGACTTGATCCACAAGCGGAAGCAGTGGGTGCTTTTCAAAAGGTCTGGAAGAAAGTTCAGAGAGATGTTTTCCCTCTATCTGCAATGCTACAGATGGTATTGTTGATTGTGAGCTAACAGAGATGTCAGATAGTTCTGGGCCCCCCTTTCTGGACAGTTCAACCTTGGTTTCTAGGGTTGTTGGAGTTAGTGATGGAGGAACCTTTTTTGATACCGGATTCAGAAGACATTATGTCAGGGCCAGAAGGGGAGTTGCCTCCTTTGGTCATGGAAGTAAACTTGAGCCTTCTTGTCTGGAAGATTTCACAGGAGAAAACAATTTTGAAGGACTTTCACAACAGGCTCAGGAGTTGCTCAGGGAGTCTTGGGCACCAAGCACTAGAAAGGGTTATGTTGGAGCATGGAAGAAATGGGTCTGTTGGTGCTTTGAGAGGGACTTGGGTCCCGTGGAGGCTTCTGCCATAGCACTTTCTAATTTTCTATCTTCTTCTGCGAAAAAGGCATGAGTTACAGAACAATTAATTGTTATGGGTTGGCAGTGGTGGCAGGTCATGCTGCGGTAGGAGACTGCACAATAGGAAGAGATACATTAATTTGCAGGGTGATGAAAGGCATTAGGCTTTAGAGACCTCCAACGCCTAAGTATAATTGTTTGTGGGATGTGAATTTAATGTTTCAGTTGCTAGAGAGCTGGTCTGGCAAATAAGTATTTATCTTTAAGATAACTGTCTGGTAAATTGGCAACTTTTGTATGCTTAATTTCATTCCGAAGAGTTTCAGATGTATGAGCTTTTAGGTCAGTAATAGATTTTCTAATCCAAATGCTGTGAGAAAAGGCCTCTTTTTGACATGGTTAGCCCCCACTTTTTCCTGATGTATGATATAACCTAGAAATTGTAGTGCCCAGGGACCCTGCTAACCAGGTTACCTGGGCCACAGCTCTTTCCCTAAAACTGTTGTGATGCATTGGATACCCCGTTAACTACCACTAAAAGTCCCTAGTAAAGGGTACTTAGGTACCCAGGGCATGGGGAATTAAGGGTAGGCCCCTGAGGTCCGCAGCACTGATTGAGCCACCCTCTAGAGCAATGCATCCAAATCAAATCAAATCAAATCATTAACATTTATAAAGCGTGCTACTCACCCGTGCGGGTCTCAAGGTGCTAGGGGGGAGGGGTTACTGCTGCTCGAAGAGCCAGGTCTTGAGGAGTCTCTGGAATGCGGAGTGGTCCTGGGTGGTCCTGAGGGTGGTGGGGAGGGTGTTCCAAGTCTTGGCCGCCAGGTAGGAGAAGGACCTCCCACCCACCGTGGAGCGCAAATGCACCCAGCACTGCCATTGCAGGCTTAATGTCCTGGTGCAAGCCTAAAACAAAAACTCTACATGGCACACCGCCTGTGTGCCCTGTCCACCATACACTGCATACACTATGAATAAAACACTCCTCTGGTGGGCCTTCCAACCCTAAGGCAGGGACCCTTCAAAATTACAGAAAAATTAGAAGTATTTTTATAAATTGGTCTTGAGTTATTGCTTTGTGTGTGTGAGTTGCAAGATTGATACTGGGAGTACATCAAATGCTTTGCACTTCTCCAAGATTGGCCTAACTGCTCAACTAAGCTACCTTGAAAATTAGAGCATTAGGTGATCTAATTTATACCCCTGTAAACCAACATGTGGTTGCCTGGACCCCTGCACAGTGTGCCTAGCTTTGCACACTACATAGAGGGCCAGCCTCCTACTTTTGGGGCCAGATGTAGGAAGCTTTTTGCATGGTGCAAACAGCCAATTTTGCTGTTTGCGCCATGCAAAACGCACATTGCGATGCTCATTCCCATTTTGCGAGTCGGTAACCAGGGTACCGACTCGCAAAATGGGAATGCGACTCGCAAATAGGAAGGGGTGTTCCCCTTCCTATTTGCAATTCGCATCGCAATTCGCATTTAGCACCCATTTGAAATGGGTGCTAACCCATTCGCAAAAGGGAAGGGGTCCCCTTTGTGAATGGCCCTGAAAACATTTTTTCAGAGCAGGCAGTGGTCCCATGACCACTGCCTGCTCTAAAAAAAATGAAACACAAACATTTAATTTTTTTGTTTGTGTTGCAACTCGTTTTCCTTTAAGGAAAACGGGCTGCAATACAAAAAAAAAAACCAAAAAACTGCTTTATTAACAAAGCAGTCACAGACATGGTGGTCTGCTGTCTCAAGCAGGCCTCCATCCCTGTGAGTGCTGCGAATTAGAAGGGGGTCACCTCATCAATATTAATGAGGTGGGTCTTTGCGACCCCCTTCTGATTCGCAGATGGTGTCAGGGACACCATCCAGCATCCGCATTTGCGACTCTCAAATTGCGAGTTGCTCAGACTCGCAATTTGAGAGTCGCAAATTCTGATATTGCAACATCTAGCCTTTGGTGTATTAGTGGTGAGATAAAGACTTTGCATTTGCTGATACCACTTTGTCAATTTTGTGAGCACACAGAAAACTCTGCAAATTCCCTCTAGTTAATGATTTTTTACTTTTAATTTGCTAAACATTTTTTGACATTTTTTAAAATAATTGTGAGGGCCCTGGGTAGGTTCCTACAACTCTAGCAAAAAGCTTTGAAAGTCCCTACTTTAGTTGGCCTATCCAAAGAGGGGATTCCAAATTCTTAAAAGGGTCTCAACTTTAGGAAAATAATAATGACAGATGCAGAGACCAACACCAAGAAGCTCCACCTGGAACATTATGAGGCATGTAGCTATGACCAATTAAGGGGACTCTGCAGGCTGTACCAAATTTGTAGCGGAAAAAGCCCCAATGCAGAGAAATGTAGGTTTCTGGTGGCCCAGAACAGAAAATATCTCCCCCCTCCCCCCCAGATGAAGAAGATGATGAGGCATCTGGTGGCTGGAGAAGACCCTGTGGATAATGGGGATCAGGCTGACCAAGAGACTGGCCTTAGAGAGTTAGCTTTTAGAAATGTAGAAACAGAGAAATGAGTTGGGCTTAGATCCCATCTCTGGTGGAAGCATACAAGTATTGAGAGAGAAATCCTTTAACATCAATCTCCCGGAAGGAGTTGTCCCTCCCTTCACTGAAGGGGATAATATAGTCAAATGGTTTTCTGCCTTTGAAAAAGCCTGTATTGGGTGGGAAATTGAGAGAAAACATTGGTGTACACTGTTGTGGGAGTTATTCTCAGGAAAGTGCAGGGAGAGGCTCCTGACACTGAATGAGGCAGATTCTAAAATCTGTAACCCCATAAAGGGTACCCTGATTGAAGGCTTTGGATTTACAACTGAACAGTACAGAATAAAGTTCAGGGAGGCTCGAAAAAACCTAAAGCCAAATTCGGGTAGACTTTGTGGACAATTCAGTAAAAATGCTGGGTAGTTGGTTAGCTGGAAACAAAGTACAAGACTATGATGGGCTGTATAACCTGTTCATGAAGGAGCATCTGCTGAGTAATTGTTTTAATGACAGACTACCTCAACATCTGGTAGACCTAGGTCCACTTTCCCCTCCAGAATTGGGAAGGAAGGCAGATCACTGGGTCAAGACAAGGGTGACCAAAACTACTACCGGTGGGGGAGACCAAAAGAAGAGACCAAAAAGCACCGCCCAAGGGAAGGATGGGAACCAAAGCAAAAATAATAAAGAGTCTTCTTAAGGCCCCCAAAAACCTGCACAGGAGGGTGGGCCCAGAGACTCCTCACAGTCTAGGGGTGGGTACAAAAGTAGGCACTTTGATCCCAGCAGGGCTTGGTGCCATGACTGCAAAAAAGGGCACCAAACTGGAGACTCTAGCTATAAAAACAAAAATAATGCCTCTAGTGAACCTGCTGTAAATGAAGTTGCCACTCTCCAGATGGGATCAGAGGTATGTCCTGACCATGTCAGTGACCCCACAGAGGCAACAATAGTCACTGAGGGAGGGGTGGAATTATCCTGTGCTGTCTGGCCAAGTAATATGCAAAAATACAGCAGCACCCTTTGATTAATGGGGAGAAAGTGGAAGCACTGAGTGTGAGAAAAGTCTTCTATTTGACATGGTTACCCGCCACTTTTTGCCTGATATATGATGTAGCCTAGAAATTGTAGTGCCCAGGGCCCCAGCTAACCAGTTTCCCTGGGCCAGATCTCTTTCCCTAAAACTGTTAGGTGTATTGCCACAATTGGATTCACCCTTACCTACCACTATAAGTCCCTAGTAAAAGGGTCCCTAGGTTCCCAGGGCATGAGGTATTATTGGTAGGTCCCTGAAGGCAGCAGCACTGATTGTGCCACCCTCTAGGGTTATGCATTAGGATGCACCCAGCACTGCCATTGCAGGATGAGTGCCCTGGTGCAAACCTAAAACACAAACTCAACATGGTTCACTGCCTGTGTGCCCTGTCTGTCATACACTGCATGTACTATGGATAAGACACCCCTCTGGCAGGCCTTACAGCCCTAAGGCAGGGTGCTCCATATTTTATGTGAGGGCATAGCTGCATAAGCAATATGCCCCCACTGTGTCCTTGCCAAACCGGGGACATAGTAAGTAAACAGAGCAGCCATTTTAATGCATGTGCTGGACATTGATCAACACGAGTTTCCCAGCTACATGATGGTCACTCTAAACCCTGGGTTGTTTGGTATCAAACCAAACCGAAATTATAAATCCACACTGGTACCAGTGTTGGATTTATTATAAAAGGTACCCAGAGGTCACCTTAGAGATGTCCCATGCAAAAGCTAACGACCCTGACATTGTTGCTGACTGGCTCTATTCAGCCTGCCACCCCAGACTCCCAATCTACAAATATTGGGGGAGAGCCCTGTCTCTGGTTTGTAAAACGATGCCCTTCATGGATGGAGGTGCTAGCACCCTATCCCTCAGGAATGTTAACTGTTCTAGCAGCGCAATTCAAGGGGTTACCACTTTTAAAGCTCGACTCCCAGTTCTACTGCTAGCAGCAGATGGTCAGCCCCTTTGCAAACCCCCACGTTTGGTGGGAGCAAAGGCGGGAAACCACACAAAGTGTAGGACGAGTAGCCCCACCTGGCATTCACCACCCCTAAGGTGCTGCCTGCGATGTGGACATTCCATTTCATTTTCCTTCACTCTTAGGTGGAAGGAAAATAGCCCTTCAGGGTTAGGGAAGTGACCCTTCCCAAAGGAAGTGGTCACCCTAGTCATTGATCACGAAACGAAAGTGTCCCATTGGACACTACCAGGTTCCCCCTAAAATGCCCACTAAATTCAGTATTTAGTGGGCATCCCTAGACCAAGAAATCAGATTTGAAGAACACAAAGAAGACCAGCACAAAGAAGATCCAAGGCATGAGAACTGTGGACCTGCTGCACAAATAAAAGGCACAAAGCCCTGCTTGCTGCACTCAAGGCCCCAACACTCACTACTGAGGAGCTGCTTGACAACTGAACTGACCTCAAGAATCCCAGAGGACCTCCAGGCTTCACCATTCACCCCAGAACCCCCCCCCCCCAGAGTGGAGGTACCACTCTGCCGCAAAGAAGACACCAACAACCCAGTGAGGATCATTTCACTGACTGTATGCTAACTCCCGAATCAGAACTCACAGCCAGACCCGATGACACACCAATGACCACAAGGACAAACCCTGCAAGTGTGCCAAAATAGGTGGCACTGCACCCTCCAATGGCTGAACCATACCAATACCCTGGTTACTGGTCAGCTGACTTGGACACCCAGAATACCAGTCCATCCGGGACAGAAAAAGGACCAGGAGAAAGCCCCAGTTGGGTCATTTCAGGAACACCCTGGATCTCCCACCAGAATGCCCCCGTTGTCCTGAAAGGGACCCTTAAAGTGACTTACCTCCAGATCCAAAGGGCATCTTTGCGCATAGATCCTGGCTCATAGATTCACTCTGCACCTGGCCGCCCTGTGCCCTGCAAAGAAGAATCTGCTGTGACCTAAGGGTTCCTCACCCCTCACAACCCTGAGACTCCTAGAGGACCCCACAGAACCACCTTTAAACTTATCTGCACAGACCTTTTCCAAGTGGTCCTCTGCAGTGGCCCTGCACAAGCTCCAGAGACTTTTCACTGCTACTCCTGCTGGAACCACGAGCCACCCAAACATCTCCATTTGGCACAGTGTGCCCACCAATGGCCTTGACCAACCTGCAAAAGGAGAACTTGGTAAAGCAACTGTGTGATTATATATGTATTTTAAAAGGTGACTTTCCGTTGATTCCTATGGTGCTCAATTACGCACAAAAAGACGATTTTTATTAAACTTCAAAAATCCATATCTCTAAACAATTTTGATAATCCTGGTCTGAAAATGTATATGGGAATCTGAAGTAATTTTATAAATTGATCTCAAGTTCTTCCTTTGAATGTGTGAGTTGTATGATTGATGCTGTGAGTACAAAAAATGCTATGCACTCCTCCAAGATTGGGCAAGATGCTCAACCAAGCTACCATAAGAATTAGAGCATTAGGTGATGTAGTTTTCACCACTGCAGACCAATGTGTGGTTGCCTGGACCCCCCGCACAGTGTGCCTAGTTTTGCAGACTACATAGAGGGCCACCCTCCCACATTTGGTGGATCAGTGGTGGGATATAGACTTTGCATTTTATGATACCACTTTTGTCATTTTTGTGAGTATGCAGATAACTCTCCAAATTGCCTTCAGTTAGTTAGTTTTTTTTTTTAATTGACTAGACATTTTTTGCAAATGTTTAAAATAATTGTTAGGGCCCTGGTTAGGTCCCTACAACTTAAGCAAAAAGTTTTAAAAAGTCATTATTTAGTTGGCCTATCCAAAAAGGTGATTCTAAATTTCTAAAATGGTCCCAACTTTAGTAAAATAGAAATGATAGATGCAGAGACCAAGATTCAGGAATTCAACCTGGAACCTTATAAGCCATATAGGTATGACCAATTAAGGAGACTCTGCAGACTGTATCAAATTCATATTGGAAAAAGCCCCAGTACAGAGAAACGTAAGTTACTGGTGGCCTGGTATGAAAAAGACACCCCTCAGATGATGGAGAAGATGATGCATCTATGGTGGGTGAAGACGATCCTGTGGAAAATGGGGATGAGTGTAGCTCCTCTTCTAGCAGAGGCTCTAGAGCACCCACAGAAACAGACGTGGACATTGCCAGGCTGACCAAGAGACTGGCCTTAGAGAATCAGCTCCTGAAAATAGAGAAACAGAGAAAAGAGTTGGGCCTAGGACCCATCCCTTGTGGCAGTATACAAATGTTGGGAAAGAAATCTTTTACCATCAAACTCCCAAAAGGTGTTGTCCCTCCCTTCACTGAAGGGAATGATTTAGTAAAATGTTTTTTCTGCCTTTGAAAGAGCCTACACTGGGTGGGAGATTGAGAAGAAACAAAGGGGAAATTAAAAACAATTCCATCCAAGACAGATTTTCTATTTGGACGGCCCCCGTTTTCATGATGTTGAGTAAGTAACGGCAGCTCCATCTGATACAGGAGGTGATAAGTCTTTGTACTATTTTTATGCCCGACACAGAATAGCAGAGAATTGATTGCCCTGAAGAAGGTGGCTGTAAATAAGGGGTACATACCCTATACGCAAGTCCACCGAAAATTGCGTCGGCTAGTATGATGGCTTATGATTGAATTGGAAGATATACATGGGAATTAACTATATTTCAAAAGCCAGTTGGATGGTAAATGTTTGAACTGAAGGATGGATTTTGAAATGGACTATACTTTCAAGATGCACTGGATTGAGCAAAGTCAGTGACCTTTCGAAAGATTATTACCAGCACTTGTATATGATGCTTATCTCTATATGGAATCATTGAATCATTTATAACGATTTGGAGATTAGTTTGAATGTATTAAGTTACGAGTTGTAGATATTTATGTATTAATGTTTGAAATGTAATGTAATGTTGCATGTGCATGTGACATGTGTGGTTGTGATTGTTGTGTGGTCTTGTTTGTCCTTTATTAATGTGTTTTGACAAGAAATATAGGGGGGTGTAATGATGAACAATTAAATTATAAGATGAATGATCTTGGATATATATACATATTGCAAATAAATTTTGATTGTGATTAAAGAAGAAATAAGCTATATTTCAGTTTCCGCCTCTCGGATCGAGCTCATTTTCTAAAGACTCAGGAGAGTGATATATTTCTTACCTTTGGTACTTTTCTCTAAATCTCTCTCCTCATTGAGTTAGGGACCCTGTGCATTACTTGGTAGACCTTGTGGACTATTCAGTAAAAATTTAGGTGTTTAGTTAGCAATAAACATGGCACAAGATTACGATGAGCTGTATAACCTGTTCATGAAAGAACATTTGCTGAGTAATTGTTTCAATGATAGGCTACATCAACATCTGGTACACCTGGGTCCGCTTTCCCCTCCAGAAATGAGGAAGACAGACCATTGGGTCAAAACTAGGGTGACTAAGATTGCCACTGGTGGGGGAAAACAAAAGAAAGAGGCAAAAAAGCCCCCCAAAGGAAAGATGGAAACCACAACAAAAATAAAGAGAGTCTTCTCAAGGCCCCCAAAAACCTGCACAGGAGGGTAGGCCCAGAGGCTCCTCACAGTCCAGGGATGTGTACAAAGGGAGACACTTTGAGCCCGACAAGGCTTGATGCCATGACTGCAAAACTAAATGGCACCAAACTGGAGACTCTGGCTGCAAAAACAGAAAGAATACCTTGAGTCAATCTGCAGTAAATGCAGTTGTCAATCTTGAGATGGGGTCAGCGGTGTGGCCTGACAATGTCAGTGACCCCACAGAGGCAACATTAGTCACTGAGGGTGGGGTAGAATTATCCTGTCCTGCCTGGTCAAGTAATATGCTAAATTAAAGGCAGCAACCTTTGATGAATGGGGAGAAAGTAAAAGCACTTAGGGATACAGGAGCTAGTATTTCCATGGTAACCCATCACTTGGTCCACTCAAATCAGTTCCTGGTAGGGAAGTCTTATCCTATCACCAATGCTGACAATGAGACAAAGTTCCATCCCATGGCTATGGTAACCTTTGATTGGGGGGAGTAGTAGGGCAAAAAGAAGTGGTTGTGCCTCATCCATTATTGTAGACTACCTGCTTGGAAATGACCTGGAGGATTCCCCCTGGACTGAAGTAAAACTGAGGACCCATGCACCAATGCCATGGATCCCTGAGTGGGGATGTGTCAAGACAAGGGCCCAACGCAAACTTCAGACAGAAAAAGGAGAGTGGGATCCTGAAATAGTGGACCAGCCTCCCAAGAGAAAAAACAAGAAGACTGGGGAACAGATCCATAAACAGGGCCCCTCTTCTCAGGAGGAGGAGTCAGCCGTCTTTGAGGGAACTGAGCCTGAACAACTTGGTCCTTCCCACCAGAGCTCTTAGGCCTTGGGGGACCCTCTAGTTAAGGTCTGTACCAGGGGCAGAAGACCTGCCCCACTCTTGAAGGATGGAGGCAGAAAGTTGCACAGGAAGAGTTAAGGAATCTCAGTGGTACCCACAAGGTTTATTTGGAGGAAGGGCTCCTGTACACTGAGGCCAGAGATCTCTAGCCTGGTGCAACAAGGAGGGTGGCAGTGCCCCAGCAGTTCAGAGAATTCCTCCTCACTCTAGTCGATTGCATCTCCCTTACAGGGCATCTGGGCCAAAACAAAACTTGGAGTAGGTAAGTTAACCACTTTTTATTGGCCAGGAAAGTCCTACAAATGAAGGACGATTGTCAGTCCTGTCCCACCTGCCAGGCCATTGACAAAGCAGGTGGGCACTTAAAGGTCCACTTCATGCCACTACCAGTGGTTGGGGTACGCTGTGAAAGGATAGGGGTCAGCATTCTTGGCCCCCTTAACCCTCAAACAGCATCAGGACACAGATACATACATGTGGTAGTGGATCATGCCACAAAGTATCCTGAAGCTATACCCCTTAGGTCAATTACTGCACCTGCAGTTGCCAAAGCCCTCCTGGGTATCTTCACCAGGGTAGGGTTCCCTAAGGAGGTAGTATCAGACAGAGGTTCAGACTTCATGTCTGCATATTTAAAACACATGTAGCAGGAATGTGGAGTGATCTATAAGTTCACCACCCCATACCAGTCACAAATTTGGCTTGTTGAAAGATTTAACCAGACCCTGAAAAAAATGATTGGAGGACTCTTGGAAAAGCTCAGAAGGAGATTGGATGTCCTGCTTCCTTGCCTGCTGTTTGCTACAGGGAAGTGCCACAGAAGGGAGTAGGTTTTTTCCATTTGAAAGTTTGTTTTGGCAATCCGTTAGGGGACCACAAACTGTTGTGAGGGAAGGCTGGGAGAAGCCTCTCAAAGAGCCCAAGCAAGATATTGTGGACTATGTGCTTGGCCTACATTCAAGAATGGCTGAGTACATGGAGAACTCCAACATAAATCTTCAGGCCAGCTTCAAAAGTTCTGTTGCTCCAAGGGCCCTCCAGGACAAATTGTCTGGGCCCCATCCCGTACTTGAAAGTCAATGGGAGGTCACTTATTTAGTTGACCTGGACAGTTGCAAAAATCCAAAAAGAATTGTCTATGTCAACAGCATAAAACCCTTCTATGATAGAGCTGAGCCTCTCCCTGATCTCCTCTCCAGCAACCCACAAGAAGGTTCTGTGGATGGAGTAGTCTTATCAGACACCCTCACAGAACAACATCAAGCTGACTGCAGGCAGTCCTCAGCCACTAGGCTGAGTTATTCTCTCTGACCCCTGGAAAGGCAAACTGGTGTACCCATGATGGGGACACTGGTGACAGCTTGCCTGTCAAGAACAAGATTTACAGACAGTCAGATCATGTCAGAGTGAGTGTTCAAACAGAGGTCAAAAAGATGCTAGATTTGGGTGCCACTGAACCCTCTGAGAGTCACTGGACTAGCCTAGTAGTTTTAGACCCCAAGCCTCACTCCAAAGGAGAGAAAAAGGAAATGAGGTTCTGTGACAAAAACAGATGCACATCCAATTCCGAGAGCTGATGAGCTCATAGACAGATTAGGGGCAGCCAAATATCTGAGTACTTTTGCTTTAACATCTGGCAGTGGCAGATTGGCCTGACCCCTGGAGCCAAAGAGAGGTCAGGATTTTCTACTAGTGGGCATTATCAGTTCACTGTTATGCCCTTTGGATTAAAGAATGCTCCTGCCACCTTCAAGAGGTTGGTGATCCAAGTCCTTGCTGGACCGGAAACTTTTAGTCCAGCTTATCTGGATGAAATAGCTGTCTAAAGGCCCACCTGGCAGGATCACCTGATCCATCTATGGAAGGTCCTTGAGGCTCTGCAGAAAGCAGACCTCACTATCAAGGCCAGTAAGTGCCAGATAGGGCAGATGAAAGTCGTTTACTTGGGCAACCTGGTTGGTGGAAGCAAAGTACAACCCCTCCAAATCAAGATTCAGACCTTTCTGGCTTGGGAAGCTCCCACAACCCAGACACAAGTCAGGGCATTCTTTGGCTTGACTGCGTACTATAGGAGATTTGTGAAGGATTATGGCAATATAGTTGTCCCCCTCACAGAACTAATCCTCAAGAAAATGCCCAAAAAAGGTCAATTCAACAGTGAGTTTTCTAAAGGCCATTGACACCCTGAAGGATGCTGTTGGAAAATGGGTCATTGGTAAGGGCAGGTAAGAACTACACTTAGCAATACCCCCACAAGCCTCCACTTAGGTCCAGTTAGGTCTCAAAAAACTAAACCCAGATCAACCCTTGGTAGCTTGGCAACGAGCGACAAGGCTTAACTTAGGAGACAATTGTGTAAAGCATTTAAAAATAACAGAACAGTAAATGAGCAAAACATAAAACACAATAAAATTCCAATACCAGTTTATAAAAATAGATTATTTTTTTGTCTTTAAAATGAAACCTAAACAATTAAAATTGGCTATGTGGAACCGGAGATAAGTATTTTTAAAGAAATAGGCCCTGAGTTATACTTTTTCTGCGTCGCATTACCATCATTTTTTGATGCAAAAGTGGCGCAAACTTACAAAATACAATTGTATTTTGTAAGTTTGTGCCTCTTTTGTGTCAATAAATGATGGTAATGTGGCGCAAAAAAGTATAAATCAGGGCCTTAATGCTTTCTAGCTCATAGAAGCATCTAGCGCTCAAAGGGTTAAAAAAAAGGTCACAAAGTCCAGAGTTAAGGCCACATACGAGGTAACACTGTCACACTTACTTTCAGAAGTGTTTCTTGATTCTGGAAAGTGGTCCACAGGACCAGCCAAGGATGCAGAGGCTCTGGTTTGCCTCTTGGGGTCTGGGACTACAACTCCCACACTGGACCTCTTCAACTCATGGAGTTGCTCCAAACATCTCCAAACTTCTGTATCTTCTTCCAGAGGTCCTTTTTGGGTCCTTGAATTGTCCACAACTTGATCCAAGGTTCCAGACGCTCTCAGTTGCTCCTTGGGAGTTGGGACTAACAATTCCCAGAATGCACCTGGTCCAAATCCTCAAATGGCCACTGGACACTGGTCAGCTGGGCTCTGCTTGCAGGACTTGATGCAGAGGACTCTGGACAGCTCCTTCGTACCTGTAGCAAACAGGGAGTCCCTTCTTGAAGCAGTAAAAGACAGACAAAGTCCTTTTAGTGGTGAAGCCTAAGTGTGCAGCTGGTGCAGTCCTTTAGAGTGCAGTGTCCAGGTGCAGGTCAGGGGTCCAGCAGGGGTCCAGCAGGGGAGTCCTTCTTCTGAAGTTCTTCCTTGTTGGGATCTGGCAGGGAACTGAAGTGTGGGCGCAGGTCTGCCAGTTTTATCCTTGCTCCTTGGTGTCCTGGTTAACCAATCAGTTGCAGAGTTCTTCACCCTGTGATGACCACTTCCTGGGAAGTGTGGAAAAAATCAATCCCAGGGAGGAACATTCCTCAAAAATCCATCATGGCTGAAACTGATTTTTGGAGGTTACATCTGGCTGAGCCCACCAACCAGTGTGGCTAAAAATCTTAAACACACCCTTCTCCTGCCCTCTTCTAATCTAATCAGGGGGGCACCTAATTGTCTGCGTTTGCAGGATGTGAGGGAGGTGCTGGGGTGTTCCAAATGTCTTTCCCTGTCTTTGAAGACCAGTTTGGCAGCCCTCCCTCCTTCCTGCTTCTCCATCTGCTGAGGGAAGATCTCACCCCCCAGGCACATCTCTTTGTATTTAGCCCAGGCTCCTCCAGCCCAGGCTCTTGCCAGGCTGCCAGAGGCTGGACAATCAGAGCAAAGCACTACAGGGCTAAAGTTAGCAACTTTTTAGATAAAGTTCAAAACTCCTTACCTGAACAAGTTATATAAAATCCAACTATTGTAAGTTGTGGGATTTATTATAATGATTAATTTGATACCAAACTTGAGGTATCTGATACTTAAGGGAACTTTATAAATTAAAATAAAGTCCCCCCATTCTAGCCTATGAAGGCCAGTCACTTCAATAAGGGAACAACAAATTTGGATGTTTTACCTCACCAGGGTTTATAAAACTATTTTCATAAGGTCCCTGCTTATAGTTAAATGGCACCCAGTCCTAGGGCACATAGGGCACACCTTAGGGGTGACTTATATGTAAAAATAAGGTAGTTTAAAACTTTGGAAGTACTTTTAATTCCAAAGTCGAATTTGCATGTAACTTTAATTTAAAAGCAGCCAGCAAGGCAAGCCTGACTTTAAAATGACACTAGGCACCTCCGCAGTGCAGCTTTGGGTGCACTACCTATGCTGAGGTCCCTAAACCTACATGCCCTACCATATACTAGGGACTAATAGGGAGGTTGACATAGACAATTATAATTAGCCTAATTTGCATACTCATTTTACACAGAGCACTGGCCCTGGGGCTGGTTAGCAGTACCCAGGGCACCATCAGAGTCAGGAAAACACCAGCAAAAACTGAAAAATGGGGGCAAAAAGTCAGGGGCTTCTGCTATCGGCGCTGGTTTCTCACAGATGCTATGAGCTATGCTCCAGTTCTACAAGCACCAGATTACTCCAGGAAATTCATAGTCCAAACAGATGCTTCTTAACTGGAGATAGGAGCAGCCCTTTCCCAGAAAAATGATGATGGACACGACCACCCAGGAGCTTTTATAAGAAAGAAACTACTGCCTCAGGAACAAAATTGGAGTGCTACAGAGAGGAAAGCCTTAGATGTGGCGTGGGCCCTGGAAAAGCTTAGACCATACCTGTTTGGCTCTCACTTCATAGTTGAGACTAAACACAGGCCTCTCAGATGGCTACAACAGATGAAAGGTGAAAACCCCAAACTGCTTAGGTGGTCCATCTCTCCATAGAGAATGGACTTTCAAGTGGAACACAGACTGGGACTGGCCATGCCAATACAGATTGCCTTTCCAGGTTCTTCCACTTAGATGATCAAGATTCACTAGGGAAAGGGTAGTCTCATTCTCTTCCATTTGGAGGGGCAGGGGGTAGTGTGAGAAAAGACATCTTTTTGACATGGTTAGCACCCACTTTTTGCCTAGAAATTGCAGTGCTCAGGGCCCCTGCTAACTAGGTTCCCTGGGCCAGAGCTCTTTCCCTGAAACTGCTGTCATGCATTGGCACAATGTGATACCCCTTTAGCTACCAGTATAAGTCCCTAGTAAAATGTACTTAGGTACCCAGGGCAGGGGGGACTAAGGTTGGCCCCTGAGAGCAGCAGCACTGATTGTGCCACCCTTTAGGGCCATGCATCCAGATGCACCCAGCATTGCCATTGCAGGCTGAGTGTCCTGGTGCAAACCTAAAATACAAACTCTAGATGGCACACTGCCTGTGTGCTTTGTCTACCATACACTGCATTCCCTATGGATAAGACACCTGCCTGGCAGGCCTTCCAGCCCTAAGGCAGGGTGCACTATATTGTATGTGAGGGCATAGCTGCAGGAGCCATATGACCCCATTGTGTCATTCCCAAACCTGGGACATAGTGAGTGAACACAGCAGCCATTTTAAAATACATGTGCTTGACAATGGTCAGTACAAGTTTCACAGCTACATGACGGTCAGTTTAAACCCTGGGTTGTTTGGTATAAAAAAACTCAGAATGATAAATCCACACTGCTGCCAATGTTGGATGTATTATAAGAAATACCACCTTGCCAAAGCTAACTACCCTGGCATGGCTGCTGACTGGAACAGTTCTGTTAGAAACTGAGGTGTATAAACAAAAAATTAAAGTTATGCTTTCAGTACAAGAACATTATCAAAGGGCCAGGAGTAATCCTGTTAAACTCATTTGTTCCAAAATTCAGACCATCTGTGAATGGGGCATTCAGAGTGGCACTATATCCAAACTTGAGACTGAATTCCTTAGGGTTAATAACCCAAAACTACCTGCAACATATGGAGCACCAAATACACATAGACAGATTAATAACCGTCCTCTTAGACCTATTATTTCCACCATAGGTTAAGCCACGGAACCACCATCAAAATACAATGACTCCTTCCTCAAACTTTTGATCACTATGCTTCCCTCTTACATCATCAAAGATACAGGACAGATGATAACAAAAATAGAGGGCCTCAGGTTTAACCCTAATCGGGAACTTCTAGTAACATTGGATATAGAGGCGTTATAAACTAACATTCCCCAAAAAGAGGCATATAATGCAGTACAACATCTGTTGATGAAAGAATCCATCGACACCCCGCTTACCTTTATTGTGAAATGTCTCAAAATAGTTTTAGAGGACAACATTTTCAAATTTGATGGAGACATATATAAACAAATCAAAGGAGTAAGCCTGGGAGCAGCATATGCACTGAGTGTGGCAAAAATCTACATGGGTCTCTTTGAAAGGAAGCATGTATACAACAAAGTTGTTCCTTTCTTTGAAAATGTCAAACATTGGGGGCGCTACATCGATGATATTTTTTTCATTTGGGAGGGAGACAGAGATTACCTTCAAGAATTAATTGAGTAGCTTAACTTATATGATAACAACCTTAAATTTACTCCCAATTTCAATAATCATAAGGTGGAATTTCTGGATATCCTAATTTTTGAGGAACAGGGACAGTTACAAATGTCTCTGTATATAATACCTACAGCCACAAATACGCTACTGCATTATGCAGTTTCCATCCTAGATGCCAGGGACAAAGCATCCCTTTCAGTCAGTGACTTAGAATTTGGAGGAACTGCAGCAATGTAATCGAATATGATAGGAATGCCATAGTCCTGAAGGATACGTTTTCACAGAGAGGTTATCTCTATAGGGTGATTCGTGAAGCCTACAAAAGGGCCCCATATTACAATTGTGACAGTTTATTTGAACCACACCAGAAGATTGGACAATCAAAGGTGGTATGTGTTGTTAAACATTCGAATATTAACAATAAAGTGAAAGGAATGATTAATACACACTGGAATACACTAAACACCAATGAAGATCATGCTCTCCTCACCACACCTATGCTTGCTTTCAAGAGGAACTAGAATTATGAGAGGCAATTAATTCATTCAAAAAAGGATTACAGGAACCAACCCCGTCTTAGGTAACCATTGATGTGGCAAATGCCATGCTTGTGCTCAGGCTATGGTAACAGATATCTTTCAATACAATAAGAAAACTATTCGCTTAAGGACCATGACGAATTGTCAAAGTTTCAATGTGGTATACTGCATTGTGTACCCTTGCCACTTAGAATATGTGGGAGAGAGAGGAAGAGAATTTAGAGTATGCTTCAGCTAACACAAATCAGTAATTAAAGATCAGAGACTTCAAGCCCCTTTGTTTGACCACTGTGTAGAGAAGGGTCATAAGGAAAGTACGTTAAAATGGATCATTCTTGAGAAAGTGGTAGCATCTCATGTTGATACTGACAGACACAGGAGAAAAAGAGAAGTCTTTTGTATTTCAATTCAATTCAATTCAAAGAAGCTTTATTGCGGCTACAAGAGCCAAAAAAGCGCGAGCAGTAATAAATACAAATAAATGCACATAATAAAATAAAATTGCAGGTAAATATGGTGATAAAAGGGAGTAAAACATAAATAAAAATTAAAATGGAATAAAAATGAGATAGAATAAAATGGAATGAAATTAGATGAAATGAAATGAAATGAAATGCACTGTGCAGGATGTTGGGACAGTCTTATTTGGAGTCTTTGTCCAGGAGAGTTTTCCCTCTAATAAGCCAACTAGCTCCGAGGAATTTGGCGATAGCGATCACTAGCGTTGGCCTGGTGTCTGATCTAAGGATTCGCAGAGCTAGCGCAGAGCAGCGTGCTCCCAGTAGTCTGCATGCCGGGGACAGCCATTTCCTACGGGGGGCAATATACGCGGGGCATGCAAAAAGGAGGTGAGGGAGATTCTCGACGGGGGCTTTGCAAGCAGGGCATGCGGTGGATTCGTTGTGTGACCAGCTGCTGGTGAAAAGTCTTAATGGGAGTGTTCCAATGCGGAGCTGGAAGTACAGTTTCCTTTCCCTTGGGGCCGTGATTAGGTCCCAAAAAGTTTCGTACTTGCATGACTCTTTTAGGTTGGCAAAGTCACAAGATAATGTAGTGTGGAGTGCAGCCCGAGTGTCTTCGTTGTTGGCCCTTTGCCAGTAAAGTTTCTTTAGTTCGCTTTTCGAGGGAAAGACTGACGTGGCTGGTGAGTTCCAGAGATCATCGAGCCCGATAGAGTGAAGTAAATCCTTGATGGATCGTAGCCAGGGGATTCTGTGCAGGTGGTCGGCTTTTAGGATGACCTGTAGAGCTTCGGTGAAGATGTCAAGTTCCGGAGTGGTCCAGAGACGCCGCCAGTACAGCAGAGGTCGCAGGCGGGCTTTGTGACCAATGCGTTTGATGCCGAGGTCCTTGAAAAGAGGGAACAGTGGGGTGCTTAGCGGAAGGGACACAAGGTTTCTTAAGAAGTTGTTTTCAGCGGTGGTTAGGTCTTGGGTTTTGGTATAACCCCAAAGTTCAGCCCCGTAGAGCGCTGAGGAAACTGCCTGGGCTTCGTATAACTGTAATGCTGGGCGAATTGGTTTTGTGTGTGAGAGGTGGACATTTTTTAGTAGAGCCCCAGTTGTTTGTCTTAATTTAAGGGCTTGTTTTCCTATGTGTGGCTTCCACGACATGTTGTCAGTGAGTGTTATGCCCAGGTAGCTGAAAATGCCCACCTTCTCGAGTGAGGAGCCCTCTAAAGTAAATTTCCCTTTGAAAGATCTGTGGGGATTAAGGGTCATTAGTTTGGTTTTCGTTGCGTTGATTTCGAGTCCCTGGGATGAACAGAAATGCTCGAAGCACGCAAGGAGTTTCCTTAGACCACTAGGGGTCTTAGATATCAAAAGAGTGTCATCGGCAAAGAGTAAGACTGGGATTTTTTGTGTGCCAAGTGAAGGTGCGTCAGCCTGCAGTCTGAGGAGGGAGGGGACAATTTCGTTGATGTACAGGGAAAAGAGGGTCGGGGCAAGTACGCAACCTTGCCGCACACCCCTAGAGACGTGGATTCTATCGGTAAGTTGGCCCTTGTTGCCCCACCTGACTTGTGCGTAGTTGTCCTCGTGGAGTCGTATCAAAATGGCAAGGATGTGTTCCGGGATTCCCATCCGAGAGAGAGTGACCCACAGTTTGTTGCGAGGTACTAGGTCAAAAGCAGATTTGAGGTCCACGAAAGCTACATAAAGGCTGCCTTTACCAATGAACACTGTTTTCCAATATAATAATAGGAATCTGAGGGCTTGATCAGTGGTGGAAATCTTCTTTCGGAAACCGGCTTGGAGGGGGCTAAGGATATCGTGGTCAATTATCCATTCTTCTATCTTCCCTAGGAGGCAGTGGCAGAAGACTTTTTAGACACAGTCAATTAGACTAATGGGTCTATAGTTACAGGGAAGAGATCTGTCGCCCTTTTTAAAGATTGGAATAACAATGGCCGCTTTCCAAGAGTCGGGAATTGGCGCCCCAGATGCTATTGCGTTAGCTAGAATGGTGAGATATCTTGACCAGGATGCTAGGTCTGTTGAGAATAGGTCTGCTGGGACGCAGTCTGAACCAGGGGCCCTGCCGCGTTTTAGAGTGCTTAGAGAATAAGTTATATCACTTTGGGAGAACAACAGGGGTGCTGCGGTGGTTGGTGCTAATGAGTGAAGTAGGAGGGGGCCCGTACAAACAGAGGTGGGGCTATCATGATCAGGGGAGTACAGACTACTAAAGTGGGCTATCCAGTCTCTTGGGGCAATATTGGTTGTGATGTCCAAACCACTGGTTTCTGGGCCTCGCGCTGCCAGGGACCAGAACAGACTATAATTTCTCTTGCGCACAGCGTCGCTGAGTGCTGTCCACCATTTGCTATCTTGATCACGCTTGGCTATGCATATTGCAGATTTATAGGACTTCCTAGCTACGCGGATGGCGATGGGGTCCTTGGATTTAATGGCTTGAACTAGGCGCTTGTTTAGGGAACGGCACGTTTTGTTGAACCAGCGGTGCCTGGCTTTGGGTCGTTTGTCATTGTGGGCTGGGGGTGCTGAGAAGTGGGCTGCGATATCCCTAAAGCAGGAGGTGTAGATTGAGCTAATTTCCTGGTGGGGTGTTGCAGAACCTGCCTCTAGGTCCCTTAGTGTGGATTTTAGGGTGTTGTTGGCAGCATTGATGAGTGCGGGCCGGGCCACAATATTGTCCCATTTTAGGTGTCTTTTGTTGTTGGCCAGGTTAATACCCTCGGGTGCTACTGCTGCGGGGTTAGACGTGGCTGGGAGGTTACCTAGGGCTAATGTGTGGACAGAGAGAGGGTTGTGATCACTCTCGGTCCTTTCGATGATTGTCATATCGATGACTAGAGGCCATAATCTTATATCGAATAGGCAATAATCGATTCTGCTGGTGTGGTTCGTTTTGTTGTATGTGTGACTACCGTTGGTGTCTGAATTAGTTCTGCCATTTAGCGCCCTGAGTCCAAACTCCATGGTCAATGATTTTACCTGAATGGCAACCGACGTCCACCTTTTGATGGGTGGAATTGACAGGGCGGGGATAGACCAGGCTTGATCTTCCTCGCGGGTGGACCTGAGATCGTCCCAGTCAAGAGGTTCGAATGTGACGTTGAAGTCCCCAGCCACAATGGTTTTATGATGGCGGGGATAATTTTGTAAGAGGGCTACGAGGGCGCAGAGGGTTTTGGAGACTTGACCCCCCCTGACCCCTCGAGCGTAGATATTAAAGATATTCACCACAGAGTCAGGCCCAAAGGATAGACGAAGGCCTAACAGGTCGGGAGAGGCGGTAGGTAGCTGTGATATATGGCAGCTAAGCGATGTTTTGATCCAGACGGTCAGACCCCCTGAGGGCCTGCCTCTCGTGCTGGCCACAGCGGGGATGTGGAAATTTGAGTAGCTTGTTCGGAAGAGTGGGTCGAGTGACCATGTTTCCTGTAGGAGACATATGTCATGTTCGTCAATAAATGAGGAGAAGGATGGAAGGGGAAGAATAGATTTCAGACCTGCCACGTTCCATGAGACAAGTCGTACCCCAGATTGTGACTGAGTTGTCCTGCCTAAATGCCCGGGGTTTGTGAAGTTGGCTGTCGGGGGTTGGTTTGGCAGATGTGGCTGAGGGAGCAGAGATGGGTTGATACCAATGTTTGCCCATGAGGCTTGTGGTGGTTGGTGATGTTCCTCTGTTGGAACAGGCCTGGTCCTGATCAAGGAGATGCTTGCGGGCCTAGACAGCAGCTCTAGGTTTGGTGGGCAATGTGCCTGCAAGATGGGTGGAGCATCGTTGTCATGATTGCTCAGTGAGCCGGAAATGGTCGCGGTGTCATGGGTAGGGGGGTGAATACATCGACAGACAGTGGTGGGGTAAAAGGAGGATCTGGGGGTGATAGATGTTGGAAGGTTGCAAGGTTTGCCTGCATAGATTTTAGGTGGGGCTGTGAGTCAATCATGTTTACCAAGAGGGGATAGGTTTTCTGCCGGGTGGTAACTCGGGCATTCCTCGTGGAGCGTAGGTGACCTGGGCTGTTTAAACTGGATGCGTGAGTGTGCAGGTGGGCTTGTTCTTGCGTCTAGGGCCACCAGATTGTTTGCCATGGTCCTGTTCTTGAGTGTCAGTTTTAGGATATCAAAGTGAGTTCCCGGGTCTGGCCGTCGTACTACGGTAATTAGGTCCTCACGTATTATGGATCGGCAGCCTCTAACATGGCGAATCCAGTGGATTGCCTTGTTTTTGATAGAGTCTACCCCTTCCTTGCGCGCCAATGTGGTTAACTTGGGAACGTTAACCATTAGAACTATATTACCTAAATGGGACTGGTCAGTGGCAGGTTGCGTAGAGTATTTTGAGGCGGTGTTGCTCATGGGTTTGAGGGTATTATGATAGATGTCTAGTGAATTTCCTATGCCTAAATTGTGGAAGAGGGGAGTATGGTGGGAGTTCATGGTCTTTTCTTTGGTAGGGTGAGAGCCAGCGTGGCTAGAAGCAGAGGAGTTGGGCGAGTTTGTTGTGATGCCTGATAGGATTGGATTTTGGGCAAGGTTACTGGTGGTCGTGTTATTTGCGTGGGTTAGCTGTTTTACTATTGCAAGTAATGAGTTAACCATATGCTTGAGTTCTGTGACTTCCTTCCTTAGAGCTTGTATGTATTCGATATGCTGTGGGGTTACATGAGGAGAGTGCGTGTTGGTTGCTGCTGGCCCATCTGCCAGGGTGTCTGGGTTGATGTCGTCGCGTGATTCAGGGAGGTTGGTTAGGGGATTGAAGCGGTTACTGAGCTGGATGGAATCGTTGGTGGCAAGTGGTAGGTCTTCTGCTAGGGAGGGGGCCGCATGGGTGATAACGTTCCTACTTTCACCCACCCCTGTAGTGTCAGTAACTTGTTGCCCACGTTTCACGAAAATCTCAGCGATTTTCATGGAACCTTCCTTCCTGCTAGTTGAAGTGGGCCCCTCCCCAGTTGCAATAGAAATGTTTCCCTGGGGGCTAGTTAGTATTCCGTTGCATTCGCCCAGGAGAGAGTCAATTCTATCCATAACGCAGTTGCTAGCTGCATGCTTATGCCTTTTTCGCTTGGCTTTTAGTACTGCCCCGGCCCCTGCCTCTATTGCTTTCCTTTTGCCCATCTGGTGTTAGTGTAGGTGCAAGGTTAAATGATAAGGTGTCAGATTAAATGGAGCAGCTGACTGGGGGGACAGAGTAGGAAATAACAAAAGGGACTGAGTACAATATGGCCTTCTTGGGAGATAGATGTTAGGGGGGTGGCCCAGCCCAGCCTCTGTCAGCTGCTGACGGGCGCAGGACGGGCCCGCCCTAGGTCCGGGCTTCGCCCGGGTGCCGCCCGCGCGCGTCCCGCGCTGCGGGAGCGCGAACGAGTTTTAAAGGGCTCCTGCCCCACCTCCAAAGAACACACAGCGCTTCCCGCGACGGCGGGAGCGCGAACGAGTTTTAAAGGGCTCCTGCCCCGCCTCCAAAGAACACACAGCGCTTCCCGCGACGGCGGGAGCGCGAACGAGTTTTAAAGGGCTCCTGCCCCGCCTCCAAAGAACACACAGCGCTTCCTTTTGTATTTATCATCTGGACACAGTACACCAAGGACGCAATGGTAAGATTCCTTGGGAAAATGCGTTCCTTTGAGATTTCCCATCTGTTTTTGTTATATTTACAGTCTCAGAAAAATAGTTCAATAGACATCTAGGATCTCTCTCTATTAGAATATGCTTTTTTTTCTTTCTCTTTTCTCTCCATAGGAGCCACCCTAATATGGCGTTTGCATTTGCTACTTTACTAGGTGTTTTTGGCATAGTGCATTTTAGAACTAGGCATTGCTCCGTTTCGGGACAAGGATATTCATGGTAGTTGGGGATTACATATTTATTTTTGGTTCGATCATAAAGTCTGTCTTAACCCTATAACTCAGGACTCCATCGATAATGATATTATTTAATTAATATGGGGTACTGCTAGCTCTTTGCTTTCCTTCCGAATGCACATTTCAATATGGCAGCCACATCTGTCTGCTTTTGAGTCGGCTCTTGTCAAGTCCGGCGTCTAATATAGAATCGTTCTGCTCAAGGAAGCAGGCATTTCCTGGTCACAATACTATCTAATTAATATGTGGTATTCCTAGCTCTTTGCTCCCTTTCTGAATGCATATTCCAATATGGCGTCCACATTTGTCCACTTTTCAGTCGGCTCTTATCGAGTCCGGCATCTAATATAGAATCGTTTTGCTCAGGGAAGTAGGCATTTCGGGGCCACAATACTATCTAATTAATATGTGGCTCTCCTAGCTTCTTGCTCCCCTTTCGTATGCACATTCTAATACGGTGGCCACATTTGTCCGTTTTTTAGTCGGCTCTCGGCTGGTCCGGCGTCTAATATAGAATTAGGGAAGCAGGCATTTCTGGGTAATGTCCGCGAGGGCTGGCGGTTCTCTGCCTTGCGGTTTAAGCAGCAAGCTCCTGCACACTGCCTTGTAGTCTCCGTGTGGTGTATTTATAGGGCAAGCTTCTGAAATAAACCACCAATTCTGTCTTCGATCATCAGAATGCAAGTGTTAAGAAAACCACGGGCATGTTCGGAGAAATGTCAGGGACCCAGCTGTAATACAGAGGGTTTATATTGAGTTCATTCCAAACTGTTTCTGTTTCCTATGTCTTTCATTTACCAAAGGATCTCTTGTCTTGAGACAAGGACTGAGGAGGAACATTACATCATGTGGTTCCCCTTTTATATCAGTAAGAATCTTGTGCCTTGGACACCTTTATCATCTACCTATGACAATCTGATGGCAGCACATGAGTCCATTTTAGATTATATTGCACTAGACTGCCGGCTATATGCACCATGGAAAGTCTTTTGGGAATCACCAGGATGCAAGTTTGGGTAGCAACTAATACTTGCATGAGATAATACACCAGACAACAGATAATGCATGTCCAAGTGCATGTAGACACACTTTTGGATATCTACCAATAGAGTGGCAGTTTCTGCATGATGGTATGGATCACGTGTGGAGATGGAGCCACCACAAACAGAACATATATTTTCTTTTTCTTTTTTATATATGTATTTTTATTTTTTATTTTACATTGCAGGTATATAATCTATGAATGTGATAGCCTTTCCAGTTATGGCTTTATTCTTATAATTGCTGTGTGCCCTGAAGAAGGTGGGTGACCCTTTGTGGTCAGTTTTCACCAAAACGCGTGTTTTGTACTGTCTGAATATTGAGGACTTGTAATAAAGTAGCATGGTAAATTTATATGATTATTTTGCTTGGATTTGTATTGATCTTGTCCTTCTGAGGATTTCTTTATTTGGCTATACATTGCCATACACGCAATGAATGTGAGTTTCTTGTCTTATCTTTTGCCTTTTTCCCAGGTTGTAAAGGACTATTTGTGCTACACACATGTATATAATATTGAAATAAATGAGATTATAATTGTAAAATAAATTTATATGAAACATGCAGATATAAATACCCATTGAGAATCATGCCTAGACGATTTGTTTTCTTTATATTTGGGGATTTCAATTCCTTGGAACCAACCAGGATGGTGGGTTATTTGTACTTTGCTGACTGGTTCTATCCAGCCTGACACCTCCAGACATCCAATCTACAAACCATGGGGGAGAGAGACATATTTCTGGTTTGTAAGAAACCAGTAAGCCACTTAGGGTCACTTCACTGACCAGCCCCTAATTCCTGAACCGGATGCCGCACCTGAACCAAGTGACACACTGATGACCACAAGGACACACCCTGCTAGTGTGCCAAGTTTGGTGGCACTGCACCCTCCAATGGTCAAACCATGCCAATACACTCAGTATTGGTCAGCTAACGTTAGACACTGAGGGAACCAGTCTGCCGGTGGCTGAAAAAGGACCAGGAGGAAGCCCCAGTCGGAGTACTTCATGAACACCTAGACCTCCTCCAAGGGTGCCCCCGTTGTCCTGCAAAAGACCCTTGAACCAAGTTACCTCCTGCTCTAGAGGGCATCTTTGGGCACTGCTCCAGGCTCAACAATTTGCTCTGCACCTAGCCGCCCTGTGCCCATTATCGAAGAACCTGCTGTGCCCTAAGGGGCCCCCACCCCTTGAAACTGGGACACTCCAAGGCAACCAGAAGGATCCATCTTCAAACTTACCTGTGCAGTGCTTTTCCAAATGGTCCCCCATAGTGCTCTGCACCAGCTACAGAGTACTTCTCTTGCTGCTCGCACCAAAAGCGCGTGGTGCACAAACTTCTCCAGCTGGCACAGTGTCCCCACTGATGACCTCAATCAACCTGCAGAAAAAGAACTTGGTAAACCAACTGTACGATTTTATATGTATTTTTAAATGTGAACTTCCATTGATTCCTATGGTGTGTAATTACGCACAAAAAGACAATTTGTATTAAAATTCAAAAATTCATATCTCAAAAAGTACTTAACCAATTTTGATAATCTTGGTCTTAAAAATATACATACAAATCTGAAGTATTTTTATAAATTGGTCTTGAGTTATTCCTTTGAGTATGTGAGTTGCAAGATTGTGCCTGGGAGTACAACAAATGCTTTGCACTTCTCCAATATTGGCCTAATAGCTCGACCAAGCTACCTTAAAAATTAGAGCATTAGGTGATCTAGTTTTTACCCCTGTAAACCGAGGTGTGGTTGCCTGAACCCCCTGCACAGTGTGCCTAGCTTTGCACACTACATAGAGGGCCTTCATCCTACAAAAGCTGTATTATTACAAGAAGGACAAAGACTATGGGGCCGATTATGACTTCGGCGGACGGAAAAGCCCATCTGCCATAGTCCAGACGGGTAGGTTGCCGCCAGTGTGGCAGCCTCCCCACAGGGGCCATTACCAGCTTCACACTGGGTCAGTGGGTGGAAACTCAGTTTCTGGCTGCTGGCCCAGCGGGAGGCAGCCTACAGCATTGTCTCTGGCTCGTAATCGAGCCAGCGTCAATGATGTAGTGCGTAGAGCGCATCAGCACCCGTTGCAGTATTAATCTCTAGGGCGGCACTGCATGCAGTGCTGCCCTGGTGGATTAGAACCACCAGCACCGCTAGACCAATGTGAAGTCGTAATCTGGCAGTGCTGACGGTCGTATCGCAACGCTACCGCTGCAGTCGTAATATGGAGCTCTGACCACCACATTGGCGGCTGTCCAACTGCCACTACTACCCTGGCGATCATTAGACTGCCAGGGTGGTAATGAGGCCCTATGTCATCTTCGATATCCTATCCAAGATTTGATGAACATCCTAAGTTATGTGTGGTACGTTGCTGAAGAGGGTACGAGTCAAGGATGCAGGAGTTATGAAAGGATGGAGTAAAAGAATTGTTGATTTCATGTGTGAAACCTCATAATCCAGTGAGTGTGGATTCTACAGCTCGATGGGTGAGGATTTGTATACTTGAGGCAGGACTAGAAATGCTGAAATTTGGTGCACACTAAATCAGAGGCGCGATGGCAAGTAAAGTTTTCTCATCAGGGGTCACTTAGAAAAGATATTAAAAGTGGCAGATTGGTCTAATGCAGATGTGTTTGCAAGGTTTTATTTAAACTCTGTGGAGCATGTTTCATCTGTTGTATTTCACAGCTTTGAACATGGATAGTGCTAGCCTTCAGTTTTGACATGAAATGTGGATTTTCCAAGTTTGTGAAGAGAGAATCTGGATTTCATTAAAGACACAGGCTAACATTAACCCACCCTCTCTTCCTAGGTAAGGATTATTTTGGAAGAGCGAGTGGATGCATAAAGAAAGAAAGAAAAGAAGAGTTGTTGAAAATGATTTGTGAGCATGATTTTTTAACTAGGACCAGTTTACATTTTATCTATGTTAATTTTGTTTCAGATGCAAAATAGAAGTGAAGATTTTTGGTGCAGAGGAAGAGGTAGAAGTATTCTGAGTTTGATCTTTGTTTTTAGTTGATCCAAGTATGTTGTGATGGAGCCGCTTAAAAGAGCAAGATGGCTGCTGAGTTGAGTTTTATATAGTCTTTAGTGACATTCTTGTTCCGCAATTTTAAGTATGGTAAATGTTTTCTTTGAAGTGCTGGCAATAAAGACTTATTTATAACACTAACCTCAGTGTCTGTAATGAAATCCTGATTTTTTTCATCACAAACTTGGAGAATCTACATTCCGAGAGATGCCCATGATCTCCTTCCTAAAAATACCACCCAGTATTATACTGTTCAATATAAGAACATGGATCAAGGCAGGCACAGAGACGGTTAGTGATCTACATTCAGAGGACAGTTTGACCTCTTTTGAGATGATATGTACTGAAACTGATTTGACAACAGGACAATTTTTCCTCTATTGTACTCTAACAATACAGTGCAGTGACATCAGTAGACATCGGAGCTACAGAACAAATGATGCACTAATGCTTTTATTGATCCATGGGTAAGGGGCCTGCCAGCATTGTATACTGCAGTTCCTCTGGTGTTTTATTTGGATTCAACTAAAATAAGATAGCAGCGGGAGGTCCAGGCCGAGATAATGAACAAAGTATGAACCTGCATGTTGGAATATGCTAAGACAGCTAATAACAATAAAAGACTAAAATACATGTAGGAAAAATATTTGCACCAGATATATCTTCCCCTGGCTAGTTTGGAATGGGTCTTTTTGGAAGCTGTGGATGCCTGCTCATAATTCTGTTCATGAGGTGCAGATTTTAGCACATGGTATGGGGCTCTAGTGTTATAATGCAGTACTGAGAAGAGATATTGGCAGAACTAAAAGATATGGTGGGTATAGAATTGTTGATGCCCCCTGAACTACATCTGTTGGTAAAGATGCAATGTAACAAGAAGAATAACACATTTGTAAAACATAAGATAGTAAAGCATTTGAAGCCCCCAAAATAACTGATTGGCTAGGAGATGTTAAAAAATGATTGGACGCAGGGTTAGCTGCAATACACTTGCAAGAAAGATTGCTGGGTTATCCCATACCTCTTGAGAACTGGAATGTTATGTTAACCAAACTTGAATCTAAATCGGATGAACCGCCCCATAATTAGAGATAGGTTTTATTATATTGGCTGTATGTTATGACTTCTTGATATGGATAAAAGAAATACTGTGTTAGTAGAACAGATGAGAGTCGGTTTGACAGCTTTCACATAGCTGGTATGGCTGTTACATCCCTTAACTGGTATATGCTTGACAGCAGACAAATGAATTTAAGCCCAACTTTAATGCCTTTGCATAGGTGTGTTGTATTAAACAGCGACTCCTGATGCATATCAATGCAAGGTATCGTTTAATAGAGTTAATGTTTGATTATAGGGGTAAAAACAGATAAAAGATGAATGTTTGCTGGGGGACATGTAGAAGGGATTGATACATGAGGATAAAGATTGTTATGGAGAAACTTGGTAAGGCGCTTACACATGTATGTTTACAAAGCCAGAGTTTATTTCTCTACTTGTTTTTGTTTACCTATGCTAAACTCCGTATGCGATTCCTGAAGAAGGTTAAAATAAATGAAATATTTTAGAAAAAGTGTGACACAAGTGCAAATCAAACTGAAACCAAATATAGCATATCCTTGTACACCTAATTACACACTTACCCATGAAGCAGAGGTAGGAATGACATCTGTAATTGACAAAATGATTGAGGAAAGCATTTCAAAAGAAGTGCTAGGAAACCAGTGTAACTCACTAATTATGGGCTTGAAAAAATCAAATGGAAATGTTGCATTGTACAAGGCAATGGAAAACCTAATAATATTGTAGTTTCATGTTGTCCTGTGGCATTGCATTCTGCTATAATTTTCTTTCAAATCCTTATGGATGCAGATCACAGTTATTGATTTGTGTGAAGCATTTCCCCCCATTCCTCTTCCTGAAGACAGACAATTTCTCTTCAATTTAGATTTTTGAACAGAGTAATAGTTTGGTGTAGGCTCCCACAGGGCTATGCAAAAAGTCCTTCAATTTTCTCCTGAATTCTAAAGAAAGATGTAGAGACTTTGTAACTGCTCTATAATTATTCAGTGCTGGTATAATACATAAATGATATAATGGCTGCAGCCAAAGCAAAGAAAGGGTGTAAGCTAGTCAAAATTAGATTGCTAAATCACCTAAGCAGAAACTAGTCATAAAGTGTCCCCGACAAAATTGCAATAGTGCCAGAGAGAATTAATTTATTTGGGACACAAGACTGAAAAAGAAATGAGGAAAGCATCCAAAGTATTTCTGTGATTCTGAAAATGTACCCACCAACAACTCAGAAACAGAAAGAAGTATGGAAGTTATTAGGAGTGGTTGGCTACTGTTATCTGTGGAGGCCAAGCTTTTTTCCTGATTGCAAAGCCTTTACGAAGGCGTACTCACAGTGATGTGAGTGACCCAGTACCATGGAACAATGAATGCATGAATACATTCCTAGAGCTTAGACATAGTCTGTACTGCACCTGCTCTTGGAATGCCTTATTACAAAGAAACATTCATGTCATGAGAGAGAAGGGTGTTCACTTTCAATACTTACTCAGCAACCTGAAGGGGCAAAGCACCCAATAGCCTACTTTTCAGTGGCATTAGATCCTGTAGCTGTCTCTCTTCCAGGTTGCTTGAGAAGCTTTGCTGCACCTGTCTTGTCATACTGCAAAGTGAATGGACTGTGATAGACTGTACACTTATTGTGTTAGTCCCTTATTCTGTTGTGATTTGGTTACTCATACTCAAACTCAGCATCTGTCAAGAAGCTGTCTGACAAAGTACAACCAAGTTATTCTTGCAGATGAAAGCTTTTCAGTTGGAAGATGCAATACCCTGAAACCTGTCACACTTTTGCCAGTTCCTGAGGGAGAAGCTACAGATGACGGGGACAACAAATGTTATCATGGCTGCATTGATATAACAGAATTGTGTGCCAAACCAAGACCAGATATTCATGATGTAAAACTTGAATTGGCTGATTTTATTTTATTTGCAGATGGGTCTTGTCTGAAAGATAAAGGAACTTTGATAGCAGCATATGCAGTTAGAGCAGTAAAATACATTGTTGAAGCATCATACTTGTGTAATATAAACTCAGTACAAGCAGCAGACAATTGGAATCAGATTAATATTGTAATACTGAAAAAGGAAGCATAACTTGCTTTTTGTGGACATCAGTACAGATATTAGAGAAACTGTTAAATCTCCAAAAACAATGTGCCTAAGGATGAAAAGTGGTTTATAACAAGTTGTACCAAGGATGACGGTCAATTGTGCATGTCAGCTGACAGAAGATATGCGTTGCCAAACTGTATTCTGAATCATATGGCAAGATAGATACAGAGGCCCACACATGTTGGACATTATGAATTTTCAGGATTTTTAAGAAGTTTTGGTTCAATCCTCATTTAGGAGCTTTAGCTGAAAGCTTGTGTCAGCGTTGTGTTTCTTGTCAGCATTTAAATGTTGGCTAAGTCGTAATCAACATTCTGAAGGTCCTTTCACAAGGTTAAAGACTAATTTTGTTGAGGTGCCTCAATGTATTGGGTTATGATATATTTTAGTCATTGTCTCTTTTCCAGGAGGGTGAGGCCTACTCAACTAGAAGATGTAACATATTCACTGTAGCCAAGCTTCTTTTATTAGGGAGTGGATCCAAAGATTTATTTTGCCAACTTCTTTATGATCATCTTGGGGTAGTCACTTCAAAAGTAAATTAATAAATTTTTTATGTACGACACTCAATTTAGACCACAAATTCCACAATAGCTATCAACCAGAAACAAAAGGCATTGTAAAGTGAATCAATGGTACTCTTAAATCAAAGTCATCCAAAGTGTGTAGCTCAATGTCACTGAAATGGCCGGATGCCCCGCTACTGGTAATATGGAGATCCTTGCTATTTCGTCAGCTGATTTTGTGAACTTTTTGATACTCTGTCCTGGACCATTGAAAAGGTTTGGCTGGCATAATATGCCCAATCTCTCAGTAATTGAAGCTCAAACACCTTCTGCAAGTGAATAACTCTGCCACAACTTTCAAACTAGTGACTGGCTTATGGTGAAGAAGAAAGGTCGAAAGAGCTGCTTGGAGCCGAGGTGACTGGGCCCTATCAAATCATACTTGTAATGAATACTGCTGGGAAGTATGAAGACTTGCCACAGTGGATTCACACATCTCACACAAAGAGAGAAAAGATTGCAGATAAATAAGTGATAACATCAACCGCTGACTCACAGTGAAAAATGTGAGTTCACTACAGAGATCCAGAGGGGGTGGACAAGAAGACTAAAGTGTGTAGCAAGAAGAACAATCTCAACAACATGTTCAAACTCAAGAAAATCAGAAAGCAGGCAAAAGTTCAAATTTTAAACCCCCCTTGAGCAAACCAAGCTGTTCCAGTTGAAAGCTGCACAGATCAAGTGGCATGTAAAGATGAAGATGCAGCAGGTGTCATAACAGGGTCTCACTCAATCAATCAATCATTGATTGCTGAAGTCACTCGTGGGGTCTCAAGACCCTTAAGACCCATAGGATCTCAAGGGTCTGAAGATGAAAGTTGGATCTAATATGGATGTCCTGAGAGTGTGAGAGGGAGAAGATTGTCAAAACAAGGTCACAGACATGAAACAGTTGAAGAAGAAGCAGAACAACAACCAAGCCAAAAAAAGACAAATCTGAGTGTCAGTGAGTCAGAACAGCCAGTGGTCAGACAGATGATCTACAAGAGTAAGCGTATCAAACAAGAAGTATAGAGTACCTGAATTGAAATTTTTAATGAAGATTGAACCACAGCCAAAAGATGTTAACTTGTAGGAGTATCAGTTTGTTTTTTATTAAACCCCATGATCCTGCTGTGAAAAGAAACTGGAGAAAATCAGCATGGAATAATGTTTGATGGAGTGCTGAAAAAGAACTCAACGTCTCAGAATTGCTTTTGATTTTTTAAAATTCGTACATCATTTTTGTCATTGGTGACATATTAATGTTTTGAAGATGTTGAAGTTTTTGATTTTTGTACTATATCTAGTAGTTTAGATTTTTGTTTTTGATAGGGTTTTTTTTAGAAGTAGGGCCAGACATAAATTGAACTCTAGACTACCATCAAGAATAAACTTTGCAGTTTTCATATTAATGATCTTGGTAGGTATTTTAGTTAGCTTTCACCCCTCAATTGGATATGTTTCTTCTACGTCTGAAATTGAATTGCATATTAAAAGTACTGCTTCTTGGGATAGATGATTAGAACACAGAGATATTTCCAGAAGTGATTTAATGAAAATGTGAATGCTGGTTTGTTAAATGAGGTTCTTATATTAATGAATGTTAGTAATTATTATGTATTTATATCCTTGACATCTTCTGTCTTAGAAAGGGTGACCTATAATCTGGTTTCACTTTTCTCTGGATTGTCATGCAGTATCTTGATGTCTATTCTTCATGATCAAGATTCTTGGCAATAAACAATGTAAATGTCGATCTTCTGTTCTGCTTAAAATTGGGAGTTAGATTTTATCAAAAAAGCATGTTGAATCAACTAGACATATTAATATGAAAAAACTAACATCAATAATGAGAAGAGTGTGTGTCGATTGTGTGATATAGAATAACATTTTATCAGAGAGTTTAATGAGAGAAGAGTAAGAATTAGTAGACATTTGGATGAAGTGAGAGAGATTGATGTGCAAGATGGGCATGTAGAGAGATTCAGAAACTCAAAGATACATCCTATACTTAGAATTGAACAAAAGAAAAAAGGAGTTGTGTGTATGAGGTATGAGAAATCTGAAAATCTAGAAATGGTTGAAATGACTGGATAGAAATGTAGTTACCATTTTCTGGTTGATGATGAATATATGAATGGCAGAGTGCCTATATATAGAGAGAAATATATTACTACTGTTCAAAGATAGCTTATTGTAATCTGCAACACAATTTAGCAGGCACCTGTAATTTGGCTTTATTTTTTTCTAGCATGTATTAAATAAATGAAAAGGGTGAAGCTAAACTTAGAAGAATGAGGCATGGATTTGGACAAGTGCTCATGGATATTTCTGGTGTGTTGATTCCTCCTATTGGCTTTACTAGCGCTGCTGGTGCAGAAATTAATGAAGAGATGATTACAATCCGTGCTATAGTTTTAAAGAACAGGGTTACTTTGAATATTCTTCATGTGAAGGAAGGTGGTGTCTGCTGTGTTTTGAAAGTCCAGCAGTGTTGCACATTTGTGTCAGAAAATAACAAACATTAATCTATGTAGTAGTAATATTACTATTATTTTGCATGAGGCATAGGCCCTCATTACAACCCTGGCGGTCGGTGGTAAAGCGGCGGTAAGACCGCAAACAGGCCGGCGGGTAAAAAAATGGAATTATGACGGTCAACCGCCACTTCACCATTCCGACTGCCATGGCGGTGAAGACCGCTGGGCTGGAGATTGCGGTCTCCAGCCCGGCGGCCGTCACTAGACCGCCAACGGTATCAGGACCCTGCATACCGCCATGGATCTCGGGTGGTTGGGAACCGCCATGAGATCCATGGCGGTAGGCACTATCAGTGCCAGGGAATTCCTTCCCTGGCACTGATAGGGGTCTCCCCCACCCCGATACCCCCACGAATCCTCCCCCAAACCCCCCCACCCCCCAGCCACCCCCAAAGGTGGCAAAACTCCCCACCTCGACCCCGAACATGCACATATACACACCCCTACACGCACACACCCCGAACATGCACATATACACACCCCTACATGCACACACCCCGAACATGCACATATACACACCCCTACACGCACACACCCCGAACATGCACATATACACACCCCTACACGCACACATACACCCCGACAACACATACCCACACACATACAAACAGACATGCACACCGCCCGACCCGCACACATTTCCCATACACACAACACCCCCGCATGCATACACTCACTCACTTACCCCCTCTACACTCTCACATGCACACCCCAATGCACGCACACAACACTCCGTCACCAGAACACTGCCACACCGAATCATGGGACGTGATGGCTGCTGGCGGCTTTCCATATGAAAAAGGATGGCGGACTGCCAGCGGTCATAATACGCGGCGCGGAAGACCGCCACCACTGGCGGTCTTCAGCACGGCGGTACCTCGGCGGTCTTGCGAAAAGACCGCCGAGGTCGTAATGACCATCATAGTGTCTTGAAGAGTTTGGTGTGTGGGAGACCTTCAGTGCATGTTTAATGCAATGGAAGATGAAATTATGACGGTTGGTAAATTGTTTAATGATGTGGGTGTAGGAATGATGGTAACATTTTAACCCTTTCCATTATTATTTTACTATGTGTTATTCAATTAATACATATATTTAAGTTCTTAGAAGTAATATGTTTCAAATAAAATTGTGGGTACAAGAAAGAATAGATGACAATGACCAGAACTAGGAAAAATGACGATATTGAAATCAACAACTTTAAAGCTAGGGTTTTTAATGAAATAAGAGCAATGGAGAATTCAAGTCAAAATAAAAATAAAATGCATTAAATAATGCCTTAAGTTGTGTAGTTTGTGGTGATATATATGTTTACAGAATTAGGGACTGTTAAAATGATTTCAGAAATAATACATAAAGTGTGTTTAATTAATATGAGCAGGTAGCAAATAATGTCGTTAGGCTGTATCACATAACATTGTTTTTAAAGTTGACATAACTAGGCCTCAAATTTCGGAAGGTGCTAGAGATACCTTATTTTTGTAGTTCTGCTCCCATCTGGGACTCACCCGGTACCCCTGAATGCCTTATCGACAAATTATCAATTCCTTTGAGAATGAGTGGGATGGTAAGATGGGGTCAGATTATAGAAGGATCGGAATTGTTAAGCTGGTCTGCATTCCAGGAGGGTACTGGAGGGACAGTTTCTAAATTCAAGTATCTTCAGATATCTAGTTGGGTGAAATCTCCACGAGCAGGAGAAGTAGGGAGGAGCTTATGGGAAGGGAAATTAAACCAGAAAGTCATTAAAAAAGAAGTTGCTTTGTGGTATCATGCTTTGTTGGAAACAGCAGAGGATGGTGCATCCCTTCCCCTATTGAAGTGGGGGGGGATTTTTCCAACCCTAGAAGTTACAGCATTGTGGCAAAGGTCTTGTTCAGAACTGTGGTTTACTATTAAACCTGCAGGGTTGAAGAAAAACCATTTGTTTACACTCCACAGGGTTTATTGGACACCGGCTAGATTAACAGCTATCGGGAAAATTCAGAGACACTGTCTGAGGTGTGGGGAAGACAAGGCAGATGATATGCACATGTTTTGGCAATGTTCAAGGTTGTTGAAATATTGGGAGGATATAGGAAATATCCTAAAGGTAATCTTTAATGTAAACTTAAAAATAAATCTTTCTATGGTGGTGTTTGGGGTTTGTGAACAGGGCATAAATTACCAGAGATTGTCAGTACATCAGGAGCATTTGTTGTTTATATTAATGCTTTTAGCTAGACGAGAAATATGTCGTAAATGGGTTGATCCTCTTCCCCCCGTGTTCAGGATTGGCAAACATCTGTAAATCGAATGTGTAAAATGGAACAACGAGGCCCCTTTTCTAGAGGAGACAACTTTTGGGTGAACTGGGAAAATGTTTATCAATAGTTTATCAAATTTGTGTTTATTAGGTTCTTTGTTTGGTCTCCTCCTCTTGAAACTTAAGTCCAATGATTAGAACTCCCCTCATCCTATTGGGTGCTGCTTTGGTTACGATCAGGTCTCTAAGAAAACAATAAGACTTGGTCGATGGCATGTGATCGGGAAAAGAGCAATAAGTAGAACAGGTGGGACGGCCCAAGAGAGGTGTGGATCTCATATCTGGAGACATACTTACTATTCGCCGTGACCTTTGCTTTTCCCTCTTAACCAAAGCGTGGGTGACGAAATCAGGACAAAAAAATTAATAAATAAATAAATAAATAAATAACTAGGCCTCAAGTTGACTCACAGTTGTTGTGCATTGCACATTTTCTTGTCTCCGTGAAGCTCAAAAATATGTCCTTTGGCATTTAGTAAAATAATCTTAATTCAATCAGTTTTCAATCAGTTTTACAGTCGTATTTTTATTTTATCTTATAAATGTATTCTTCTTCATGTTTCTAATGTTTCTGCAGGAAGGAGCAGAGCTCAAATGTATCTTTACAAGGTTGTGTCCCCTGGCTAACAGGAGGTTGTGTATGTAATTTCAAACACACTCTTTCTCTTGTTTGGTACAATACAGGAGGATTAATTAGTATTAGAGCAAGTCATTTTCTATACAATGTGTTTTCTGCTTCACCACTGGACAATGTGATGTATCATTTGTTCCACTCCATGATATCAGCCTGCTCCTCAGTTAAACACCACGTAGCATGCTCTCCCTTGCTCTCTTTGAAGACAGGCTCCATGTCAATCTTCGTATTGACTTTATACTTAGAGATTTCCTCTTGCTTTTAAAACTAAGCAGTCCCTATGACAATTTGCTCTTTAAATTATTGTTTGCCTTGTGCTATCCCGTATGTGGTTCTTTTAGCTAAAAGAGGACTCAAATTCTAGTACCCTATGCTAATTCACATTTATTTGCATTTTGAGAATGATTTGCTTTTAGAATTGATCTGGCTAGCTAACCATTTTTTTATTCCGTAATGATTTTTAATTTTTAAATGTTTAAACCTTCACGGTTTTGACTTTGAATCTTATCTGGTGTATGTCATTTGACTTGGTTTATCTCTGTTCCAGGGTTATCGTCCTTTGGGACCTCCCCAAGACTCCCAATCATTAAAAAGGAACTTTTATGATAATAATAATTTCATGTAGACAGTTTTTGGGAGAGCAGAAATTGGTGTCCACATTCATTCTAAATCAGTCATCACATACACATACATGCATACATTCATGGCCCTCTACTAATGTAGATTGGTACATGGGCAGCACTTGTCCCAGTGTTTATTTGGGATGTGTGTGCCCAACAGATTGTTTGCCAGATTCCCTTGTTGAATTACATTTAGAATGAGTTTGGAAGTTTAGGCCAGAGATGTGTTTTCATCTAAAACCAGATTAACATAGTGAAAGGAGATCAACATTGAGTGGAACAGTCATACTTATGTCCAAAGATCCCTCTTTGAAAGGAAATGGAGCTGCAAAATGAAGGATTATCACCCAAGACAATATGCAAATGGCTCTGAATGTCACCGGAAGTAGGTAGATGATGTCAACACAAATAATTTATTAACACTGCTTAGATTTAACATGCTACCCATCAGTAGTTAGTTGTTAGTGGGATATTTGGTCATCTCATGGATGCATGGGTGTCATCCCTGTGTCCATCAGGACCTCCACAGCTCAACTTCAATCTAGGAAAACACTAAACACATCTCTTTAACGAACATTACGTCACAACCAGGTAAGAGTAAACTGCTGTTCTGAGAATACAGCTGCCCATCCAATCACTCATTGACTACATCTTTTTTATTTCCCCTCTGCTGCCTTTTGGCTTGGTTCACACTATTCATATATCAGATACATACATTAATGCCTCTACTCCTGTGATAAATTATCTGTTGAGATTAGCATGCATTACATTCTTTTCCTATTATTGACACTGTGATTTCAACTAGATAAAAATATACTGTCCCATCTTCAGTGAGAATAAAACATCTGTTAGCTACAATGAGATATTTTAGTTAACATTGTTATAGGAATATTGTTAAAATTTACATTAACTTCTATTTTTAAGCAGTTTATTTTTATTAAGAGGTACTTTCGGAATAAATCATTATTGATTAGTTGATTAAGAGTGTCACAGTTTGTGGGGGCATGGCCAACTGCGGGGGAAGATGTCTGCTTTTTAGGGCGGCTCTTATAATTCACCAAACCAGTCCTCAAACATCTGCTCTATTATGCGAGCAGCCATGCCTAGGTTTTGAAGGCAGTAGCAACTGGAGAAACCAAAGCACTGATTGCACAATTTCTACAGGCTCCCGAGCTGAAGTCTGAGGTATGGCCTGGAAGGTGAAGTGTAGCCATGGCCTTGCATGAGCCAGCACAAGTGAAAAGGCAGAGAAGAAAGATCCATCCGCTCAACCTGCCACCACAGGAGTGGACCCCCCACCTGGCTTGCAGTGATACTAACAAGCGCAGAATTGGCCAGTGGGTGGTAAGGGAAGGAGAAGCGGAGGTCTGGCAAACCATCAAGGCCCCACATGACTGCAGCTTGTCAATACAGCCACCCACTGCTGCAACAAAGGCAGGCTGGAGAGTGGAGACGCATGTGAGGTAAGTATGGCCCTTTTCTCATCCACTCCATGTGTTTAAGGCATGCCCTGGACGTAACAGACTTCAAAGTGATCCTTTGCAAAGGTTAGAAAGAGCTGTGTGAAGGAACGTGAGGGGGCGTCCACTCATACTGCCTGAAATTTGTACTTTCGCTATTGGCCTATTTATGACACCCTAAAAATTTAGCCAACTAGTGACTGGACTCCTTTTTGCTCGAGCCGGCCTCAGAACATTAATGTTCCATACATCCTTGACAGTCCTTGAGCTACGGGACCATGAGACCCTCGCTCGAATACTGTAGAGACTTTGCAGTATCCTTGCCAGCGTCTGTATCTTGGGCTGCCATTGACTGTGGCTGTGATACACAGGAGACTCCTTCAATACTACAACTTTTGGACTTTGCCCACATTGACAAAGCTCTCTAAACTCAAGTTGAAAATCCTGCGGAAGATGGAGGGAATGGAATAGGGAAACAGGGGTGACTCTACTTGCCCCCTGTAGGTGGCTATGGGTACCAGAAAGGGTCTCCCCCAAATTCCCACATCTACAGTGCCTTGCAGCCGACTAGCAAATAAGTTTTGGAACTGAAAATAATTACTTGGGGTAAAGGAACCTGCACCCTGCATCAAACAAAACTTGAGAAGTACACCCTACCCAACATTGACAACACAGGGGCTCACGCAAATCAGCCATCCACAGAACAGCCTCCCACGGAAGATGAGCCTCTCACACTCCAGGACATTATGGAAGTGGTCAAGGAGGTGTGTACCTAATTGGAATGCAAAATTACTCTATATCCACTGAAGTCCCATTAGGCAGAGCTGATCTCCATAACATAGGAGCCAGACGTAGAGGACACAGTCACCACTCTCAAAACTGAAGATGCAACCCTGAAAAGACAAATCGCCAAGCTGGGAGCATCCACAAGAATACTGGAGGATAGAATGGATGATTTCGAGGGCCGCTCCAGGTGAAACAATGTACACATTATTGGTGTTCCGGAGCAATCAGAGGGGCCCGTGGCTGATCTCTTCATAGAAGATCTCATCCTTAAAAAGCTGCAGTCTAGCGGCCTTTCCAACTATTTTACAGTGTAGCGGGCCCACCAGCCCCCCGGCACCCCTACTAAGCCTGTGGCCACTCCCATTCCATAATAGCTCAGATTTGTAACTACGTAAACCGAGATGTCATCTTGCAAATGTCATTCAGTGCTCCACCACTTATCGATGAAAATGCAGTCATTACCTTCTTTCCCGACTTTACATTGAAAGTTCGACTACATAGGCACAACTTCCTGAAGGTCAAGAGGGCTTTGAGAGAGTGGGAGATAACATTTTCAATGATGTTCCTAGCAAAGCTGAGAATAGTGGCAGAGGGTAAGGCCTGGCACTTTGAGAGACCCGAAGAAGCGTGAGTGGTTGGACGGCTGGAGGGCTGTTAGCGGCCCTCAAGTCAGACCCCCTAGGGGAACAGAGGTGGCATAATACTGACTAGCCTGACATACCAGAGGACACTGAAGGTTCACGAAGACAGCATACCACTTCACCAGAACAGAGATCCTGATTTGGAGTGACACAGATTCCAGTTATGAGAGGTAAAGCTACCAGCTGAGATGAGTTTCCTTGTCATCAAGAGACTAGGCAGTTCTACAAATGATACTGTGGCTCTGTGTGCCTTCCACTACATTGTGAACATTATGGACATGAAGAAATGACTTTGGTAACATTTCTCATTTCTTTGGGGAGAGGAGGGTAGAAGCACCCCTGGAATTGGTTACAGTCATCCACTGTTGACATAATGCTTTGGGTGACAGGCGCTTTGCAGAGTTGGGGGGGGCAGGCAGTTCAAAGTTCACCATGAAGGGAGGCAGGGAGTGGGGTTAGCCATGGGTTTTTTGCTTCTGTTCATATTCAGGTTTGGAAGTGTCACATTTTTATGTTGGACTGCAATTGAAGTACGATCCACTCCCAAGGGAGAGAGCCTTCTCCCTAGATTACTGTCCGTCTAAAATCAGTCATTTAGAAAATACCACCCCAAACCCAGGTGTACCCGTGGCTAATCCGATGATATACTCCTCTATTAAAATGCTTTCCTGGAATGTAAACATACTGGGAATAAAAACAAACACAGTATGGTTTTACACTGTATTAAGAAACTAGCCCCAGATTTAGTCCTACCTCAGGAAAACTACCTCAAGAAGAACTTATATCAGGCCTTGAATAGATGGGAATACAATCTGACTGCCCATGTGGTATTCACCACTGATTCAAGGGGGATGGGCATCCTAACACACAATACATAACAATTTACTGCACAACATACCTGGTGAGTAACACCAGGGCTGTTATGTGGTCTTCGATGGAATATGGTAAGACAAGTTGGTTAACAATGTGTCAGTATACATACCTCCACGGCTCCATTACACTACACTCCCAAATTTGAGTGCACTACTGGATGGAATATTGTTGATGAGAAGTGACTTTAACCTAGCACTAGATGATGATATTGATCACTTGCCCCTGAGATTGGCAGGGACCTCCCGCCACCCACTAGTGGATTGACTGTCAGCACTTGTGGCTGTAGATGTGTGGCATTTTCATAAACCGATGGCTCAACAATATGCATTTCACTCCGGGGCACATGGGAGTCTTTTCCGTACTTACTATGTTCTTACACTCGCACACTTTACCTCCCACTTCGGTGAGGTCCACCACTTAGTAAGGGGCATCTCAGATAATTTTCCGTTGTGGGTGGTGTATGGGTTTCCAACTCCACTGCCTAGACGTGGTATAAAACTCAATCTTTCATGTTTCAAGATACCCTGAATAACATTGAGCCTCCTTGGGACCACTTGGCACTACTTCAAGGAAAATGAGGGATCCGTAGACTCTGTGCAGACACTATGGGAGGCTTACAAAATTGTAATACAATTGATCATGGGGCATATGAAAGACAAGAAGGCACAACTAGTGACATTGGTGTGTGAAATCGAAGACCTAGAGGCCAAGCTTGCTAGTCAAGTAGACAGTGACATTCAGCATGTGTTATGCCTCAAACAAAGAGAATATAGAGCTATACCTATCAATGCGGCCAGGACTAGTTACTCTGCAACACAACACCGCCTTTATGAAGTCAGTGATAGAGCTGGGACACTCTTGGCCTGGGTTGACAGGTGTGAAAGAGCAAACCCCTGGGTGTTAGGGGTGCAGACGAATGCTGGAGAGGAGATATGGGGAAGGGAGGAGGTCACCAAAACCTTATGCTTATGCTCGGCACTGCTAAGGCAGGGGTGTCCCGAGAATTGGTAGTCGATATATGGCTCCTGTGATGGCTAGAGGAAGACCTCACAGAGGAGGAAATAGTTAGGGCAATGCAGGAGTTAAATTCTGGAAAAGCAACAGGCCTCAATGGAATCCCTATTGAACTCTGTTAAAAATGGGATTTCTGGTTAGCTAGGATATGCACCTGAGCCAGACAGAACCCACCCACTCTAGTCAGGGCGAGGGAGTTACGCACCCAAGATAACCCCTACTCAGCCCCTTGGTAGCTTGGCATGAGCAGTCAGGCCTATCACAGAGGCAATGTGTAAAGCGTTTGTACAACACACACAACACACATGATGCACTACACACACCTCAAAGGAAACACAACACCAAGTGGTATATCAAAAACTGTATTGTACACATCATTAGACCAAATTCAACATGTCAATAATATCCTGCTCCCCAAGCAGTTGTCAGAACATTACACCGGTTACTAGTACCCTGTGTAAATCAACAGTAGTCAAAATATAATACATATGTTACTGGGTATTCTGCAACACAAGCAGTAGTCAGGCTAAACACGTCCCCAAACAATGCACAGGGATTAGTAATACTATACAAAGCAGGCACTTGTCATAATAAACACATTTGAATAAATGCCAGGATGTCCCTCTGGTTGCACATATTATGGAAACCTTCCTATATGGCACATATCAGAATCAACATGCCAGACCTCATAATATAAGAGTCTGCAAATACCTCATCCTTTGAGGGGTAGTTCGACTCCACACTGGCCTGTATAGGAACTCCTGTGTTCCTTTTACATTGAGGGGGCCCCTAACGTGAAGTGACAGAAATAGGGGGACCGCACTGGATGTAATCAGCGGAGCAACCTCATGGAGCCGCTCCTGTGGGTTGAGGCCGCTCTTCCGGCAAAGGTGGAATGGACTCCCCTTCAATGGGTACAGGGCTTCCGTCAGGGTTTCAGTCCGTCCCGTGAGGGGCAGCAGGCCTTGATTACTCCCCAGAGACGTAGAGGCCCGGGAAACCCTCCAGGGCTTCCCGAGATAATACGGTAAAGGGTAGGGGGGCACTCCGAGTTTTCCCCGCTAGGAATCCGCTCTTCCCCACGTGGAAATAAGTGTCACCACTGCGGCTCTCTCTCACCGCGACTGTCTCCAAGACTCCTATCCTTTCCTCAGGGAGGTAGGCGGGCTTAAGGGAGAGTCTCCCAGCTGCAGTGCAGCGGCTCCGATACCCAGCCACAGTTCCTCCACGCTCACCCAGGCCGTGGCGGTGATTCCAATGGATAGCAGTTCCTGTTGGTGCCCCAGGGGCACTCTTCCAGCACTCCTGTGCCCCGGGGGTACTAATCCCCAAGCGTGCGCCGTGCACTCTGGATTTTCTTAACCCTTCCGGCTGCGGCAGTGAGGCTCCCTCCGGTCACACTAGAACGTGCTCTCAACGCGCTATGGCCAGGAATGGAAAGCGCTCTCAGGGTGCTTGCTCATCAGATGGAGCGCTCTTCTCTGCCCTCACAGAAATGCATGGCAAAAGTGCTCCTTTTCTGCTTAGCAAAAAGGTGCAGAGGGCAGGGGTCACAGGACCCTGGCCCTGGAGAGAGAAAGAGGGAGCTCAGGGCTGGAATGCCCCACAGACAGGCCAGCATAAGAGTTTAAGTCAGTGGCAGTTCCTCCTAGTGGCCCAGCAGGCCACAGGTCACCACAACAGCAGCAGTCCAAGGCGGTTCCTGGTGAGTCCTTCCAGCAGCAATCTGTGTTCAATTCCGTAGTCCCTTAATATCTAAAAAAATGGGGAAAACCCCCCTGTACTTATACTCAGTTTTGCAAAGCATTTTCAATGAGGAGGAGAGGAGGTTCTAACCAGTTGCAACTCATTCTAGGAGTGTCCCCTCTCTCCTCCAGCACAGGCTCCGGACATCAGTTGGGAGTAAACAAGCCCTTTTTGTGAAGCCAGGGCACAGCCTTTACAAAACAGGTGTGCCCGCCTCGCTTTCTCTCAGCCCAGGAATACCATTCAATATGTTGATGCATCTCTGTGACACCTCCACCCTCCCTGTATACAGGCTGTCTGAAAAGTATGCACAAAGCCCAGCTGTCACTCTGCTCAGATGTGGAATGGAGTCAAGCTGCAAAACACCACAGTCATAAGCACAGAGAAATGCTCACTTTCTAGAAGTGTCATTTCTATCATGGCAATAAAACATCCACCTACACCAGTAAGCAGCATTTCTCACCACCCTTACAACCATACCAAACATGCCTATGCTATCCCTCATAAATCAAACAATACCCCCTAGACATAAGGCAGGGCATTTCCAATGCAATCCTATGAGAAGGCAGCACTCACAGCAGTGAGAAACCAAATAGGCTATTTGTCACTACCAGGACAGGCCACGCAGCCAGGAACATGTCCTGTCTTCTACATACATAGCACCCTGCTAGGACTGAAGGACTACCTAGGGCCTTCCTTATGGTTGACTTACATGTAGTAAAAGGGGAGTTCTGGGCCTGGCAAATAGATTTAGATGCCAGGTCCATGTGGCAGTAAACTGCGCACACAGGACTTGCGCTAGCAGGCCTGAGACAGATTGGAAAGGCTACTTCTGTGGGTGGCACAAGCAGCGCTGCAGGCCCACTACTAGCATTTAATTTACAGGTCCTGTGTATACCGATCCCACTCTACTAGGGATTTACAGGTAAATTAATTGTGCCAATTGGGTATAAGCCAGTCATACCAAGTTTACAAGGGAGAACACATGCACTTTAGCACTGATTAGCAGTCATAAAGTGACCAGAGTCATAACATCAGGCAAAAAGGGTCAGAACAATTAGGAGGAGAAGGCACAAAGTTTGAGGAATGACCCTGTAGTAAGGCCAGGTCCAAAAAGGCCCCTCTACCAACCTAAAGATGGGGGGGGGGGGCAATCAATACCTTGATGGACCTCTCTGCTTGAGGCAATAGAACATGGACCCTGGACCGCAACTGCAGGGGCATGATCCAGTTCTACGCCACTCTGAACCCAGTTAGATCCCTCTGTCTATGCTTCCCAGACAATCTAAGCTAACCCATGGAGGTACCCTAGTTGTCTGTGGCCAGAGGCAGGTCCCAGGCCACCCCGGGGCCTCTGAAACCTCTCTGAGTGGGGGGTGGTAGCCCTCACTGCATAGCATCCTCTCTCCACTCTACCTCCCACCAGTTCAGGGGTTCTACCCTGCCACTGGTCCTCCAGCCTAGGGACTGGTCCCATAGACTGAATAGGGTTCAGGGAAGTGTCCTTCCTCCCTTTGCCCCTCCTTCTAGGGTTCCGCATCCTCCCCTTGAGAGTGGTACCCCCAGAATCCAGATCTGCCAGGGCACTCGGATCAGTTGTCCTGCTTAGCTCACCTACCGGATCAGGGGAGCCCCTCTGTAACTGGTTTCCCAGCCTAAGGTCCTCCCCCTCAGGCTGAGCTGGGGTCAGGAGAGAGTCCTTCTGCCCCCTGCCCCTATTCCTAGAGTTCAGCAGCCTCCTATCAGGAGTGCCACTCCTAGAAGTAAAAATGGCAGAGAGGCTGGGGATAGCTGTCTCTACTTCTAGGTCAAGGGGGTTGCTCTGGACCTGGTTCTCCAACCCAGGGTCTATACCTTTGGGCTGGTCATGAGTTGGTGGATAGTCATCCCTCTCCCTCAAACCCTTCCCCTCAGAAGTGGTACCCTTAGAGGACAAATCAGTACGGATGCTGGTAACAGTGGCCTTCATCCCCAGGTCAAGGGGGTTCCCCAGGACCTGATTTCCAAACCTAGGGTCTGTAGCCTTGAGTGGGACTGGAGTTAGGGGAGTGGCGTCCCCCTCCTACAAACCCTACCTCTCAGAAACCTACATTCTTCTGTCAGGAGTGGTGCTCCTAGGGGACAAAATAGTAGCGACGCTCAGGACAGCGGACTCTACTCCCAGGTCAAGGAGGTTGCCCTGGTTCTGGTTTCCCCACCTAGGGTCTGTACCCTTGGGTGGGGCTGGAGTTAGGGGAGAGTCGTCCCCTTCTCGCAAACCCCTCTGCTGAAGCTTCTGCATCCCCCTCCGGGGCAAGGGGGGGCACTGGTTCCAGTTGTCCTCCAATTTCTCCTGACACTAGGGGGTCCCCTTCAGTGGATGACTTCACAGCATAGACTAAGTTCCCTCTCTTGGGCCCCCTCGGCGTGCTTTCCAGGGACGGTGGCGGGGCATAGAACCAACTAGAACCTGCACCTTTCCCACTCTGAAACCTGTCTGGATTGACTAAGTTCCCTCACTTGGGCCCCCTCAGGGTACCTTCCAGGGACTGTGGCAGGGCACAGGACCATCTAGAACCTGCACCCTTCCCACTCTGAAACCTGTCTGGATTACTCTGAACCCTCCCTGCACTCTGTTTGGGAAACCTGAGCCATTCCCTTTTGGGTCACTCCCCAGTGCCTTACCAGCTCCTATAGCACTTAGCCAGCGGTCGGCCTCCTTTGATAGTTCTGTGGGGTCAGAGAACTTGTTCTGTGACAGGTGTTGGTATAGCCCTGGAAAATAAGAACGGAACATGTGCTCTCTGACATTCAGATTGAACAGCCCCTTATAGGTGTTTTCTGTGCTACCCTTCACCCATCCTTCTAGTGATTTACAACAACCCTCCACAAAATCCTCCATATCATATTCTCCACATACAGGTATACCCCTCTCCTTGCAGAATCCCTTAACTCCTCTAGAGTGTGGTCCCACAACTCGTCTATGTCAAAGGTGGATTCCATTTTAATGAGAGCAAACACAGGTGTAAAACAACAAGAGTCCCAAGTGCAAGTATATGACACAGGAGTAATACATCAAAATGACTGGTTTGAGAGAACAGGGTAATAATTTGAAAGAAAGAAAGAGTTAGAACAAGTAATGGTGTAAGTGCAATTTGTGGTGCAACAATGAGTCACAATGGTATTGTGCAAGTGCATATCCTATCCTCACCACTGACAACCAATGCTAGAAATGGGGTTTCTGGTTGGCTAGGGTATGCACCTAAGCCAGGCAGAACCCACCCACTGTAGTCAGGGCAAGGGAGTTACACACCCAAGATAACCCCAGATCACCCCCTTGGTAGCTTGGCAGGAGCAGTCAGGTCTATCTCTGAGGCAATGTTTTTCCTTTGTAGTGTGTTTAGTGCATTACATGTGCGTTACATGTGTTGTGTGTATTGTGCAAATGATTTACGCATTGCCTCTGGGACAGGCCTGCTTAAAAAGACAGTCCAGACTTGGGATGTCTTCATAAAGACATCCTGGCCATTGCAGTGGTCATCCATAAAGAGGGTAAACCTCTTAGTGACTGTGCCTCATACATGCATATCTCATTACTGAACACTGAAATCAAAATATTTGCTAAACTCCTAGCCATTCGTCTGGTGCAGGCGATTACAACTCTCATCCACCCTCACCAGTCTGGCTTTATGCTAGATAGAAACACTGCTCGCAACCTAAAATGCCTCCATGAGGGTCCTAGAACAGGCTATGTCCATGCAGGTAGATGCCGGGGTGCTCTCTCTAGCTGCTAGGATGGCCTTCAACACAATTGAATGGCCATATATATTCGAGGTTTTGCATAAGATGAGCTTTAGCCTGAAATTTCTGAGCTGGATAAAGCTCCCATATATTGAACCTTTGGCCTAAGTTGCAGTTAATGGGAGTGTGTCCCCCACATTCAGACTTCATCGGGGCACCCATCAGGGTTGTCCACTTTCACTTCTAATTTTTGCTCCTATTTTGGAACCACTGGCATCTTGGATCTAACAGGATCCCTTGGTTCAGGGACTTCAATGGACAGAGGACTGAGAGGATAAGATCTCAATATACGTAGACAACATATTGCTATATGTCTCTGTTCCAACGCTAACCCTTGATAGGATCATGCAAATACTTACCGAATGTGGCACCTACTCAGGTTACACTATAAACTAGAAGAAATCCTTAATATATATCCTCCATGGTGGCGTGCTGCGTTTTCCCAGTGATTACGAGGCCAGGGTAGTACAAGACAATTTTCGGTATCTGGGAATCTTTGCCACCACTGATTTCAACCGGTTCTACACCAATACCTTAGCCCTCCCAATGACACCCCTCGGACAAGATGGAGGGCACTGCCCCTCTCACTGCTCGGAAGAATGGCTCTCATTCAAATGATGGTATCACTTTGCTTTCTGTATGTGTCACATAATACCCCTTATCCTGTCCCAGACTCCAATTTAATGAAATTGAATGTAAGCTGCGGTTGCTGCTCTGGAATGAGGTCTTGCCCTGAATTGCCTTCCGAAAGTTGACACGTTCATGATATGATGGAGGCATCACCCTCCCAGAACTTCAGGGGCCACACAAATAATGGCGGTTCACTACTGAATGCACCTTCAACCAACTAAAGCCAACCATCGAATGCATAGACTGGTCATGTGTTCAAGGGGTTATCAGTGAGCCATATATGGGGGAATTCGCCCCACATCTTTTGTGAGCCCCACTGCAGTAACACTGAAAGTCTGGCACACGACTCTCAAGGCACTTGGATGGGCAGATAAGATTACTCAAGCCACCCCGTTCTGGGACATTGTTAGATTAGGTACTCTTGGTACACAGCTGGGTTTGGATAAATGGGATCTAATTAGCTTATAAAGGGTGGGAGTCCTTTGGGGGAGGGGGGGTGTTGTCTCTTTTCAGTGTCCAGGTTTTGTTTGGTGCAGCTTAAAGTCCCGCACAGGACATCTTTTTCTATCACTAGGTTGGTAAAAATGGGCAGAACAGTCAATCAACAATGTTGAAGATGCTGTGGTCAAATAGGCACCTTCTTTCAAATTGTATTGATCTACCCTGTGGTACAACAGTTTTGGGTAGCTGTGATTAACTGTATGAATAAAGTTTGTGGACACAATATGTAACCTGACGCTAAACGGTGCCTCCTCAATATTTGGGACATGTCCAACTTGAACCGCATGGACCAAATTTGGGTCACCCTGTGGGAGGGGGAGCTATCACAACAACATAGACACTGGAAAACTGATACTGACTGGTGCATGTTGGAGGAAACTGTGGAAAAGCAAGGGAGGGGATGTCCTCACAAGTGGATAAAGGTGTGGGGAAACTGGAATGATTGTAGAGGAAACCCTTGTTCTGTCACTACTGAGATTGGCTTTGATCTATTGTTGGTTAGCCACTCTATCTTATCAGGAATTAATGGAGGGTGGGGGAAGATGAGACGGGAGACGTTTAAGACATTGTGGGATTAAGGATCATTATTTTTATTTATTAAAATCATTGTATTGTAGCGTATGACACTCTTTTTAACTTTTCTTTGTTGTCTTATTCTTACACTTACACCAACAAACAGAAATTATATTTTAAAAAATCATTCAAAAAAGAGTGTCACAGTTTGGCAACACTGATTTGCTCAGGCCCTTTCATCTTTTCACTACCACTGAAAGTGTTGCAAGATTACAGTAATAACAATACTACTTCAACTGCTAGTACTATACTAGTACTACTGATGCGACTACTATTTATCACTATTGTTATTAGTTTTATTATTACTATCATTATTATCAAATCCCCACTTGTATGACAAATTTAGGATTGAAAACATAATGAATACAACAAAACACAACACATTATATTGATACAGATGTGTTTAATGAAATCAATGTATTTTTTTGATGAGGCAAACTTAGTATTATCTTGCCAGTTTTGTGGTAACATGTAAAGATTACTTTTAATTTCAATATCTTAAAAAATCTTAATTATGAAATGAGAACTAAAAAGTAGCATCCATCTGCTGTTTCAGCCTTCCATTGACCACTGTGCCAGCTTTTAGGAATGCAAAGGGCTTGCTGAAATGTAGGGACAGCCGGTACCCCAAACATTCACCCACTTGATGTACTTCCCAGGTTTAACTGGACCTTTATACTCCAAGTAAAATTTGCCATCAACGTACACTTTATACGAGTTTTCCAGGCACTCAAAGTCAATCTGAAAACAGAAAAAGGAGAACATTATATTATTCAGCTATTACAACCATAAAGACATTTTTAGTTATTTTCACTTGGATACACAGTGGTATCTACTGGCAAGTAACCTAGGCATTACCTCATGATTTACTCTTCTTCAACCCAGTCCTCAATAATGGGAATGTAGCAAGCAGATGGAAAATGTTCAGAAAACATACACACAAAGCCAGTTGTATAAAGTGATTTACACAAATAGTCAGGTTAAGAGAGCACCAATGTAATTCAGACAGCAAAGAAAATAAAATGCAAGCCACACTCAATACAGCACTCCTAAAGGAAGCTCAAAAGACATCCCAGTATACAATGTGAAACAAACATGGCTATGTGCAAAGGTTTTTACCGTACATATATCAAACATGAAGGCTCCCTTGTATGTCACTCAAGAGATTACCATCTCTCTCCTTGACCATCCCTAACTAAAAAAATGAATCTCAGAGGTAGCACAGGCTGAAACGATTTCTGAACAGATGCAACCACTGATCTGTTTATATTCTCATTCAAAATGCTGGCAGAGTTCCCTGGCAAGAGGCAAATATGTTTATCTGCACAACTCCCACTGTCTCGTGATTTCCTAAAAGTCCTTCAGGCTGAGAGTCTTTTTAGGATGGACACACTCAGGGTTTTGGTCTTCATATTTATGACCTTTAATGATAAGATGTTTTCATCAAAATAAAGGCTCTGCCCGAGTTAACAGGGGATGAACCAGAAGAGACAAGGAAATAGACCTGGTGCACACAGTCTGTTGCTATATAAATTTGTCACAAGGTTGTTTTTCTGCACTAGAAGGATGGGCACCAAGATCTAGATCTAGATAGAAAATAACTGCTTTACCCTCCACAGTGCACATGGGTCTTTACTACAGGTGTGTATATGAGTCTCCTGAGCCAACCACAGACCTTGAACTGAGGCGGTCCCAAGTGCTACACCCCCATCCCTTGATACAGCTATCCATTGTCATGACCGCAGGAAACCGAGACCCTCCCAAGAGACATGATCTTCCACAAGCCACCACCACTGTTTTGCAAGTTATGGAAGACTGCAACGAATTGAGCTTGCTGCAGACAATGTTTGCTTTAATATCAGGTAAATCAACAGTAAAACTGGCCTAGCAGACAATAAAAGAGACCCATGAACAGCCAGAAAAAAGGCTCACACACTGACCCATGTAATGATATTTGTGTTTTGACCACTGACTCTGTGTTGCACCATTTTGCACTTGGCTTAGCTGTCCACCGTCACATTAGTGGTCACCAGTTATAGACTCCATTTTGTAGTCAGCTTAGCCTTTGCTTCATCGCCACGTTAAAAGTGCGAGTATTTTTCCGTGCAAAACATGTTATGCAACCTGTTTTCTATTCTACGTGTCTGCTTGCTCTTTTCTCACCAAAGGGCTAGGACATAGCGTGGAGGAGTCAGTCAATCTGCACAATAAGGATGTACTAGAATTATGTTTATGGTACAGCAGGGAATAGCTTAGGCTTGGGAGAGACACCTTGGGAAACAGGCCAGTTCCAACCTGTTTCTTTCAACCCTGACCTAAAATAGCCAGAATCTTTTAATACGTTTTGCGGAGCAGGAGGATTTTTTTCCAGAAATCTCCTTCCTTGTTTGTTTAAGATATATAAGAGACCCAGGTCGACAGTGGGAGATTCAGAGACCTCATTCAGGATTGAGACGTCGAATGCCTGATATATTTCCCATGAGGGTAGATCTCTCTCTTTCTCGTTGCGGTCGAACACGGGTCAACGACTTTGTGGCAGGAAAAAAATGAAGCACCAGACAGGCCCTAGGGTGATGTATTTTTATTATTTATTTGCTTAGCATTATATATGTGTTAGACTTTTCATCCTTGACATGGTCTCCCTTAACTTCTTGCTTCTGTTTCCCAGGTTGTTGATGTGTGCTGGACTCTGTTTTTGCTTTTTTTGTTACTCTGGGCACTTTACCACTGCTAACCAGTGCTAAAGTGGAAGTGCTCCTATACAAAATGTGTATGTAATTGGTTCATCCATGACTGGCATATTTGATTTACTGGTAAGTCCCTAGTACAGTGCTCTAGAGGTACCCATGGCCTGTAAATCAAATGCTACTAGTGGGCCTGCAGCACTGGTTGTGCCACCCACATTAGTAGCCATGTAATCATGTATCAAACCTGCCACTGCAATGTCTGTGTGTGCAGTTTTAAACTGCCAATTTAACTTGGCAAGTGTACCCACTTGCCAGGCCTAAACCTTCCCTTTTCTTACATGTAAGGCACCCCTAAAGTAGGCCCTAGGTAGCCCCCATCAGCAGGGTGCAGTGTATGGATACTGCCAAATTCTTTTTTTAGTGTTGCAAGGCCTGTCCCTCTCCTAGGTTAACATGAGGGCTGCCTTTAAATATGATTAAAGTGTAGATTCACTTTGGGAGCGCATAGACATGTGGAGTTTGGGGTCTCTGAGCTCACAGTTTAAAAATACATCTTTTAGTAAAGTTGATTTTAAGATTGTGGGTTTGAAAATGCCACTTTTGGAAAGTAATCATTTTCTTGCTTAAACCATTCTGCGACTCTGCCTGTTTGTGGATTCCTTGTCTGGGTCAGTTTGACAGTTGGGCTGTTTGCACCTCTCTCTGGACAGTGACACAAAGGGAGCTGGGGTGTAGCCTGCATATCCTGATGAGCCATCTTTGCTAGGAGGGAGGGGAGGAGTGGTCACTCACACCTGAAAGGGCTGTGCCTGCCCTCACACAATGCAGTCTCCAGCCCCCTGGTGTGTCTGGGACGTGGCCTGGGCAAGGCAGGATTTCACAAACAAGAGAGAATTTTCTTCGAAGTAAGCCTACTTCAAAGGGCAAAATGTGTATAAGAAGTGTAACCAAAACCACAGACTTTAGATCAATTCTGGAAACCAAGAGGAACCTCTGTCTGGAGAAGAGCTGAAGAGCTGAGGAAGAAGAGCTGCCCTGCCTGTGACTGTGCTTTGTGGAGTTATCCTGCAGTTGCTGCTTCTGCCTGTGCAAGAGGACAAAGACTGGACTCTGTGTTATTTCCTGCTTGTGAAGAACTCTCCAAGGGCTTGAAACTGAGCTTGCCTCCTGTTGTTGAAGCCTCAGGGACAGCAAAGACTTCTTTCTACAAGTACCTGGAGCCTCTACTGAGACTCCTGCTCTGCCAAGTGGTGCCCTATCCAGTTACTGGGGCCTTGACAGGTAAAGCTGGTGGACCAAGGTTGCAAATCCACTCACAGATCGCCGTGCTGGGAAATTTCAGACGCAACCTCTGAGACCGGCTGAAGAAACGACACCCCACCGGTTCTGTGGCTGAAATTGATGAAGGGCTTGCAGCACAGCTGAGAAATCGATGCACACGGCTGGAGAAACGATGCTCGGCATCGTTGACAGAGGCTGCAATGATGCAACATCGCTGGGTGCGGAAAAACAACGCAAGCCTGCCCGACCCAAGGTGTTTTGTCTGGATCGATGCATCTCTCTCCTGCGGGGAAAGAAACGGCGCACGCTGATTGGACTGGAGAAGGAGAAACAACGCACGACCTCACTTGTGGGTGAGAAATCAATGCACTGCTTACCTTTTGTGATGCACACTCGCCTGTGCGGGTTATTTTGACGCGACCCAGGTACATTTTCACGCTAATAGCGTTAGCGTTGTGTTTAAAAGAACTTGAAGACTCTTTTTGCATTTTAATTAATAACTTGACTTGTGTATGGTGGATTTTTGTTGTTTTGGTCTTGTTTTGTTTAGATAAATATTTTTTATTTTTCTAAACCTGTGTTCTGTCATTTTGAAGTGTTTTCATTGAATTACTGTGTGTGTTGGTACAAATACTTTACACCTAGCACTCTGAAGTTAAGCCTACCTGCTTGTGCCAAGCTACCAAGGGGGTGAGCAAGGGTTAGCTGAGGGTGATTCTCTTTAACCCTGACTAGAGTGAGGGTCCTTGCTTTGACACGGGTTACCCTCACTGCCAACCAAAGACCCCATTCACAACATTGGTGATCAGCGATTGGGATCGGACTTGTATGTGTACTTGACATACAGTGATTAAATGCACACTACTGTTTTGAGTTCAGACCACTACGTGACCACATACTAATTGACTTGTGTTTTTTGCTTTTCTCTTTGAGACTTCTTTTTGTTCTACTTCTTGCTGATCCCGTGATTGACTTTTTTTTAAACTTCATTTGGGAACTTGTTTTTCTGCCTTTGGAACTTTGCACTTTTTTAACTCTTCATCATGTCTCAAACTGGAGATGCATCAGCTGGAGCTGCTTTTGACCTAGAGAAATTAGAGAGATAGACAGTGGCCCAGTTGAAGCAGTTCTGTAAAGATTTTGCCTGTCCCATTAAGAGCTCATCCAAGAAGGAGGAGCTGCAAAAGGCACTGAGGGCCTGGTTGAGAGCCAAAGAAGCTGAGGGGCACACAGATGAGGAGCAGGAAGGGGCGGAACGGGTGCAAGTCACTCACAATTATGTAGTAGGTGGGCCTGTTGTGTCCAAGGAGAGAGGCTCCAGGTTGGGTAGCAGTGTGTCCTCTAAGGGTCTGACACCTGAATTGTTACAGGACAGACAGGCAGAGAGAGAATACCAATTGGGGCTGAAGAAGCTCAGTCTAGAGATGGAAGAGAGACGGATGGCCACTGAGGAAAGGAAGATACTGCTGGCTCATGAGCTTAGCTTAAAGGAGTTAGATCATAGGAGCCAGTCCAGTAGAGATAGTGGCAGCAACAGCATAGTGCAGCTTGAGAGAAGAATACACATTTCAAAAGACCTAGTAAAGGATTACAAGAGGGAGGATGACATATACTTGTGGTTCAAGGGGTAGGAGTCTGCTCTCCACATGAATCTGGTCTCTGAAGCTCATTGGGGGCAGCTATCTGGAAGCACTTTGAGGTAGAGGGGAGGGATACCCTAACAGCCTTCTCAGGAGCTCCAGTACCCTGTATTGAAGGATGCCCTACTCACAAGATATGGCCTCACCCCTGAGCAGTAGAAGAAAAAGTTCAGGTCCTATAAGAGGAAGGAATCCCAAACATGGTTGGAATGTGTTGATTCTTTTTGCAGGTCACTGGATGGTTGGGTGAAGGGCACTAAATTAACAACGTATGAGGGGCTTTACAATCTGATTGCTTGGGAGCACTTGTACAGTTTATATTTTCCAGAGCTGCTCCAGCACCTGATTGGCAGCAAGCTGAGTGACCCCAGAAAGCTTGCACAGGAAGCGGACCTTTGGGAGAGCACAAGGGCCCAAAAGAGGTATGGGGGAGACCACACCAAGGGTGGGCAGGGTCCCTCTGAGAAGAAAGGGGGGTAAGGGTAAACAGGGGGAGTTCTCTAAAGGGTCCCAAACTGAATCCCAGGGTAAAGATTTCCAGCCCCCCAGTGAAAAGAAGCCACGGTTCTCCAAAGGGAAGCCAGTGGCAGGGACACCCCCACGTAAGGGTTATGCATGTGACCAGGTGGGTCATGTGAGGGGGGACCCCAAATGCCACAAGAGTACACTGGCACCCACTGATGCCCAGTCCCAGGGTTTGTCTAGAGTAGCGCTTGGGGAGGAATTGGTTCCAGGTGGATGGGAGCCAGCTGAGATGACCCTTGTCTCACTAGGGGACATTGAGATGGTCCAGAGAGCCCTCATGCCTGAGAACACTAAGAAGTACAGGCAGTGGTTGAACATCAATGGACAGAGGGTGGAGGCTCTGAAAGACACAGGAGCTAGTGTGACTACAGTGAGGAGTCACCTGGTGTCTGAAGAGCAGATTAAACCCTGTGTACTTCACCAGGGTAGTTGCAGTGGACAACTCAGAGTGCCTGTGTAGAGTGGCGCAGGTTCCCTTTGAATGGAGGGGGGTCTCATGTTCCTTGAAAGTAGCTGTGAGTCCAACAATGCCTGTAGATTGTTTGCTTGGAAAGTCCCTGGAGGATTCCCCTTGGAAGGAGGTGGAACACAAGTCACACTTGGAAATGTTGGGTCTGCCTGGGTTGGTATGCGTATCCACCAGGGAAATGGCAGCCTGTCTGGGTGGTCAGAAGCCCAGGAGACTGAAACATTGGCCCAGGGGACTGCCAAAAATAGGAAGGGCAGGAGGCGTGGGAAACCGGCCCCAGAAGTTCCCACAGGAGGAGGCCGAGTCTGAGGGAGATGCCCCGGAGCATACAGGGGAACAGGTGGCTGAACTGGGGGGGGTCCCTGAGCTGTCACAGTGGAAGCAGGAAGGGGGGTCCACCAGGGAAGCATTCTGTGCAGCACAGAAGACATGCCCTACTCTGGAGGGTTTGTGGCAGCAGGCTGCAGACCAGGCAGCTGGCAAGTAGACAGGATCTCACCTGATCTACAGGGAGGATGACCTCCTGTATAGTGAGCCTAAGGTTCCTGAGCCTGGGTCAGCCCGTGTGCTGGTGGTACCCCGGTGCTTCAGGGCCTTCCTACTGGGGTTGGCTCATGATGTGCCTTTAGCTGGATATTTGGGGCGGAACAAGACCTTTGAGAGGCTTGTCACCCACTTTCACTAGCCCCTAATGCGCAGGCACTCAGATGCACATTGCAGGTCTTGCCAATCTTGTCAGGCAAGTGGCAAGAGTGGGGGAAAATGTAAGGCACCCCTCCAACCTTTTCCTGTTGTTAGTACCCCCTTTGAAAGGGTTGGTATTGACATTGTGGGGCCTCTGGATCCCAAGACAGTCATGGGCAACAGGTTCATCCTGGTCTTGATGTAACATGCTACCCGGTATCCAGAAACCATTCCTCTGAAGTCAATCACTTCCCCTATGGTGGGTATTGCTTTAATGTTTTTTTTTTTACCAGCATGGGGTTCCAGAAGGAAGTGGTATCTGATAGGGGTACCAACTTCATATCCACGTATATGAAGTCTCAGTGGAAGGAGTGTGGGGTAACCTACAGGTTCACCACCCCTTACCACCCCTTACCACCCCCAAAGTAATGGTCTGCTTAAGAGATTCAATAGCACCTTGAAAGGCATGATTATGGGCGTGTGAGAGCCCTTGAGGTGGAAATGGGACATCCTCTTGCCATGCTTTCTGTTTGCTTACAGGGAGGTGCCTCAAAAGAGACTTGGGTTTAGTCCCTTTGAGCTGATATATGGCCACCCTGTGAGGACACCTTTAGGTCTGGTGAAGGAGGCTTTGGAAAAAGCTCCTAGTAAACCCCCCAGGGTGTATTTAGCTACATGCTGGCTCTGAGAAATCAGACTGCCCGCTTCAGGAGTCTTCCACAGGAGAACCTGGAAGCAACCCAGTAGGAAATGAAACGGTGGTATAACTGGAATGCCACTCTGGTCGAGTTTCAACCTGGTCAAAAAGTGTGGGTGATTGCACCAGTGGAGCCTAGGGCGCTCCAAGACAAGTGGACTGGGCCTTATGAGGTGGTGGAGTGCAAGAGTGAAGTCACCTATCTGGTGGACTTGCAGACTCCCAGGAACCCTTTAAGGGTCCTGCATGTTAACCGCCTCAAACCACACTTTGAGCGGACTGAACTGTCCATGCTCCTTGCAACAGATGATGGGGTGGAGGAGGAGAGTGAGCCTCTTCCTGACCTCCTGTCTGAAGGAGAAAAAGATGGGTCTGTGGAGGGAGTGATCCTCTCCCCCTCCCTGACTGCAGAGCAACAGAGGTACTGTTGCAAGGTACTGTTGCAAGGTGCTGGGACAGTTCGCCTCACTGTTTTCCCTGATCCCAGGGGTCACACACTTGTGCACACATGATGTGGACACTGGGGACAGTCCCCCATTTAAACAGAAAGTTTATAGGGTGACTGACACGGTCAGGGCTAGCATTAAGGATGAAGTATCCAAAATGTTAACTCTAGGGGCTATTGAGCATTCCAACAGTCCTTGGGCCAGCCCAGTGGTATTGGTCCTGAAGGCTGCTGCACCTGGTGCCTCTCCAGAATGCATGTTCTGTGTGGACTTCCGGGGACTCAATGCGGTCAGCAAGACTGACGCACACCCCATCCCCCAAGCTGATGAGCTCATTGATCGGTTGAGAGCTGCCACCTACCTCAGTACGTTTGACTTAACGTCTGGGTATTGGCAGATTGCCTTGACTGAGGGAGCCAGGGAGGGGTCTGCATTTTCTACACCAGATGGGCACTTTTAATTCAAAGTGATGCCATTTGAGATGAAGAATGTCCCTGCCACCTTTCAGAGGTTGGTCAACCAGGTGTTGGGCTGGATGAGTTCAGGGTCACCTACCTGGATGACATTGCTGTTTTTAGTTCCACATGGGAGGACAATCGGCAACACATCTGCAGAATGTTGGAGGCCCTGCAGAAGGCAGGCCTCACCATTAAAGCAAGCAAGTGCAAATAGGGTAGGGTTCCGTGGTGTACTTGGGACACCAGGTAGGGAGTGGCCAGGTGGCACCCCTACAGCCAAAAATTGACACCATTCTGGCTTGCGAGTCTCCCAAAACCCAGACTGAGGTGAGAGCCTTTTTAGGCCTCACTGGCTACTACAGGAGAATTGTCAAGGGGTATGGTACCATTGTTACCCCCTTGACTGAGTTGGCTTCTAAGAAGCAACCCAAAAAGGTGATCTGGACAGAGGCTTGCCAGACTGTTTTTGATGCCCTGAAGTCCGCCATGTGCACAGCACCTGTGCTGAAGGCACCCGACTACTCCAAGGAGTTTATTGTGCAAACAGACACCTTACAGCATGGTATTGGAGCAGTACTCTCATAGCTTAATGAAGAGGGCCTAGTTCAACCCGTAGCCTTCATTAGTAGAAAGTTACTTCCCGGGGAACTTAGGTGGAGTGCCATAGAACGTGAAGCTTTTGCTGTGGTCTGGGTCTGAAGAAGTAAGGGACAGATGTAGGAAAATCCTGAGTCAGAGAGACTCGCAATTTGCGAGTCGCAATTCAGGATGCAGGATGGTGTCCCTGACACCATCTGCAACTCGCAAGGGGGTTCCAAAGGCCCACCTCATTAATAATAATGAGGTGGGTCGCTATTTGCGACCCCCTTGCGACTCGCAGCACTCACAGGGATGGTGGTCTGCTGGAGACAGCAGACCACCATGTCTGTGACTGCTTTTAAATAAAGCAGTTTTTTTTTGTAATGCAGCCCGTATTCCTCAAAGGAAAACAAGATGCATTACAAAATGAAAAAATGAAATGTTTTTGTTTCCATTTTTCAGAGCAGGCATCCGAAAAAATGTTTTCCATGCCATTCACAAAGGGGAAGGGGTCCCATGGGGACCCCTTCCCTTTTTCGAATGGGTTACCACCAGTGTGACACTGGTGGTAACTGCGATTGCTTTGCGACCGCGTTCGCGGTCACAAAGCAATGCAGCATTGCGCTGCGACCCGCAATTAGGAAGGGAAACACCCCTTCCTAATTGTGACTTTCAGTCCAATTTTGCGAGTGGGTAACCAGGTTACCCACTCGCAAAACAAGAATTGGGCATCACGATGTGGGTTTTGCACGTCGCAAACAGCAAAATTCTCTGTTTGCGACGTGAAAAACCTTTCCTACATCTGGCCCTAAGACCCTACTTGTTTGGGACTCACTTTTGGGTTCATTCCAACCACAGGCCCCTCAGATGGTTAATGTAGATGAGGGGTGAGAATCCCAAACTGTTGAGGTTGTCCATTTCACTACAAGGGATGGACTTTGCGGTGGAACACCGCCCTGGTACAGAACACGCCAATGCTGATGGTCTGTCCAGATTATTCCAGTAGTTGCTCCCCACTTTCAGCTGAGGGGGACATGTGTTAGACTTTTTATCCTTGGCATGGTCTCCCTTATCTTTTGCCTCTGTTTCCCAGGTTGTTGATGTGTGCTGTTTTTGCTGTTTTTGTTTCTCTGGGCAATTTACCACTGCTAACCAGTGCTAAAATGCAAGTGCTCCCATACAAAATGTGTATGTAATTGGTTCATCCATGATATGCATATTTGATTTACTGGTAAGTCCCTAGTACAGTGCAATAGAGGTGTCCAGGGCCTGTAAATCAAATGCTACTAGTGGGCCTGCAGCACTGGTTGTGCCACCCACATTAGTAGACCTGTAATCGTGTCTCAGACTTGTCACTGCAGTGTCTGTGTGTGCAGTTTTAAACTGCCAATTCGACTTGGCAAGTGTACCCACTTGCCAGGCCTAAATCTTCCCTTTTCTTACATGTAAGACACCCCTAGGGTAGGTCCTAGGTAGCCCAATGGGCAGGGCGCAGTGTATGTTTAAGGTACAACATATACTAATGTGTTTTACATGTCCTAAAAGTGAAATACTGCCAAATTCGTTTGTCAGTGTTGCAAGGCCTAACCCTCTCATAGGTTAACATGGGGGCTGCCTTTAAATATGATTAAAGTATAGATTCACTTTTGGAGCAGATAGACATCTGGAGTTTGGGGTCTCTTAGCTCACAATTTAAAAATACATATTTTAGTAAAGTTGATTTTAAGATTTTGTGTTTGAAAATGCCACTTTTAAAAAGTGAGCATTTTCTTGCTTAAACCATTCTGTGATTCTACCTGTTTGTGGATTCCCTGTCTGGGTTAGTTTGACAGTTGGGCTGTTTGCATCTCTCTCTAGACAGAGACACAAAGGGAGCTTGGGTGTATCCTGCATATCTTGTTGAGCCATCTGTGCTAGGAGGGAAGGGAAAAGTGGTCAGTCACACCTGAAAGGGCTGTGCCTGCCCACACACAATGCAGTCTCCAAACCCCTGGTGTGTGTCTGGGACCTGGCCTGGGCAAGGCACGATTTCACAAACCAGAGAGACTTTTCTTTTCAGTAAGCCTACTTCAAAGGGCAAAATGTGTATAAGAAGTGCACCCAAAACCACAGACTTTAGATCACTTCTGGAAACCAAGAGGAACCTCTCTCTGGAGAAGAGCTGAAGAGCTGAGGAAGAAGAGCTGTCCTGCCTGTGACTGTGCTTTGTGGAGCTATCCTGCAGTTACTGCTTCTGCCTGTGCAAGAGGACAAAGACTGGACTTTGTGTGCCTTCCTGCTTGTGAAGAACTCTCCAAGGGCTTGAAACTGAGCTTACCTCCTGTTGTTGAAGTCTCAGGGACAGCAAAGACTTCTTTCTGCCAGCACCTGGAGCCTCTACTGAGACTCTTGCCCTGCCAAGTGGTAATCTATCCAGTTCCTGGGTCTTTGACAGGTGAACCAAGGTTTGACATCCACGCACAGATTGCCAGGCAGGGAAATTTGAGATGCAACCTCCAAGAGCGGCTGAAGAAACGACGCTCCGCCGGCCCCGCGGCTGAAAACGACGCATCGCTTGGAGCACGGCTGTGAAATCGATGCACGCAAATGGAGAAACGATGCTCGGCATTGCTGACGGAGGCTGCAATGATGCAACATCACTGGCCACTGGAAAACAACGCAAGCCTGCCCGGACCCGAGGTGTTTTGTCCTGATCGAAGCATCTCTCTCCTGTGGGGAAAGAAACGACGCACGCCGACTGGACTGGAGAAGGAGAAACGACGCACGACCTCGCTTGCGGGTGAGAAATCGACACACTGCTTACCTTTTTCGACGCACACTCACCAGTTCGGATTATTTTAACGCAATGGAGCACAGGTCGGATACAGGGCCAGGTTAATCATGCTGAAAAGTTACCTTCTCAGTCAGTGCAAAAAGTCCCCTCAGGGGTGGAGGGGCCGCTAGGAGCAGGGAAGCATTGCAAGCGTTGGCCGATGAACGCGGACAGTCATAGCTCTAGCGCAAGAATCATGCTGTCGTCACGAACTGTCGGGCCGGAGCTTCCTGGTGGTCTTCCCCATGAGCGGCCGATAATGGAACATGAACGATCAGATTGATGGAAGTTTGCGTTGGCTAGCAGTGTGAGCAACAAGGATTCAGTGTCAAGAAGCCTGTTCGCAGTCACTAAGAGACCACAAACTTAAATTCAGTGCCACGGAGGCCACACCTAGGATCCAGTACCCAAGGGGCACCACTGGAGGGTCAGGGTCTGGCTCTAGTGGGACCTGGGTGCTGGTTCAGATGGTTGGGAGCCTTTTATGTCCCTGTGGCTCTGAACAGGAAGCCTGCAGACTAGCCCTTAGAGTCACTTAGGGAGTCCTGGGTTCTGGTGCAGCACCAATCCCTCTGACTCAGGAAGAAGGTCAGCAGGGCAGCAGAGTGGTAATTCTTACAGCAGCAGAGCAGTCCTTCTTCCTGTTTCAGAAGTGACCTGAAGAGTTGGAGGCAGATGCCCAATATTTTTACCAAGTGACTCCTTTGAAGGTGTGGAAGCATATAGAGGATTCCCTTTCCCTTTGATGTGCACAGGTTGCCTGTCTCTCCTGGCTGTGGACGAACTACTGAGGGTATGCAGACCTTTGTGTGGAGGCAGGGCACAGCCTATTTAGGAGTAAGTAGAGGTGGGCCCAGCTCCACCCTCCCATCCTGACAACAATGTCCCATCCAGGCACACCTAAGGAGGAATACACAAAGGTCACCAATAAGCCACACGCAGTCATGTGACCCAGAGATAGGCCGCAGACACTAAATGGCTAACAAAGGAAAATGCCAACTTTCTAAATGGCATTTTCAAAATTATAATTTAAAATCTCACTTTACCTTGAGAGAGGATTTTTCATTACAATTCCAAAGACACCAAACATGAGCAGATTTCAAGTTCCCATTTGGAAGTTACAGTTTATTAAATATAATAAGGTAACTCAAATGTCATCCTATGGGAGAGGTAGGCCTTGCAATAGTAAAAATGAGTTTAAGACTTTTCAATACCAAGACGCGTAAAACGTAAACTTACATGTCCTACATTTTAAATACATTGCATCCTGCCCTGTGGGATGTTTAGGGGCTACACCAGGGATGACTTCAATGTATTAAAAAGGAAGGTTTAGGCCTAGCAAAAGGTTTATTTTGCCAGGTCAAACTGGCAGTTTAAAACAGCACACACAGGCTTTCATGGCATGTCTCAGACATGTTTAAAAGGCTACTTATGTGGGAATCACATTAGGTGCGCATGCCCACTAGCAGCATTTAATTTACAGACCCTGGGTACATGTAGTATCTCTTTACAAGGGACTTGTACATAAATTAAATATGCCAAATGAGGATAAGCCAATATTACAATGTGTAGCAGTTGTAACGTGCACAGAGTCCTAAGGTCTACAAAAACAAGAGCAGCAAAAAGGGAGGAGGAAGTTAAAAAGTGTGGAGGAAGACCTCCCTAAGGCTGACAAATCTAAAAATAACATGTTTGTGAGTGATGGCATGCTGCCCGCACACAATGTATTTCCTTTGTACTTTTGTACAAAAACATTCACAAGCATTGTAACTAAAATCCAAAACATCTGCAGCAAACCCAACCTTTTAGTTTTGCCACTTGTTATATTATGCTTTTTCCTCCCTGCGACCATTTGGTACCCTGTTCCTCCCTTGTCCATCCCCATTTGCCTTGCACGTCTTGAAAAAACATGTGCACATACTGTTGTTTTGTCTAGCAGATACTTAAATCATCTTCTTACTATCCCCTTTGTGGAGGAATCCATGGTTATTAAACATTTTACTAGCTCCAAAGCATAGAGACGTGCATGTACATAGGCAGGATTCTGAAAATGTCAAGGCATGGTTTACTCAAGCTTAGCACAGATCTCGTAAGAATGATGTCTGAAAAACATGGCTGCTAGTGCCAGCTGATGCCTGCTCTAGAGAGCTGGTGCACTGTACTCTCAACAGAGAAACACAGAAAGAAGCTCTGGACGTGAGCCTTTGGTTGGAGAAGGGACAAGTAGGCTAATAAGTGTTATCTGATCTGAGAGCAGCAAGGAGACACATGTCACACACTAGTTTTCTCTGACACAGATTGAAGAGGCCTGCAAAGCAAAACACCATTATTTAGGAACTGAAGGTCATATGTTCCAATCTCTCAAGGGTCGAGACAGCATTTCACTCTTCTGAGCATCACATATCTGTGAGTAGGTGAAAGCAATACAAATGCCTAAGGATCATATAGCTGTTTTGAGTTCTAGAAATAATGCTTTTTGTGAACTACTTGCTGGCAACACATGAGGACATTATTATAGAAACACTAGTCTGTGACTAGATGGTCACTGCATCCCTCCCAAAATGTATTGAAAATGGACACCGAGTCCACCCTGGGGGAGAGAACAAAACAACCCAACAAAAACACCACTGATACTCTTCAGGCAGTCCGCTGGACAGAATGAGTGGAAAGGTGAATCTGTGGGCACCAGGTATCACAGCACGCCTCCGTAGTTTAACCACACTTTTCTGGGCACAAATGGCAGTGTTGATGAAGTCCAGATCTCTGAATTGCCAGTCCATGAGGTTGCAGTCTACCTGGGCACTGTTGGACCTGTCCCACCTAGTCTCACGGTGTTTATTCCCAAAGTCCACTGGGATGTTGCATCCTGAGCAGTGGTGGAGTATATTGACATAGTTCAATATGGGTGCATCCGGTGTGGTGGGTGAGAGTCCACTTCAGATATCACTTTGATGGTGCTCAGGCTCCCTGGACGGCAAACTTGCAAAGACTGAGGACAACATTGATGAATGGGCATTTTCCTTGAAGGCCATGATACTTCGCAGCCCCTCCTGGTAGAGCATCTTTAGACTTCCCTCTCATGCCAGGACTCCCCTTGAGGCTATGTGGACTGTGCAGGGCCTCTCGTAGACCACATGAAGGCATCGCTGAGGAACTGCCTTCAGGACCACACCCAAGTTGCTCTTGCAGCCACAAAGGCTAGTTGTCTCAGGGTTTGTGTGCTCTGGCTGTCAGGACTCAGGTGCATGGGCCTTCGTCAGATAGCCTTTGAGTGACCAGTCTCTGTCCGTAACCTCAGTGCTTCCCTGACCCTGTTGTGGAGGTGCTTCTGATGCGTCTCTCTTATCAGGATTCCCCGGGCACTGGAATTCCCTTGAAGCCCTTGCCACTGGACTGCGTGGGCTGTGCGAGGCCTCACTGAGGCAGTGCAAAGGGTCTTGGCGGAACCCCTAAAAAAAGGACCACATTCAAGCCCCGTGCAACCAGAAGGGTGGATGGTCCAATGGTCGAGTATGCTCACTTTGAGGCTCAGGTTCACGGTGACTTGCAGAAGATTGCTGGGTGGCCAGCTTCCCATGGTTCCAGGGACACCTGGTTAACCTCTGGTTGTTTTGCAGGCATACGACTCCCCTCTGGTGGTGCGATGCTCCTTAAGTGTAATGCTGATGCACCTGGTAGTGATGACAAACGTTTTACTATACAACATTTCTACAGATGATGATGTCTTGCTTGGAGTAAGGATGACTGGAGGGACTTTGTGTCCTCAGGACTTGTTACATCCTTGGAGCTGTTAGTCTTTGGCATGTGCAGTTGCTGGCAGGGATGCCATCGCTTTCAAGCAGCCAGTGACAGGTGTCTGGACGGTCACACTGTGAAGTGTGGGCAGCTCTGCAGTCTGCGCACTCTGGCGGCTTACTTTTGGTACATCCTCTGTGCTGTCTCCAGTGACATTACTACACCTCAGTGGCTGGCTTGTGTTGCTGGATGTACTCTCTGGTAGTGGCATGAATCCTTAGTCTTAGTGCTCTATTGCCTTTCTCTCACACACCTGTGATAGTTGTTTATGCTGTGGCCTTGTGCCACTCTCTTCTCACCTTCAAATCCTTTGCAATATGGTGTCATGCCATGCTCCTCTCTATTTTCAACCATGTCCCTCGAAGAGATGTGGCGTAATGCCAATGGTCACATGTTGACTCCATATGGACATCTCGCTGGTTGCGTCCAGTTCCGAGGACTGTTTCTTCTCTTTCTCCTGACCAACCCTCTTGCGGTGCTTCTCTCTTCACTGGGACCTCCCTGATCGCGTCTGGTCTGTAGAATTTGAAGCCTTTCCTGACGGTAAGACATACTTCTCCTCATGGACATGTTGCAGGTCCTATAACTTCCCCAGGGATCTGCTCGATGCTCTGCTCCCATGATGGAGGGTCACTTTCATTCCATCTTTTAGTCTTTACTCAAGAATGTAGCACTTGTGCCTCGAGACTGCACCATTGCAGTGCTAGCTCTTGCCTCCTGACTGACTCTGCTAAGGGTTGCTTGGCAGGGACAGTCGCTCCACATTGCGAGCTCAATGATGGGCCAACGGTGGCCACCTGGTGCGTGGGGTGGCCAGCTGGTGCGGCCTCTGACGTGTGACATTCCTTCATGTCCTTTGGGGCTCTCTCTCCAGGGCACCTGTCATTGCTGTCCAATTGCCAGGTAAGGCCCTATGCACACCTCTGATTTTGTGCTCTTGGTCTCTTACCTCTTTCTCGGGGTCCCTTCTTGTGGGCTAGTACCTCATCATACATTAACGGGGTGGTAGACAGTCTCTTTGCGGGCTCCTTCAGCTGGCCTCTTGCATGCATGCTGTGTTTTCTTTTGAAATGATGGCTGTTCACTACTTGTGGCCTGTGACGCTATCTCCTTTCTTGCAGTGACGTCAGATAGCCACTGAGGTGTGGCACACGTGCAGCACACATTCTCTTCGTGTCCTTCGTGGGGTTTGCTGCCTTTTGGCTTCTAATACCTATGCTATATTTTTTTCTTGTGACAGCTTACTGGGCTGGGGCAGGTTTGGGTTCTGGGCTCATTGTGGGGGCTGCCAGTCTCTTCTGTGGAGGGAGGCTAACAGTCCATGCTCTTCCTTGGACAATGATAGGTATCCACCCGAGGGCATGCAGTACACTGCAGCCTAGCTTTCACCCTTTCCTCTGCAGTCTGTCTCTGCGCCTTTCAATCTGCGAGACATCTCATTCAGTTCTTTCACTATGTCATTGGGGCCTGCCTCAACCCACCATGCTGGTGACCTCATTAATATGTTTCCTCTTTCAGAACCCCCTTGTCAAAATGTTGCACCCTGTTGGTAATTATGATGCTGTTGGGGGGGGGCAGAACAGGTGCAGTCACAGGCCGAGATGCCCTTTCTTTTTGTGGGGGAGGGGGACAGGGAGTAATCATCCTCTGATGACAGTCGGTGAGTGTAGGAGGCTGGCCTGGCTTATAGTGGGTACCTTGTGGTACTTACACCTTGTGCCAGGTCCAGTTATCCATTATTAGTAGATTAGAGGTGTTCTAGCAGCTTAGGCTGATAGAGGTAGCTATAGCAGAGCAGCTTAGGATGAACTAGGAGACATGCAAGGCTCCTACTATACCACTTACATCATATAGCACTATATCATTAGAAAACATAATAATCAGTGTTACTAAAAATAAAGGTACTTTATTTTAGTGACAGTATGCCAAAAGTATCTCAGAGAATATACTCCCTTAGGAGGTAAGTAATATACACAAAATATACACACACAAACCAAAATCAGGTAAGTAAACAGTTAGAAAAGTAGTGCAAACGCTGTAGAACACAATAGAATGCAATAGGGAAAAATAGGTCTAGGGGCAACACAAACCATATACTCCAAAAATGGAATGCGTACCACAAATGGACCCCAGGCCTAGTGTTGTGTGTAGAGGGTCGCTGGGAGTGTAAGAAAACACTAATGTGTCACGCAGGTGTCCAGGGGGGCAGGAGCCCACTAAACCCCGGATGAAGGTGCAAAAGGGCTGCCTCTGGGTGGAAAAAGCCAAAGATTCTGCAACAACGGAACGTGCCATGAACTTCTCCTTTGGTCAGAAGATGCCCCGCGGCGTGCTTAAGGATGCAGAGTTGTTTCCACGCAGAAAGACTGCAAACAAGGCTTGCTAGCTGCAAGAGTCGTGGTTGAAGGTTTTGGTTTTGCCCAGGAAGGACCAAGAGGTTGCCCTTTGGAGGAGGAGACAGAGGGGGCACTCAGCAATACAGAGAGCCCATGCAGAAGCAGGCAGCACCCACAGAAGCACCTGAACAGGCATTCAGAAGATCTGAGCACAACGGTCGCCTCAGCACAACAAAAGAGGGTCCCACGAAGTCAGAGTCCAACTCAGCGAGTGCAAAAGTGCACAGGAGCCCGAGCAGCTGCAGTTCATGCAGTACACAGGATTACTGTCTGGCATGGGGAGGCAAGGACTTACCTCCACTTGTGAGCAACCAGTCATTAATATAAATATAGGCAAGCCCCCTCACTCCAGCTTTTATCCGTTCAACAACTCTCATTACAGGGGCCATCCAGAGGTGTCATCTTTCTGTCTTTGGCTCCTGCAGCTATCAATGACAGGCATGCCATATAATGTTTTTTTAAGGTTGTTATTTTTGGTTAATACTTTTCTTTCCAGCATTCATTGTCATTTTATGAAGCAGATCACCAGTATGAGCACCAGAGAGCTTTGCACCAGAGAAGTTTGAAGAGTGTATTTTGAGTATTCAGTTTGAGGCCTATCTTACAAGGGAAAGTTTATAGGAATAAGCCAGAGAGGTCTGAAGGGTCTGCTTCTGTTCCGATAACTTAATTAGATACCAAGAGCGCTTCTTCCTATTCAGGAGTGGCTCGCGGCACGCGGCAGGCAGAGCAGCATGAGGGGGAGAAAAATTAATTTTAAAAACATATCTGAATCGCCACCACAGCGCTGCTCCTCTTACCTTCGCCGCAGGCTACAGGCACAGGCTCCCAGCCTGCCCTTCGGCCAATCTGAATGCTGCTGTCATGCTGCTGGCAGCATGACAGCAGCATTTAGATTGGTTGGAGCACCTAGCCAGGGCACTCCTAGGCAGACTGGGAGCATCTGCCTGCTCTCTCCAACCCAGCAACACAGTACCGGGTTGGAGAGAGTCGAGTGAGCATTTATGTTTGGCCAGCCTGAGATGGGTGGCCAAACATACATGCGCACTGAGAAGGAGTGCTGTGTACTCCCCCCCAGTCCCTGTCACGCCCATGGCCCCACCCCTTTTGCAATAAAACAATAAGAAACATAGTTTATTATGGTTGTATTGTAAAAGTTTAGCAGCTGCTGCTGTCTGTGGGGAGGGGGATGGCTCCTGTCACCACCCCTCTTTACCTCTAGTAATGACTAAAGGGACAGCAGTTTACATCAAAAAAGTGCAGATTTCAGCTTTTCAAGGGCATAGAAATTGTATATTTTAGAGAAGCAAGATGTATTGGCTTTTCCAAAGGTTGTTTGCATAGTACAGTGTTTTACCCATATGGTGTGTGCATACTTCACTTCCAAACTGCTCACTTCATTTCCAAGTGTTGTCCCTGCAGCTTCAGAGGCTCAAGCTTGACCTTTCCATTGAATCCAAGGAGTGCCACTAATATTCAATCACTTCTAGATTTTCTCCGGTTTCATTTGCTAAGGGCCTCCGTGTCTGACTTTTTTCACTCAGATTTGTTGGTCTGCTAGCTGTCTTTAGAATGGCGGCCTTTACTGAAATCACACCATACTTCCTTACAGCATTTCTATTACAGCTATTGTGCCAGAGGACAGATATTCCAGCTTGACGTTATTGTCTCCTTATCCTCCGATGCAATGTATTTTTTTTTTTTACTTTTAATGCTTTGTTTAAAAGGAAAACAGCCAACTTGGTGTATTGGTGTAGGAAAGTACCCTCCTTCTTGGCATGATTACCCCCATTTTCTGCCTGATGTCAGTGTGCTTGACTGTGTTCACTGGGGATTCTGCTAACCAAGACACCAGTGATTATGCTCTCTCTCCCTTAAATTTGATTTCTGGTTCCTGTTAACACAGTATTTCACCCACAATTGGCTTACTGGTGCCCCCTTATAAGTCCCTAGTATATGGCACCTAGTTACCAAGGGCGTTGGGGTTCCAGGGGCTCCCTATGGGCTGCAGCATATATTTTGCCACCCATAGGGAGCCCATGCAAATACTTCTGCAGGACTGCCATTGCAGCCTGCATGAAAATGTGCACACGCCGTTTCACTGCCATTTTACACTGCACCAGGTCTCTTATAAGTCACCCCATAGCAGGCCCTCCAGCCCTGAGGGCAGGGTGCAAAGTACATGTGTGTGAGGGCACCCATGCACCAGCAGAGGTGCCCCCACAACCTCCAAGATCATTTTCCCAGACTTCGTGAGTGGGGGATGCACTTTTACGCGTGTACTGGACATAGGTCACTACCTATGTCCATCTACATAATGGTAACTCCGAACATATGCATGTTTGGTATCAAACATGTTGGAATCATCCCCAAGGCTTTTGCAAGCATTAGTTGCATGAGTCCATGCACACTCGGGGCTCATTAGAGGTACCCCTGTATTGCTATTTCAGACATCTGATGTTTTCCAGGCAGCCACAACTGCTGCCACGTCAAAGAAAGGTTTCTGCCCTCTTGTTGCTTGAAAAGCTTGAGCCAAGAAAGGCAGAACAAAGGATTTCTTTTGGGAGAGGGGTGTTAGACCCTCTCCCTTTGGAAATAGGTGTTACAGGCTTGAGGGGGTAGCGTCCTCAAGCCACTGGAAATGCTTTGAAGGGCACATTTGGTGCCCTCCTTATGTAGCCCAGTCAGCATCAGTTCAGGGACCCCCAGTCCCTGCTCTGGTGAGAAACTGGACAAAGGAAAGGGCAGTGACCACTCCCGTGATCATCACCACCGAGGGGTGGTGCTCAGAGCTCCTCTAGAGGGTCCCTGGGTTTTGCCATCTTGGATTCAAGGTTGGCAGGGAACTCTGGGAGTATGTGAGTGGTCATTGCTAGCAGATGACGTCAGAGCCCTCCCCTGATAAGTACTTACTTGGTTAGGTGACCAATCCCCCTCTCAGGGCTATTTAGGTTCTCTCCTTTGGGTGGTTCCTCAGATTCGGATTGCAAGACTCCAGCAGGAATCCTCTCACTGAATAAACTGCATCTGGACCCTCCAGGAACTCTACAAGCTGCAACAAAGAAGGAAGACGCCTTCTGAAACATTGTTTCTCTGGTTCCTGCCAGCAACTGCAATTGTTTTCCGGTTGTGCATCCTCTGAAGAAAGCATGTCTTCTTCCTGCACCAGAAGAGCGAAGGAAGCTTTCTTGGGGTAAAGGAGTCACTCCCCTGCTTCAGCAGTCACCAACTGCAATGAAGAGAGGCTGCGTGGATCCCCTCTCCTGCTGAGCTGCATGGATCCTACATCACGAGTGGTGGACGGAAGTGGTTCTGACGGTCCTCTCTTCCAACTGTCCAATTTGGTGGAGGTAAACGCTTGCATCCCCGCGCAAGACAGTACCCCCGTGCACTGCATGTTTTGTAGCTGCCAAGGATTGTTGACATCCTTCCTCCAAGTTCTTCATGCATCTTGTTGCTCCAGCCCCTAGCACTCTATCCTGTGATGCACAGCTTCCTGAGTGGTTCTCCAACGGCGTGGGAGCCTTTGTCGTAGTGCTGTGTGGGCCTCTTCCGCAACTTTCTTGTCTCTATGCTGTGGGACTCCTGTGTGCACCGCCTGGTCTTCTGTGGGCTCTCTGAGTTGCTGAGGCCCCCTCTACCTCCCCCTCCTGGGTAGAGTCCACCTGGTCCTTCCTGGTCCTGGGCAGTGCCATTTTCCGCTAGCAGTGAGCTTTGCGTGTGCCAAGGCTTGTTGGCAGACTCCGACAATGCAAACCCGAATGCAATCCTCCATCCAGCGTGGGACATCACCTGCACCCTCCAGGAGCCCAACTTCATCTTCTTGGGTGCAGTGCTGACTTTTCTTCTTCACCGGTGGTTCTCCTTTTGCACCTGCATCTGGGTTAGCAGGGGCTCCTGCTCTTTCTGGACTCTTCTGTGCTTCTTGGACTTGGTCTTCTTCTTCCACAGGTCTTCTTGTCCAGAAATTCACTGTTGCTTTCTTAAAGTCTCCTCTGGGTTTTGCATAATTCGTCATCTCTTTCTGTGTGTGTTCTTTGAAAATTACTGTGATTTGCTCCTGCTTTCCTGGTCACTTGGGTGGGTTCCATTACTTACCTTTGGGGTTTTCTAGTACTCCCAGCTCCCCTCTACACACTACACTTGCCTAGGTGGGAGACAGAATTTAGTATTCCACTTTCTTAGTATATGGTTAGTGGCCTCCCTAGGCCCATTTCTAACTATTGTGATTTTCACTAATTGTACTGTTTTCTAACTGTTTTATGCCTGTTTCTGCATGCTAGTGTATACAATTTGTGTATTACTTACCTCCTAAGGGAAGATAGTCTCTATGGTATTTTGTGGCATTTGTGGCATCAAAATATAGTACCTTTATTTTTGTAACACTGAGTATTTTCTTTCTTGTGTGTGAGTACTGTGCAACTACAGTGGTATTGCATGAGCTTTGCATGTCTCCTAGACAAGCTTTGGCTGCTCATCCACAGCTACCTCTATAGAGCCTGGCTTCTAGACACTGCCTACATTTCACTAAGAAGGGATAACTGGACCTGGTATAAGGTGTGAGTACCATAGGTACCCACTGCACACCAGGCCAGCCCACACCAGGCCAGCCTCCTACACTTGGTCACAGAGTCAGACTGATTTTCACATGTGTAGAGATGCAAAACACTACTAGTGAGGGAGTGGGATCACTTATGGGCCGATTGATGTCAGTGTTTGACCCTACAATTGTTTACTGAATGCACTTACTGAGCACCTTTTCTGTACTGCTTTAGTAAATGTTTTAACTTAGGGAATCCCATACATGTATGTGCACATCCTGGTGACATGCTTGAATTTGTGTAATACTCGTACCTCCTGACATTACTATTGTATCACTCTTGTGATCTGAAGGTTTAGCCTATAAGGTTGCTGCACATCCTGTGTGGCTTTTCATGCATTTGCTTAGCCTTTCATTCAGCCTCCCTCCATACTTGCACTCATTACTCAAACATTCAGGCAGGCACGCACAGTCATGCACTATTACTCACTTCTTCATTCATCTATTGATGCATTCACTATCTCTTTTCAAAGATTGAATCATTTTCACATTCACCCAATCACATTGACATACAATCAAAAACACAAACTTGCCAGTGGAGAAGTGCTTTGACCTGTAAAACAGCCAGACCTATTGGTTTTGCCAATGTGTGTTTCAATGATTTCTGCAAAGGGTTGGTACTGCTCTCTGCCACCAAGCTACTGGATTGTTTGTCTTTATAAAGGGTTGCGCATATATCATGTTTTGTTTTTAATATGCCATTCTAAAATGGCCATCAGCCATCTTGGAACTAAATTGCAGTTGAAAAAAATGCCAAAATGTGCATGCATTGGAGGCTATCTTTAAATATTTTTACCTTATTAGAAAAACACTTCAAATTAGCCACTTTCAAGTGTGTATGTGTCAGTGCACCAGCAGTCATCTTGGAATGATGTTTCCCATAAAGAAAAATAAGAACCAATTCCAAAATTGCCCACCTTGTATGCAAATATGTAGGAATTAACTGGGGGCCATTTTGAAATTGTTTTTTTTTGTCAGTCCTAACAAAAGAAGAATTTGCTTGGGCTGAAGCTCAGCAATCACATGTGAAAGGTAAGACCTATTTCTAGTGCCAATGGATTTTTCTGTATCCTGCATGCATACAAAGTTTCAGCCTCAGCACCTTTTGAGATCAGACTTGGCTTTATCACACTGCTTACTATTAGGTGGTTTTGATAGATGAGACAAAAAAACTGGTATAATTAATACTGGAATTGAAACCCCATCCTTCTTCAAAGGGGTGCCATTCACATGGTTGGCACAGACAGTGTGGTCCTCTTTTTTTCAGACTTCATTGTCGAAAGGGAAGATTCAGTTAAAGGATAATGCTTGCTCTGCTCGCCATATTAACCACCATAATATCCCTCCTTGTTGGGCTTCGAGTAAATTGAGTGTGCATTACAAGTGAAGCACAGTCTGGTAATTGTGGATTATTAGGTGTATTACGATTTCTTTTTTCTTTTTTTTTTAACGAGCACACACAAAGTATACTAAAGGTAAAACTCACTTAACAAGAATTCCTGGTGCACCTAGCACACTTCTTGGAAACATATTTGCATGGTGACTATGGGCCTGGTTCACAAAGGTAAGCATATATTAGTGTAAATTTACTCTTTTTCAGTATTTACCAAACTGCAACTTAATAGCAAGTTTACAACTGCAGAGACTCTTCAATGGGGTGGACATCTCTGCCTGTCCTATCTTTTTATGCGCATAGTTCTACCTCTGACTGTGGGGTCTCTGCAGTCATAAATGTACAGTTACATTGCAGTTTTGTGAATACTGAAAAATAATAAAGTTACACAAACATGTAATCAGGCCCCCAATTTGTGACAGTACAGAGAGAACTGTTTTTACTACGACCAAAGAGTGGCTCATCACTTTTCATGTGGAATATACCTTTTATAGCAGACCACATTTCTACATCTTCAGTCCTTGAGCTTGCTTCCCCAAGACCAAGTAATGAGGGAGGGCAGTAACTGGGGAATCCAAGGGGTGGTTCTACAACAGTTCTCATACCAGCATTTGTGCTCTGATTGAGGAGGTGTCAAGGAGATCCAAGAAAAAGAGCAATAATCTCTCTTTGGTGTAATGTCTCCCCATCCTGCCTAGTGCCCATCCACAATTCACACTCGAACAAAGAATATACACCAGTGAGTGTAAAAGCAATTGCAACCATACAGTGGAGGAGTAACCCTAAAATCAGAAGGGAAAATTAACTGGAAAAGACAGCATGTTAGGTCTGTCCTTGCCAGCGCCTATCCACAATTCACAATCAAACAAAGAACATGCACCAGTGGCCGAACAAGCAATTGCAACCACAACCATACAGAATAAAATTGGAATGTAAAATTAACTGGAAAAGACAGTTTGTTTGCAGGCCTTGAAACTATTAAAGAAAATATATCATAAGTTTGGTAGAACTCATAGTGGGTAGCGGTGGCTTTTGGCACTAACGCTCGGTGGGGCGGGACGATTGCTTTGGGAGGGAATTATATCGTTTTTTTTTTTAATGACTTGCCTCGGAGTTCCTTACTGCCTCTGTGCTTCGCTGCTTCCTCTTTCCCCGACCCAATCCAGACGCTTCTGTCATGCTGTTACCCAGTATGAGAGAAACAGCCTGAAATGCCGCTCAGTTGGGGACAGTTTGGCCAGCCTTGGATGGCTGACCAAACTGACATGCGCACGTACAATGCACACTACTCCTCCTCCGGCCCTGGTGACGAGGATGGTCCGCCCGCCCTACACTTGGCCGACTGCCCGAGGCGGAACTGAAAAATAAAATGATTATACAAGAGTTTAGCCTTTCAGCAGCAGGGCGAAACTCCTCTGCCATAGCGGAGGGGCCGTGCCTAGTAGTGGGGGCTTCCAAGCAGTCACTATCTTAAAGGAATGGCTATGCCAGAATGCACAGAGACAAGATCTTACTCTTTTGCTTTATCAATATTTTTTAATCTTTATTGAACATAGGTGTATTTTGTATGTATGAAACATATTTTGTGAGTCAAAAAAGCATTTTGGACTCATGAAATGGGTTTACTGACCCATACGGAATTGCAATTAGGAAGGTGTGAAAGGGGCATTCCATCCTAATTGTGTTCAACACTGTACATCAATGATCTTCAACTGCAGTTGCGGTTGTAAACCATTGACCTCTTATTGAAACCTCATAGGAGGTGGTTCCTGTTTTTCAAAAGGGAAGATAAGGATAAGGGAGTAGCCAGTGAAACAAAAATGACCCCTCACTTTGAATGACACTCAGTGAGTGAGCAAGCATTCATATGTTTGCTGCCCCAAGGGAATCTTGAAACCAATGTGACCAATTGGTGCATTTTACACATTGGCCCTCATTACAACATTGGCGGTAAATCATGCTTACCGCTGTGCAGAAGACCGCCAACACACCGCTGCGGCGGTGGAAATCCGCTACAGCTATTACGACCCACTGCTCGGAATCCGCCAAAATCCAGACACCCACACAAGTCTGCCTTACCAAAGGTCAGTGATAAACTGCCAATAACAAAACCTCTACTGTCACGGCAACAGGAATACGCCCACACTATCACAACCTACAAATCCACGCAGCAGTCTTTCAACCGCAGTAATCCATCGGCGGTACACACCGCCGCGCTCAAAATACACACACATTTACAAAACACAACCACATTGGACAATTCAAAATACACACACCTGATACACATACACACATAACTCCCACACACCCAAACCAATATAAAACACACACCCATATCACCCACAAACCCTTACTACCAAAATTGCGAAAGAAGGCCAGAGAGAGACACCACCAGAAACAACACTAGCATCCACAGACACACAACATCACCACTCACACAACATCCACGTACCTCAGAAAACACACACAAACACATCCCCTTACACATCACAACACACACCACCCCACACATAACCCACACCACATCATGGCACCACAACGACACCCCAGGTTCTCAGAGGAGGAGCTCAGGGTCATGGTGGAGGAAATCGTCCGAGTAGAGCCACAGCTATTTGGATCACAGGTGCAGCACACCTACATTGCTAGGAAGATGAAGCTATGGCGCAGAATCGTCGACAGGGTCAACGCAGTGGGACAGCATCCAAGAACATGGGATGACATCAGGAAGAGGTGGAACGACCTACGGGGGAAGGTGCGTTCCGTGGTCTCAAGACACCAGATTGCAGTACAGAGGACTGGCGGTGGACCCCCACCTCCTCCCCCACAGCTAACAACATGGGAGGAGCAAGTCTTGGCAATACTGCATCCTGAGGGCCTCGCAGGAGTATCAGGAGGAATGGATTCTGGTAAGTCAACTCTTAACTATTATAACCCCCACCCTACCTACATGCCATCACATACCCTCAACCCATCACTCCAACACCTCACATATGTCCCACTATCACCAACCACCCATCCCAACACCAAGCCCTGCATGCAACATCAAAGCATGGACACCCATCACCAAAGCATGTCCACTACAGATACCCAGACAGACCCCAAACCAAATATCACCCAAGGACCTAGACATGAATGCAAGCACTGGAGTACAGGGTCACTCACCCTTTGCACACAGTGGCACACACAGATGCAATAATCATGCCTTTACACCCCTGCAGGACCCCTACCCAACGTCACCGGACAGGAGGTTATGTCCACTCCCCCCACAGAAGAGGCCCACAGTGATGACAGCAGCTCTGTACAACTGGATCAAGATGACCAGCCCGGCCCATCTGAGACCTCTGGACAGTCGGTTGCCCTGACACTGGCACAAGCCACCACAGAGCCTCCCCCTCAGGAAACACCAGCACAGCACCCACCCAGCGGGCCCATCCCTCTGTCTCCAGGACACGTCAAGCAGCAGTGTGTCCACCACTACAGGGAACCCAGGCAAACCCACCACCCCAAGAAAATCAGGGACCTGGGGGCAGTGGCAGTGGGCACACGGTTCAGGGGACAGAGGCACAGGAAAACAGGGGAACTGGGAGGACTGCTGTGCGACAGGGGGAGGACAGGCCCAGGGAACCCACTCTCCACAAGGCCCTCTCCAACATCATGGGAGCGTACCATCATTCCGAGGAGACAATGGCAACAGTACCGGCCAACTTTCAGGAGACCCAGAGGCTGCAGGAGGAACACTATCTGGGGATCAGGGAGGAACTCAAGTCCATTAACACCACCCTGGTCACCATAGTAGGGGTGCTGCAGGACCCTGTCAACACCAGGAGGGACACTGTGGCACAACAAGGGGCCCCTGACACTAGCCTGGATGATGAACAGCCCACCACCTCCACCGGCGCTAGTGGACAGGAGGCACCACCACAGGACCACGACACCAGCACCCTACCCCCTGCAGATGGAGAGCCACCCCGCAAACGGTCCCTGAGATCCAGGAACAAGACGGAGAACATTGCCAAGACCCCTGCCAGGAAATGAGGCCCCCCTGAATGTCATCCTTCTGTCCCACTTTGTCACCCTGTCCATCCTTAAACTGCCCTAGCTCCACTTCCTATGCCCCTTTGGACAACGCACCTGTGAAACAAATAGACTGGACTCTGCCATGGACATTCCTCCTCCATCACCCCTGACCATTTTACAACCCCCTCCACTTATTTGCACAAAAATAAACACACATCAATCACAAAACAATCTGGAGTCAGTCTGTGCTTTCACTAATGTGTATTTACAATAACTATGGAATATAGTAATGTCAATTTTATTGTCAGCATACCAATGTAACACAGGTCTAGTCCATGTGGAAATATAGCAGAGGTCACACAGTGGGACCCACATCTGTGAAATGGAAAGGCAAATTGACAAGTCAGGGTTCATACACTGGGTGAATGTGACAGACTTATGATAGTTCACACAATAGTATGAAATGTGTGAGACAGTGATATCTTCTTACCTGTGCCTCACTGGAAGTATTGCTGGATAACCTTGTTTCTGTTGTCGATATCCTCTTCTTTCGCCTCCTCTTCTTCACCGTCCACAGGCTCCACAGCTGACCTCCAGCTGGACCATCCTCCTGCAGAAAAGTCACCTGGCGTCTCAAAGCCAGGTTGTGCAGCATACAGCAGGCCACGATGATCTGGCACACCTTCTTTGGTGAGTAGTGGAGAGAACCACCTGTCATATGGAGGCAACGGAACCTGGCCTTCAGGAGGCCGAAGGTTCTTTATATAATCCTCCTAGTTCGCCCATGTGCCTCATTGTAGCCTTCCTCTGCCCTTGTCCTGGGATTTCTCACTGGGGTCAGTAGCCAGGACAGGGTGGGGTACCCAGAGTCACCTGCAAATGTCGAGGGACAACTGTTAGACACACACTAATCGTAGGGAGAACCCCAGACCCAGACAACTATTTACAGGGTGTAGGCTCCTTGTCCTCACCTATTAGCCACACACGGTGCCTCTGGAGTTTCCCCATCACATAAGGGATGCTGCTATCCCTCAGAATGGAAATTTGGCATTCACATGGGAGATGTACTGGTCAGCCCAACACACCATCTGCACATTCATTGAATGGTAGCTCTTCCAGTTTCTGTACACCTGTTCACTCCTGCGGGGGGTACCAAGGCCACATGTGTCCCATCAATGGCACCTATGATGTTGGGCATATGTCCCAGGGCATAGAGGTCACCTTTCACTGTAGGCAAATCCTCCACCTGAGGGAAAACTATGTAGCTGCACATGTGTTTCAGCAGGGCAGACAACACTCTGGACAACACGTTGGAGAACATTGGCTGGGACATCCCTGATGCAATGGCCACTGTTGTTTGAAAAGACCCACTTTCCAGGACCTGCACTAGTGGGGGGATCCCTGTGGGATGGCGGATAGCTCACATCAGGTTTGCCTCCAACTGGACATACAGTTCATGGACTGTTGCACGATCAAGTCTGTCGGTGACTATTACTTGTCTCTCTTCCATTGTCGACAGGTCCACCAGCGATCTGTACACTGGAGGATTCCACCATCTCATCACCTGCCCCAACGGACGTGCCCTATGGACGAGAACAGCGAGCAGAGGGTCAGCCAACGCTGAGGTATCACAGATTGTCATTAACACACATTTATTAATCCGCAATGTGCCCGTTACTGTGTGTATGCAAGGCCTACATAGGTGTGACGCAGTTGTTATTCTTGCCATGTGGCCCCCTGAAATGGCAGCTGCCTGACATGTAGGGTGGGACAAGGTGATATGAGGTAACTGCGCTGGAATTGTACACCGTTGAGGTAGGCGGTCGAAGACCGCAGCGCAATCCTGCATTGGTTAACATTGGACCCTATGGGTCCGAGGAGCCAATGACGATGTAGGCCGGCAGTGACGGTACGCACCGCCGCGGACGTGACCGCCATTTTCTCTCTGTTCACTCACTTGATACCTGACCTTCAACAGGAGAGGACCTACACTGCAAGTGCTGCTGTGACCTCAGTCTGGAATCGACGATGGCTCATGTGTCTGGGGAAAGGGCCCCTGCCTTCACTTCGGAGGAGTTGGAGAAGTTAGTGGATGGAGTCCTCCCCCAGTACATGCTACTCTACGGTCCTCCAGACAAACAGGTGATTACACAGTGAGCATGCTGCATGGGCAATGGCTGGTTGGAATGGTGTGGATGGAAGATACATGGGTTGGGGACTGAGGCCTGCATGTGCGGACGGTGAGTGTATGTGCGTCAGGGCAAGGGTGGGAACGTGGGCCAATGACTATGATGGTCTGGGCGGTGAAAGATTGACCTTTTCCCCTGTACTATTTCTCTAGGTCAGCGCCCACCAGAAGAAGGATATTTGGCGTGCCATCAGCAAGGAACTCCGGACCCTGGGGTCTACCACAGACGGAGCACCCACTGCCGGAAAAGATGGGAGGACATTTGCTGCTGGAGCAAGAAGACGGCGGAGGCCCAGCTGGGGATGGCCTCCCAACATGGGAGGGGTGCCCGTCACACCATGACCCCCCTGATGTTCCAGATCCTGGCGGTGGCGTATCCGGAGTTGGATGGGCGCTTGAGGGCATCACAGCAGCCACAAGGGGGTGAGTACAGACACATTCATCTGACTCTGCTCGCATTACGAGGTGTCTAGGTGGGGAAGATTGGCAGTGGGTTCCCCTAGGCCAGGGCGAAGTTTGTAGGCAAGGTTCCTTGTGAGGCAGGCTATGTGGCACCCCAACCCCACCAGTGGTAAGAGCCATCTACACCTAATCAGGCTCCTGTGACTTCCATGTGTGCAGCTATCGGGCATAGGACTTGTACCCCATGGCCTTGTGAATAATCTAGGAACTGTTAGTGCATGGCGTAGTGCTGAGGTCTGCTCTGTCTGTAGTGTCCGCCAACGGTAGTGGTATTGCATGCACTGAACATCTTTCTTCTGTCTTCCCCCCCCCCTTTTTGTGGTCTCCCTGTTCTTGTGTGCAATAGCATCATCTGGCGGAGGAGCAGTGGCACCGGAGCAGGAGGGAGCTGCATCCCACTTGGCCCTGGAGTGCGAGACAACAGAGTCTGAAGCCACCAGTGGGACGGAGGGCGAGGGGAGCTCCACGGTGGGGACAGGAGGTGACGGCAGCGACAGCGACTCCTCCTCTGATGGGAGCTCCTTTGCGGTGGCAGGCCATTCTGTGCCCCCCGCTTCCACAGGTACAGCCACCTACCAGCACCACCCTCCCAGCAGCCCCTCAGTGTGTGTCCAGTGCCCGCTCACCCAGGAGGGTGGGCATCTCCTTCGCCACAGGCACCTCAGGCCCTGCCCCAGTCAGCCCTGCTGCCCTCAGTGAGGAGGCTATTGACCTCCTGAGATCCCTCACTGTTGGGCAGTCTACCATTCTGAATGCCATCCAGGGTGTTGAGAGGCATTTGCAACAAACAAATGCATACCTGGAGGGCATTCATTCTGGCCAGGCAGCCCAGCAGAGCATTTCAGGCTCTGGCCTCAGCACTGATGGCAGCCATTGTCCCTGTGTCCAGCCTCCCCCCTCCAACTTCCTTCACCCAGACCCAATCCCCTGTACCTAAGCCTATCCTGAGCACACCATCAGACCAGCATGCACACACCTCAACACACAGAATTGGCTCAGGCAAACATAAGCACCACACATCCCACAAGCACTCACACAAGCATCATACCCATGCAGACATTCCAACATTCACTGCCTTCACTGTGTCCCCCTCCTCCCTTCCAGTCTCATCTCCACTCACACCTGCATGCACTACATCTTCAGCCACTACCGCCATCACCAGCACGTCCATCACCATACACCGCTCACGTGCACTCACCACCCCCACTACCATTCACACACCCCCTGTGTCCTCTCCCAGTGTGTCTATGAGCCCTCCTCCCAAACTACACAAACGCAGGCACACACCCACCCAACAGCCATCCACCTCACAAAAGCCTCAAGCCCGTGCACCTTCACCCAAATTCAGCTGACGTACACCTCCTACAACCACTACCTCTTCCTCCACTCCCAAACCCCCTCCATTTACCCGTCCCAGTGTGTTTAAAAAACTTTTCCTGGCTAACAATGACCTCTTCCCTACACCTCCCCCTCCCGTCCCCTAGGGCCAAGCTTTCCAGGTCCCAACCCAGCACCTCAGCCACCACATCACCAGGCACAGTGGTGCCAGCAACTGCGGGCTATTGGAGTGCGCCAACCATCAGCGCTGCCAGTGTGCCTCAGAGTGAGGGCAAGGACATTCCGCCACCTGCAAAACTTAAAACATTGCCCACATCCAGGAGGTTGAAGCCAAAAACACCTGCTACCAAGAGCTCAGGGAAACCGAAAGGGGATAGTGGCAAGACAGCAGCTCCACCATCCAAGGTGGGGAAGGGCCAGAAAGTGAAGGGCAGGTCAGGAGAGGGCATGGTGGCACCGACTGAGAGATCAGTGTCATACTTTCTGTCCACGTCGACGCCAACCTGTGCGGCAGAGAAGACCGCCACCTGCACCGCCATCTGCACCGCCACAGAGCCCGCCACCAGCACCGCTGTCATTGAGCCCGCCACCAGCACCTCAGTCACTGAGCCCGCCACCAGCAACGCAGTCACTGAGCTCGCCGCCAGAACCGCTGTTACTGAGCCTGCCGCCAGCACCACTGTCACTGAGCCCGCCGCCAGCACCACCACCACAGAGCCCACCGCCAGCGACACCGCAACAGAGCCCGCCGCCAGGACCTCTGCCACAGAGCTCGCCGCCAGCACCGCTGCCAGAGAGCCCGCCAGAAGCACCGCTGCCACAGAGCCCGCCAGAAGCACCGCTGGCACAGAGCCCGCCGCCGGCACTGCTGCCACAGAGCCTGCAGCCAACACAGCTGCCACAGAGCCCGCTGCCACAGAGCCCGCCAGAAGCACCGCCACCACAGAGCCCGCCGCAAGCACCGCCGCGACTGACACAGCCGCAAGCACCGCCGTGACTGTCACCGCCGCAAGCACCACCAGCACCGCCAGCGGCCTGCGACATCCTGAGCCAGTGGCACCACCGCAGACATAGCTGCCATCCCCAGTGGTCAGTCGTCCGAGGCTGGTGGGGAGTTCCAGGAGCCTAAGCAGCTTCAATGATGCATCACTTTCAGTGGAGAGATACAGCCACTACCTCAGTCCTTGGCAGGATGAAGCACTCTGGGCACAAAGCCCCCTCCAGAACCAGTGGAGAAAGACATCCACTACCTCAGTCATTGGCAGGATGAAGCACTCTGGGTACAAAGCCCCCTCCAGAACCAGTGGAGAAAGACATCCACTTGAGAGACTGTGGCTTTGCACTCCCCAGGATAAAGCAGTGGACAAACCACCCACTGAAAAGACTTTAGAGACTGTGGCTTTGCACTCCCCAGGATGAAGCAGTGGGCAAACCACCCACTGAAAAGACTTGAGAGACTATGGCTTTGCACTTGGGCAACCCACCCACTGGAAAGACTTGAGAGACTGTAGCTTTGCACTCCCCAGGACACAGCAGTGGGCAAACAACCCACTGGAAAGACTTGAGAGACTGTGGCTTTGCACTCCCCAGGATGAACCAGTGGGCAAACCAGCCACTGAAAAGACTTGAGAGACTGTGGCTTTGCACTCCCCAGGATAAAGCAGTGGGCAAACCACCCACTGAAAAAGACTTGAGAGACTGTGGCTTTGCACTCCCCAGGATACAGCAGTGGGCATGGAGCCTCCTTGTGGAGCAGTGGCGTCGTGCGTTCATCAGGCTGAGGTGCCACCCTCCCCCTCTCCCTTAGGTGCCTGTTTATTTTCCATCTGATGCCCCTCCAGTGTTCTCTCCGTTTGGAGTCAGGTATCGAGTGTGGGCCTCACCCATGCATTTTTGGCCCAGTGGTCCACGGACAATGATTGGTGCACTATCCGGAATTGTGTAGTTGATGTACATAATTGTATATACTGTATTTAGAGCATTGAGTACTGGATTTTTATTGATTACATTCGTTCAAATCAAGTCCTTTTGTCCTTGCGTTATTGAAGGGGTGGGGGGTGTATATGTAATGTTGCAGCATGGATTTGTGTGTATGGTGTTGTGGGTGAGGGTGGGGGTGTTGTGTGTTGCGTGTGTGTGTCAATCTCATTTCTCTCCCTCCCTCCCCTGTGTTGTAGGTGCAGTACTCACCGTGGTCATCGCCGCTGTCTCTAGAGCTCCTGATAGTGGAGCAGGAAGACGATCGCCGGCAGGATGTGAAGTTCTGGCTATATGGCATCCTGGTTCCTTGTGGGGTGTGGAGAGGTGAGTGATTTCCTCTTCCGTGTACTGTTACCGCCGTGTTTTTGATCGCGTTGGTTCTGCCTCGGAAAAGGTGGCGGATTGGCATCTTGTGATAGGGTGGGCAGTACATTGTCTTCCGCCTGTCTGTTGGTGGTTACCGCCACGCTGTTTGTTTGTACCGCCGTGGTGGTCGGAGTGTTAAAGTGTCTGTCTATGTTGGCGGTTTCCGCCACGGTCGTAATCCCATTTTTTTTTTCGGCGGCCTGTTGGCGTGTAATACCGCCGCTTTCTGACCGACCGCCAGGGTTGTAATGAGGGCCATTGTGTCTCAAAGACTGTAGATATCCATCCATTAATCCTTCTCTCCATCCATTCTGCCTTTTTCTATCCTTCCTTTTCTGCATTCATTCTTCATTCTCTCCTTCAATATAGCCTCACTTCTCTCTATTAATCTATTTATTTATCAATTGATCAATCTATCTGTTCTTCATCAATCTATCAATCAATCAACCCGTCCATCACTCCCTGAAGTCCTCCATCCATTGCCCCCTCCATCCACCATTCCTTCACTTCACCCACCTATCCTTCTCGCTTCATAATGCTGGTCTCTTGCAGTGTATTTGTGAGATTCTGTTTGGGAAGCAGTTTCTCCAATCAAACACAAAAGAGCCTTTAACAATATTTTAAAAGTTAAATACTACCCACTCTACACATTGTCACCTGTCCCCTGCTCACGTTGCCATAATGGAGAGTTCATGATGCCCCTGAATGGGTAAGAACTTATCGGGGAGAACCCCTTGATGTTTTGAGGAACACAGCTGTTTAAAGTATCATGTTTGGGAAATCAAGCACAGGGATAGTGACATTCTGTTCTTTGCAAATAATGATCTGCCGATTCAATATTTATATTGCAGATCATTCTATGAACCCCTGCAACAAGAAACTTTGCAACACAACCCATTAGTACATAGGTTGCATTGCACAATCATTGACAGGTCGCAAATAGTCTGTTCCCAATTTGGACCCTCCATTAGTGACCTGTCACTTTGTACATGAGGACCCACAGTCTTTTGAGGAGAAATTGAAGATCTAGGGCCAGATGTATGGAAGCTTTTTGCATTTGCAAACGGTGCGAATGCCCGTTTGCGATTGCAAAAAGCCATTTCAGAATGTATGAAAGACATTCTGAACGCAATTTTAAGGAATCGCTAAAATAGCAATTCCTTAAAATTGCAACCCTGTTTAGCGAGTCGCAAATTGCGACTCTCTAAATAAGAAATCGCAAATAAGGATTCCTTATTTGCGATTTCTAAGCACATGTAAGAAGCAATTCCTAAATGCAACTTGGGCATTTAGGAATCGCAAATTTAAAAAATGCATCTAAAATGCATTTTTAAAATTTACATGTAAAGCACACATGCCCTTTTGGCATGTGTGCACCTTACATGTTGCAAAAAATTATTTTGGGGTACAGCAGAGGGGGCCTTAGGCCCCCAGTACCCTGGGGTTTTGCATTTCTAAAATTGCGATTTCTGGGTAAGAAATTGCAATTTTGGAAATGCAAAAAATTTGCAGATATGCGCCCACAGGCCCATAGGTGTGAATGGGGCCGGTATCGCAATTTGCGATTCGGTAATAGCATTTGTGTTTTTTAAGAAATCGCTATTACCGATTCGCAAATGTGATACATTGCATTTTGAGAATCAGAAATAGCGATTTCTTACAAATCGATATTTCCGACTCGCAAAAGGCCTCCTTGTTACATCTGGCCCCTAGTCCATAAAATCTTTAAAGAGCTTGGGCATTCGTCTTGATTATGAAAGCAGTATTCTAAAGTTTCTTCTTCCATATCCTTGAACAGAGCAGGCTCCTTCAAGCCCACAAAATGACAATAGCAGCTGCCATATCGGCAAAGGCAAAAGGCATATAAAGGGCAGGGAATCAGAAGTAACTTCTATGACTCCTAAATAGCTGTGCCAACCTGGTATAGACCGGCTAATGGATGGATGTCTGCCACTTTTCTTTGGTGTATTTCCATAATTCACTGCAAAATTGTGGATCGTTATTGTCGTACAGAATGACTGTGATTAAGTTCAACTGTACTTCTGCTTCAGGTCTTATAAGAACACCAAGGACTAACCCTTTACAAAAGAGCACATTGGAGGCAAAAAGCAGGGCTTCCCAGCAAAGTAAGTAATTAGTACAATACCACAAACAAAAAAGATACAAGAGGTGTATTTGGTATACCTGATGGTTATAAATCAGTGGGTCTTCATGGTAACACTGCTCTAACATGTTGTGTTGCTCTACACCAACTCTCTTTTTTCAGATTTGCCTACCAGGGATCGTATTACATATACGGTGCACTTTCCCTGTTTATGCCATGGCTCACCTTTAAATAGGTGTGCTGTGCGCAAACAGGGAAAGTGTGCCATATTACAATGAATGCGCTGCCTCCAGTGCAGCTGTAAACCCGTGCTGCCCCAGGGCAGTCCACTCAATTGAAATACAGAGTGGCTGCTTCAAAGCCACTGTATGTTTCAATGTGCAGGTAACAAGCCATCTGCAAGGGGGTGTCTGTTGCACCCTCGGGGCACTCTTTGTAATATAACCTCTGGAGAGAAATTACCTGTTTAGAGTCATGCGTTTGAGTTTGAAGTTAACCACTCGGCTATTCACAGATTTGTTACTCAGGTGGTAACCAACCTATGCTATTGAAAACAGTGCATGAGATGGTGATTGACTGTTCCACATCTCCTCTCTGCAGGAAGAAGATTAAATCAATGCAGTCTGAATTGTCTAAGTCACAGCATCCTGATCCATGAGGAACCTAGGAATTCTATGACACTTAACTGTGATAAAGTGGTTTATTCAGCAGTATCATCAAACAATATTCTCTTGAGATAGTGAAATATCTGCTTCAGCTCACCTATTAAAATTAAATGTTCAGGTTCCTAGTAGGCCTTCTTACATTTTCCATATTGTAATATCACTCAAAAGGTTCTAATACATTTGGTATCCTGTAACTTTGTTTCATCAGTTTATAAGGATGAATTGCAATAGCTTACCTCAATTGTAGACAGAAAGCAAAAAACTTCCCCATCACCATCCTCAAACAAATCAACACTTATCTCAAACTGAAGTTACAAAACTGTGGTGTGTTAACCTATGAAATCTTATAGAAAACATATTTTTATATTACCTTTTTTGATATTTGAATAAATATTGTTTTAGTACTGATAGGCGATTCAAAAGAGGGCTCTCCACCCCCCCCCTAAGAGAAAGGTATTTATTTATGCTCATCATGTATACTAGCTGGATTTCTGGTTCCCTTGGGTTGATAATAGCATAGCACATAAATCATATGTATATTCCAATGCAGAACAACTCTTTACACCCACAGAAAAAGTTCTAACTGCAGCAAAGATGGCTGTCATCAAGGAGAGACCAGTTGTCCAAGGGAAACTCATTATTGTTGTTACCCTGTTGCCAGCCTTAGAGGCCGTCACCAAAGCTAGAGTTCCTAACGCAAAAGCATTACATCGACGTTGGATTCGCTGGGCAACCTCCCTGACTGCCACCGATGTTGATTACATCTTTGATCCAAAATTATAGACACAAGAATTACTCCATTACGACAGGAGTACCGTGCTCCTCTTGGTATCTTGCCGCTTGACAGATACCATACTGTAATTTCCACTGATGGTTCAGTACAACTGGCTGTAGGTACTAAACATCAATACTCAGTCACGCTCGCAGCTGTGAGCGGAGGGATGAAGGATGGTACATTCCACCCTCACAATGCCTACACACAGACCCTGGGGGACTTCACAGCTAGCTGAACTTAAAGCACTTATCCTAGCGCTGCAATACACGGATACAGGACAACTCACATTGATTGTCTGTGATTTGTAATACTGTGTCCAGTCCTACAATGATTATCTCAATCGTTGTCAGTTGAGCTGGTTCAGAGACTCAAAGGGGAACACCATAAAACACAGAACTCTGTGGGGGAGGATGGCTGATCTTAAGTATAAGCTACCTAATGCTCAAGCAGTCCATACATTGGGCCACCAACGCGTAGGTGTACATGTTATTGGCAACTTTGGCTGATGAAGTGGCCAAATCCATAGTAGCTATGGCTTCTGTTGCTGCAGTGACTCATTCTTGGATAATGAAATTTTGGCTGCCATGAAAGCTTCGGCTGAAGGCGAGCCTCTCCTAAAAGCATACCCTACAAAATATTCATATCACATCAGTGCACAGAATGTTGCCTTTGCAACACTTCCTCGGGTTGGAGATCATGTGATCCCCAACCAAGACCAGAGATTAGATTTAGTAAAAGCAGCACATGAGGGTGTCGCCTCAGCACATGCTGGCCACAATAGCACTCTTACAGAAATGCTTCTGGTGACCGGGTCTATGCAAACAGACCAAGCAATATGTCCTTTGTTGTGATATTTACCAGCAGATAAAGGGCTTAAATATCATACGCCCACCACAGACATCCCTCTTAGTGTCCAGCAGGCCACTACAATGTGTATACCTTGACCATTGTGGTCCCCTTCAACCTGATGGTGCATACAAATACATCTTAGTCGCTGTAGATTCTTGTTCTAAATTCCTGTTGGTATGGCTTCAGTGGTCGGCTGATGCTCAAAATGTTATAAAAGACTCGCTGATCTTTATCGGTACATATGCGGATGCAGCATTCCATTCAGACCAGGGCCCTGCCTTTGTCTGAATGGAATTCAGCTACACCATGGCATTCCATGACTCCATGAGGAGAATGGGTGTTGAACTCCATTACTCCTCACCCTACCATCCCGAGGGAAATTTGGTTGTGGAGAGGAGAAACTGAGATCTAAAGCAGTCTTTAACTGCTAGAGTATTAGGTTCTGGCCGGAGTTGGCTTTATCACCTATATGGGGTCCAGACTGCACTAAATAATCTTCCAAGACGGTTCTTGAAAGGACGCGCTCCTTATTAGGTTCTCTTTGGAATACCTATGTATGTCCCATCTCTAGATGGCCCTGGTTTGGTGGCAGCAGTTACAAGTTTTGACATAAATGAACGTCTCACTGTCTTACAGGAGCTTCAGAAATTTTGTGATGATAATTCATCCACCAGTGCTTCCACCTTAGGAATAAGTGATTTGCCAACAACTTCTACTGACTGGAATCCTAAAGTCGGGGATCTGGCTCGTGAGAAGATTGCTGTGAAGAAGGAGTTCGGCCCATCCTACAGAGCACCGGTCCAAGTCCTGGAAATACAAGGTACCAGAACTGTCATCCTACCACCGCTGCCTGGTTCCAAAGCAAATAGATTTATCTCCATTGACAACATCAAACTTCACCATGTGGGTGATCCTGCACTGGAGACCCAGAGGTCCCTTTTGTAGTTCCCGGTCTCCTGTCACTACCCAACAGGATAGACCTCCTCCAAGAAGAAACAACAACTCTTCTGACTAGACAAGCATGCACATTGATGCTACAAATGCCTCCTCGAGAATGGGGCGGGTGGAAAATGATCGTCTGATGATTCTTGATACCACTTCCACAACATCACCTGTCCATGATGTGGCTGTCTTCTACTCCAACTCAACACAAACAGATGACATTTTCTACTATGAACCTCCACGCAAAGTGGATCCATCCACCTGTAATGCACCAGGTCCTGTGTTTGCAGAGACTGATTCTGGTTACTTCATCGATCTTGATTACTTTTTTTCAACTTCATCCACACCTGCAACTGAAACTGTTTTAAAGACACTTACGCTCTACAAATAACTATTTAATTTATCCATGGAACCATCTGTGGATATTTTTGACATTGCTTGCTTTTCAATTATGGATTGGTTTTGAGACTGTTTTTTTTTCTCCTTATAAATGGTCATTATCTTCCGGAATGCTCTTCTGTTGAGCCGATGGATGAAGTCTTAATTCCATATCTTTCCTCACATAAGGTTCAAAAAGACTTGTCCCATGTGAACATTTCAGCAGTACCAATTCCTGATCATATTGTTTGGGATAAAGGTTAATTTGATATATACAGGCCTACGGAGCTCATTCAAGTTCCATATGTCTTTAAAATGTTAATGACTTATTTAATTACACCTGATGTTGTTTCTGATAACTGGGATGTTAAAACATTTGATTCCTTGCTAGCTGAATTGCAGGATTATACTGTATTTGAAAGTGATGGTGTGTACACTAACACAAACAATACTATATGCACTGAGCAACTAGACAGAGCTCAGTATTTAATTACACACAGTGGGAACGCTGTTCAACTCGGCTTGTGGGGAGCCCAAAGCATTTTTCAGATAAATTTGTATATTTTTCTGGGCTTGACATTAAGAATGCAGAATCATACTATTCCAAGCTACCACCTTCTAAAATTAGGAAGATTTTGCTAACAAACACAAAATTGATTTATTAACATTCCTTTGTTTCCCAACTTGCAGTTGAAGGATACGAATACTGGAAGAACACTAGTGATGTAAAGAGTGTATGGGGAATACAACATTGGCAAATTCAGTGTAGGGAAGCTTTATTCAGAGCGTGCCTTATTACTGTTCAAATTATCTTTTTTAAATGACACTATTCAACAGACATCCTGTCTAGGATTAGAGAAAATAAAATAAATGAGTGCGCTGAGTATACCCACACCGGCAAAATTCACCAATTAGCAGTCCTTCCTAAATGTCACAGAAGAAGAATTAGATGCAAAGTTTCAGGCTGGTACCTATAATTCTTCACTTTCCAGTCCTGGCGGGTGTTTATTGTGGGCAATAGACACAAGTGGGTGTCAGGCGCATTTTGTGAATTCCTCAGGGGGTTTTAAGATTAGCTGGCCGGACCTTCGCATTGTCTCGGGTCAACACTCGGGTATAGTCACTGCATATAGTGTGGGTAAACTGTGTCAACAATGGATACAGACTAACACCTTAGCAGCAGTTAAAGAGCATCTTAATACGCTATCTGAAGATATAGACTTACAAGATTTCTTGTTAGTCCCCGGAAAGCCTACTGATTCATCTATGCCATATACAATGACATCTGGAAGCTTTCTCAAATGGAAGCAGCTGCACGTTTAAGGCAGATAGATAAAAAAAATGTGGAAAAGACTTTAGCTGTTGTAGATAATGGCATGAGCACTCTGTCCAAAGGGATATACTCCCTTAATAACATAGTGTCATCTGCGATTGACATCATTCAGAATGACGTGTCTTTTTAACACCATGGATAAAGTCGACTGCACTCTAGCATGCAGTTAAGTTGGACACTACAGGTTCTGAAAAATTTCTGCTTTCCATGGAACTACATTAACAGTAGTGACCTGTTTGCTGCTTTTAATTTATCCAGGGAACAACAGACGATGGCTAAAAAGGAAGCGAGTTTCACCATGCTTCATATAGAAAAGTTAGAAAAGTTGCCTTTCACAGTTGCAGAAAGTCCATCAACAGTATGACTCATGCATGGCATTATAAATCTGCCCATTTCCACCTTTAGTTTTTAGAAATGCTTTAAACATCTTGACGTGGGCAGATTCGAGTGGCTAGGCGATAGCTATATTAAAGAAGAGTGGGAGTTGCCCTTTGAATATAAATGTCTGGCTGAAGTCTTTCTCAGCGGAAATGAGTGTGAGACTACTGTCATTCAATAATTTGCAAACAGGTGTCTCTTCATGGTCTTTGCAATGCGGGGTCACAAATTTGGCCTGTTTTCTGAAGGGTACTCCTGTCCCTTTGATTCCTCCAGCATTTCATATACTTTTGAATGGAAGTTATGTAGTCCTGAACGAACAAAGCTGTTGCAGTTTGAGACCAGGAACTGCCTACGCAATCTCAGTCTCTAAGATTGTAACTTGCTATGAACATGTTTTATTCCCCCCCCCACACAAGAGATAAGAGTAGCAGAAGTGTAGCCTCACATTGATACTACTAATGTAAATAATGACAAGCTGAGCAGACTAAAGGCGCTACTGTTCCAGAATCAAATTGCGTTAACATCAGCTAGAGAGATGTATGCTGTCCAGATAGCAAGCTCATCATCCGAGATACAATCCCTATTACATACCAACTTCCCCAGCACTTTGGAGAGCTGGTATCCAGAATAGTCAACGCTTCGAGCATTACAGGGATTGTGCACTTCTTTAAGGCTGTCTGGTCTGTATTTATGTCAATCTTCCAGACTGTCTTTGGAGTCATTTCTTCATCCATCTATTCACTCTTTTCCAGTGTGTTTGGTGGTTTTCCTGTGACTTTTGTGTTGATCGGCGGGACACTGCTGCAGATGGTCCTGATACACAGTGGTTGTGCCTTGTAAGCTAAGCGGAGTGATGGAGCTACTACCACCAGCCCAGCTGCGCCATGATCGCATGGTACAGTTCTTTGGTGCTCCTTTGATGGAAGAATTGGAGCATAATTGGTCACTGTCATTCTGGCCAGTCTTAAGGTATGTGCAACCAGTCTTTCATTGCACCTGGTGCCTCTTCAAACATCTTGCTTCGGTGTGCCTTGCTGTTCCACCAGTACTTCCTTTTGACCAAGAACTGCTGATGTTACTGATGAGGGTTAATTTATGGTCGTGCCCCATGAGACTGAGGCTGATTTGCGAGGCCACTTATGATCCACCCTGGGTGGACTATCTGGCTCCTTTCAGCACTTTGGATGGTACTGCCATTGTGGGTGATCCTGCACCCGAGGCTGCTGCGCACTACTGCTTTGTGGATCTGTCTGCCAATCTAACATCTGATGATATTGTTTCCTTCCTGAATGCCCTTCCTTTCGATGGCTTTGAAGACATTCTTCAAGATCATGACCACTGTTAACTGATTTTGGCCATAGGCTTATTCTACAGTTTCAAAGTTATGCCACATTTGCCTTTAACTTTGGCTTTCTGTGCTTGTCATGATCGACATTTTGACTCTACGTATGTTTTAGTGTTTTAGCTATTTTTAACAAGTTTCAATTAGATTTTAGCTATATTTTAATATGATTTTAGCTTATTTTAGTCCATAGCATTTTAGCTTGGGTGCATTCACCTTCTCTGGCGTCATCATTATGGCGTCATACTTATTCCCGAGCAATGGGGATCGTGTAGTGGATCCTATTTGGTTTTATCAGGAATCAGGAGATAGCTTAGCCTTCTGGCTTGCAGGCCTGTGCCTCTGTCACCTACTGACTTTTACCCTACTTAGCCTGCTCTGTTTTAGCACATTTATGTAATTATTTTTCTAAGATGGCTGCTATGTTTATATTTAAGAAGGCGTTTTGATTTCATGTTACCAGTGCCACTCTGTGAAAGCATCACTATCAGCGACAAAGACAAGTGATACACGTATATATTCACATCATGTACTTTCCCACTTATGTGTGACAGTAGTATAACATGCCTTATCAGGGAGTTGTTTATATAAATAGCCATCCCAAGCATGCCTTCTTATCTACTGTTTGGGAACATACCTGCGTCAGGGGTCCTACAAGATCTGTATAAATACATTTCATGCAGACAGGGTTTCAGAGGGATTACTACCAGATGCCATCAACGCTATCTATGCTACATGTCGCCTTGATGCAGACCTAGCCTTCATGTCCCCATGGAGTCTGATCTAGAGACCTCATTCCAAGGTAACGAGGGTTGGGGAGCTCTTTTCCTGGACATGGTACTGGCAGATTAGGTTTAACACACCTAGCTCTCTTTAGGTTAGAGATTAAGTTCTCCATGCTAGGGTAGTAGGGCATAGTTCAAATCTATTTTACATCTCATGTTAGTGCAAGATGGTGGGGGTCTTTGTATTCTTGAATCTCATTTTTACAATTCTGTTTCTTGCATTGTTCATTATTCTTATCATTGCAGCCCATGCATTTTACAGTAGGTTGCAGTCTGGGTTATAAACTCTTTACTGCATCAACTTCATTGCCTGTGTGTGAACTAGACTTGTTGCTCATGTGAGAAAAGGGTAATCTCCATTTAACCACGACCCCCCTAAGATGTTGCACTCTTGAGTCCATGCGTAAAGGCTGCCACAAATCACCTTTTACTATTTGGGTTTTTGGTGAGGTACTGTTGTGAGCCGGGAGGGTTGGGCCGACAGTTGTGACTTGTTGTAGGAATGGCTTAGTCGCCAATGAACAAAAGTGCTGTCATCCCTAAACCAGCTGTCTTGCTTAGAGCAAGAGTCCAACTACGACAATACTATATATCTGACTTAGGAAGGATGGAGGATTATGTCATATTTGAAGATATAAAAAATTGTGAACCACCAGGAACCTGGGCTCAGATTTGAATAAGATGGTATTGTTTCTTTTACTACAGTCTTTCACTGTCTTAGACAGTAATGGTGCATTTGTTTACTCTATTTCCTAACTATAACATCCCTGTAACCTTTGTTTTTTTTCAGTGAATTTCTAAGGTTTTTTGAAAATTCTAGTTCCTAACTATAACGTCCCAGTAACATTTGTATTTTTCTGTGAATTTCAGATTTTTTTTAATTTTTATTTCCTAAGTATACGTAGATGAGTGGGTGTGTGAGTGATTGTATGGATCTCGGAGTGGGTGTGTTAGTGGGTTTGTGAGTTTGTGAGTGGCTGTATGGGTCTGTGAGTGGGTGTGTGAGTAACTGTATGGAAGAGTAAATGGGTGCGTATGTGGGTGTAGGTGTGCCTGAGTGGATCTTTGAGTGGTTACATGAGTGTCTGGGTGGATCTGTGAGTTAGTGCATGAGTCTCTAGGTCTGTGAGTGGGTGCCTGACTGTCTTTGAAGGGTTGTGAGTGGATGGATGAGTCTCTGAGTGGGTGTTAGTGGGTGCATGAGTGTCTGAGTGGGTCTGTGAGTGGTTGTGTGATCCTCTGAGTGTGTCTGTAAGTGGGCGAGTGAGTGTCTGAGTTGGTCCGTTCGTGGGTGTGTAAGTCTTTGAGTGGATCTGTGAGAGCGTACATGAGTCTCTGAGTGGGTGTGTGAATGGGACATGAGTGTCTGAGGAGGTCTACATCAATCAATCAATCAGGGAATTTGTAAAGCGCACTACTCACCCTGCTACTGCTCGAACAGCTATTTCTTTAGATGTCTCCTGAAGGTAAGGAGGTCCATGGTCTGATGCATGTGGGTGGGAAGAGTGTTCCACATCTTGGGGGCGAGATGCAAGAATGATCTCCCGCCGGTGGCTGTTCTGTGGATGCGTGGGACGGTGTCGAGGGCAAGGTTGGTGGAGCGAACCTGTTATGTCGGGGTGTAGAAGGAGAGCTGTCTGTTGAAGTTTTCTGGTCTGGTATTTTGCAGTGCCTTGTGAGCGTGAGTGAGGAGTTTGAAGGTAATTCTCATGTTGACAGGGATCTGATGCAGGTCTCTCAGGTGGGCTGTGATGTGGCAGTGGTGGGGGAGATCCAGGTTGAGGCGGGCGGAGGCATTCTGGATGCGTTGCAGTCTTTTCTGGAGTTTGCCCGTCGTTCCTGCGTAGGGGGCATTGCCGTAGTCCAGTTTGCTGCTTACGAGGGCTTGGGTGACTGTTCTTCTGGTTTCAGTGGGGATCCATTTGTAGATCTTCCGAAGCATGCAGAGGGTGTTGAAGCAGGAGGAGGAGATGGCATTGCCTTGCTGGGTCATATATAGTGAAGAGTCCAGGATAAATCCCAGGTTGCGTGCATGGTTGGTGGGTGTCGGTGCGGTTCCCAGTGTGGGAGGCTACCATGAGTCGTCCCATGCGGAGGGGGTGGAGCCGAAGATGGGGACCTCAGTCTTGTCGGAATTCAGTTTCAGGCAGCAGTTCTTCATCCATTCGGCGATGGTCTTCATTCCCTCATGGAGGTTGGTCTTGGTGGTGTCCTTGGTGAGGGAGAGAATCAGCTGGGTGTCATCAGCGTATGAGATGATGATGAGATTGTGAGATCGGGTGATGTTAGCAAGGGGAGCCATGTAGACGCTGATGAGGGTTGGGCTGAGGGACTAACCCTAGGGTACATTGCAGTTGGTTTTGGTGGCTTCAGAGCAGGATGGAGGAAGGCGGACTCTCTGAGAAGGCGGATGAGTGTCTGAGTGGGTCTGTGAAAGCGTGCAACATTCTCAACATTCTCTGAGTGGGTTTGTGAGGGTGTGTGTAAGTGGGTCTGTGAGATTGTGCAACATTCTCAACGTTCTCTGAGTTGGTCTGTGAGGGTGTGTGTGAGTGAGTCTGTAAGAGGGTGTGTAAATGTATGAGAGGGTCAGTCAATGGGTACAGGGTATAAAAAGTAGGGAGGCACACGGAGCAGATCCTTGTGTCAGCTATCCCTGTGACAGTCCTCCTGTCCAGCTTGCCCGCAGTCCGCTACTTTCTGCTGCCTCTGGTTTTGTGCCTCCTCTGCTAATTTTCTGCCTCTTCTCTGCTCACCTTTGGTTTTGTGTCTCCTCTGCTAATTTTCTGCCTATTCTCTGCTCGCCCTCTATTTTGCCTCTTTCTGCTTGTTCTGCCCATTATTTTTTGGTACTTTCTGCTTGCTCCTGACCTTTATTGTGCCTCTTGCTGCTTGTTTCTAACCTCTATTTTGCCTCTTGCTGCTCCTTTCTGATCTCTATTTTGTCTCTTTCTGCTCATTCTGCCCATTACTTTGACTCTTTCAGCCCAATCCTGACCTTTATTTTCCCTCTTTCTGCTAGTTTCTGACCTTTATTCTGCCTCTTGCTGCTGGACTCTGACCTCTATTCTGCCTCTTTCTGATTATTTCTGACCTTTATTTTACCTCTTTTTGCTCCGTTCTGACCTTTATTCTGCCTATTTTTGATCTTTATTTTGCATCTTGCTGCTCGTTTTTGACCTTTAGTCTGTCTCTTTCTGATAGCTTTTGACCTTTATTCTGCTTATTTCTGCTTGTTTCCAACCTTTATGCTGCCTCTTTCTGATTGTTTTTCTCCTTTATTTTGCCTCTTGCTGCTAGTCTTTGACCTCTATTTTGCCTCTTTTTGTTCATTGCTGACCTTTATTCTGCCTCTTTCTGCTTGTTTCACACCTTTATTTAGCCTCTTTCTGCTCTTTGCTGACCTGTATTCTGCCTCTTTCTGCTCATTTCTCACCTTTATTCAGGCTCTTTTTGCTCCTTTCTCACCTTTAGTTTCCCTCTTTCTGCTCATTGCTGACTTTTATTCTGCCTATTTCTGATAATTTCTCACCTTTATTTTGCTGCTTTTTGCTTGTTGCTGACTTTTATTCTGCCTCTTCAAGCTCGTTTCTGCCTATTTCTGCCCGTTTCACACCTTTTTTTATCCTCCTTCTGCTCATGGCTGACCTTTATGTTGCCGCTTTCTGCTTATTGCTGACCTTTATTCTGCCTCTTTCTGCTTGTTTCCCACCTTTATTTTGCCTCTTTCTGCTCATTGCTGACCTTTATTCTGCCTCTTTCTGCTCGTTTCTGACCTTTATTCTCTCTTTCTTCGTTTCTCACCTTTATTTTGCCTCCTTCTGCTCCTTTCTGAACTTTATTCTGCCTCTTTCCACTCCTTTTTGACCTTTATTCTGCCTCCTTCTGCGCATGCTGCCCTTCACTCAGCCTCTTTCTCTTCGTTTCTCACCTTTATTATGCCTCTTCCTGCTCATTTCTGACCTTCATTCTGCATCTTTCTGTCCCCTTCGGGCCGTGGGGAGAGCTCCAAGGCCCTCACGGTCTTAGCCAGCTCTCCGCCTCCTGTGTGACTAACATTGCTCTTGCATGAAGGGAGATTCTAAACATGCGTGCATGAGCAATAGTTTCATCTCTTTCCCTGCACGTACGTCTGCGGGCAGGGAAAGAGATTAAACCTACGCTTCCAGCGGGTGAGAGCATTTTGACAGCGCTCCCTGTTGGAAGCGGAGTGTTTGCTCTGACTTGGCAGGAGCTTTGTCAGAGTAAACAGCTATACCATGGAGGTGGGTACCCCAGTACATAGCAGAAGCCGGCCCTCTGTGGTGGCGGTCCCCAGGGCCATTTTTTGCTCCAGAAGCCTCCAATGTTTTATTTAGCCACAGGAAGGTGGTGGTCCCCGGGGCTGGGGGTCTGCGACAGACCCCTTAATTTTTTGATTTCAGCCCCAGGAAGGTGGCAGTCCCCGGGGTTGTGAAGGTCTGCCCTGGCCCCCCACACATTAATTGATTGTTTAGCCGGCGGACACTGGGGCTTCTGGTGAGGACATGCAGGTCCCCGGCAAGTATTTACACAGATTTGCCCCAGGGATGTGGCAGTCCTCGAGGTGCAGGCGGGACCAGAAGGCCCATGCGCATACATATATTAAAGTGCCCCAGGGAGGTGGTGGTCCCTGGGGCTACGATAAGTCCTAGGAGGGGTTCCCGTGCACACCTCTTCTTTTTCCACCACACACTAACACCAGGACCAAGCTCATCCTGGGGCTGTTTTCAGAACAAGCCTGGGAGCCCAAGCTGGTTTTTTTTTTTACATTTTTTCTGGAGTCCGGGATTCTCTGCTATTTTCAGCTAAAATACCTTTTTGCTTGGGTGGGGTGGGGGTGGGACCACTGCAACAGGGCTAAGGGGTCAGGGTGTTCCTACCCTCCACCCCCCTTTTGTTATCTTTTTTTCGGGAACTAAGCTGAAGCTGAAGGGTTGGCAGCCAATCAGATCTCAGCATGAGATCAGGAGGGTTTACCTAGCCTTCGCCTTCCTATATATACAAATATGATTTTTGTTTAATATCTGAAAAACTACTGAACAGATTTACACCAAATAACAACAAGCATTTGCAATCCAATGGGTCTAGCATTTGCTCAACTTAGAGCTATTAGGTTTATACAGTCCTAACCGGACTTTTCTTGCCACATAAATTGAATATGAAATGTAAAACAGTTGTACATAAGCGAGCCAATTTAAAGTGCCAAGCCATGAGCATGAGCACACAAAAGGAAACAGAAGTCAAATGTATCTGCAGTTATGCAATTATCCATGTAACAGGGTCGAGGTCATGCAAAGTGCTTCACTACTGCCCAGTGAGATTGCACTGCATAGGAAATAAAAATAGAAAGCAGTCCAGAAGCCATGCAGAAAACATGGAGTCTCATATGTTTTCAGTAATTGGCCGGTGCCCATGAGGAGGGCTAAGCACGAGAAAAGGCATGATGTATGCATGACTGTCACAAATTAAATCAAATATTTTTTTTTAAAAAGACAAGCCCACAAACCAACTAAACTAATGGGCATGTGGTGGGTGTGGTTAAAAGCCCACAGAGAAATTACAGAAGGCTAGAGTGCTTGCGCACTCGACCCTAAAAAGGGCACTTCTGGACCAACAACTACCCTTCTGCCAAATTTGGTGTAATTACATCCAGTGGTTCGAGTTGTAGTTGTGTTTAAACAACCTACGGAAATTAACATGGAGAAAGCATGTTTTGGGACACCATCTTTTTCTCTGGTCCCCGCTTCACGGATCACTCTGAAACTTTCCAGATAGCAGCAGAAGTGAGTGTTGATATAGGCAAGTGAAAAAACTCTTTTTCTAGAGAAACTAGGTCCCAACTATAACTACCTAGAGGCACACTAGGTAATATGTATATGTATGTATATATATACATATATATATATATATATATATATATATATATATATATACGCACACACACATGTGTGTATATATATATATATATATATATATACACACATATATATATATATATATATATATATATATATATACACACAGATAGATAGATAGATAGATAGATAGATAGATAGATAGATAGATAGATAGATAGATAGATAGATTTATATCCCATCACACTGCAGACTCTTCTCTTCAGCAGCCACTGAGGCACGGATCATCACACCACAAAATCCATAGGCACTTGGTGCAGTGAAAGTTCTTTATGTTTAAAAACCTAGTGTAACAGAGCGATCCACAAGAAAAAAAGAAAAGAAAAAAACAAAATATATATATATATATATATATATATATTTATTAAATCGCACCCCTGCCATGCACTGTTTTTTCCACAATAATTTTACTGCAAATATTACATTGATATTATCAATTATGTTATCATTGATGTCATGAGTGCTGTAGTATGTTTGGGTAATTAGAAGTACATGGCAAGGGTGCAAGTTATAGTTACCTTAGGAGTTTTAATGCTCCAGCTTGCTGGGAGCTGTTATGTTTGCTTTTGCTTGGCTGCAGCTGTCACAGCTCCTGCCAAGCAAAAACAAGCAGCTACCGCCCAAGGGTTGGCACCTCGAAAGGTAGCAGGAGCCGGCCCTGGGGGTTGCAGTCCCAGGGCCATATATGGAAATAACCACAGGGAGGTGTGGTAGTCCCTCTGGCCTGGGGTCTGCAACAGACCCCCTTCATTATTTTATTTATTGCCCTAGGGATGTGGCGGTCACTGGGGCATGGAGTCTGCAACAGATCCCCTTCATTATTTTATTTAATGCCCCAGGGGCTGCAAGGTCCCCCACATTGTGTCTGCATAAAGCCCTGGGGAGGCGGCGGTCTCCCTCCTTTTTTCTGCACAGCCTGGCTCTGGGGAGGTGGTGGTCCCCAAAACTGTATATGGCCTGGGAGGGGGGCTGCACACCCTCCCCTTTTTTATTTTAAAAATTTTTCTGGCCCTTGGGGGGTGGGTGGTCCCCGGGACCAGGATTCCATGGGACCCCCTCTTTATATTTGATTGTGAACCCGATGAGATGGTGATCCGGGATCCAAGGGGGTCCATGCAACCCCGCCAGCAATAGTTATTATATAGTCCCAGGGAGGTGGTGGTTCAGAACTCCAAGGGAGTTCTGTATGGCCCCTGCATACAATTATTGATTTGTTACCCAGGGCGATGGTAGTCCCTTTGGGGGTCCACGCACCCCTGTATATTATATTTTCAGAGTTTGCCCTGGGGCTTCCAAAAGACCTAGAAGGAGTGCCTTGAATACAAAATGTTAATTCTCTAGTTATTTGTTGGAACTGTGAGGTGACCCTGCAGTTAATTATTGAGGAATGAACTGGAACACTACTGTTGGTGGTGGAAGTAAATGTTTTACTGACATGGATGAGAAAGATGCTTGATAACTCATAGAAAATGTGTCTAGTTTTCCAGCACACTCATTGTAAATTCTAGGTCAAAATGAGCCCCTTCATTGTATTAATTTCTAAAGGAAATGCCAACAGCCATGATGCAGTTCAGGTGTGCCACACTTTTGCCATAACTATGGAATATTAGCCTTGAGTTGTTCATTAGAACTGTTTGGTGAGGCAACAGTATAACACTGCACAATTAACAGACAGGCTACTCCAACTGTCTGAAGTACATGTTTTACTTGGAATATCAGGCTTCTAGAACCTTTATGAGAAAATCATGAGAGAAACAGTTTTCTCTCAAATATGTTTGATCAAATGCAAGCTGAGGATCGGCACTTGTTACAGGATAAAATCGTCCAATGGAATTCCTAAATTCAGCATACCACCAAAACAAATGATTTATATTGTGACTTGGTATAACCCTTTATATTTGCAGCTTTTTGTGACTCTCAGAACTTAGCATTCATTACAAGGCATTTCAATGAGGACCATGTCTGCGAGTACTGTAATGGCTACTTCAACCTGTTGTCCATGTTGTGGCCAGCCAATCAAGGAGTGTCCCTTTGGTACCCAAACTTCACATGCCTCTGAGCATAAGGATGTGCTCACCCTACTCCTTTGTTTTTTGTATTCATTTTCAAGACCATGTCCCTGAGCCCTGAAATGGCTTCTACAAAATGTTGCAGCCAGCCAATCAGGATTGACTAGTTCTGTTAAATTAGCTATCAGAGCAAAGCTGGACACCAGCAGTCCAGATACACCTAACTTTTAACCCCTCATGCCTGATGCCAAGATACCTCCAGCATATTATCTCCAGTATGCCAGCACCAGCATTTTTCCATGGCTGCCAATTCCAAGAATTACCTGCGGTATTTCAGCACCAGGGATGTATTTCAGGGATGTCCCATATGCCAAGGATTACCTGTAGTATGCCAGTGATATTATTTTGTTCTTGGTGCCTGTCAAGTTGCGAATTGCCTCTGGTATGCTAGTAGTTTGCTATGGCTGCCTCTGTAAGCCAAGAATTACCTTAAGTAGGCCAGGACCAAAGGAAGACTTACAAGCATGACACCACATTGTCATTCACATACTCATTTTCACTCACTCAGACTAATTTTCACTCATACATTCACACTTGCCCACTCTAACTAACATTCACTCTTATGCTCACTCACTCTGACTCACTCATTCTCACTCACAATTATACTCACTTACTGACACTGACTCCCATGGATCTCTCACCAGGGCCGTAGCTTCGGGAAGGGTGGGGTGTTTGGGGTGTTACACCCCACTTCCCCCAATAAATGTATTTTCTGATAAATAGTTGGGTACAAGTGCTTTCAGTAGGGTATTGTGAGATGTCAGATTTCAGCAGGAATTTTTACATGCACACAGACAAAAAAACGCACACATTCTCTCTCTTTTGAAAGTCCTAAAAAATGTTGGTTATTTTACAGAATAGTGTGTGTTGTCTCTTCACTACTCGTACTAGACAGTATTCCTTTTCCTTTTCACTGCCCCTTAGGTCCCTCACATGCACCCTGCTTATCCTCTAATGTATTTAAACATTATATGCCATCCTGATTTTTGGAAAATCTGAAGCTCACACCGCCCCCATCTTACTGACCAAGCTACTCTCACCCTCATATTAAATTATATGAATTCATTCTCAGTCACCCACTTTTACTCACTTGCAGTCATTGATCTCAGTCACGTATTCCCTGAGGCCAGAATAACAAAGGCAGTTTCCAGGACTCGCAAATGAAAAGTCAGGAGTCACAGCTACAACCTTTGTGCCCCTAAATGAGGTCCATGAAAATAAGATAAATGAGCAAACATTTGTAATAAAAAAACAGAATATCCACATTTAATGCAGAGCCACCCCACGTTTTTGCCTTTTTCTGACCCCTAACTTTGCTGGCCATGGAATGTGTACTTTACACCTGCTAAACAGGAGTAAAGTGCCTGTTATCTCCATTAAAAACTGGTATATTGGCTTATCCCTAATTGACTTATTTACTTTCCCTATATGATCCTAGTACATGGTACACAAAATATATCCTGGTTCTTGAATTTAAATGTTACCTTTGGACTACAGCACCTATTATACTGTCCACTATGATAGCAGTGAAAACATGGCTTCAGGGTTGCTCTGATTGACAGCAACAGCTTGGTCCCTGCTGCACAGACCAGTCAAAAACACCCTATAGATGGGTAGTAAAACCTGATTTTAAATATGAAATAAGTCACTCCTAATCACACCTTGCTGCTCACAAAGTAAGGTGCATAATATTTAAGGTAGAACAAGTTTGACATTAGGAATGGAATGTTTCTCCAGTGACTTGGCCCAAATGACAATGACACTGGTCAGTCTGTAACTGGTACATAGGAAATGTTAAAGTATAATTTATATACTGTAAGCCTATACCCACTACAGACCCCATTCAAAGACTTATTTTTTATATCTAATAAAAAATCCAGTCTTATAGTGAGACCAGATTTTTACCAAATAAATTGAAAAAGTAACTTTAATAATGTTACATTTAACCTGCTTAAAGCTTTTCATGGCTAATTGCGTTAGCTCTTCATCCACTGCCCATCCAGTGCTTGGTCTGAATGAGGTGTAAAAGAGGTGTGGAACTTACTCTCAGAGAACAGACAATGGCCTGGGCCTCGGGAGGTTTTTACTTTCCTTTGCAGGAGGACCAGCTTGGGTAGGCCCAGATAATTTATTAACTTCAAAGGGAGCTGTTCTGTCAGCAGAAAATGTTAAGTTACACTTGGCAAAACCTATTCTTTGCCCCATAATCAGGCTGGCAGCAAACCAAGTGGAAAGACCGAGGAGGAGACTGCTCATTACCCTAGCAGCACCTCTGGGTGGGAACACCGGCTCAGCACGAGAGGAGAAGGGATTTCCCATCTTGGATTTTGGGAGTGAGGGGGACTGTCATACTGTTTGCAGTAGGGCAAACAGAACCTGCTGCAAATGTGGAAAGGGTTGCCATTGGGAACCTTATCCCATTTGTTGGGGAGTGTTCCAGAAGTTCCCCTCTCCCACTAGCTGGTGCCTGACGGAATTGGGATCTCTAGAAATGCTTTAAGATGGCTTGCTTCCTTCTTGGATAAGAGAGGTTTCAAGCCACTGAGAGATAATGGTATTCCATCACTCAGCAGTTGAGATGTGGAGTTCCACAGGGCTCCTCCTTGAGCCCCACACTCTTTAATGTCTATGTCTGCCCATTATTAGACATCATCGGTGCCTTTTGGGTCCATGATGGTGTCCTACGTGGACAACACACAGCTGATAGTTACTCTGTCCCCTGATACTACAGTCACCTTGACAATACTCAACAGGTGTTTGAAGAAGGTATCCGAAAGGATGGCGGGCATCTGTCTAAAGTCAAATGGAGAGAAAATTGAGGTAATGGTGGTAGGTAACAACCCATCCCTCTGGTAACTGATCAGCTGGCCCACTGAGGTAGGGGAAGGTCCTACAACCAAAAAAGAGGTAAAGAGCTTAGGTTTCTCCCTAGAAAATCATCTATGTATGGCCTTGCAGATTACCAGTTTCAGTCTATTGAGACCACTCAGGAAAAACTTGAAGTGGCTTTCAGCTGATTCCAGAAGAATTATGATCCAGGGGTTAATCCCAGAGGTGGTGGTAAGGAAACTTCAAATCATCCAGAACTTCGCAGCACAGACTCGTTTGGGAATTCCAAAATCACAATTAGAGAGGGAAACACTTAAAGCTCTTCATTGGCTGCCCATAAGAATCAGAGTCCAGTTCAAGGCACTCTGCTTGATTCATCATGCCAAAAAAGAAGCTGGGCCTAAAAACCCTTCTCCGATTGATCAAACCTTATCAACCTAGCATGGTCCTTAGATCCTGTACACTTAATTTTCTAGTCACATCCAGGATTAACAGGTCTAGGTGTGGAGGATGATCATTTTCACATCTTGCCACTAAGCTGTGGAACTCTCTTCCCCTCAAGCTGAAAGGCAAAAACAATTTTGTGCACTTTAGGAAGCAGCTAAAAACCTATATTTTCCCTTAATGTGTTGTGCATGTTTTATCACTGTTTTCCAATAGCACAGGGAAGCCTGGTTTTGGGTAGCTATGTGCTTTACCACTTCAGTGTATTGTATTGTATTGACATAAATGTGGCACGTCAGAATACTTAGTAGACTTGTGGAACATCGGAAGAGGACTAGACCTGCTGTCTGTGACTTGAGTATACAGCTGACCAGCGGAGCTGGACTGGACTTTGATGTCAGACTCTGCCTGACACTCTGGCAATCTTTAGTGCCCAGCCATAAAGTCCTGAAGGCCATTAAAGTATAATCCTGTGATTGTTGGTCCCCGGAAGGAATTTTGGTAACATTTCAAATCTTTTTCTCCAGAGCCCTGGAGCTTCAAGGGGAACTGCTGGAAAAATTATCTAACCAGCAGTTTCACAATGTTGAGTTGAATTTCAGTTTGTCCCAGTCAAAGCTTTCAGTGCCTCAGAAAAAACTCTTAAGTTCAACTTTGTGTAGGGACTTAAAAACATTTCTGCATGAATTCTACAAAGCTCCAGAGCTGCAGTGGGGTCAACTTGCTTCAAGTATCTGGCCTTCTTTTCAAGGCAGTGGCTATGATTTCAGCAGTGGGCTGGTCAGTGAGGAGTCTTCTTCTGAAAAAGTGACAAAGTCCATTGTCTGCATTAGGACTTAAAATAAATTTCAACACTTAAAAAAAACAAAAAAAAGTCACTTTCTGAAATGGGACCTTAAACTTTTTTGAGCTTTTAACTTCCATACTTTTCACCACAACCAAACTACCTGTTGTATCCGATCAGGGCTCCATCATGGTCGGTTTCAAATTGCCCCCGAGTCCCTATCTACTGCTCTTGTAGACTACAATTGGGGCATTGCGTTTTTTGGCACTATTTCTACTACATCATTTTAAAAAAACGTATCTCTGGTTCATCGTATTGGATTTTTGTCATTATCTCCATTTCACTAATTCAGTTTAGGATTCTCCTTGTTTGGTGTTATGATGTTCTTACTAATTTAGTACTTTACACATTGCCCTAAATTAAGCCTGTCTGCTCTGGGCCTTAGCTACCGGGGGCTGGGCTCGGGTAATTTCCTGACTTTTTCAGGGTTCACCCTGACATGAAGTATTATAATTCCTTGAGTTGGGCACAGGCAACTTTTTTACAATGGCTTTCACCCAAAATCTGACTCAAATTTTCGAAGATCATAAAGACTGTTGATTGGGAGATTGCATAAAACAATACAGGACACACACTATGGACTAACAACCCAGCAAATGCAGCAGGACATTGCCACTTCTTGTCATGTAAACAAACTGTCAGAATATAGTTCTGAACTATCCTCTGAGGTTAGGCCTACAGTGATATTGGAGGTACCCAAATCTAGTGAAGGATCCATGTTTCTTTCCCACAATCTAGCACACCCCAACATGGGCCTAGATTTATTTAGGGCTGCCCGGGTGCTCAAGTGTTCTGCACAATCTTGCGATTCACTAACGTGCCTTTTATCTTGGTTTGCATTGCTTTGCGACACACAAGTGCTTGTGCAAAATATTAGTGAATAACCCCCATAGTTTTCTAACTTGTACGCTATACGGATGCCATAAATGGAAATCCTTATTCCTAGCATTTGACAAGCAGACAGCAAGTAGCTGCATGCTTGGCTGCACCTATTCTCACACTCTCCACTACACCCCTGCTTATGCACTGTGAAGAACCTCACTCTACTTCTACCCTGCCTCCAAGCCTCAGGCACCTCACCCTTTTCTCTCATAGGCAAACTACATCACCTGTAGCATACACAGGAACCTAATGAAAATTAGGGCACTCTGTGACATTGTGCCATGTTCAAATCTAAGACCTAAGTCTTGGAGTATTGTGTACCAGTGCCGCTATGCCAGAATCTGTTAAAAGGCTTCACATATATTGTTACGAACTGGATTCCAGTTTTCTGGCCCTTTTAGATAGTGACTTTGGTGATCAGTCTCGGCTTCTTGGTAATGATACGACTCTCAACTTCAGAGTGATTTTGCCCTTCATCATAAAACTGACTAATTCAAAGCTAGTGCTCCCCTTAGAAAAACGATACGTTTTGTGTCTAATTGCAAAATAGCAATGTTCAGAGCATCTCTTCAGCATAGGTTAAATTCAATAATCTGAAATGTTATATTTAATAAACAAATTTAGAGATGTACATTTAATTTACCTTATATTTCTTTCCCAGTTGAAATGGAAAACCATCCCTCTTGTCTATCTGTGTTCCCCATTCGTTATTTTTCATGGAGTTGCAAGATGTATATCGTTTCCCGATATAGTCAAATCGGGGATTAAATTCAAATGCGACGTTTGACTTATCGTGCTCAAATTCAACTGCAAACCTATGAAAGAGAGAAAGAGTAATACAATTATACTTTTAATGAATTGAGCTCATTGCAAACACTACGGCTAACCAAATATTAGAACATAACTTTTAATTTACATTTTTCTTGAGCAGGATCAATATTCAAACACTAAATAGCAGTTCCATCCATTTGAATATATTATTTGTTTGTATTTTTGGCGTTTACACGATTAACGCGCAGTAGAGAGTGGAAGTCAATACTACATCTGTAGCCACATTGAAATGGACTGAGGCAAAGGAGGAGTCTAACACTGAGACATTCAGGATGCAGTGCTGAGCTAGATTTCCAAGGAGACGTTATTGTACATGAATAACTAACAGGCAGCCAGCAACATGCAAACCTTCATGAAGCTCCGAGCACACAGTATTAACCTCACAGGCCTCCATTTGTTGGGTTTTCTACTGCAGACACATTGCTTTGCAAGTGGTCCCATATATCCCTCGGTTGCAAGTGCGAGGTATCAGTTTCTGAAACCCTTCCAGCCCAATAGTATATATTAAATCATTAAGCCAGTCATCCACAGTTTGTAGTGGTTCCACCTAGCAAATGGACACTCTCCTCTGAGCTAAAAGCAGGAAAATAGTTGCATATTTCCCTGCAGAGGCTGGGACCGCCTTAAAAATCCCAGTGGTGCCATAATGGAAGATGTGGCAATAGACACCCCACCATGCTAAAGAGCAGGTCAAATGTACAACACCAATATGCAGTCAACCAAAGTACATGTCCAAGCTACATGTATGAAATCTGCCTCCAGTTAATGACACAGCGGGCATCTACGATCTGCCACAAGTCCACATGAACTCAAGGAGGCAGGGGTGCAATAGCTTTGTAAATATTTACAATGTAGAATGTAATATCTACTGTTTGAGGACACAATTCATATTTATGACCATTATTGGTCATCAGTCAAAGTAACCTTCAAATCTGCAACCCAATGTGCTCTACATGTCTCTTCCTTAGTTTGTCTGATATTTGAGACAGCATTAAATACTCCTTCAACATGATTGCCTCATTCATTAGCACATGAGCAATCATGGCTGCAGCTCCCTCAGGAACGAGGGAGTGACATCTGCAGAGTGTGTTTGACTCTGTCAAACAGTGTTGTTTCAGCCAGCATTTGGAATTGGGCAATGATGAAGAATCACCTCCTCGTGATAGAGGTCCTCCACCAGAAGCAGTCACAGATGTCTCAACTGCCGGTGTGCTTTGTGCTCACTGGTAGCCCATGAGTGTAGATGGTTTAGCAGAGACAGATCCGCTTCATAAAGAACCCCCACACGGACAAATGCAGGCAACTGACGCCATGCCCCAGATGTGCAGGCCCCTGTGAAGTACTAAAATGGCAAGAGACACCACTCTGTCCTTTACCTCCAAATGCAGCGATGGATACTCTTTGTGGAATCATTAATAACCATGCTGTTCGTGGGCCACCCAGTAGTACAGTTCAGTGCCCCGCCCCCTCACTCCTGATCATCAGACAATATCAGTGTATCCCAGCTAGACTACCATCCTTGCCAGGGTGAACCACAAAAGGCACTAAATTAACCTGTCCTTAACCTTCTGGTAATTTAGCACAAATCAGTCAGGGTTAACTTAGAGGCAATGTATAATGTATTTATGCAAAACACAACCATTAATAACGTGATAACACAACACAAGAAAAAAATCCGAAACCAATTACAAATAGAGTACGTTTTAATACACAGAATATATTTAAAAAATACTGGTTCACTGTAGACCTATTTAAAATGATTAATCATAATTTATACTGTGGATGTGATCACTATCCACTTGATATGATCAAATCAAAAGGGCAAAATAATATAAAAAGTATATAATTCAGTTTTTGGTTATTCACATATTCGTGAGAGCAATCAAAATGAGGAGGTTATTCAAAACACAACTATATCCATAACGACTTATTCATTTTTTTTTTAAGTTACATAAACTCAGAGCTGATAAACTGCCCACACACGTGAAAAAATGTTCCACTGTGAATTAAAAATGAACAAAGTGCATCCACAATATCAAGTTGTATATCTTTTGACTCCTTGGATTATGTCTGGTCTTGGGATCAAAGGGCAAAGTCTAGATACATATATAGTCAACGACATGTCGACCTCTGATCACAAAAAGGTCATCATCAGGACAGAAGGATAGAGGTGAGCACCAGATATATGGCGAAGACGTCAGGCGAAAGGGAACCAATCTTAAAAAAAAGAGAACTTCTGTGTAGGAATCCCTGATGAAGGGTTCCTAGAAATCAATTCGAGAATATAGCGTCAGTAATTCTGACAGGATGAATCCAGGAGTTTTATAGGTCGCAGATTGCCAATGATCAGTTTCAGCAACAATGGGCCACATGACAATGTCATGTCTGTCGAGACTGAATCACTTGTACCAGCAAGCACAGTGTGCTAGAGACATATGCAACCATGACACCAAAACAAATAAAACCCAAACTGTAGAACTGGTAATACTGATTTCAAAGTTTTTTGTGAGATTAGCACCAAAACATTAAAAGTGTCACTCATGGTTATCTGGGCGCACTGGACTGGGGGAAAAATGACAAGTTCAGGCTAACTGTCGGATACCTGGAGAATTTTAGTCCAGCTGACCATTTGCCTTCATACATCAAAAGCGAAGAGTTCTGTTAATGATCAACAATGAGCCCAAACTTCAGGACTTTCACCTTTTTCTTGTGGCAAAGCTCTTACTGATGCCAGCCAAGGGTCCAGGACTTACGTGTCTTAGGACTCACTCCAGCAAAGACCTACAGCAGGGCTAAGGCAGATGAAGTTGCAGCTGGGCAGTTGCAGGGAGGCCCCCTGTAGCTTGTTGTGTCCCTGTAACTCATAGAGGAGGACAGCAAACTGACCCCTGGAGTCACTTTGGGTAGGCTGGAATCAAGAAAAGCGAGTCCAATCTTTCTTCTTCAGGCAGCAAGGCAGTCCGTCAAGCAGCAGGGCAGTCCTTCTTCTGAATCTTCCCAAAATCCAGGAGTGTTCGTGTGATATTTTTGAAGGTACTCTTTTTATACCTCAGGCCAGCCTTTGTGTTGGGGAATTCCCTGAACTACCCCTAAAACTGGTTCTGGTTAGTTCTTCAAAACTGTCTATGATGGCAAAAAGCAGGGCAGGCCTGCTGTCAGGTTCTTTTGTGTATGCTGTGGGGAATGTCCTTTGAAATGTAATCAGGGCAGGGCTCAGCCTCTTCCCATCCATCCGTCCATGAAGACCAGCTACACCCAGGTCCCAATTTTCACTGTCTGGGCCCAAAACACATTCTTGATAGGAAAACCATTAACAGGCTCAGGCAGCTGGAAACTACTAGAAAGGCCACAGAAACTTTGGGCATAAAAATGCTAACTTTCTAAAAGTGTCATTTTCAAAATTAGAATCTAAAATTCGACCTCACCATTAAAGAGGACTTTAAATTACAATTCAAAAGAGGGTAAGAAGTATTTTTCTAGCTGATACCAATCAGGATTTAGCATTTAATAAATGTAACAAGGTAGCCCAATGATTCCCTATGGTAGCAGCAGCCGTGTGCAGTGAAAATAGTTTTGGGGAAACTTTTACTGTAAGGACATTTTCAACATTAATTTCTACTTGGCCTATTTTTAAATATCTACACCCTTCTTTTACTGGCAATAAGGTCTACATATGGTTGACATTAATTTTTTACAGGAAGGTTTAGGGCTGCTAAAAGGGCTATCTTGGCAGGTCAATGTACACCTTTAAGCTGTCACATACAGGTTACCTTTGTGCAGCTACCCTACTGCGCACAACTGTAGTCTCTCACCTGTAGTCTGCAACTGTGTGCACGCGCCTGTGCCCACGTGATCATGTGTAACCAGCCCTGTGCTCCTGCTCTACCTGCGCCACAGCAGCCCAGTCTTAAAAGGTGGACACCAGAGGTGAAAATGTGCAGTTCAGTTTACCATGAACTTACTGGGAGTAAGACTCAGATAGGTATGCTCACCCACAATAAAGGTCCAGTCCTGGTGATCAAAAAGCAAAAATCAGGGCGTACTTAATGGGCGGAACCCATTTGCAAAAGACAGCATCTGGCGATGCAATACTTTTTTGTGTCTACAAAAAACTGTGCACAGTGCAAGAGTGGAGATTTTGGGGCCTGCTTTTGGTGGAATCACCCCCTCCCCCCAATCTCTTCAAATCATGCCCTAAAATACTTATAAAGTGGTATTCTTTGCATTGGGTGATTATAGATTGACCAATTTCCTGTTTTTTTAGCTGACAGCCGAAGATGATGATCTTAGTTTTTGCAGTGTTACTCAGGATGTTATTGCTTTCACAGTAGGCAGCCAGCTCCTCCATTTGCTTCTGTAGCCCTAATGCTGTCTGATCTAGGAGGAGAGTACTATCTTCACACTATAGGAAGTTTAATTTTTGATCCGCTAGCTGTTTTGGATGGGAAAGGGTCGCACAATCTGAAAGAGCCAGTTTCATAGCTCCTCCCATAACTTTCCTCGATTTATGTTGACAAATGCCATTTTGAAGTTGATAGCAGCAGTATATAGCAATTTAACCTTTGTCTTCATTGTTGCATCGACTAACATGGGGCAGGGACAGAGGGTTATCAACAATACTACATCACTTAATGAAGCCTGTTTAAAAATCCAGTATTAGGATCTTTTCTGTAATCCATTTTTGGAACTCTTTCAGGAGGAATTTAGTGTAAATCTTTCTCTCCAATCTAGACAGTAATTTTCGGGTAATGAGTTGCAGCCTTTTTTGTAAATGGGCATCAAGAAAGAGTTATACCACCTGTCATGGACTGACTAAGAGGACATGCAAGACATGTACATTGGAAATTGCCCATTGACTTGTTGCTTGATGGAAAATGGCTGCCCGTATTCCACTGAGCCCATGGGTAGATTTGATGACGATTTCTTATATGGGTATATTTGATGACGATTTCTATCTTTTTGGTGGTAATTAGAAAGTTGTTTCCCCCAGCTGCTTCTGTGGACGCCTGAGGACTATTGAGGTCTATTGTTCTTAGGCTCTTCTGATGGTGCAGTATCATAAATGTAAAGGTAGCGGTCAAATGCAGACACAACAGCCACACTAAATGTTTGCCACACTTAAGGCATGATTACAACATTGGCGGTCTGGCCACAAGACTTCCAATGCCGCGGGGAGGACCCCATCATCATGCCGGTGGTGTCCTCCCCAGTCATATTACAATGTTCCCGCCGGGCTGACAATCAGGAACACTGTATTACGACGTTTCGGACGGTCAGCCAAGCGAGAACAGAGCTACAGTATTGGTCTCAGTTCCATGCGAAATGTGAGTGTGTCAATCTTCCCATCTATTCTTACAAGGGTATGATGCATCCCTGACAGAATAGCATATAGGTCACCATCAACGGCCTCCTTCTCAGCACCAGCTGCACCCCCATCCAGGATAGGGCTGCCCTAGCAATCCTTGCCTGATTTCCTCTGGCCTAACTGTAGCTTGGGTTGTGATTTGTCAGGCTTGAACATCTTGCCGCCCAGACCACAACCATCTCAGTAGGCACTGAGCACAGAATCTCTCCAATCCACTGCCAAAACTGGGACACACTGAAAAGGATCCATAGGAGGCTGCTCCCCCTACTGTCCTCCCTGCTGCTCTCAGCAAGTCTCCTAGTAAATGTGTGAAGGGCCACAGGTGGGCACCAAGATACTTCACAACAGGCGTCCCCACAACCAGGAACCGTCCTACTCAGCCAGCACAGTGGCCCATGCTATTAAGCCCCTCCACCACACGGCACAAGGCCTCCACTGCATACGGTCCTTGCCAAATAAACCACGCACACCATACCAGTTTACGGCCGGCCACATCCTGGTCAAGGTGCCATCTGGGTCATCACTCCAGGTTGCCTCCCACATCCGGATGTCCAATCAATTGCGCAGGAGCCACACTCGGCCGAGTGGTCGCACTACAGGCCGGCCCTTAGGTCTGGGCTGGGAATGGAGCATCCTCACAGTTTCAGCAGCTGCAGCAGGACATTCTGGCACCGGTCCCACTACATGTTAATGGGTGGTTGCACAAGGATGCTGGTGAAGAAGAAATGTCTGAAGGAGCTCTCCTAAGAGCCAGCCATCCCAGGTCAGGCAAGCTCCACCCCCATACATAAACATATTTTGGGTGGTTTAGTCACAGTTCTATTCGAGCCCTCTCATTTTAAGACTTTCGTCCATTTGTGAAAATTATTCAGAACGTTTCACCAGATTGGCAACCTATGCCTGACTATACCTGGATAACTATTAACCTGTTGCCCGTCATGGACGTAATGGTTGCATCCATGGCTGCGCCTCTCAGGCGCCATGGACGTAACCATTATGTCCAGGTACCGGCTCTCGGGGGAAGTGCTAGTGCTCCCCCCAAGGGCCGCCCCACCAGGTCAGGGCTGAAAGGGGAATTGCTTAGCTTAGCATTTCTCTTCCGCTCGGGAGGAGGGGGCCGGCAGAGGCATGAAAGGAAAGGAAAGGCCTTTCCTTTCCTTACCTTTCTTTTCCTATCATGTCTCTGCATGCATTTCTGCTGCCCGATCGCAATGCGATCGGGCTGCAGAAACACCCACTTAAACCAGGGATTTTTTTTTTATAGGTAATTGTCAAGAGGGGAGTGGCCCCTTGGGCAAGGGCCGCTCCCCAGGTGGCCAAATAATGAAACACTTAGACAGCAGGGATACATTTTTTTTGTTTATTTTTTTCTTTTATGTATGGGGAGCGACCCCTTAGGCAAGGGTCGCTCCCCAGGGGGCCAATTTTTTTTTAGGTCATTTCTGCCCCCCCGGGGGCAGATATCACTAGCCACCGGGGATTTTTTTAAAATTATACATTCGCATAAGGGGAATGGCCCCATGGGCATGGGCTGCTCCCCAGGGGGGCCACATTATTTTTAGGCCATTTCTGCCTCCCCGGGGCAGATCGGCCTAATATAGTTAGGCTGATCTGCCCCCAGGGAGGGCAGAAAAGCCCTAGACACCAGGTATATATTTTTTTTTGTTTATTTTATTTTTTTATATGTGGGGAGTGACCCCCTAGGCAAGGGTCGCTCCCCGGGGGGCTACATTTTTATTAGGCCATTTCTGCCCCACCTGGGCGCAGACGCCACTAGACACCAGGGATTTTTTTTTTATACTTACGCCTAAGGAGAGTGGCCCCTTGGGCAAGGGCCGCTCCCCAGGGGGCCAAATAATTAAACACTTAGACAGCAGGGATACATTTTTTTTGTTTATTTTTTTCTTTTATGTATGGGGAGCGACCCCTTAGGCAAGGGTCGCTCCCCGGGGGGCCAATTTTTTTTTAGTCATTTCTGCCCCACCGGGGATATTTTTTCAATTATACATACGCATAAGGGGAATGGCCCCTTGGGCATGGGCTGCTCCCCAGGGGGGCCACATTATTTTTAGGCCATTTCTGCCTCCCCGGGGCAGATCAGCCTAATATAGTTAGGCTGATCTGCCCCCAGGGAGGGCAGAAAAGCCCTAGACACCAGGGATATATATATATATATATATATATATATATATATATATATATATATATATATTCTTTTATATGTGGGGAGTGACCCCCTAGGCAAGGGTCGCTCCCCGGGGGGGGGCACATTTTTTTTTTTAGGCCATTTCTGGCCCACCTGGGCGCAGATGCCACTAGACACCAGGGATTTTTTTTTTTATACTTACGCCCAAGGAGAGTGGCCCCTTGGGCAAGGGCCGCTCCCTGGGGAGGCAAAATATTGTTAGGCCTTTTCTGCCCCCCCTGAAGGCAGATCGGTCTGTCCCCTAGGCCCCAGGGATATATATTTTTAATTTACTTTATGTTTTTATGTATGGGGAGCGTCCCCTTAGGCAAGGGTCGCTCCCCTGGGGAGCAAATTGTATTTAGGCCATTTCTGCCCCCCTTGGTGGCAGATCGGCATATTTTTGTTAGGCCAATCTGCCCCAGTGGGGCAGAAACCAGTAGACACCAGAGATTGATGTGTGTGTATGTGTGTGTTTTGTTTGGGGGGGCAGCCCCTTGGGCAAGGGTCGCTCCCCATGTAGGCACATTACTGTTGGCCATTGGCCTATTTTTGGAAGGCCCATCTGCCCCGAGGGGGCAAAAAGCCCACCAGAGACCAGGGAAGATTTTTTTTCAAAATAAGAGGGTGGTGGTATGGCCATAGCCCTCGCCCCCAAAATAAATGGGGCCACAGTTGTTCTGCCAGGGAATTAAAAACAAAAACAAATAGTGGACTGGTAGCTACCAACCAGTATGGGCCTGGTTATGCCCCCACCCCCAACTGAAGGGGGTAACAGTCTTTCAGCCCTCCTCCCGCACACTAAAACATCTTATCCCACTGCAAGCAAGAGGACATTTGATTATTTTGGGTTTTGGTTTTACATTTGGGCCATGAGAGCTTGGTAACTCTCAATATCGTCCCACTTGGAATAGTGAGGGCTGCACTTTTTTGACTTTGGGATGCTGCCATGTTCAAAAATCCACAAGACCTAGACACATCTGAAAACTAAACATCTAGTTGATTCCAGGGTGGTGTGCTTCACATGCAACCTGCACCATTTTCTTACCCACAATGCCCTGCAAACCTCCAACTTTGATGGAAATCAAATTATGTTCCCACATTTTTGTGATGGAACCTTCTGGAATTTGCAGGAATCCACAAAATTCCTACCACCCAACATTGTTTCATCTATACAGATAAAAAATTCGGCTGCACTTGTCAGCCTAAAATGTTTTTTTCAAACTGCCCTTTTGGACCCGCTTTGGCTCCCCCTCAATTTCGACATGTTTTTGGCTCTTACCTGTCAAAGGCACTTGACCCACCTACACAAGTGACGTTTCATTTTTACTAGGAGGGTGGTAGGAAAATTGTACCGGTGCAGTGCCCCACACAGAAATGTGGGGAATATTTGATTTTTTAGCTACATTTGAGGTTTGCTCTGGATTCTGGGTAAGAAAACATTGGGGGATCCACGCAAGTCACTCATCCCTTGACTCCCTTGGGTGTCTAGTTCTCAGAAATATCTGGGTTTGATAAGTTTCCCTAGATGGCAGCTGAGCCCAGGACCAACAATGCAGGTGCCCCCCCACATAAACAGGTAGTTTTGTATTTGATAATTTTGATGTGTCCAGATAGTGTTTTGGGGCATTTCCTGCCACGAGCACTAGGCCTACCCACACAAGTGAGGTACCATTTTTATCGGGAGACTTGGGGTAACGCTGGGTGGAAGGAAATTTGTGGCTCTTCTCAGATTCCAGAACTTTCTGTCACCGAAATGTGAGGAAAAAGTGTTTTTGGGGCCAAATTTTGAGGTTTGCAAAGGATTCTGGGTAACAGAACCTGGAGAGAGCCCCACAAGTCACCCCATCTCGGATTCCACTAGGTGTCTACTTTTAAAAAATTTGCAGGTTTGGTAGGTTTCCCTAGGTGCCGGCTGAGCTAGAGGCCAAAATCCACAGCCAGGCACTTTGCAAAAAACAGCTCTGTTTTCTTTGGGAAAATGTGATATGTCTACGTTGTGTTGTGGGGCATTTTCTGTCGTGGGTGCCAGGTCTACCCACACAAGTGAGGTACCATTTTTATCGGGAGACTTGTGGGAACGCTGGGTGGAAGGAAATTTGTGGCTCCTCTCAGATTCCAGAACTTTCATTCACCGAAATGTGAGGAAAAAGTGTTTTTTTTTGCCAAATTTTGAGGTTTGCAAAGGATTCTGGGTAACAGAACCTGGTGAGAGCCCCACAAGTCACCACATCTTGGATTCCCCTAGGTGTCTAGTTTTAAAAAATGCGCAGGTTTATCAGGTTTTCCGAGGTGCCGGCTGAGTTAGAGGCCAAAATCCACAGCTAGGCACTTTGCAAAAAACAGCTCTGTTTTATTTGGGAAAATGTGATGTGTCCAAGTTGTGTTTTGGGGCATTTCCTGTTGTGGGCGCTAGGCCTACCCATACAAATGAGGTACCATTTCTTTCAGGAGACTTGGGGGAACGCTGGGTAGAAGTAAATGTGTGGCTCCTCTCAGATTCCAGAACTTTCTGTCACCAAAATGAGAGGGAAAAATGTTTTTTGGGTCATATTTTGAGGTTTGCTAAGGATTCTGGGTAACAGAACCTGGTGAGAGCCCCACAAGTCACCCCTTCTTGGATTCCTCTAGGTATCTTCTAGTTTTAAAAAATGTGCAGGTTTGGTAGGTTTCCCTAGGTGCCGGCTGAGCTAGAGGCCAAAATCCACAGCTAGGCACTTTGCAAAAAACAGCTCTGTTTTCTTTGGGAAAATGTGATGTGTCCAAGTTGTGTTTTGGGGGCATTTCCTGTTGCAGGCGCTAGGCCTACCCATACAAGTGAGGTACCATTTTTATTGGGAGACTTGGTGCGAACTCAGAATAGCAAAACAAGTGTTATTGCCCCTTGTCTTTCTCTACATTTTTTCCTTTCAAATGAAAGACAGTGTGCAAAAAAGACGTCCATTTGAGAAATGCCCTGTAATTCACATGCTAGTATAGGAACCCCAGAATTCAGAGATGTACAAATAACCACTGCTTCTCTACACCGTATCTTGTGCCCATTTTAGAAATATGAAGGTTTTCTTGATACCTATTTTTCATTCTTTATATTTCAGCAAATGAATTGCTGTATACCCGGAATAGAAAGAAAACCCTTTGCAAGGTGCAGCTCATTTATTGGCACTGGGGATCTAGGGTTCTTGATGAACTTACAAGCCCTATATATCCCCGCAACCAGAAGAGTCCAGCAGACAGAACCGTATATTGCTGTCTAAAATTTGACATTGCAGGAAAAAGTTACAGAGTAAAATGTGAGAAAAATGGCTGTTTTTTACCTCAATTTCAATATATTTTCATTTCAGCTGTTATTTTCTGTAAGAAACCCTTGTAGGATCTACACAAATTACCCCTTGCTAAATACACAATTGTATCTATTTTTCAGAAATGTTTAGCTGTCTGGGATCCAGCATTGTTTTCACATGCATTTCTGTCACTTACTGGAAGGAGGCTGAAAGCACAAAAAATAGTAAAAATGGAGTATGTCCAAGTAAAATGCCAAAATTGTGTTGAAAAATTGGGTTTTCTGATTCACATCTGCCTGTTCCTAAAAGCTGGGAAGCTGGTGATTTTAGCACTGCAAACTCTTTGTTGATGCCATTTTCAGGGAAAAACCACAAGCCTTCTTCTGCAGCCCTTTTTTCCCTTTTTTTTACAAAAATTAAATTTTCGCTGTATTTTGGCTAATTTCTTGGTCTCCTTCAGGGGAACCCATAAAGTCTGAGTACCTCTAGAATCCCTAGGATGTTGGAAAAAAGGATGTAAATTTGGCATGGGTAGCTTATGTGGACAAAAAGTTATGAGGGCCTAAGCGCGAACTGCCCCAAACAGTCAAAAAAAGGCTTGGCACCTGAGGGGGAAAAGGCCTGGCAGTGAAGCGGTTAAGCTCTTTCACAATACACTGGATTACACATTGGACCCAATTTACAAACTGATCATTCCCTTCAAAAAATGTCAATATTACCTAATCATGGTTTATTGCCAACACAAATAGTGTTGGATCCTTAAGAAAGCATTGAAAGAACCCATAAAATACAGTGGAGCTGAATTGAGATTTAAAACCTGAAGGGCGCATTGGATCGATGCCATAAAGACAATCTTGGCAAGGATAGTCTTCCTCTCTCCATATAGGAAAAATAGCCTTCCTTCTTGGCTGGGCTATCGCAGATATCAGTTGAATCCTCTCTACACAGCCCAGAAGGATCTTGGCATTTAAAGAGTGATGCCTTCAACCAAATTACAAAAGCAATAGGGAAATAAAGGCATTAAAAACTAAGCTTAAGAAGCTTGTGAGGCAATTTAATTACCCCAAGGATAATAGCGGAAACAAAAATATTCAATCTGCTTATATATAAAAAGTTGGGCCATCAGAAAGTAAAAGCTTGAGATTTAACTTTTGACACTATATGAGGCAGCCAAAAGTAAGAACTTATGAAAATATTGGAATATTCTTAATTATTGTATATCACAGTGAAAAAAAATATTGTATATCACAGTGAAAAACTAAGGGCCTCATTACGAGTCTGGTGGTCCGAGGACTGCCAGACTCGCGTTGGCGGTTAGACCCCCACACTCCGGGCGGTCCAACGGGCACATTACAATCCTGGTAGGTGGACCTGCCAGGGGACTGCCATCACCACCAGGAATGTGGCTACTAATGGGTAGAGAGCGGTCTGATTTGTGCTCAGCCACGGCAGCGCTGAACTCAGTGCTGCTGTGCTGATTACAACTCAGCTTGAGCGCAGGGTGTCAGATCTTGAGGATGAACAGGTGGCTGCTTTGACATTTCAGAAACAACTAGACAAACTCCTGGTAGCAGTGTAGACTAAAGCAGAGGTTCTTGAAGTGAGATCCTGCTGAAATAACTTAAGGATTGTGGGGGTGGCTGAATCTATCAATACCGGCAACATGGAGAGCTTTGTCAAACAGCTCCTTACAGACATACTGGGGAAGGAGACTTTCTCAGTGCTTTTTGTGGTGGTGCAGGCTCATCAGTTGCAGGCCCCCAGGCTGGTCCCTGGGGCATGAAATCGCATAATCAGATTTCACTCAGTAGGTGCAGGAGGCAAGGCGGCAAGGCGGCAGTTCATGGCAGTGAATCGTAAACTACAGGAGCTTCACATCAACTAAAATGCACTCTACCCCACTCAACTGTCGGTGTCTGTCAATGGTGAGCCCAAAATCTTCAGTGAGCCAAAGCAAGTGTGAGCCTTCCTGAAGCAACAAGCCACTGCTACTGTCAGGAATCCCCAAGGTGCCTCCTGCGTTATCTGTCACCATCCCCAGGGATTAGGGTTAAATCATATCTCTGTTCTTGGTTAAACTTTCATGTTTCTAAGTAAACGTAATGTGCTGTGTTACACAAGTGTTTTTTTTACCAATGCTTGTTTGCTAATGTGAGCAGGTGTAGACATGTGCTTATAATTGGGTGTGGTGTAGACATGTGCTTCTAATTGAGTGTGGTGACTCATCCACATGTGGAAATTCAACTGCTTTCCTGATTGGCTATAAGTAGCAATGAAGCATGCCTCCCGCCTTGGCTTTGTTTTGCTTCCTGATCTCAGCATCTTATTTGGCAGTCCAGCCCCTGCTGTCATCCTTGTATTCAGGACTTTTGAGACAATTCTTTTCTTTGTTCCTGTACCAGCTGACACAAGTCATTCCTCCAGCACTCCGGAAAAGACTGCAGCTAAGTGACTAGTATTCTCCAGGGAGTTTGTTCTTTGAGCGCCGCGCTTTCCTAGAACAGCTGGTGTATTTCAGACCTTGTATTTTGGCAAAGTGCTTATCTTGAAGAGACAAATGCATTTCTGAACATTCTACATTATTACTGTCGTTACTTGCCTAAATGTGCTTCTGGAAATCTGCTTGAGCGCAAGTACTAAAAAAAGTGACAGTGAAATTTTAAAAGAGCATTTACATGACTTTTCTTTCTCTAATAGCATAACTCTTGGAATTAAATTGTTTCATTCATGCCTGAGTTTCAGGTTTGAGGAATTTGCTTTTGAAGGGTTTTTCACACACACAGTGAAACTAAACCAAACTGTACTACCCTACCTGTTTAAACCCAGAGTGGACATTTGCATTTCCTGGATTGTTTTTGTTCCTTTTAGTTTAACCCTATGCATGCAGGAAAGTTATACGTGATATAATTAATACCCTTGTTTGTCTTCCTTGTGCATGATAAGTGCAACCACAGTTCTAATTGTAGTGAGCAACAGTGAATCTCTGTGAAGCCAGCCCTAGTGTCGCAGTACTTATTGTTATGGTACTCAGTTTGGGTTTTTGGTAATACAGTGTTAGTAATTGTGCCAACTGTTATTATTATCCAAGAAAAGTGCTGGAACATCCCAGTGTCTTCTACCACTCCCAGTCCCATATCAGAAAGAGAGATTCAGTTTCAAGGAAGTTTAGTGCACTAACTCTACTATCACTCTGTCAACAACGACCTGCCCCTCCAAAGATACAGGATGCCTGGCTGGACCGTCAAGACGTGGCAGTGTTTTGTCTCTTTCTCTTCCACTCATCCTTTCCTTTTGGGACACCTGCTGTGGTTTCTGTGTCCACCAGGAAGTGAAGGGAGGTGTTCCAGGAGGTCAGGGGGCATACTATCACCCCTGCAGAAATCCTGTTTTTAAGGTGAGTGGCCCAGTCTCGACATAAAGCCAAGCAACAACATACAGGGCTGCCTTGGTGATGGATTCCTCAATGGGTACTTTAAAAGGTTGAGCACAGGCTTTACCAGCTGATCAGGATGCTCCATCTTTATTAGATTTAACTAGGGCCATAGTGGGATTACAGAAGGAAGTTCTTTCCTTAAAGCAAGAGAACCTGGAGTTGCACACTGAACTACAGCAATATAAACCACAAGACACCCCCAGGCGAGGAGTCAAACTAAAACAAAGATCTCCAGTACTACAGGACCCTCGGTTTGACCCGTCTAATCATGTTCCTAGACCCAATTCAGGCCCAACGACTTCCACCATACAACCCATGCAGGTAATAGTCACAACACCAACCCCTGTGCCCTTAGCTCCTTCAGAAAGTTTTTTTTGGAGATAGTGCCAAGTTCATCATTTTTCTTAACCAGTGCCAGCTACAGTTTTTGTGACGGGCAGCTGCATTCCCCAACGATGCTGCAAAAGTAGCTTTTATTATCTCTTATTTGGTAGGCAATGCAGCTAATTGGTCTATTCCGCTGGTGGAGAGCAATGACCCTATACTGTATGATTTCAACTGGTTCAAGGAAGCCTTGCGGAAACTGTTTGCCAAACACCTCTTCGTGCAAGCCAGTGACAATGAGTTGCTAAATTTGCAGGAGGGAAACAAGGATCTACTGTCCTATATCACCTCTTTCAATCGTTGGTGGCAGAGCCGGAACTTCTGTCCATTAAGCTTGCCTTCCAGGAATGGCGTCACTACCTACTAGGAGCTAGACACACCATACCTATTTACACAGATCACCATAATTTACAGTTTTTTCAAGCGACCAAGGCCCTGACACCTCGCCAATTACGCTGGCTTCTATTCTTTAACAAGTTTGACTTCGTAATCACCTATAGGCCCAGTACTCCACAACAAAAGGCAGACACATTGTCTAGGATGGGTTTCTTCTCCGATGTTGCGCTAGAACAGGTCAGAAGCATTATACCCCCAGAAACAATTGTGGCTGTGTGTACTTCCCAAGAGCTCCTTGAGAAAATACGGGTAGCCCAACACAAGGTTCCCTGTTCAACTGATGTGTATGTAAAAGAGGGTTTACTATACCATGCTGATCAGTTGTACCTCCCTACCAAAGAATTACGGGATACAGTGTTACATTGGGGACATGATTCTGTCCTCGCAGATCACCCGGGTGAAAAAAAGATGTTAGATCTCTATCAAAGATGGTTTTGGTGGCCCACACTTGTGCAGGATGTCAGAAGCTTCATCCAGACTTGTTCCACCTGTGTTCTGGCTAAAACCCCACATACTCCAGCCACAGGATTGTTACTTCCCATGCCAATTCCGGTGGCCCCATGGCATACCATAAGTATAGATTTCATTTCTGATCTCTCAGCTTCCAATGGACACACTGTCATATGGGTGGTTGTAGATTACCTAACTAAAATGGCTCATTTTGTTCCATTAAAATGCCTCCCTACGGCTTCCAAGCTCTCTGATTTGTTTGTCCAACACATTGTACGGCTTGATGGGTTGCCCACCACAATTGCTTCCGATCGTGGCCCACAATTTATATCACGGTTTTGGCGTAGCTTCTGTTCCTCTGTCGGAATGGACGTCCTCTGCATATCATACACAAACGGATGGACAGACGGTACGTGCCAACCAATCGCTGGAGCAAATCCTGAAATGTTACATTGACACATGGCATAATGAGTGGGATAAGGCTTTACTTCTTGTTGAATTTGTTTATAACAACAGTGTCCACATGGCTACAGGAGTATCTCCATTTTACTGTTTGTTTGGTCTGCACGCAAGAATGCTACCTATAACTGGGTCCCAAACGTCCACAAGTGTCCCATCAGGACAGAAACACCATAAAGAGTTACAGTAGATTCAAAAACAAGTACAGCACCATTTAAAACTCTACCAAGCTCAAGTAAAAAAATAAGCAGACAAAAGAAGGAGACCTGCTACCTCTTATCAGATAGGAGATCAGGTGTGGCTCTCATCAAAAAATCTCCATCTTGCAGGATCCAGAAAATTAAACCCCCTATTTCTAGACCCCTTTCCTATTGCCAAAATCATCAATCCTGTGGTAGTAGAGCTGACATTGCCAGATGATTTCAAGGTACACCCCGTGTTTCATGTGTCGTTACTCCGTCCCTATTCCCCTGATACCCGCGATGCCCCATCACATCCCCCGGTAAAAGTACACGGGCAATGGGAATTTGAAGTGGACAAAATTCTTGTCTCCAGGCATGTCCGTGGTGTTCTACAATATTTATTGGCTTGGAAAGGCTATGGGCCTGAGGACAATTCCTGGGAACCCGCGTCCACAGTTCATGCTCCACGTCTTACTAAAATAAAGCATCTCCTGCACCCTTCCAAGCCCTGCCCTTTGAAAGGGTCCTTGGTGGGGAGGACTATCAGGAATCCCCAAGGTGCCTACTGTGTTATCTGTCAGCATCCCCAGGGATTAGGGTTAAATCATATCTCTGTTCCTGGGTAAACCTTCATGTTTCTAAGTTAACAAAATGTGCTGTGTTACACTATTGGTTTTATCAATGCTTGTTTTAACAATGCTTGTTTGCTAATGTGAGCAGGTGTAGACATATGCTTCTAATTGGGTGTGGTGTAGACATGTGCTTCTAAGATTGGGTGTGGGGACTCATCCACATGTGGAAACTCAACTGCTTTCCTGATTGGCTATACATAGCAGAGTGAAGAATGCCTCCCGCCTTGGCTTTGGTTTGCTTCCTGATCTCAGCATCTGATTTGGCAGTCCAGCCCCTGCTGTCATCCTCGTATTTAGGACTTTTGAGAAAATTATCTTCTTTGTTCCTGTACCTGCTGACACCAGGCATTCCTCCAGCACTCCGGAAAAGACTGCAGTTAAGTGACTAGTATTATCCAGGGAGTTTGTTCTTTAAACGCTGCGCTTTCCTAGAATAGCTGGTGTATTTCAGACCTCGTATTTTGCAAAGTGCTTATCTTGAAGAGACAAATGCATTTCTGAACATTCAACATTATTATTGTAGTTACTTGCCTAAATTTGCTTCAGGAAATCTGCTTGAGCTCAAGTACTACAAAAAGTGACAGTGCAATTTTAAAAGAGCATTTACATGACTTTTCTTTCTCTAATAGCATAACTCTTGGATTTAAATTGTGTCATTCATGTCTGTGTTTCAGGTTTGAGGAATTTGCTTTTGAAGGGTGTAATGGGATTTCAGTCTATATGGGATGGATATTGGAATAATACTATAGGCCCCTGGCTTTAGGTTGGATAATTGCTTTATTGGTATGGTTTTACAGTTCCTTTTTCTCTCTTTGTTGGGTTTTCTTGGTGGCTTGCTAATGAGTTCACCAGGGCTCTTTTTCCTTCTTTTAGGTGTTCGGTTGGAGGTCTCAAGCCAGTCTGTCCCTTGGTGGAATAGGGTCTGTTCTTCTCTCCTGTGACAATGGACCGGGTTCCCCAAAACAGAAAGAACGGAATAACAGGTAAGTGTAGAGGTAGATTTACGGGTTTTTAAGAGGGTTAGAAGGGGTAGTGGAAGGATGGTGGGGGGGTGCGCAGGGTTGTGGTTGGGTATTTTTAATCTATAGTGAATTTCACCTTCCCGTGAGTATTCTCTCTTTCAACCTTCTTTAGTGTCTCTCTATAGCTGGGAGAGGGGTTTTATAACAGTTGTTCATGGGATTAGTTGAGTTTGGGTTCAAAGGACTTCCCCTTCTTTGCAGCACCTTTCCCCACTCCTCCCTTCAGTCCCCTTAAACTTTCTCCCAGCCGGCAACCACGTAGGCATAAAAGAAAACCTTAGGTACGATCGTACCTGAGAAGGCCACGTCCCTCCTGGGACGTGGCGGCCCCTCCGGTTTCCCCGGTTTCTCCTCGATGTTCTTCTTCGGCGGGAATAGTGGTTCTCCGTCCTTCAGCTCCCTCGGGTTCTGGTCGCGGGCTTCCTGGGATCCCTCATCTTCTGTGAATAACGGTGTCTCCTTGCTCTCGGTCCTCAATGGCAGGGTTCCTTCCTGCTTCTCTGACGACTCCTTCGGGTGTCCATCGTCAATTTCAAGTTTGTTTTCGACGCATTCTGTGTCTGACGTCACTCGCTCCACATTGTTTCTCTCCGGAGTGTCCCGGGGGAATGTTTTTGTTGGCTCCGGGTGACAGAGAGTAACCGAGGCGATAGACGCCCGGTTACAGAGGGTTTTTCACACACACAGTGAAACCAAACCAAACTGCGCCATCCTAACTGTTTAAACCCAGAGTGGACATTTGTATTTCTTGGTTTGTTTTTCTTCCTTTTAGTTTAACCCTATGCATGCAGGAAAGTTATACGTGATACAATTAATGACCTTGTTTGTCTTTCTTGTGCATGATAAGTGCAACCACAGTTCTAATTGTAGTGTGCAATAGTGAATCTCTGTGAAGCCAGCCCTAGTGTTGCAGTACTTTTTGTTATGGTACTCAGTTTGGGTTTTTGATAATGCAGTGTTAGTAATTGTGCCAACTGTTATTATTCTCCAAGAAAAGTGCTGGAGCAACCCGGTGTTCTTCTACCGCTCCCGCACCCATAGCAGAAAGAGAGATTCAGTTTCAAGGAAGTTGAGTGCACTAACTCTACTATCACTCTGTCAACAACGACCTCCCTCCCCCAAAGATACAGGGTGTCTGGCTGGACCAGCAAGACTTGGCAGTGTTTGGTCTCTTTCTCTTCCACTTCCCCTTTCCTTTTGGGACACCTGCCGGGGTTTCTGTGTCCACCAGGAAGTGCCAAGAGGTGTTCCAGGAGGTCGGGGGCATACCATCGCCCCTGCAGACATCCTGCTTTTCAGGTGAGTGGCCCCATCTCAACAGCTACCCCTTCAGAAGAGCTCATCTCCTGTAGTGGAGGGGGCTGCTTCTGACCAGTGAGGTGGTGATGAGCAGGACTATAATTTGGTGGGGTTGGCATGGGCTGACTTCTGGACTCCTGGTGGCTGTGAGATCCTCCAGGGGAGCACATTGTGTAGGACACTGACAGTTGATGGATCCTCTGTCCATGAACTACATGCAAGTATAGTCCATGGAGCCTGCGGACTGTGCTTCAGGCTCTTTAACAGCTGCTGGGAACCAGGTGGCTAGGTACAGCTATTCTGTTTTGCGATGGCTGTATATGCATATAAGGTGTTTATGATGCCCCTTCTTATCTATTTGTCATGTACCAATCCTTCTTCATAGATGCAGTGACTGGACCTGGTGTAATTGTTTTCTATAATGTTTGCCTCTACATTCTAACTGGTGGACATTATATTAGCTGGCGGACCCCCGTAGCTAACTGCGATGGGGGAGATAGGTTTGACATCATCTGTCCCCATGTGTGCACCATGTGACATAGCTGATTACAAAACTTGGAACGATGGGGGAATGGTTTCTTTTCCGTGGCAAGTTGGGGATTGAAGTGTGGGTGGGGGGTGTTGAGGAATGTAAATCGTTACAGTATGCACAAGGATGTGTGTTCCCACATCAATCACATTTGATTATAGATCACTGGAGGCAAAGGGTATTGCACTGTGACAGTTTTTGCACCTCATGACTCACTGAGCACAGTGACAGCCCTTCCTGCCTTTACATTCCTTACCTGGATTGTTCGAGGCCTGAATGTTCGTTGGAAGGCACAAAATATGATGGAGTATCTCCAGAGACATAATTGTGATGTTGCTATTTTGAAGGAGGCGCACCTTGCTTCTGACAGTGGTCGCCTGTTGACGCACCTCCTGAAGGGTGAGAGTCAGGTGATGTGTTTAACATCGTAGTCCAAGGGTGTAATGCTCTGGGTGAGGAGGGACTCTGGTGCCAAGGTGCAGAATGCGGGAGCAGACCTGGTGGGAGGTTGCTAACAGCACACTGCCACAAGGTTAACACTGCTTTGCTATTGGTTGGTGTAAATGTACCCAATTGTGATGACCTGCAGTTTTATTATGATTTGCATGCCAGCGTTGCGCAGTATGGGGGGTTGCCCCAAGTATGGGATGATGATTTTAATTGTGTATTTCACCGTGAGGTGTATCTCTCTCCAGAACCTACCCCCCATGGCAGCCCTCTGCTGCTTCTCACACCAGTCAAGGCATCTTAGACATGAGCAGACTGGTAGATATTTGGAGCCACCAGTCCCCAAAAGCTGCAACATTCATACACTACTCCTCTGTGTCTGATATTCATATGCATATAGACTATTGACTTTTATCCTGGGAGTTGGTGGCTTGCATGCCACACTGCGGCCATTTGCCCTGTGCCTACTCAGATCACTCATCCGTATTTCTGGAGTTAGTCCTAGATGATTATAGGCCCACGGCCTTTGCCTGGCAGTTTTCATCAACCTGATTGCGTGAGCTTGCGTTCTGTGAGGAACGTGTGCAGGTGATTGATGAGTAGTTCACCAACAACACAGATTCTGTGGCCAAATTTGCATCTGGCTGGGAAGCTTTTAAAGTTTGCATAAGGGGGTAAGGCTCTCCAAGCACGCCTATGTGCTGAAGTCACTCCAGAGCAGGTTACTAAAGTTGGAAGAGTAACTTGCTGCATTGAAGTGTGAGCATGCCTTAACTGTTGTGGCAGGATGCTTGGCGGATGTTAAAGGTAACTTAGAGGGCTATAATGAGGTGGCCAATACTGAGATCAAGCATCTGGGTAAATATGCCATGGCAAGGGTGTATGGAGAGGGGAACTATTGGGAGTAACACTTGTGGCCTTTCTGAGGCCTACGTGGGATGCAGCCATGATCTTAGCTGTTTAGGTGGAGCCGGGGGGAGGTGCTTCACTCTTCTGACCGTATAGTGGAGCCCTTCCACGAGTACTATCAGGGGCTGTATGCCTCATGCCTCACACACTACCAGCAGGCCATGATTGATTGCCTGGCACACTTCACAATGAAATGGTTTTATGCTGAGCACAGGGAGCACCTCATTTCATCCCTGTATCCTACAGAGATTATAGCACTGCATCAGAGTATGCCAGGCAGAAAAGTGCCCAGAACCGATGGCTCAAAGGTAACTTTTTATAAAGAATATCAGGTGAAGTTGGTAGCATATTTGAACATTCTTCTTGATTAAATGACTCAAGAGGGTTGTATGCTTGCTATGCTGTGTGAGGCTCTTACTGTCATCATTCTCAAGCCCAGTAAGCCAGCGGATCAGTGTTCATCCTAGTGTTCACTGTTCAATACAATACAAAGATCTTAGTATTAGCAAACAAATTAGGCCCCCTTATCTCGGGTTTGGTTGGGCCGGAGCAGGCTGGCTCATATCGAGCAGGTCCCAAATATATCATCTTAGAACATTATTTGGCACTATAACTAGAATAGACCCTCTGGATCATGTTGCTGCAGTCTGCGTTGACGCAGAAAAGGCATTCAATACTGTGGTATGGGAGTTTATGTTGGCAGTGCTGCAGTCGGGGGGAGTGGGTGGCTCATTCATGTGTTATACACCAGACCCACGACGGGGATAAAAGTCAAGGGCAGGATTTCTGATTCCATACTGATCTTGGGAGGTACGTGCCAGGACTCTCTCCCGTGTTGTATGTCCTGTTTGTGGAGCCTATGGGTTGCGCTGTGTGCAAATACCATTTTTACCAGGGGTTCAGCTTCCCACATTATAAATTTATTACTCTGCTTATGCAGCTGACACACTGCTCTATGTTAGAAATCTGGAGCGTAACCTTCCTCCAGTGCTGCGTGAGGTTGTCTTGTTCGGGGGTCATTCCGTTCTGTGCATTAACTGAGATGAGACCCTAATTTGTCCTTTTACGGCAGCTACTTCACCTGTGCCAATTTAATATCCCTTGGAATGAACCACTGATCCTGTGCAGTACCTTGATATCCTGGTTCATAGGGACCCACTTGTAGTGGTTTTGGAAAACCATGGCCAGGCAGCTACTAGACTAGCTGAGGCAATAGACTGTTGTATCAGGCTCCTGTTGTCACTAAGTGGGTGGGCAGTGCTCATGAAAATGTCAGTGTGACCCCTATTCTTGTTCCTCTTCATGGACATGCCTATACTATTCTTGGGTGCCTTTTTCACCATTCTGCAGAAACAGTTGCCACACCTCCCCTGGGCTGGGAAGTAGCCACAGATGAGTTTCAATACTTTGACACTCCTGTTTCATAAAGAGGAGCTGGCTGTTCCCGAGCTGGAGAGCTCTTATGGGGCTACACAGTGTATATTCGTTCTCTATTGACTGCGCGGCCTGTTCGATCTCCTGTACCTGTGGTTGGAGTGTGATGCTGTGCTTCTGCAGTATCTTACTGAGAAGCGCCTAGACAAACCAGTAAGGCATTATCATTCTGTTGATCTGATTAACACCACAGTGTATCCCTAGAGGCAGTTTGCAGAGATGCAGAGTCACTCCCTCCTTTACTCACCTCTGCTGGTGTTTGGGGTTTGCTATGGGGCAGGAAATGGGTACGGTGGACCCGTTGCAATGTTTTGAATCTGCGTTGTGTGGGGGATTTTCTCAAGGTGGGGTGTTGCGCAGCTGCAAACAGGTATGGCCACCAGAGGGCTGCCATACGGCCTTTGAGATGTTTCAAAACTTTTGTGTGCGAAATATCATACATGAACGGCTGAGGGGTGATGACGCAGAAAAAGGAGGGTCCTACATATATTCATACATATTGCATAATCAAACATATAATATAGAGTGATATTAGTAAAAGAAATAATGTACGAGGGAAAATGTGCCCTCGGGGTAGTTCGCCATCATTGTAACCGAGCTTTATTAATCATGAAGTATTGAAAATGTAGTAATCTGTCATAATTACAAATGTATGCCATGATTTCGTGTTTAAAACTGTTTTGCTTAGCTCAAATTTAGTAGAGGCTTTGGCCTAGTTGCCTGGTCTCAAATTCTAACTGCGTGGCTTTTCTTTGAACTAATGAAACATATATTCTTGCTTGAAGTTGTATTTTTCCAGTAGAGACGAGTAATGTACTTATCTTCAAGGTTTCGTACTAGGCCGGTTTCATCCCCTTTTGATACAAGGTCAGTCTCTGCAGGTGCGGACAATGAAGGTACAGATAGTAAAAATAATTGGCAAACCATGTAACAATTTGTGTTCCAAGGCTCCAAGGACAGTCTATGCATAAATGAGCGCTAGTAAAAGACAATTTTCATTGGTCAATTTGAAGCCAACCTATGAACCCTCCAATAGAAGAACCTGCAGAATTTGGAATGTTTCTTACTTAAACCTGCTGAACAAAGAGAAATCAGCCATTTTCCTCGATGCGAGTTTGAAGCCTGATGCCAGACTCCATTTTGGACGATACCCTGATGCCCTCTTCTCTATCTGAGAGAAAGAGACTTTGAGAATTCTCACCCTAGAGACTTTAACTTTGATTTGCCCCGTCTAGCCCATGCAGTAACTTTGCCCCATTCTCCTTGCCGCTGCAAGGAAACTTGCCCTTAACTTTGCCCCTTCTCAACCTGCCCCATGCTGATCGAACCGGTACCTGAGAGACGAAGACATTCTTGAATGCTGTTTGTATTTGGTAAATATGAAAGGATAAATGTATTATGCATTGTGTTTTTTTTCCTTTTAGGTACCAACTGCTATTTTGATAGGGCCCAAGCTAGAAGTTTTCCAAATTTGTGTTGACTAAGTTCGTTTTGCATGAAGTCCCACATGCCAATGCTAATTAGAGGTTAGTTGAGGTATTCATTCAATGCACCATGTCAATTTGAGATCTTGTTATGCGGACCAATGTATGAAATTAGTCAAATACAATTAGTCATATTAGTGATTTGCATTGCCATAACTGAATGTATTATTGTTCAGATCTTGCGTAGATTGCGTTTCTTCCACCGCTATGGACAGCTAGTAATGTTCATATACATGTATCATTTGGTTTTGAGACAAATATATATCATGTTAGCTTTGTTAATATAGAAAATAAATTCACAAACTTTTAATAAACTGGTGTGGTTATTCATGACTGAAAGGTCATGGTGCGCCGAAATACCAACTGTTATTGATTTCTGACGTGCTATATTGATCTAACATTGAGTATTGATTACTGATTACGGTAGTTATTGATTATTGATTTGAGTGACTCGACTATTCTAGGATGTGGAGAGCCCGACTCGGTTAAAAGATTCACCGACCTCCAACGTGTCCAGGTACAGGTAATTTATAAGGGCTGGACGCGTTATCAGTAGATGGTAGCAGAGATTGATGGTTTAGCCCTTTGGGACCCCATCTGAACAATAGACAGAATCAAGTTAGAATTTTTTTTGATAAAACAAGTTGGAGAGATGATGATGCCCTAAGTCCCCAATGACTTTCCCGGGATCTCGGAGCTTGCGAATGGAGGACATGGAAGTGTGAGAATGGGTTCGGCGTTTCTAGTGACGGTATGAGTGAAGTTAGGGTTTTGCGCTTGCACAGCTTATTGCCGCAGATTAATTGAGAAGTTTGTGAGGATTATAGGGGGGCCAGTTGAAGTTTTAGAGGAGTGTGGCTCCAAAGTGTGAGAGTAGGGAAGTCGTCGAACTTCACGTGTGTGTAGCGCCTTGTGCAGAAAAAAATTGTCCACGTGGTTGTTGATGTTGAGACGGGCCCTGCGTGGTCAAGAGACTCCAGAGTATGTTGAAAAGTGTATGAGACACTTGTTTGATGTTGTGATCTGGTCTGTTTAATAGGTTGATCGGGCGTGGTCGACGAGTCGGTATGAATATTGAGGAATGAGAGAAAATTTCGACTTTGAGATTTGACGAATTCTAAAGTGCACTAGAATAGCTCATTGATCAGTTGAGAGTAAAGTTTGCGGGTCAAATTTTGCTTGGAAAGTGGGAAACCGAGAAAGATGGAATAACTGCCGAGGCTAGTGAAAAATCCCTAAGGTTTCTGAAGCGATTGTATTACCCTTCCTGTAGTAAACCGACAGATTTGTTTTCTTCTTTTTGGTTAGTGCTCGCGTTATATTGCAAAAGTTAGTTTATGAGTGAAGTTGAATGAGAGGAGGACAAGCCGCAGGACTTTGTCAGCCGCAGTGTGTGAGTGTGACGTCACTAGGAGCCGCGCTGGGATAGGTTGGTTGGCGAGAAGGGTCGCGCACGGATTGGACGCAGTCCGCAAAGCGCAACTGGTAAGGGAAAGGCAAGCGAAGAGTATTCCGGGAATTAAAGTCACTTATTGATTACACATTTTAAGAAAATAAGAGACGGAAAGATGACATTTTTCAAAGCATTCAAGAGTGCCATGAGGGGAGATGTCTATATTAAAGCAAATGTAGGAGAAGAAACACCGCCTGAGGGTACACCAGCTTACATTGTCATTGAAGAAAAGGGTGTAGCACCATGTCTTTGGTTAAAACAATGGTGCAAACTAACAGAGAAGCATGGGAGTGTAGCGTTCCCAATACATGGGTTGTTTAACCTAAGGGTTTTGGAAAATCTGAGATTTGCGCTGTACGATATGAAAGTACCTCCAAGACCAGCACAGTTTGAGGCACTAGCAATTTGGGAACTGATAGCTAGAAATCAACAACAAAAGAAGTTTGAGACCAGAATAAGAAAAGTAGAAAAGACACTAGCGGACGCTAAGTGGGACACCACACAAAAGGTTTGGAGATCAGATGTATTGCAGGGGATTAAATTATTTCCAGCAATTACTGATGAAGAGGAGACAGAAGGAAGGAAAGCTACTTCTAAGATAAACAGGAGTCAGTCCAGGGATAGAGAGAACAATAGGAACTCGAAAATGGGAGACGAGTCAGACGATGAGGATTTCATTATACAATTGCTGAATGATCGCCCGCCACCATACGTGGAAAGCGAAAAAGGCTCAAGCATTAGCACTGCCCCTCCAGAACCAGCACATGGGAATGTAACACCGAATTTGAGAATATCTCAAAGGCCAAGCACTTCCGATATGCCTTTCTCACCACATGTACCACAGATTCAGAGAATATATCCGGATGTGCCTACATTGAAACCTGCTGATAATTATCAGCCACAGGTTCAAAGGCACTGTTGTAATGAGCACAACATGACCTCTGATTCAATGGTGCAGGGAGGACAGAGTTATCAAAGACCGATGTTGATTCAAGGAGAATCAACACAGTTCTTGATGCCCCAAAAGCAGGCACAAGAAGGACCGAAGTATACTCGAGTAACAGAAAGCCAGTTAGGTATGCCAGCAATGATGAACCATAATGTAGGGATTAACATGCCACAGAATTCAGTGAATAGACAGAATCCAGACGCGATATCCCTGCCTATTACTGTAGGTCCACCAGTACCACTGTACATACAGGCAAATTCAAGCACATGCGACCAAGGGTTAATGATACAGAGTGGAATAGGGAGAAGATGCATAGAAACCACTCCAGAAACAACTCCGATAGCAGCACTGCCAAATGGATCTGGGTCCTTGTCGGAATTTAGCCCAATTTGTGCTCCGTCAACCGTGGTAAGGTCACAGCCACCATTATTAGTACCGTTAACATCAGAGATTGAACCATTGCAGAAACCATCAGTAGCAATTGATGTAACTGCTACACTGATGGGACTAAACGCGCAACAGTTGACACAATGGTTCAACAGCCTGAATTCCCCACAGAGTACCTCCAGCGGAAAGGGAGAAGAATACTTGAATAAAATAAGGTTGGGTATGGAGGCAGATGAATTGGTAGAGGGAACAATGGGTCTGAACAGATTAGAGTCATACACAGAAGAAGAGCTGAGATACCTGTGCCCTAGGATTACAAGAGAAGTAAGTACCATACATAAGAAGTTACAAGAAATTGCAGACAGAAACGAGATCGACATAGGTAAGACTAAACACCTGAGCAGAAGTTACAGGTTAGATTTTGAGACAAAAGACTTCGAACACATGAGATCTGCAGGGATGAAGACACACCTTAAAGAAATACTGCAGAGTGCACAGGTCTGGAGATGTTTAGACAAATGGGAAAGCAGATGGGTTAAGAAAAAGGATAAAAAGAAAGAAAGTACCCCAGAACGGAATGAGAAAGCACAACAGAATGATGATCTGATAACTATGTTACCAATGAGAGAGACAGCAGGGGGAAAACTTGTACATGTACCATGGCACAGGTGCGATATTCAGTCCTTTACAGATGACTTTCCCAAATTGAGGGAGAAGCCGATTGAGTGGTACCAACAGACAGATAGATTTGTGAAACTCGCGAAATGTCTCTGGGAAGACCTGAATACTTTATTTGAGATTGTGGTTCCGGCAGATTTGTGGGAAGACTGTAAGAGAGCTGTAGGTTGGCCGACGAGTGAACCAGAGAGAGATAGGGACACAGGTGCGCCATCACCCACGGTAATGATTTTGTACCACAAGGTGATCGAGCACTTGAAAACTAAGGTTGCGTCGAAAAATGTGGATTGGCAAAGGATTGACAGGACCGCCCAAGAGGTTAAAGAATCTATACATGCGTATTATGAGATGTTGTTGAAGGCGTTTAAAAATTACAGTGGCACGGAAACGATTGAGGCAAAGGACATGCTCCATTTTGTGTTCAGATTTGTGGAAGGGTTGAGACCCGAAATCAGTCAGATGATTAAAACGCATTTGATTTGTTGGCAGTCAAAGTCGATCGATGAAGTGTTGAATTATGCAAAATACTGCAGTGATGAGATTGAGACAAAGCAGAAAAGATTGAAAGAAAAGGTGATGGTGATGCAGCTTAGAGCAGCTCAGACAGGTTTGCAAGGTTTGCAAGGTTTTCAACAACAGATGCCACAGCAGCAGCAACAGGGAAATGCTATGTTTCAGCCGCAGATGAGAGGCAGAGGCCGAGGAGGTTTTGTGAATAATGGTCCTGATTTAAATACTGTTATGATTCCAAATGGTATACAGGCAATGAAAAAGGTGATGCCATGTCACACGTGCTGCATCGTCGGGCATTGGAAACGGGAGTGCCCAATGATGGTGCAGGAAGGTGTAGGTCAGCAAAACAATGATTTCAATGCATTTCAGACCATGAGAGGACCGAAAATGAGAGGTCCGAACCCAAATTTTCAAAATAATATAAATCAGATGCAGGGTTTACAACCCATGCAACCGCAACAGGTGCAAATGCCCCGTGTACAAATGACACAGTTGCAGCCAATGCAACAGCAGTTTCCTATGGTACCTAATCAGCAAATGCAAATACCCTTAGCACCAATGAATCAGCAGCAAGCAATGCTTCCTCAACAGGTCACGGGTCAAGGAATGAATCAAAATGACACAGTACACCAATTCCCATTACACAGTGAGAATGGAATAAACGATATATGGGAGAGTGAAAGCTCAGATGAGGAGGGAAATTGTGTACTTGCAGCACCTTTGGAAGTTGATCAAAAGGGTCCGTATGTGGAGAGAAGAGTTATGGGTCATCGTGTTTCATTCTTGGTTGACACAGGAGCTACACGTTCTACTGTCAGGAGCATTGAAGTACCCAATTTGCCACTTTCAGGGAGAACAGTTCAAGTGGTGGGAGTAGCAAATAGGTACCTGACAAACCCGATTACAGATCCAGTCCAAGTCCAAATTGGCAACTATCGAGGGTCACATAAATTTGTGATTTGTGACTCAAGCCCAATATCACTGTTAGGGAGAGACCTATTGTGCAAATTGGGGTGTTCAATTATGTGTTCAAACACTGGAATTAAAATTCAGACAAGTAGTGATGGGGAGGAAGAAGACAGTGTAGGAGGAGACGAAGTGGAAACTGTCGATGAGGAGTATCCCCTGATTACTCTTTATCCAATGATCACTGAAGCAGATATTCCTGCTGAGTTACAGGAAACAGTCGGAAAAGAAGTGTGGGACATGACAGGGAAAGAGGTGGGATTGGTGAAAGGAGTGGAACCAGTGAAAGTGACTGTAAAACCCAATGTAACCTTTCCCCAGACCCCACAGTACCATATGGCGCAAGACACCCTCATGAAAGTCGCACAACTCATTGATGAGTTTGTGAAACAGGGAGTACTGAAAGAAGTGTTGAGCAGTCCATGTAATTCACCGATCATGGGACTGATAAAGCCAAGTGGAAAGGTCCGAATTGTTCAGGATTTGAGAAAAATAAATGACATAATAATAAAATGTTGCCCCGTAGTACCGAATCCAGCTGTGATAATGTTTCAAGTTCCTTGCGATGCTGAGTGGTTCTCAGTCGTCGATCTGTCACAAGCATTCTTTTCTGTGCCTCTTCATGAGGACAGCCAATTTCTCTTTTGTTTCAAATTTTTGGACAGAGTCTACAGTTGGTGTCGAATTCCTCAAGGGTTTTCGGAGTTACCATCAATATTCAATCAGATTCTAAAGAAAGATTTGGAAGCGTTAGAGTTGCCATTCGTGTCAACCCTAGTACAGTACATTGACGATTTACTGATCGCATCCAAGACAGAAAGTGACTGTACAGCTGACACTATTGCCCTATTGAACCATTTGGGAAGGAATGGACACAAGGTGTCCCCTTCAAAGTTACAGTTCTGCCAGAAGAAAGTGAAATATTTGGGTCACCAAATAGAGAAAGGTTCACGAAGAATTATGAAGGAAAGAATAACAAGTGTACTTCAAATGAGTCCACCAAAGACGAGGAGGGAGGTGAGAACATTTTTGGGAATGGTGAGCTACTGTCGCCAGTGGATTCCCAATTTCTCAACTCTAGCGAAACCTTTACTGAAACTGACCCAGAAAGAAGCGCTGGATGAAATTGAGCTGAAAGGAGATGAAATGGATGCCTTTATTGAGTTAAAGGAATGCATGTGCAGGGCTCCAGCTTTAGGTATGCCTGATTACACGAAGCCTTTCACATTGTTTTGTCATTGACGTGATGCATGTTCCTTGTCTGTCTTGACCCAAGCCCATGGTGGCGTAAACAGACCAGAGGCATATTTTTCAGCTACTTTGGATCCGGTCGCAGCAGCACTGCCGCAGTTGGTATCAGCCTCACTCAGAGTGAAGGAATAGTGATGGGACACCCTTTAACAGTCATGGTCCCTCACTCAGTTGAGATACTTTTGACACGTTCCAGAACACAGCACATGACTGGTGCTAGACTCACAAGGTACGAAACAATAATTCTGGGATCACCTAATGTGCAGCTGAAAAGGTGCACTACGTTGAATCCAGCCACCTTGTTTCCCAGTGAAAATGCCGAAATTGAGAACGCTGAAGACATGGAGCACGACTGTCTTCAGGTGACTGAATTTTGCACCAAACCAAGACCTGATATCAAAGATACCCGATTGGAAGAAAATGATCAATTTATTTTTGTTGATGGTTCATGTTTAAGAGATGCACTGGGAATACTGTAAGCAGGATATGCTGTATGTACTGTAACAGGTGTTCTGGAAGCATCATGGCTTCAAGGAGTTTACTCTGCACAAGTGGCAGAATTGGTAGCCCTTACTAGAGCTTGCCAACTTTCTGCATTAATGAAAGTCACCATTTACACTGACAGTCAATACGGATTTGGAATAGTGCATGACTTTGGGCAATTGTGGTCACAGAGAGGCTTCATGACCTCTTCAGGATCACCAGTGAAAAATGGTGAAAGAATAAGAGAATTGTTACATGCCATTCAATTACCAGGAGAAGTAGCAGTGGTGAAATGCAGTGCACACTCGAAGGGACAAGACTATGTTTCCCTGGGAAATGGATATGCGGATCAAGTCGCAAGGTTTTGCGCATTGAACTGTATATTGCTCAGGGATGAGTGGAACTTGATAAATGAACCAGAACTTGAGCCAAGTGAAATCTTTGCCTTAAAAGTCATAGATACAATGGATTAATTGAAAACCTTACAGAATGATGTCAGTGAGGATGAAAAACTCTCATGGACCAAATCACAATGTGTAAAGAGACTAGATGATTTGTGGGTTTCAAATGAAGGGAAATTTGTTCTTCCAAACAGCCTTTTGACACAGATAGCCAGATGTTATCATGGACAAGCTCATCTTGGGAGGGATGCCATGATTAGACTGTTCAAAACTGATTGGTTTAACCCCAAATTTCGTCAAGTTGCTGAAGCAGTTTGCCATCGTTGCGTTACTTGCCAACAGATGAACGCAGGGAAGGGAACAGTAGTAAATTTGAGCCACATTGGAAGAGCAGGGGGTCCCTTCAGCAGGATGCAAATGGACTTCATTGAGATGCCTGTGCATGGAGGCTTGAAGTATGTGTTGGTGGTTGTGTGCATTTTTAGTCACTGGATTGAAGCATACCCTACACGCAGAAATGACAGTCTCACAGTTGCAAAATTACTCTTGAGAGAGCTAATACCACGTTTCGGATTCCCGATCTCTTTAGAATCAGATAGGGGAAGTCACTTCAATAACGAAGTAATAAAATTACTTTGTGCAGCGCTGAACATTGAGCAAAAGTTGCATTGTAGCTACCGCCCTGAAGCCTCAGGTCTAGTGGAGCAGATGAATGGCACATTGAAATCATGAATGGCGAAAATATGTGCATCAACAAACTTAAAATGGCCTGACACATTGCCTTTGGTGTTAATGTCAATGAGAAACACCCCTGACAGAAAGACTGGATTGTCCCCGCACAAGATGCTCATGGGCAGAGCCATGAGACTCCCTGCAGTTCCTGCAAATGCTCTTTTGAATATTACAGATGATATGGTGTTAGACTACTGCAAAGGTCTAGCTGATGTGGTCCGCTCTTTCTCTCACCAGGTGGAGGCAACCACCCTGCCACCGATCCAAGGTCCAGGACACGCCCTGAAAGCAGGTGACTGGGTCGTGATAAAGAAGCACGTGAGGAAGTCGTGTTTAGAACCCCGTTGGAAAGGACCTTTTCAAGTGATTCTGACAACTACCACCGCTGTGAAGTGTGCGGGGGTTCCCAACTGGATTCACGCCAGTCACACAAAGAGGGTGTCGTGTCCCACAGATGAGGAAGTTGAAGCGCTGAAATTACCAGTGTCTGATAACAAAGTGACAAGTGCCGAGACAGAGCAAAGAGGAACAAGAAGCGAACAAATAGAAATAGAGGAAGGAGAAATATTTTCTGAAGACGAAGCAGCCGATTCACTTGGGTGAAGACCAAGGAGGAGCTTCAGAGAGTGACGAAGGTCCTGAAGGCGACAAAGAGCCTGAAAAAGCTGAAAGCAACAAAGAGCCTGAAGCAGGTAACGGTAACAAAGAGTCCGAAACAAGTGGAGAAGCAGGAGAGCCTGATCAGAGGAGGGCTTTCCCAGAAGCAGACGACACAGGAAAAGAAAAGGAGAACCTGATTGACCTCCCAGAGGGAGAAGATAAGACAGGACAGAACGAAGCTGTTCAAACTCCTTTGGAAGAACTTGCAGGTCCATCAAGTGGACCCAGTGCGAAAAGAAGACAGAGCATATCACCAGTAAAATTAAGGATTAGAGAAACATTGACCGACAGTGAAGGGCCAAAGGTGAAAGAGAAAAGGAAGGAAGTGTCTGTCGAAGTACCAGCACCAAGTGAGGAGGGAGATTTGGCCAAGGAAGAAAGTACCAGCGAGAGAGAGTCGAAAAGAGATGCAAAATTGAAAAGAAAGAGAATACCGAGCAAAAGGTATTCTGGTCCGGAGTGGGCGTATTTGGCCACTAACGATTGGTCAGACGAGTTTGTATTCCTCAGTCTCGAAAACAAAGAGACAGAACTTCAGTTTGGAAATAAAAACTTCATGGACTCTGTCGATTGAAGACATTGATAACCTGATTGACTTTTCAACCGGCTAAGACATTGCTAACTTGATTGACTTTGAAACCGATTTTGAGACAACGCTGCTAACCGATAAGAGACTAAGCTGCTAAAGAAAACTGCGTGAACATTGAACTCGTTCAGCTTTGTACATATCTGCAAATACGCTTTGATAAAGTATCCTCAACTTTCTGATTCTATACAGATCATGACTAGTTGCATTATACAGGGCCATAGAATGAAGTGTTGTAAATACATGTGTATAGGTCTAATAACCGCATGTGTACTAATCATTGTAGTGATAGTTCTTGGAATGCATGGTAACAGTGAGAGTGAGACTAACGATGTTTCTAATTCTAAACCTATTATTATTACTGAACTAACAGCTCTAAAGAGACTCGAACAAGACGAGAGACACTTGCATGATAAGAAGGAACTTTCATCTAACGTTTTCTATCGCTTGCTGAGTGAGTATGTTGAGACGATGGATGCAAAAGATTGTTATGTGTGTACACAAATACCTACCTCAGTAGTGGAAGGGGTAACGTATCACAGCATGCCTCTTACATATGGAATTACTTGTAGTATTATAGCGTCCAGATTTTATGATCAAACGAACATTCATTATTTTTACACAAATTATGATGTCACTTTTGCATATGTCCCCATAATTTTGCATCTGAGTAAAATATCTAGAGATTGGTATGCCAAATTATTGAGGGAATTCTTCGAACCAATGTCACCTTTTCACACAGCTCACGGACATAGGGAAAATCTTACATGCTTGCTTTCACCAGTAGAAATTAATTTCTTAGACCGCACTGATGATAGGAGAAATGAAATGAAGGAGAAACTTGAAAGGGAATTACACCAAAGAACATCTGTAGATAATTATGCTTTTGCTGCTATAAAGACACAAGGGAAAATAGCTTTAGATACAATGCACGTAGGGAAATTTTGTATATATAGAGCTCAATCATATTATGACACAGTTTTTGTGGGAACGAGTGAATGCAAACATACGTACGCATTTAAACCTAAGTGGACGTTCATGCTGAATGGACAAGACCCAGTTATTCCTGGAATATATTATATTTGTGGACTCAACGCCTATTATCGTCTTCCTAAAGGATGGTATGGGAGATGTTATTTGGGAATAGTGTTCCCAAAGGTTTCTCAACTAGACGACTTAAAGAAGTTTCCAAAGCTGTCAGAATCACATCGTGTTCAGAAAAGAGAGACAGCTTCTGGTGTGATAGGAGATATATTTGGAGCATTGATTCCTTCAGTGGGAGTCATATTGAATTCAATTAAAATACGAAAGTTGTCCACTATTGTGGATAAAATGCTGACAAAATTTTCAGGAGCTATAATCCTGATGGATGCTGAACTCGCTGCAGAAAGAGCTATGACTCTTCAAAATCGGCTTGCCTTAGACATTCTTTTAGCAAAGGATGGCGGCGTTTGCAAAATGCTTGGTACGCGTCACTGTTGTACATATATACCGGACAGCAGTGGAAAGATTAGAACAATGCTTACAAACTTAACCAAAGAAAGTGTAGATTTAAAGGAATTGAAGGAACCCGGAGTTTGGGAGAAAGTTGGAAAATGATTTGCTTCAGTGGGAAATTGGCTCAGCAACGTTTGGAACGGATTATTATTAAAAATAATAAAGGGAATATTGATAGTATTAATTTGTATATTAGGCCCATGGGGAATATGGAAAGCTATCAAAATGTTAAAAGCAAGAAACAAACGGAAAAGAGAAGAGAAAATAGAGAACAAAATGGTAGAAATTTATAGGGAAAAATCAAAAGGGACTAAAAGAAAAAGGGAATTGACTGAAGTGCCAAATTACTATACAGAATTTTAATGGAATAAAATTTGTGGGTAGATTTGATGTGATGACATAATTAGTCATCAGAGGAGGGATTGATGACGCAGAAAAAGGAGGGTCCTACATATATTCATACATATTGCATAATCAAACATATAATATAGAGTGATATTAGTAAAAGAAATAATGTACGAGGGAAAATGTGCCCTCGGGGTAGTTTGCCATCATTGTAAACGAGCTTTATTAATCATGAAGTATTGAAAATGTAGTAATCCGTCATAATTACAAATGTATGCCATGATTTTGTGTTTAAAACTGTTTTGCTTAGCTTAAATTTAGTAGAGGCTTTGGCCTAGTTGCCTGGTCTCAAATTCTAACTGCGTGGCTTTTCTTTGAACTAATGAAACATATATTCTTGCTTGAAGTTGTATTTTTCCAGTAGAGACGAGTAATGTACTTATCTTCAAGGTTTTGTACTAGGCCGGTTTCATCCCCTTTTGATACAAGGTCAGTCTCTGCAGGTGCGGACAATGAAGGTACAGATAGTAAAAATAATTGGCAAGCCATGTAACAATTTGTGTTCCAAGGCTCCAAGGACAGTCTATGCATAAATGAGCGCTAGTAAAAGACAATTTTCATTGGTCAATTTGAAGCCAACCTATGAACCCTCCAATGGAAGAACCTGCAGAATTTGGAATGTTTCTTACTTAAACCTACTGAACAAAGAGAAATCAGCCATTTTCCTCGATGCCAGTTTGAAGCCTGATGCCAGACTCCATTTTGGACGATACCCTGATGCCCTCTTCTCTATCTGAGAGAAAGAGACTTTGAGAATTCTCACCCTAGAGACTTTAACTTTGATTTGCCCCGTCTAGCCCATGCAGTAACTTTGCTCCATTCTCCTTGCCGCTGCAAGGAAACTTGCCCTTAACTTTGCCCCTTCTCAACCTGCCCCATGCTGATCGAACCGGTACCTGAGAGATGAAGACATTCTTGAATGCTGTTTGTATTTGGTAAATATGAAAGGATAAATGTATTATGCATTGTGTTTTTTTTCCTTTTAGGTACCAACTGCTATTTTGATAGGGCCCAATCTAGAAGTTTTCCAAATTTGTGTTGACTAAATTCGTTTTGCATGAAGTCCCACATGCCAATGCTAATTAGAGGTTAGTTGAGATATTCATTCAATGCACCATGTCAATTTGAGATCTTGTTATGCTGACCAATGTATGAAATTAGTCAAATACAATTAGTCATATTAGTGATTTGCATTGCCATAACTGAATGTATTATTGTTCAGATCTTGCGTAGATTGCGTTTCTTCCGCCGCTATGGACAGCTAGTAATGTTCATATACATGTATCATTTGGTTTTGAGACAAATATATATCATGTTAGCTTTGTTAATATAGAAAATAAATTCACTAACTTTTAATAAACTGGTGTGGTTATTCATGACTGAAAGGTTATGGTGCGCCAAAATACCAACTGTTATTGATTTCTGACGTGCTATATTGATCTAACATTGAGTATTGATTACTGATTACGGTAGTTATTGATTATTGATTTGAGTGACTCGACTATTCTAGGATGTGGAGAGCCCGACTCGGTTAAAAGATTCACCGACCTCCAACGTGTCCAGGTACAGGTAATTTATAAGGGCTGGACGCGTTATCAGGGGTCTACCTTGCAGAACCTCATATGCTGCCTGCTTTGACATATTTGTTGAAAAATTATACCTCTGCAACAACTGGTAACAAGACTGTACACATTCTTGCAGAGTGTGAGTTCGGTTTGCATCATGAGGGTGAGACAGGACTGGAAAAGGAACCTTGGAGAGGAACTACCTGGAAACAGTGGGATTATTGTCGCTAAACAGCCGCCATAGGCTGATCCAATTTAAATATATTGACAGGGTGTATTACACCCCTGTCCGCATGTTCCGCTATGGCCTGAGAGAAAACCCTGGCTGCCATAAGTGCACCGCGACTGAGGCAGACTTTGAGCACGTGGCATGGTACTTCTCGGGTATCCAACAGTTCTGGGGTACTGTAATTCAATCCCTCGCAAGATAATGGGGTAGCATATTGAGCCTACACCCCAATTGTCACTCTTTGGATATTAGCGATTTCATAGGAAGCTGGTGGAGCTTGGTCTTTTGCTGGGAAGGCAAAGGATTGCTATGCATTGGGCGAGGGGTCACCTCCCCACAGTGAAAGAGTAGCATGTGACATAACGTACTGTAATACCATGTTGGATATCTGTAGTGACTTAATGCTACTTTGCAGGAGGCCTTGCAACATCTGGGGCCCCTATCAAGCTTACTTAACACATTTGGCTCCAGATGTGGTGGTAGAGTCTGCTGAGGGACAGGCATCTAAGTAGAGTGTGCCTGTGACACCAGTATTATAGATATTGGGTGGCCCCTCCGGGGCAGACTGTGTGATCGGACGGTTGTCAAGTGTGCACTGGATGAGGAACAAGGTAGGAGTTGGGGTTGAACCTGCAACTGACACTGGAGGTTTGATTATAACTCCTGGACATGGGATGGCCTAGAAGAGAGTAGATGGGACTTTTTAGTGCTGGGATCCGTAAGTTGTTGTATCTGCTCCATGTATTCATCATTGATCCATAATGTGTAATGACTTGTAACTAACCCTTTGTGCTATATGCACCCAGAGATTGACAATGTTGTACTTTGTTCTAGTTTTGTTATCATGAAAGGAAGCATCAAGCTTTAAAAATAAACATTGGCATCGTCAATAGGTTTCGCCTTTGGGACCTTATAAGTCATTAGCCAGAGCTATTGGCTTTACGAATGTCTTTACACTATACTGTAGAGCATTGCAGCTGCTGTGCAGCATGTTAAAATGTTATGATAAAAGAGTGCTATAAGCAATACAATATCCCAGAACAAAATAAAACAATAATATTACAATTTAAGGTACAACCTGAATCGTTCCACCAGGGCAGAGCAATCCAAACAATGTCTGATAAACCTAAACATCTATATAAATGAAAAAAGATGAAACAACCTCGAGACATAGACCAGGAACTTTAAAGAGTGTATCTGCTAGTAAAAACTAATACACTCCTAGCCCATCATAAAGCTGTTCAAAGATATTTCAGAAACACTTATTTATTGTTTTTCAATTAAAAGAGTATGACAACAACAGCATTGGGCACGGAGCAATAGGTATTGTTTAACAGCCAAGAGAACTCACAAGGTAACTTCCTTCTAAGACTGGTTGTCAGTCACACATCATATTAGCTGTGGTGTGACTGATAAAAACTTTGTACAATCCATTTTTGCCTGGAGTTGAAGAGCTGCTGGCTATAAGTTGTAGGAGATACCATTGGTGTTAGGAGTCTGATGTCTCATACAGAAACCGACAGTAGCGTAATTAGGAATATTGTACAAAATGTTTTTTTGACGTATTAAGACTTTTCTGGGGGTTTGTCCTGTATCAGAGGGAAAAGTTTGCTGCCAAGTGGAAGAAAGCAGTGTTTCCAGATAAGGCATACCGGGAGGAAATGAACTACTGCAAGATAACTGAAAAAGTTGCTTATGCTACTAAATAATGTCAAAGAATGATCCAGAAAGTCTGACGGCCTTCCAATAACTTGGTAAATGAGAAGGATTTATTCTAATGGAGTTCAAGTTCCATTCTAATGGAAAGTGGTGGAGTGTGCCTAATTCACTTGCCCTTCTACACAGGGGATGTTGCAAATCACTACAGTGGTTGCTTGCTATATTTTGTAGGTACATATAGCACAATGCTCAAATACAAATATATACCCATGAAAAAGCAAACTGTCAAAAATACAAATCACAATTTAAAGAGACAATGATAACATGTCATATGCCATTGACCAGATAATACCTTCCATGTGTGTTTGAATACAATTAATGCAGATTTGAGACTTATACAAACTGGGATACTTCTAAATTCCAAACACCACATGAAGCATAGGCACAGTAGCAGAACTCATAACACTCCTAAAACTTTTGGTATCCAAGGGCTTAATCGTTCTTTCTTAGATACTTCAGAAGTGTGCCAACTGACTGTGTTTTTTGGAGTAAACACCTAGAACCTGGAATATACTTCCACAGACACAAAATAAACAATACCTTAATGAGACCAAATGTGGCACTGATTTAAACAGCAAAATGATGAGTAAAGTACACTTGTGTGCCACAGTGGGTCCTACAGTGCCCCCCCCTAGAAAAATCAATGAAGACGGACTGCCAATTCAGGTGCACACAGAGATGCAATGATCTCTGGACAGTATGTAGTAGCAAGCAATCGGATGGCACTATATGCTCATCAGTAATTGAGAAAGTGGTTGGGGTCGTGGAAAAAACATTAGCATCTGTGAGAATGGAGTAACCAACAATGACTAGAACCACAGTGAAGGGGTGGGAGCCTGTAGATGAGGAAGAACGGAGGGCTGTTCCAATGTTGGTGGATACTGACAAATTATTAAGGAGAGAAGGGGGGTACCGTATGAAGACAGTGGTCTTGTATCCCTGCTAAAATATAAATTATCATTAACAATGTAAGTTTTTTTCCGCTGGGAATCGACGCTCTGATTTTAACAGCTCTGTAACTCACAAACACATAAGGGACATGCATTAAAACACAAGCATGCCTGAACAATGTAATAGTGCAGCGCACAAGACCCACTCCTAAGTCTCGAAGCACTTTAGAAAGTTTGTAACGGAACGACTGATTCTGTGGCCATGGTTATCAACCCTGGGCTGGTGAAAGGCTGCTTAGATGTATTCATTTTTTTGCTCATTAGTGAGTGGTTCGTTCATCAAGTGCAGGAGGAATCCAACTGTGGTAAGATGCGCAGGGTGCGTTACCGAGCAGACAGAAGCCCCAGTCTCCCAACAGGTAGCTGTGGTGAGTGAGAGAGTTCAAGGGCAGGAGGGGTGGGGGGGCTTCTGTTCCCTCAGGGAACCGAAAGTGGGTAATGCATTCCTTGATCAGCAGACCTTCAACGCAATGAGGAGAGTGGAAAGAACCCATGCAGTGCTCTCAGCACTCTACACACGAGAAATATCACTAGCTGTTGTTTACAGCTCTTAGAAATCATAAAGAGATGTATGAAGTGCTAAGTAAAAAAAAAATAGAAAAAAAATGCATTCCTAATACAGTCATTGTATTGCACTGTAAGAGTTTTGTAGCAGGTTCAAGCAGGTGCATAAATTGAGTGAGCAATGTCACAGGTTACCAGTAACAGTGCCCATCTGAGAGCTATAATATCACTTGCCCAATAAAAACAAGCATTTGCAATGCAATGGGTCTCGCATTTGCTCGAGTTAGAGCTATTAGTGTGGTAAATTCCTAACTGAACTTTTCTTGCCACACAAACTGAAGATAAAAAGTAAAACAGTTGACATAAGCAAGCCAATTCAAAGCGCCGCCGTGAGTGCGAAGAGAGAGACAATATGAAAAAGAAGTTCGCTCACAGTCAAACTTATCGGCAAAAGTGCAATTATCCATGTAACAGGGTCGATGGCCAAGGCGGTAACAAAACCGTCCTAAGGAGGGACAAACATAAACTAGTTACCAATGGAAACAAAGGATTTTTGAAAGCCCATGAACGAGTGATAGTGATGAGTGTGTGGTGGGCGTGGTTAAAAGCCCAGATACATGCCAGCATGTCGGAAAATATGCTCAACTTAAAAACCCCTACCCATTTCATGACAATGGAATTTCCCACAACCGACTTGCTCTAGATTAAACTATTTAAGGAGAAACTTGTGGAACTACAAATGCCAACTCAAATCTACATTTCATGTCGAACATCAAATCTGTGAAGACGGTATTGGATTTGGATAATCTTCTGTATACCAAACAAACTGGGCAGCTGCAGAAGCACCCAGAGACACAGTACTTCCCATCTGTAAAACCCAAGCTTCCTTTGGAAAGAACTCTGGTTACCTTTCCAAAGATCAGTCTGTTTTTGTTCAGACATGCACTCAGAATCTGATTCTTAAAGAAAGTTGTACATCTGCCATAGCTTGTCTACGAAACTGCATTGGTGCCTAGCATTGCTACTACAAGCCGTTGGAGAACGGGAGGACAAAGTGGATCTTACAATACCATGTGCAAGACAATAAGGGCCAGATGTAGCAAATTCCGAGTTTGCGACTCGCAAATTGCGAGTCGCAAACCCAGATGCAGGATGGTGTCCCTGACACCATCTGTGAATCGCAAATATTAATGAGGTGGGTCGCAATTTGCGACCCCCTTCCGATTCACAGCACTCACAGGGATGGTGGCCTGCTGGAGACAGCAGACCGCCATGCCTGTGACTACTTTTAAATAAAGCAGTTTTTTTTTGTATTGCAGCCCGTTTTCCTGAAAGGAAAACGAGTTGCAATGCAAACGAAAAAATGAAACGTTTTTGTTTCATTTTTTCAGAGCAGGCAGTGAAAAAAAATGTTTTCAGGCCCCTTCGCAAAGGGGAAGGGGTCCCTTGGGGACCCCTTCCCCTTTGCGAATGGGTTGCCACCTGTGTGACAACGGGTGGTAACTGCGAATTGCTTTGCGACAGCGTTCGTGGTCACAAAGCAATTCTACATCGTGATGCGAATCACAAATAGGAAGGGGAACAACCCTTCCTATTAGCAAGTCGCATTCCCATTTTGAGAGTCGTAACCAGGTTACCAACTCGCAAAATGGGAATGCGCATCGCGATATGCTTTTTGCATGGCGCAAACAGCGAAATTTGCTGTTTGCGCCATGCAAAAAGCTTGCTACATCTGGCCCTAAATTACACTGATAACTCTTTATGGATAAAATTGTATTGCAGTTTATTGATTACACAGGTTGGGTATGGCAATCCAGGTGTCAGCAGCGAGTTCAACAAACAGTTGACACACATTTTGGAAAAGCTGGAGCTATCCTAACCAATAGGACAAAGGGTGCCCACTTCTGGAACTCAATGGCTCTTCATCTGGGAACTACCTTGAACATCTTCAAAAAGAGCTTTGAAAAGCAACCACATAGAGGAGACACTTAACTCATGACCAATTCCCCACTTGGACATCCATCTCACCCATTATTCTTGACTGCTCCTTTAAACAATTAAGTTTTTTTCTTGATGCATAAATGTACATATACTACTACAGATATCTTTATTTTTTTCTACACTGAGAAACTATTTTGCCCTGCATAGAAACACTTACTCATACATGACATATATGTGGGTATCCTTTCCGCTCAAACCACGGAAACGCATTTGCTCTGGCCTTTTTCAGAAGTAATCAGACGTATGTATCAGGCTGTGAATATTACTGTGGTATTTACTAACATTTTAAACATCATGCAAAATGTTTGACTACCCACATAGTTGTGGGTATGAGAAGTGATCTATGAACATCTCCATAACGTACCACGTTACACTGCTGCCTCTGGACAGAAGTAAAACTAGGTACTAGCACGGGCGAATCCGCCCCCAAGCTTCAGAACATTCAACCTTCTAAAGATAAACTTGGAATCTCCACCTCCACGTAACATTTTTACACTCAGAAATTCAACTCAGGTGCTCGTATGGTCTGTGAATCACCATCTCTACTTCAGTATACGCTCATGAAAACCCTGCCTCTCTACGCTAAAACGTCCCGTGAGCACACTGAAATGCTCAATCACGACACGTTGCCAGCAACCAAATGGCAGTTCACAGTCCAAGCCAAAGCACTCTCAAAGCAAACAGCTTAATGATCAGTCTAGAAGGTTAATTATGGGATTTGCTGGTGCTTGACAGCAGTCACTCCGTGGTGCTCAGCAATCTGTCAAGTTGAGCTGCTCTCAACGAGGGCAGACGCCAGGAGCCGGTAACAAGGATAGTTTCACTGCTCATCTCTGGAAAACCGGAGACAACCGAACTGTTCTGGACTGGTGCGTGCTGCAGAGAATAGGGCGCTAGTGAGGAACAAACATGCTGTGCTGTGTTTACGGGACACAATAAAACATTAACCTTATCTGCAAAACCAGTTTTAAATCCAGGAGTGAGCCAGCGAGCCCTCATTTATTCACACTGTTGCCATGAAGATATGCTGTGCTGCCTGACTCCCACAAACACCGAGCGCGGGCTCCAGTGTGGCCCGTGCATGCAATAGGCACAGCTGTCTCCAGGCAAACACAGACGGGCACTGCCGCTCTCCACAGACACACTGCATGTTTGGCGTCATATATAACACACAAGGTAAAGTCACAGGAAGTGCCACTAACAGAGCACACCACACCGGAGTGTGTAATCTTTACGTCAACGAGGCACGACTGGGTAAATCTTTTTCCTGGCTGTGGTGTTGATAAAAAAACACAAGCAAGATCGCGCTGCAAAAATAGAGAAAAAGTAGTCTACAAACCTGATGGGAAACAGCGAGCCTCGCATGTTTTCTGTACTTGGTCGCTGCGCTCGAGGAAGGCTAACCTCCGGAAAAGGCATGACATATGCGCGCCTTCCACTAATGAAAGCAAGCAGATTTTAACAGGCAAGCCCACGAACCAATGAAAGACACTGACGTGACGTGGACGGGGCTCCGAGCCCTTTTCTAATTCCTAAAGCGACTCGCAAGCAAATCGCATGCACAAGTGCATGTGACACAGGCTCGACCCTAACAAGCAGTGCCTGACATTAACATCCATACTGTCTGAGGAATTGGGGCAACGGGGAATAGACGTGCAACACACGCACACACTTCCACAGCAGTGCAAAACAAACCAGCATCCTCACCCCTTCCCTCGCCCTCCGCACACACACAATGAACATCTCACTGATTGGACCATTCACGATTTTATGAATCACACACGATGTGCCACAGCCCACAAATGTGCCTGCCTTATTCCAGCTGGATCCTTGGTCCCCCTATGGCAACGGTGGTGGTACAAAAAAATAACAGTGGTGAGAGCTGCAGAACAAGCACTAAAGTTTGTAAAAACAAGCCCACAGTAAGCCCAGCCCAGGAAAAGAAACCCGAAACAAACCCATCTCCAAAACGACATTATTATGACCCTTAAGGCAATGTTGACTGAGAGGATGTGACTTAATATACAGAGCTGCATACGCTCCATTTATTCTCATTGCTACACTTCATATTTCACTTTATTTTAGTTAGTAGTGGATGAATCTTCACACTTTTTCATTTTTTTCTCACCTGTCTTATAGTTAATTTAATGATGTCACACATTGCCACCCATACTGATTTGTTATTGTTTGCAATCTCCTTCTTTGCTTTGTTAGGTCTCACCTGAGAAAGCGCGTGCCCTGTTACGTGTAAGACATTTTGTTCCCCAATGCCCCTCCTCTCTTGCTCCATGATGCAGTTTTGTTTTTACACAGCTAGAACTTGGTCCAAGGGTTTTTGAGCGCTTAACATGAGCACCACATAGTGTTAAAAAATGATAGAATAATTTTTTTTTGTTATTTTTTTTGTGCATTTTTGTTTGTCCCTCCCAACTCACATTGTTTTGCTTGTCCTTCTTGTTGTGCTTAAATTCAATGTTACTTGCCCCGTTTGTTGCTTGCCTCTTCCCACCACTCTAATTAATGACATAACTACTCCAATGTTAAAAACACCCTCCTAATGGTTAGAAATAGATGCTGTGAAACAGTCCATGGGCGGAATGGTTGTTGCACAAGTTACTAAAATTAATTATCTGGCTTTGAACAATTAAAGTCAGGACCAGTTTTACTAGGATCGAATTTTTTCCCTGCCAACTACACACACATCTGCTACAGACAATCATCTCCCTCAGCTATCTTTCTTCCATAGTACTGTGGACTCATATGGAGTCCAAACAAAGTAAGTTCTTTTTGGCCTGAACCTTTGAGATCAGCACAGCAGGCCTGCGCCTACATTGTTGAGGAATGTTTTTCCAGACTGCAAAACAGTGAAATCTTGCATATGTTGCACACAAAAACAGAACTCCTAGACCTGTGCATGTCACACTGATAAAGCAACACTTGACGTCAGCAGGTTGTCTGAGTAACATACCCTGCTGATGAGTATAGCCAAGTATGATGCCAATAGGGAAAGTTCCTGAGGCGCTACAACAGCCCCGTTAACATCCTGCAAAATTCATGGACTTCTCCTGATGCTTTACTTTGTGTTCGATGTGCCTGGAAGGCCCCGGATCGGCAGACTGTGATGGTGACCGAGTGATGTGAGCAGAAGCTACTGATTCACCTAGGCAGGCTTTGGGGAGTGGCTCACAGGTGATGAGAGCCCAGCAGTTGGAAGGAGCCTGCAGCCTGGTTGTTCCGCAGTGTCCATGGTCAATTTGGCCTGCTGACGGCCAGGAAGCCGTGAGGGAAGCGGTCAGCTTGCGTGCCTGGTAGCCGCAGGGGAGATCGATGCTGCAGCATGGTGAGGTTGTGGGGCCCCAGGAGTAGTGACACTAGCTGACCCCTTTCCTTTGTGGTGAGTTGAAGCCCTGGCAGAGGAGGCAGACAGTGAGCACCGATTTGTGCAATTGCCAGACACTGGTGTGCTGCACAGCGCATGGTGGGGATGCTTACTGGTGAGAGCAGAAGGGCGGAGAGAAGGAATGACAGATGCAGAGAACTGGACCTCATTGAGGCCCACTGGGACACTGTGCGAGCAGCAGATCCTTATGAACTGTATGCTTTGTACCCACTGAGGCACGGACTACTGTGCTGGCAGCTGCAGGATGAGATTGGGAGACCTACCGTTACACTGACCAAAGACAACTGCAGAGGGGGGGAGGCTTGAATGAATGGAGATATTACGACTTCATTGTTCCACCTCTGGGGGACGCTGTACATGGATCATCTGCAGCCTGGGAATCATCATTACCACTTATCCAGAGTCCTTTTCTGACTCCTACTCCCTTCCCATTTCGATATTGGATGATACTGAAAACCTACATTTGTTTCAATGGTCTTCAAGACGCAAAACGCATTGCCTAGAATTCAATAAGATCTGGAATCTGCTGTCCATTGCATCCTATGGGAGTAGTCCTGCTGTTCCTCTGTACTGGATTCTCTCCTCCAGGACTTTTGAGAGACTGGAATCACACACACCTGTGATCAGTTGTGTGCAGCCCAGCCATGTGACTCCGCCCTGGGCTTTCTGCTGTCTAGAACATCTTATAAGCTGCCATTTTCTTGAAGCTCCCTGTCTGTGCATTTAAGTTTGTTCCTTTGTGTACCAGACCCCTTGTTGGTTTGTTTTCCAGTCCTGTTCCTGCTTGCTTCAGCCCTGTTTGATGTGGCCTGTTCCTGTGCAGCCCGCTACAGATTTCCACAGCCCTGTTTGCTTTTGCTTTTTCATTATTCTGGCCTTTGGTACTCTTGGTGCAGCCCTCGAGCTGCTCCCTTTCTAATTGTTCCTAGTTTGTTCCTTTTGTTCCTATTATTATTTTCCAATTACCTATTCGTTTTGCTTCTACCTTAAAATCCTGTACTTTCTACTTTATGTCTTAGATTGTGCCCCTAGTTTATGTTCCCTTTCTCTGTGATTCTTAGGCAGACTTTAGTTCTCCTGAAGTTCAAGTCTCTTGCTTGTTACAGTTCCTAGAATCCTTGTGTATGACTTACCTGTTCTCCAGTTTTTTCTTTGCTTTAGTTCTCCTGAAGTTCAAGTCTTGTGCTTGTTAAAGTTTCCTAGAATCCTTGTAAGCCTTGCATTAGTTCTCTTGATGTTCAAGTTTCATGCCAGTTACAGTTTCCTATAATACTAGATGACTTGCCTACTCTCCAGTTTGTGTTCCTGTCGTAACCTGCTCCTGAAATATTAGCTACAGTTCTTAGGCTCTTTTCTAGCGCTTGCTCTGTATTTTCCTCTTGGGCCATTGTGTCTGTTAAGTGTACTATTAGTTCTCACCTGTGTATAAGTGTTTTCCTTTGCACAGGTGATAGCTCCTGTTTTCCAGGAGGCAAATTCTGCCCCATCCTTTGTCTTGTGCTGTATGTAGTCTTAAGTGTGCCATGGCTGTTTTCCAGGAATTGCCACTATATCTCCAGCTGGACCTACAAGGGCTTGTCTCGTGTATGTAAGTACAATCCTTTTTTGTGCCCGAGGGGTTCAGAGACAGAATCGCTTCTGCTGCCTCCCTTCTACAGGGCTTGCGGAGTGATTATCTAAGAGTAATCTGCACAGAAGCATTGACATTCCCTGTTACTGTGGGAAGTTCTGACCCATACCTGTGTACAACCTTAGTGGTAACCAGGGTGTTGTCCATTATTGGTTCATTCTCTCTTCATGCTAAGGTTGCTCTGCCTTCACTATCTTGTTCCTGTGCTCAACCTTTAGCTGTTCTTTCCTTGTGTATGCCTTTCTCTGCTCCCCTGCTTCTGTACACTACATTCATAGGGAGATATTCTGTGACCTTGAGGGGTGCTCCACCAGGAGTCCTGATAGGAGTTAATGTTCAGAGCCTACCCGAAGCCCACTAGTTTGAAGCGGCACCACACTGGTGAGTATTGGATGTTGAGAAGCTGAGGACTGGAGGAGAGCTGCTGTGGCTGCGCCCACGCTGATTGTATAGTAGGCCTACTGATGGAATTGCTTGCAGGGGGACTGTGGTCCCCATGCTACACTGCCTGTGGACCCTTGAGAAGATTAAGCTTGTGGGAGACCTGAGGACTGGACTAATACTTGGACTCCTGGTGCTACTATGGTCTTGGACAACAACAGGCTAACACCATCACACAGTATACCTTACCCCAACCCCAAACCCATGGGCTGCGGGGCATTGCTGCCCTATAAACTGGCAAAAGGCCTGCTGGTGGGGGAACTGTAGGTTGTCATTCAGGGCTCCAGAGTGGCTCCAGAGGGGAGAACTGAGACAGTGGCCGTGGATGTCCATCTGCGTTGCACGGGCCACCAGAAAGTGGCTGACAAGGTTTATGTGGTGGAAGAAATAATCATCGGCATCAGAATGGAGGTCACAGCCCTGAGGGAATGGATTGCAATAATGGAGACACTGACAAAAATGCTGGAGGCTAGAGCCAAAGATGCGGAGGGCCTCTCTAGGCATAATAATATCCATGTACCTAAGGGGGTCTGGAACCCACATGTGGAGCACTTTCTGGATCTTGAAACCCCAGGGTCTCCCAGATGTTTTCTGTGGAGCTTAGCCCAAGTACTGGGTGCCAGGCGAGATTGAGCGCTAAATTGCTATTGTCAACTAACACCTTTTTCTTCATACTTGGAACACTGATGAGCCCCTGTGTGGTGACCATTGATTCGGACATTGATATTTGACAATATGGGGGTGGTGCATTCAGTGCCTATGTGGGAGCGCAGTGGTGCCTAGCAGCTAACGTTTCAGCATGAGACACTGCACCTTAGCATCCTGCTGGTGCTGAATCGAGGAGTGACCAAGGCAATTGCTAATGAGGGAAATTCTGCTGGGCCAAGTCCCACTGGGGTTGGGGCCAGCTGCTGCACCCTAGAGGCTCTTGGACCTCAGGTGGGATGAGAGAAAATACCTCTTCCTGCCACAGATTGACTAAGCTGTGATTATAAGAACAAAGGGGGACACTTCTGAAGTGTTGGAAAACTGAATATACTGATTGGGGAACTGTGCTAAGTTGTTGAATGAGCTAGATTTCAATGGGAAGACACAGGTTTTATAGTTAATACTGTGACTCTCAGGGGAGGGATTGTTGGAAGGGAATGTTATTGGTGTTTTTAAAGTTTGTTTGGTTTGCTATTCTCAGTTCACTGCATGTTCTAGCTCACATCAGTTCACAGCATGGAGAACCTCAGGCATGTAGACTGCTCCTTATGTACAGGGGTAAACTAATATGGTATTCATGTACAATTTCATCACCTGGAATTTCCGGTGACTCAGTGGTGTCTGAAGCATAACAGAATTGCAACAGCAGGTTTGCAGAAGACACACTTCAAGGAATTGGAGGCTGAGAAACTCTAGAAAAAAATGGAGGCGACAGATGTATTCAGTCACATACTCTGGTTATGCCAATGGGTGACAGTGTGGACCGACACGAGGATCCCTTTCTGACACTTTTACACTGAGGTTGATATAGAAAGACGATATGTACTGGTGTTTGGTGCAGAAGATTGCATACTGAACAGGTATGCACCGATCACTGACAATGCAGGTTACTATTAAAAGCATATGCCCTCCTGCCAGAGTAGCTAAGAATGCCTACACTCTGGAAGGTGTCCTGGACAGTGAGATGGGCAGAGCATTGACAAAACAGTGCACTAAACCGTGCATGATGGTAGCACTAACTAATGTTATGGCAATTGCAGGTTTTACAGATGTCCGTAGGGACTTCCCGGGAATATTCTTGTTACTCTTTGACTTATAACACATATAGCCAGCTTGATTGAATCTTGGTTGCTGAACTGGGCATGCACCAATTGGCATCCGCTAAAAATCTTAGTAAAAAATTATGTTTCTGTTCACCATCTGAAGGTGGTGTATGGGGAGATGCCTGTTTGGGCACCTGATGCCATCTGAAGCTAAGTGGCGGCCGTCGGGGTACCTAGGGTACTGTAGACCCTCATGAGGTGCCTTGAGGCAGACCTCACCTTGGAGGAAATTCAGGAGGCCTTGCGTTCACTGCCTAGGGGCAACACGATAGGAGGAGATGGCTTCCCAGCATAATACTACCAAGCCGTCCTTACCAGCTTTCTGAAAGTTGTCTGGAGGTGCTCCAGGAGGCACGTAGCTCCTGGACGCCGACTATGCTGGATGGCGTCATCTGTTAATTCACAAATCCGTGGTGTGTTGACAAAATCAACCTCCTATAGTCCCCTGGCTATGCTAAATACGGGCACCAAAGTGTTCGCCAAAGTACTAGCTAATAGACTGCAAAAGGTGATTGGCCAGTTGATACATGCGGGCCAGTGTAGGTTTATACCATGTCATAGTACTGCCATGAGATTCAGTCATGTGCTGCACTCAGTTCAGACTTGCGAGGATGAGCTTACTCTGGTTGCAATTGACTTGGAAAAGGCACTTGATAGCCTGGGTTGGGCTTACCTAATGGAAGTGCTTAAGCAGATGGGATTTGGACCTTATTTTCGTGGTTGGGTGCAGTTCCTCTATGAGGGACCCACATTGTGGGTGATGACACAAGGAGTGGTATTGGAACCTTGATCTACGAGATGGGGCACGAGACAAGGATGCCCGCTGTCTCCCCTCCAGTTTGCCCTATCAGTGGAACTATTGGTACTTAGGATTAGGAGGAACCTCTGTGACTGGGGGATAGCGATTAGAGGGTCAATTCATTTGATGTATTTGTATGCTGATGACGCACTATTCTTTCATAAGGAGCCTCAAACCTCGCTGCCTCATTTGATGAGGCTGCTGGAAGAGTTTGGGGTGATCTCCACTCTCCAGGTTAATCAACATAAGAGTTTTTGTTTCTATTGGAGGGCTTGGCAGGATTGGACAGGGGGAGACCTCCTGACCTGGGACTTTGTAGGAAGGTGGATGCTTTTCAGTACCAGGGAATTCAAGTTTGTCCATATGGCTAGAAAATGAGGAGGATCATAGATGGGCTTCGTACTTCAGTGTGCATTTGGTGTACGCTTCTACACTGTATCATTGGATTGGTGGTGGTAGCCAAGATGGTACTGTTTCCAAAAATGTCTATACCACCTACAAAACACCCTCTGTCCCATGAAACCAAACATCTTTAGGCAGTTAAATAGTCTCTTGGTATCATTGGTATCGGCTGGTGGGCATTCTAGAGTGGTGCAGCCAATTCTTCAAGTGGATCAGGCGCTGCGAGGCTTGGGTCTGCAGAATCTTGAATTGCGCTATTACGCTGCTCATGTTCAGCATGCTTCAAAGTGGCTCACGAAGGGGGACAACTGGGAGAAAACCCTGCTAGAGGGTGTGTGTGTGTGGAGAAGAATCTCTGTCTATACTGTTGATGAGTGGAAACAGTCTAGGGGCTGAGGTGCCGTACATTGTTTGCCAAACTGCCCATATAAGGGAACAGATGGTTAAGAGGGTGTTTGGGTATTCACCTTTTGCTAGAGATTTGAACATCTGGGACCTGCAACACTTTTGTCACATTAGTGGTGGCATGATGATTGCTGGGTGGAAAGAGCAAGACTGCCAATCACCTGGAGACTTTTACCCCAGGAATACATTTGTCACATTTCAGGAGATGCTGAATGCCCTTGGGGTTGTTCCTGGGCAGTTTTTGCAAAAAGCCACACTTGCCGGGACAGCGCGAGAGATGTGGACAGAATGTCCTGCTGCCCCTCCCGCGACAGACATCCTTGAAAGCCTTTAGCAACTTCGAGTGCGGCACCAGCTAGTAACACTGAAATATAGAGCCCTGAAGACCGATTCTCGTAAACCTGTTTGTAAGGCCTAGATGCCCCACTGATTAACAAGGAATGAGCCCCGATGTGTGAGCTGGTATGGATGGAAAGTGTCGGGGAATTCACAATTTAAGTTAATACACTTTAACTTTCTCCATCGCACATACCTGAGCCCCGAGTACATTGTCAAAAATATATCTGACCAGAACACAGGACTGCCCTCTGTGAGGTGGGCAGAGCGAAGTTTCTGCACAAAACCTGGTCTTGCCTGGAAGTCTTGGAATATTGGCATGAGCTATGGGAGGTCGTGATCGGGGCCACTAGATTACATTCTGTTTGCAGTCTAGTCAACTGTTGCTGGGCCTAGTGGAGCGACCAAAAGGGGCCAACATACAATCTAAATCCTTTCAGTCTGTGCTGCTGTTGGTGAAGCAAGGATTCCCATTGGGTGGCTAGGCATGCGCCAACCCACTGTTGAACTGTGGATGCGAGGTGGCTTAGAGTTATCCCTAGCAGAAGAAACACAAAGAAAAATGACCAGGAAGGATGTGAAGTGCAGGTTGATTTGACAATCTGAAGCAACATCTTTGAACGCCTCACTGACCGGAAGCACCGGGGAGCAAGAAGATAACCAAGCAACAGATAGGCTTGTGCTATGTTTTCATATGCGGAATTCTCCGCCCCAGGTGTGAAGTCTCCACACTCGAAAACGTACTATTAAAACGTAGTTTTGTGAATACTTTGTGAATACTGAAAACGCGTAAAATTACAGAAATTAGTTTTCTTTTATGAAACAGGCCCTTTGACTAAGGCCTGGGGAAAGAGAGAGAGAAAGAGAGGGCGAGACCTGTTTATTTACATATTGTAGCATTACATTCTAAAATGCTCGTTACATAGAAAGTGGCCTTTTGTCACTGCCAGACTGACAAACTTTAAAAGTGCCTGAGACACATGCATTCTACTACTGCAAAAAGAAAAGTCTGTAGTTTTATGCAGAATTGTCCTCTGTTGCTCCTAGTAGTAACTGAAATGTTTTTTCCTAAATCCAAGAGAGAAAGCAATTATTAAGATTATGAGGGCAGTGCTCTTGAATGTATTTAATAAACTGTTGTTGACATTAGTCATAAATGTATTCCTGCAGATTTGAATTCGATTTGAATAGCAAACTGGTTGCCAGAGCAGGGAACAGCAAATAGTTGGGAACAAAAGAATATGCACCTTCATTTTCTGTAATTTAATATGACCCCCCCCAACAAAATAAGTGTTTTGAGATATATGTTTGCTTACCTGGGTGTATCTTTTGGTATTTCAACGTACACAGTCACTAGAGTATTCGGTTTTAATCCTCCATTGAAATCCATTTGCTGTGAATGAAAAAATATATACTTAATACACGTGTTCACACACATAACTACAGTTCATTTTCGAAAGGATATAATATATTTCATTTTCTTTTTTGGTGAATTATGCTGTCATTCTAAAGGTTTCGTTAACAGATGTTGGTATGGTGTTGCATTAGAATTGTACTAGTATAGGGGTCTTGAACTGGAGGACACACACAGTTCGAATGTCATGAAAGCCATCCTAACTGATCACATATGGCAATGTTTGTGGTGTCAAAATGCCTAAATGTGCAGAGTCTCTGAAAAAATCTGTTCAGTAACTACCCCTAAGTCACACTGAGGCAGATTTTTTAAAAAGTGTCCCTGCATCCAGTGCAGCACCACTTTCCTTGCGTCCCTTAGTATCGTGCTACCAATACCATGAGTGCGCTGTATTTAAAATACAGCGCACCATGGCGCCAGGTAGGGGGCAATAGCATCAGACTTTTTCACGTTATTGATGTACTGTTCAGGGATAGCGCCAAAATTGTGGCGCTAACCCTGAACAGTACCTAGGGGCCATTGTAACCAATGGTGTGCCCCCTTTTAACGCCTGCTTTGAGCAGGCAATAAAAATGTCTAAACAAATTACACAAAGAAATCTTTTAGATTTCTTTGCGCCATTTTTTTCCGCCACCTGTAGCAGGGGAACAACCCCCCTTGCATACATTATGCCTTTCGCAGGCATAATGTGATGCAAGGGGTTACAAAGTGATGCAATCCATGCATTGTGCCACTTTGTAAATATGGCGCTGCGTTTTTGCCAAAATATTGCCACATTAGCATAAAAAAAGGATGCTAATGTGGCAATATTATGGCTCGAGGGGCTCTTAAATCTGCCCCATTGTTCTCATGATGAAAACTGGCACTGGCACTAACAGTACAGTAGTGAGTCACAATACTATCTACTATATCATATTGCACTACAGATCAACTTACATCTGACCACTGACCCAGTAGTAAACAGGAGTGTGGCTTGAAAAAGTAATCAGAACAAACAATGAACTTGGTGAAAGGTTACAGCATGACTTGCTTCAGTGTCAGCCAAACTGTATATGTACTGTGTTAGCACATGCTGTCATAAGATACATTGTAATGCTCCATTGTTGATAACTATGTGCGATATTCTGGAACTTCAGAGCGTATAAGGTAGTAAAAGTGGCACATATGGGCCTGTATTATGTAACATTCCCTGGGCCCTCAGGGCACTTTGGTATTACAGAAGAGGCCGCAGATGTTTGTAATGCAGATGATGCTTGTTCACATGTTGTTGCAGTGTTCTCCTACAGGGCGGTTCCCTCATTGGCATGGAGCCCCAGGTAAATGACAAAAAAATGATGCCTCTGTTCCGGAGCCATACTACGGATGCAGGCACAGGAGAAAAGAGGCTACCACTGTCGCTGCGCCTTTTTAGGACCACCGTGGTTCTCCATTTGAGCTTAGTTTTGAAATTTTGCATACTTTTATCCTTGCACAATATTATTCCGAGAATACATTGTACATTTTGCTTGTTTTTAGTTAGCCTTTCTCAACATGTAATCTGTACACTCTGCACATGGCTAAGAACATAGAATAATATATCCTAGTGGTTGAATTGCCCATTTCAGGACAGCTTCTATCATCTAGACACTTCATTGCCTCAGAGCTGTGCCTATGACACAGTGTGGTTTTGATTATATAAATGGTGCACTGCCCCAGAGGGGTCAGAAGAGCGCTCCAGCCACTACTGTCCTGGAGAAGGATTGCTAACTTCACCCTAGACCAAAACCCTGGCTCAGCTCTCCAGGTATGAAGGTCTCAGGCCATCCTCCCAGAATCAGTAATAGTGTGCACTGTCCCTGTTTGTGCCTGCCTCGCCTAGTTAAAGGTATGTAGGCACAAACAGGCATAATGTGCTTTTGCTATAATATGGCCCCTGGGGCCGTATCATGATAGGGTTTACTGGCACAGCACAAGGCTGTTCCTTTCAATGTTTTTTGTAGTTTGTTCTGTCAAGCTGAAAAAACTATAGCATACTGTACATGTATAGCAAACTGTGTTCTTTTTTATTTTCAAAAAGAAAATTCTGAAGCAGGATTTTCTTTTTGAAAGGTTTAACCTTGGGTTTTTCATTGAATTTCAATGGTCTTTCATTTTTTAAGAAAAATTCTTTTGAAAGTAGAGTGAAGGAGAGTGCCATGACTCTTGTAGAGTTTAGAGTTGCAGAGTGGAATACAGCTGAGTGGAGTAAAGTGTAAAGTGGTACAGTGGAATGGCATACAATTGAATAGCGTAGGGTGGAGTTGTGTACAGTGGAGTGGTATAGAGTGGAGTGTTGTACAGTGGAGTGTGGAACAGTGGAGTGTTGTAGAGTGGAGTGGCGTAGAGTAGAGTGGCATACAGCAGAATGGCGTACATTGATGTGCCAGAGAGTGCAGTGGTGTATTGTGGCAGAGTGTAATAGAGTACAGTGGAGTATTGTAGAGTGCAATGGTGTAGCATTGAGTAGTATACAGCTGCATGAGGTACAGTGTTGAGGCATACAGTGCAATAGTGTAGAGTAGAGTGGCATAGAGTGGAATCGTGTAGAGTGTAATGTCATACAGTGGAATGTCATAAAGTGTAGAGGCACAGAGTGGAATAATGTGAAATGGAATGGCGTACAATGGAATGGCATAGAGTGGAACAGCATAGAGTGTAGTGGAAAAAGTGGAGTTCCATATGGGATGGGAAAGAGTGGAGTGGATCACAGTGGGGTATCATACAGTACAGTGGAGTACAGCAGAATGAGGTACAGTGCAGTGGCATCCAGTAGAATAGCATAGACTGGAATGGCTTAGAATGGAGCAGTGTACAATGTAGCAGCTTACAGTGGAGTATTGTAGAGTGGAATGCTGTAAAGCTGAGTGTTGTAGAATGGAGCAGGTTAGAGTGTAGTGGAGTAGGCGCAGTGACATACAGTGCAATAGCATACTATAGAGTTGAGTGTCATACAGTGGAAACCTCTAAATATTTTCCCCTAGCTACCTTAAATAAAGTGGTAATAGGTAGGGAAAATATCAAACCCAATACTTTCCTACATATAAGGGCAAAACACAGAACACAGTCAAATTGAACCTAAAAAGAACATGGTTGCCTCTATGTTTTGTAAAGGCAGTCATTTGCCATAATGACTTGATTACCATATACAGTGGTACGTCTGCAAAATACCATGAAGGACCACAAACCTTTGTGAAAATACTGCATCAGAATAGTGCATCAAAAGATATCAATAAGTTAAAATGCCAATATAACTTTAAAAAATACTTACCCTACTAACCTATAATACTCAAAAGGATCATCTGTGCACCATAATACCTAATTCTGCTAGATTTCATGTAAATAAGTTCAGCTATTTTTGCGCTATGTGAGATTCAAATGTCTACGGAAAATTAATTGGTGTAAAAACACGTTTTGGGGTACCCTTTTGTCTTTGCTACCCCTTGATCAATCACCACAAAACTGTGCATCATTCACCAATGTAAAAGAAAGAAAAGATCTGCAGAGATTTGTGGAGATTCGTCAAACAGCCACGAAGTTTGGTTTGCTAAAAACGTTGGCCCCATTTGATTCTATGGGGGCAAAAACCAAGCTTGGATGATGTCATAAGTGATGTCATCAATGATATCACCTGATATGTCATGAGTGATGTCATAAATGAGGCCATAGAACATGTCATGAGTTATGTCATATGTGAGGTCATAAGCAATGCATGGCAGGGGCAACAAAATGGATAAGTGACCTAGCAATGAGCTACACAAACTACTCTGTGGAGGATGTTATAATCTGAGGTGTGTGGTTTAGAATCCTGCCACATTAATGCCTGTAAATGTTGATGTCTCAATTGATGTTAATGAAATAGAAAATGACATTCAAGATACTCCTTCAGAGGAAAATGACCAAGTTGTCTTTGTTGATGGCTCCTGTTTAAGAGACATTGAAGGTACTCTGAGAGTAGGTTATGCAGTTTGCATCCTCTAAGGTGTTGTCGAAGCCTCAAGGCTTCAAGGAGTTGTTTCTGCCTAAGTAGCCAAATTGTTTGCTCTTACAAGAGCATGATGTGCATCTGAGCAGCTCAAAGGAACAAAATTCACAGATAGTGAATACGGATTTAGTGTTGTCCATGACTTCGGGTAGTTAAGGCACCAGCGAGATTTCATGATCTCGAATGGCTCATCCATTTGAAATGGAGAAAGAATTCATAACTTGTAGAATGGCTTACTTTCAACTGAGAAGATTGCAGTTGTAAAATGTACCACACATGTAAGATCAAATAACTGTGTATAATTAGGTAATGCCAATGTTGCCCAAATTGCCAGATATTGTGCACTCCACTGTGTCGCCTTCTATTAAGAGTGGAGTAATGGAAGTGACACCAGTGAGACAAATCAAAATTTCTTGCTGTCAGTGGTTGACACCAGGGATGAAATTAAGAGACTGCAGGAAGAAGCCACAGAGGAAGAACACAGAGGTTGGATAAAAGAAGGTTGTGCATAAAGAGAGGGCGATGGTGTCTGGATTTCAAAAAAAGGGAAAGTTGTGTTGCCAGATTGTTTGTTTGTGTTTGTAAAGTGTGCTTGTTGGACTTTTTTGCTTATGCAGGATCATTCCCAATCTTTTTGCCTCCTGCCTCTTATTTTTTCTGACCTGTTGCTGTTGGCTTTTGAACTCTGAGCACTTTACCACTGCTAACCAGTGCTGAAGTGCATATGCTCTTTGTGTAAATTGTATGTAATTGGTGTATCCACGATTGGCATATTTGATTTACTAGTAAGTCCCTAGTAAAGTGTACTAGAGGTACCAGGGCCTGTAAATCAAATGCTACTAGTGGGCCTGCAGCACTGGTTGTGCCTCCCACATATGTAGCTCTGTAATCATGTCTCAGACCTGCCACTGCAGTGCCTGTGTGTGCAGTTTTTAAGTGTAAATTCAACTTGGCAGGTGTACCCACTTGCCAGGCCCAAACCTTCCCTTTTCTTACATGTCAGACACCCCTAAGGTAGGCCCTAGGTAGCCCCAAGGGCAGGGTGCAGTGTATGGTTAAGGTAGGACATTTAGTGATGTATTTTATATGTCCTGACAGTGAAATATTGCTAAATTCGTTTTTCACTGTTGCAAGGCCTGTCGCTCTCATAGGTTAATATGGGAGCTACCTTTCAATCTAATTAAAGTGTAGATTATTTTTGGGAGCGGATGGACATGTGGAGTTTGGGGTCTCTGAGCTCAAAATTTAAAAATACATCTTTTAGTGAAGTTGATTTTGAGATTGTGTGTTTGAAAATGCCACTTTTAGAAAGTGAGCATTTTCTTGCTTATACCATTTCTGTGACTCTGCCTGTTTGTGGATTCCCTGTCTGGGTCAGTTTGACAGTTGGGCTGGTTGCACCTCACACTAGACAGTGTCACAAAGGGAGCTGGGGTGTAGTCTGCATTTCCTTTGCCATCTGTGCTAGGAGGGAGGGGAGGCGTGGTCACTTACACCTGAAAGGGCTGTGCCTGTCCTCACACAATGCAGTCTCCGACCCCCTTGTGAGTGTCTGGGGCCTGGCCTGGGCAAGGCAGGATTTCACACTCAAAAGAGACTTTACTTTGAAGTAGGCCTACTTCAAAGGAGAAATTGGGTATAAGAAGGGCACCCAAAACCACAGACTTAAGAAACACTTCTGGAAACAAGAGGAACCTCTGACTGGAGAATAGCTGAAGAGCTGAGGAAGAAGAGCTGCCCTGCCTGTGACTGTGCTTTGTGGAGCTATCCTGCAGTTGCTGCCTTCTACCAGAGTAAGAGGGCAAAGACAGGACTTTGTGTGCCTTCCATCTTGAGAAGAAATCTTCAAGGGCTTCATCTAGAGCTTGCCTCTTGTTTGAAGTCTCATGGACAGCAAAGACTTCTCTCTGCCAGCTCCTGGAGTCTCTGGAGAGACCAGTGCTGATCTTCCGAGCTAGATTAATGCAAGCCATACACACAAAGTTCTGTATCCTCTTGAAAAGACAGACTCTGATCCCGTAAGAGTAGCTGCTGGTGAACATATAAGGATGAGGGACTGTTTCATTTATATGACGCAAAATGAGATTGGTTTTCCAATGTATATTATAGTTTGCTATGTGAGTATGTGCATGATTGTTATGGGTGTACACAAAGTCCCCCTTCATTACAGGAAGAGATCACTTATCACAGCTTACCACTAACTAATGGGATTAGTTGCAGCTTACTATTAACACGTTTGTACAACCAGGAGTACATTGAGTATTTTTATTCAAATTTTGATTTAGTCTTCTCTTTTGTTCTCATTAATCAGCATTAGAGCCTACGCTGACTGACACAGCATATGGGAATAATTTAACATGTATTCTCCCACAGGTATAGAAGGAGTTCATTAATCAGGTAGATGAGTTTCATTGATGCAAATTACATATGTTTAGAAAATAAATCCATGTTTAAATTTAGTTTTAACATGTTCTAAATAATGTCTCCAATTACATTATTTGCTTGCATTGAATTGTAAGGTGAGCAATGTATTTATTACTGTATTAATGTGTATTAAGGATTCCTTAACTTTACTAGGCCTGAAGAAGAGATTCATTCTGCTGCAGTGATGGGAAGTCACATGTTTATTCTGTCCCCTCGAACCTGAATCATTTCCCTAGGATGCTAACGTAAATGGTGAATGTCCTATTGTATTGTATACAAGAGACATGTTTCAGATGCAATAATGTAACACTATTTGTTCTAGCTGTCAAACAGAACAGGAAATCTGTGGTTCTCACGTGAAATTAATAAGCCTAGTTTATTGTGTGTTGTGAGAATGGAACTGCAAGTAGCGAATCATTAGAAAATGTAATATATCAGCAGAATATTCTTAAAACTATCAGAATTTGGTGGTCCCATCTGCAGAGATTGGATGCTGAATTTGGCGTCCAACATGCACTCACCTGAAGGACCAATTGAATGGAATTTGGTCATTCTAATTAGTGAGAAACATGGAGTTTGGAGTCCAGGTCTTGCTAGCGTCTGTCGAAGTCAGTCTTCCCTTATCCACACACCTGTTTCTATGCTGTTCAGAACTCTGTCAGAGTCTGCTTTAGTTTGCTATCATACTCCTCTTCTCTGAGTCTCCATGATGAGTTTCCTCATCATAGTCTTAATTGCCCTATTCTTTAACATAGTTCAGTACGAAGAAGACCAACTAATTCTAAACTGCTGATTGTCCTATGCGCAGCCCGTGTTCTGCACCATCCTGATGCTGCTGTCAACTGACGTCAGAAGGTGGTGACTGTCCTGCTTGATGAATTACCCTGTATGCTGTCCCATGAGGAGCGGTATGACTAAATGTAGTTTATTGTTTCCTTTTTAGCCTAGTCACTTACACCAGAATATTTGTAGAGTTAGTTGTCCTAGTTCGATGATTTTTCCGAATTATTTTTGTCTTCTTTTTATCCTTTGCTTTTGCCCGCATGTGTTAGCCCGTTCCCACACATGCTAGTCCCAGTTTTGGATAGTGATAAGGATGGCCCAACTCTGATATAGATTGTTAAGACTATATTTTGATGATTTATTGATATCACCATCATTTGCTTTGAGTGTTAATAATCATGCGCGTATTGTGTTGTTGTTAATATATATTATTCTTTTGGAGTGTCTAACAGTATTGATGTTTTGTAGGTTGAATCTTTTCAGATGTTTCAGTCGGCCCATGGTTTTCATGTAGGTCTATAACATAGTTTTGTGCACTATTTACGTGACATTGACTTTGGGATTGTAGAAAAGCTTTGAAACTTTACTTGGTTTGGTATTTGATTTTAGAGTTTAAATTGTTATGGTATATAGTATTGTTTGTGATATAATGTCATTGATTTGTTATTCATTGATTCTCACACTCTTCGCCAAGTCCAAACATTCAGTCAACCTCAATTAGTGAGATTGGTGATTGTGTCTTCCCCGAGCGCTGGTGGTTGTTAAGCCTGTAATTGGAGAGTAGAACTTTTGCAGGGACCCAGCGCAACATCACAGACATTCTCAGTAAAACATTAACTTACAGCAGGACACAGCCTGTCAGTTGATTCCCCTGTGTTCTACTATAGCCTGCCAGAGTATTCTACAGTACAACTCGAGTGCTTAATCAACCTGGTAAATCTTACAACATTTAATTTAGAAAGGAACAGAATGAGGTGGCTCATTTTCACATAGAAATTATGATTACTGTGGTATAAACAAAAATTAGGACACGTTTTAAGTGAGTTCTAAAATATCTTCCTGTTGCACTTCCAACAGAAGAAGCCTGTCAATTGATTCCCCTGTGTTCTACTGCAGCCTACCAGAGTGTTCTAAAGAACAACTAACGTGCTAACAGTCTTACTTATGACAAAAGTGTGGCACCCTCTTGATTAATCAAACCGGTAGAGCTTCAAACATTTAATTTAGAAAGGAACAAATTGAGGGGGTTCATTTTGTGATAGTAGTTATGATTAGTGCTGTAGAAAAAAAATTAACACATTTTAAGTGAATTCTAAAATATCTTTCTCTTCTATGTCATTAAACGATTCTGGCATGCGGACTGAAACATGCACTTTCAACACCAGCTGCAGACTGCCACTTAACTCCGTGGTGATCAGCAGTTTTCAGTCTTCTAATGAGCATCTAGAGTGCTAACATTCTGAATTCATGCCAAAAGCATGGCACATCTGAATGCCATCTTGATGGAATCAAAGTGGAAAAATGAAAAGATTTACTCCTGAGGATACTGCAGTAAATAAGGAAATTAGGGAGCCAAGTCCTGCGTACACATCTCAGACTGTGCAGTGCAATGAGCATCTAACTTAACGTTAAAAAATCCCTAGCAATTCACTGATAAAAACAAAGGTTACAGGAATGTTATAGTTAGGAAATACAATTGAAAAAAACCTTAGAAATTCACTAAAAAAACAAAGGTTATAAGGATGTTATAGTTAGTTTCAGGTTATACATGCACAAAACTATAGAAAGTCAGCTGTTATAGTTAAGGGTTTTTTCAAGTAGGTATAACTCGTGCCTTAAGGTAGCTATAACTCGCACCCTTGTCATGCACTGCTAATTACCCAAGATATTACATCACTCATGACTGGTGATATCACTGTACCATTTGCAGTAAAATTATTGATGAGGAAACTGTACATGGTGAGGACGTGAGTTATAGTTACCTTAGGGCATGAGTTATAATTGCTTGAAATAACTCTAACGCTGAATTGATTTTTTAGTGAATATATATATATATATATATATATATATATACACATATATATATTCCACTATTAATACAACGCTGAATTCCAGCCTCTTGATTCTTGATGGCGGTGAGTCCACGGCAGGGTAGTGTTTATTTAGATTACAGCAAAGAAAAATCCTGACGCGTTTCAGTGCTTTTGGCAACGATATATATATATATATATATATATCCTCTGTAGTTATAGTTATGGTGATTTTGGTTGTCACAGAGTGATGGTAGTTATTTAGGATTAACAGAGATAGGTATTTTTAGTATTTTTGTTCCTTCTTAACTTTGCACCCGTTTGACAAAACCTTGCAGACCTGCTGCATCTATTTCATTTTGGGAGGACAGAAAGTTTGTGGTCTTTGGTCAAGGGGGTGCAAAGAAAAAAGGGGGGTCTCAAAATGGGCTTCAAATCCAATGCATTTTCCATAGACTTTTGTAATTCAAATAGCACAAAAAACGTCAGATGGATTTGTCTTAAATTTGGCAGTATTACATTTCGGGGTCAGAGATGATTCTGTGGGGTATTGCAGGGAGGCAGAGTAAGTAAATGTTTAGTTGAACAACACCTAAGTTCAAAGATTGACTCACGGACCTGATATACTGTAATGAACAACTAACCCAGTAGGCGGAATTCCTGCTATCCGGCTCCCTCTGCACAGCGAGCCCCAAACACAAGCATCTTTTCCTACTCACTGTGTGGACACACACCAGTACTGTCTAGAGCATGGGTACTCGCAAACATTTTCACGGGGGCCGCAGAGTTTGGTCTTTGATGTGACCGAGGGCCGCACTGATGGCAGCAGGGTGGCAGTCGGGGGTGGTAGTAAAGTGGGTGTAAGGGACGCAAAGCTATACTTCTAGTGTCTGAATAGCACAACGTGAAACCATAAGCTTGGGAATAATCACGGCTTCTCCACTTAACCAAACGGTATGATCCTAAGCAAATGTTTTATTTCACTTTCCCTCCTTTTTGTTCATTATTACGTATGAGGACCTCGCATGACTTTAGGATGTGTGCTGCACAAAACCTTTTTGTGTTTGACTTAATAAGCTATAATGCTTTTGTATAATTTAAACCGAGGCCACCAAAAGACTGCACATAGCTGACTTGCCTCTTAGCTCACCAAAGGCATTGTTGTCGCGGTGGGAGATGGGGGAGTGAATGTTTCTAATTTCTGGTTAGAAAATTATCACTTTGAAAAAATATATTTCTTCAATGCACTGATATAATCTGGTGAACTAAGGTGAAGTATCTGCGTGTGAATTAAATACACTTTTTGAATTTTGAGCAGACTTGATCGTGCTTTTACATTTTTGCTTCAAATATGTCTTTAAAAATGAAGGTGTTTCTGATGTTACCTTGTATAGAACCCTATCTTATCTCTTTTCTTAACCTTCAACTCACCTTAAATAAATACTTGCCTGTTTATTTTTATTTTTTTAATGTTAGTGCCAAGTCTAGCTAAGAGCAGCCCAGTGCTGCTGGGCCGCATGTAAAGGTCAGGAGGGCCGCATGCAGCCCCCGGGCCGTACTATGAGTATCACTGGTCTAGAGCTTTACATGTAGTCATGCACCCTTTGCTATCATGACTGCTGATTCTGTTCTGGCTATTACTCTTGATTTTCTTTACCTCTTTCTGATTGCCCCTTCTTGTTGCACCAGCAGTTGCTATATGTTCGAGATGGGATAAGGACACGTTAGTTTGCGCAGGCTGGAGGGGGTGGGGTAAAGGATACTTTATGCACATTATGAATTTAAGTTACAACTATTGTCATTTTTGATCTTTATGCAATGAAATTTAATAAACATTTTTAAAAAAACATAAATGTTAAATTATAAGGTTTTTCAACTTAGTGGTAGCTTGTAGCACAGCACTATTAAAGGTAACAAGTATGCCCAAGAAAGAAACTAGACTGCATATTGAAAGTTTCAGACTTACTACATGAACAACTGTAAGACCCATTTATGGTCACATGCTAGTGGTAACCTATAAGCAATTACATAATGAATAGAATACACCTTAATCTACATAGGTTTTGTTTGCATTCTCCCTGGCTCACAAAATAAAACTTTGCTCAACAAGCCAAACAAAAACCATCTTCCTTATGTAATCCTCCATGGCATCCAAATGGATACGTGACCTAGCAGTAAGCTCCACAAACTAATATATGGATGAAATGATAATTGTCCATTAGGAACAAATTATAATCCTAATTTTATAACAACGATTGGCTTTCATTCACTTTGGGCTTCATTTGTAGCACAATCCTACTAAAAGCAGCAATGAAGCCCAAAAAATAAACTAGTCTGCGTATGTAAAGTTTCAGAATTACTACATGAACAACTAAAAGATGCATTTCTGGTAACATGATTATGTAAACCACTAAAAAAATGCATAACAAATACAAGAGATAAAGAAAAATCACATTAAATCTAATTGTCACTCTGTAGTTAAAGTTAGCATTTCCAAAAATAGGAATTTGTCAGATATTAGCTTTTTTATAACTTTCCAGCCACTTGATGAATCTCCACAAAACTTTCCAGACCTATAGCATTTTCTGCATTTTGAGATGATGCACATTTTTGTGGTAAATCAGGGGTCCCAAAATGTGTATATCCACCAATGCATTTTCCATAGAATATTGTATTTGACTTTGCATGTAAACAGCTGACTGTATTTACATTGAATTTGGCAGGATTATCCATTATGGTGAAAGATGATGCTTTTTGGGTACAGCAGTTAGGTTTCTGCTATATTTCACACACTTCATATGCCAATCCAATTTAGCAACTTCACTATATGCTATTCCACACTACACCACTCCACTCTATGGATACTACTCCACTATAGGCTATTCCACTCTGCCATTCTACTGTGCGCCACTCCACTCTACAACACTTCATTTTACACTATTCCACTGTATGCCACTCCATTCTATACAACACCATTCTACGCCACTCCAGTTATGGCACTCCAATCTACTCCACTTCATTCTACGTTATTCGAGTGGACCACACTCCAATGTATGACACTTCACTGTATGCTACTGCACGCTACCCCAAGCCATTGTATGCCACTTCAGTCTACAACACTCCATTGTACTTTACTCTACTGTACATTATTATACTCTATGCCACCCCACTGTACAATACTCTACGCCAGTCAGCTCTTCAATCTTTGCCCCTCTACTGTATGGTATTCCACTCTACCCCACTCCACTGAATGCCACTCCACTGTAAGCTATTATACTTTACCCCACAATACATCACTCCAGCCTAAAGCACTTCACTATATGCCACTGCACTGCCCTCTACCGCACTATATGCTATAACAGTCTACACCACTCCACTATATGCCACTCCACTATGCACTGCTCCACTTTATATAACTCCACTCTACATAAGACTACTACACTCTACGACACTCTACTAGACTCAACTAATCTCTATGAAATCCACTGTCCAAATTTGCACTCAACTCTATGCCCATATACTCTATTCTACAACACTCTACTTCACTCTATGACAGTTTCCAACACTGTACAACACAGCATTCCACTCTACTGTATGAGACGCCACTCCATCTTATACCAGTTTGGTCAACTCTATGCTATTACTCCTCAATGTATGCTACCCCACTCTACGCTAATCTACTGTACCCACGGCACTCTATGGTATTCCACTTTATGCCACTCCACCCTTCTACACTCCAGTGCACAGTATTCTTTAGTACCCTATTGTAGGAAAGTGCCCCTTTTGGCATTGTTACCCCCAAATATTTTGCCTGATATTGATGCTAAATTGACTGAGTGTGAGCTGGGATCCTACTAACCAGGCCCCAGCACCAGTATTCTCTCCCTAATCTGTACCATTGTTTCAACAATTGGCACACCCCTGGCACACAGCTAAGGGCCAGATGTAGGTAGGTTCCAAATTGCGAGTTGCAATTTGCGAGTCCCAGCAACTCGCAAATTGCAACTCGCAATTTGGAATGCAGAAAGGTGTCTCAGACACCTTCTGCGAGTCGCTATGGGGTCTCAAAGACCCACCTCATTAATATTAATGAGGTGGGTCGCAATTTGCGAACCCATAGCGAGTCAGGGCACTCACAGGGATGGTGGCCTGCTGGGAACAGCAGACCACCATGTCCGTGACTGCTTTTAAATAAAGCAGTTTTTTTTTTTCAAAGTGCAACTCGTTTTCCTTAAAGGAAAACAAGCTGCACTTTAAAAAAAAAAACGAAACCTTTAGTTTCTGTATTTTTCAGTGCAGGTAGTGGTCCATTGGACCACTGCCTGCTCTGAAAAATTATTTTTTGTGCCAGACACAAAGTGAAAGGGGTCCCATGGGGACCCCTTCCCGTTTGCGCCTGGGTTACCATCCACTTCAAGTGGATGGTAACTGCGCTTTCATTTGCGACCGCAATCGCGGTCGCAAATGAAAATGCATACCATTGTGACTCGCAAATAGGAAGGGAACACCCCTTCCTATTTGCGACTCAGAAATGCATTTTGCGAGTCGGTTCCGACTCGCAAAATGCATTTCAACATAGCAAAGTGGCTTTAGCGACTCGCAAACAGCGATTTTCGCCGTTTGCGACTCGCTAACACTTTGCTACATCTGGCCCTAAGTCCCTTGTAAAAGGTGCCAGTGGTACCATGGGCTCTGTGACCAGAGAGGGTCCCTAAGGGCTGCCGCCATGTATTGTGCCACCCTAAGGGGCCCCTCACCAAACACATGCCCACTGCCACTGCAGATTGTGTGTGCTGATGGGGAGCAAAAGATGACGCCGACATGGCACTCTTTACAGGGTGCCATGCCCACAAAACACTGCCTGTGGCATAGGTAAGTCACCCCTGTAGCAGTTCTAACAGCCCTAAGGCTGGGTCCAATATACTGCAGATTAGGGCATAGCTGCATGAGCAATATGCCCCTACAGTGTCTATGTCCATTTTAAGCATTTTAAGTGCGGTGTGACCATATTAAGTACATGGGCTAGGAGTTTGTCATTACAAACTCCACAGCTCCATGATGGCTTCACTGAAGACTGGAAAGTTTGGTATCAAACTTCTCAGCGCAATAAACAGACACTGATGCCAGTGTTGGATTTATTGTAAAATGCACATAGAAGGCATCTTAGAGATACCCACTGTATTTTACCCAACCCTTTAGTGCAGGGCGGACCAGTCTGTGCCACCCTGCCACTAACAGAAAATTTTCTGACTCCATGGGGTGAGGTGAGCCTTTGTGCTCTCTGGGGTAAGAAACAAAGCCTGCTATGGGTGGAGCTGCTTCACACCTCCCCCCTGCAGGAACTGTGATACTTGGCCATGAGCCTCAAAGGCTCAGGCTACCTGTTAAAGTACCCTAGGCACTCCAGCTAGTGGAGATGCCCCCCCCCCGGTCTAGGCCACACTTTTGGCAGCAGGTCAGGCGGGAAAATTAGGTAAACAAGAAGATGTGACCCTGCAGCTATGACGACCCCTAAGGTGTCCAGAGCCGAAGTGAACCCCCCCCTCCTGCAGAATCCTCCCTTCTGGTTTGAAGAAAAAGGACCAACAGGGATAGGAATGTGCTCACTTTCCTAAAGAGAGTGGGCACAGGGAGGGTGTAGCTACCTTCAGGGACAGTAGCCATTGGCTACTGCCCTCTGACCCCTGTAACACCACTAAATCTACTATGTCGGGGCACCCCTGAACCTTACTCACCCGATTCTTGGTGACCTCAAGAAAGAAGAAGGACTGCGAAGCCGACCCTCAGGAGTGAAGCCTCCAGATGACAACTGACTTGGCCCCAGCCTTACCGGCCTGTCTGCAGCTTCAAGACCCCTGCTCCAAAAAAGCGACACATCCTGCAGGACCAGCAACCTCTACAAACCCCCTGAGGACTGCCTGTCCAGCAGAGGACCAAGAACTCTCGAGGACAGCGGCCCTGTCCAGAAGAAACCTCGAAAAAGTACTCCAGAACAGCCTCAGATCCGCAAGCTCTTCCCACTCTGCATTGCTGAGTCCAGGTGTCCCACCAGTCTAGGGAAGGTCCCCAAGTGATTCCAACCTTGAGTCCACCCTGGATTGATCCCTCCTGGTTAATACAATGATGCCTGCAGCCTGAATCCAGAGGACCCCCTGACCGACAGTCTAGAAACATCCAGTGAGAGCCTCTCCTGCTTGTCCAGCCTTTGGTTTCCCAGAACCGACCCCCTGGACCCAGCCTGCAGCATCTTTGCTGGCCCCCAGGGTCCCCCTATTGAAAAGCATTGGGCGTCTAGCTCTGTGTTAGCACCCTGCACCCGGCCGCCTCAGTGCCATTGAGGGTGTATGTTTGGTGTAGAACTGTGCTCCCCCCCCCCCCAGTGTTGACCTAAACCCTACAGGCCTGTGTCCTGGAACCGGGGGTACTTACCTGCAATCTGCTTTCTACCAGGCACCCCTAGTGCTCATAGGATTCCATTGAAAACCCAATGCAAACTTTGACCTCTGCACCCAGCCGACCCCATGTTACTAGTGGTGCACCTTAGGGGTGAGCCTAAACTTTGATCTGTGGACATCCTAACCCCAAAGACTGAAATTGTAAGTAGTGTACTTACATGTTAACTGTGCTTAAACGTTCCCCACCAGGACTCTATTGGCTCCTATGAAAAATTGCACTGTGCCAACTTTTGAAATTGAAAAGTGTTACTTACTTGTAAACTGATTTATCTGCAAAAAACAAACAACGTACATTTGATACAAATGCTTGCTACCTATTTACATCTTTACTTACCCGCATCAAAGTTCTAGTTCTAGTAATAAAGTAACAAAATATATTTTGCCTCTGGGGAACCCATGGACTCTGTGCACACTATACCTCATTTTAGTATAGTATATAAAGAGCCAGCTTCCTGCTCCTATTCCACTGTATGCTACTCCACTTTAAGGTATTCCACTCTACACCACTACATTCTACTGCCCTTGATTGTATGACACTCTCCTTCACTCTACAATATTCTACTCCACTTTATCCCCATACTCTCCAGTCTAACTCTATACTCCACTCTGTGCTTTTACACGCAAATGTAAAACACTCTATTCTAGTATACAACACTTTTTTATTCATACAACATAGCACTTCTCTCTATTGTACAAGACCCCACTCCTGTTTATATCAGTTTACTGCCTATGCTACACAAGTACACTTGACACTATGACACACCAATACACTATATTATACTTTACTCCACACTGCGTTACACCACTTTCCTTGACTCTACTCCATTGTATGAAACTTTAACTCACTCTACGCTAATGTACAACAATCAACTCTACTCGCCTCCACTGTTACACACTACTGTGCTCTATGCAACTCCACTCTACAACACTCTACTACACTGTATGCCACTCTCTGACACTTTACTCTTGTCTACACCCCTTGACTCCACTGTACTATACTGTATGCCACTGTACAAAAACCACTCCACTCTATTTTACAATACTCTATTCCACAAAAAAAACTGTACACAACTCTTTGTATGCCACTGCACTCCACTTTACTCCACTCTTCTCTGACACAGTACTCCACTCTACCCCACTTCTCCACTGTATGCCACTCCACTCTAACCACTCAATGACACTGTACTCTATATTACTGTATGCCAAACTATTGTACCACTGTTGTAGGTGGACTCTTGCTCTAGGCAAGACTGCTGGTTTAGGAATAACAGCACTTTTGTTTGCAGGTGACTAGGCCAATCCTACAACAAGTCACAACTGTCGGCCTAACCCTCCAGGCTCACAAGCAGTACCTCACCAAAAACCCAAATAGTAGAAGGTGATTTGTGGTAGCCTTTACACATGGACTCAAGAGTGTGAAATCTCAGGGAAGTTGTGGTTAAACTGAGATTACCCTTTTCTCACATGAGGAACAAGTCTCATTCACACACAGGCAATGAGGGAGATCCAGTAAAGTTTTCAATAGATATTATTAACAAGACTGCAATCTACTGTAGAATGCATGAGCTGCAATGAGTAGGATAATGCAGAGTGCAAGAATCATGATTGTGAAAATGAGAGTCGTGAAGACAAAGACCCCCACTATCTTGCAATAAACATAAAATGTAAAATGTGTCCTAATACCCTAGCATGATGAACCTAATCTCTAACCTAACAAGAGCTAGGTGAGTTAAACCTAATCTGCCTATACCATGTTGTTGAGAAGAGCCCCCCCAACCCTCAATACCTTGGAATGAGGTATCTAGATCAGACTCCGTGGGGACACGAAGGCTGGGTCTGCATCAATGTGACGTGTAGCATAAATAGCGTTGATGGCATCTAGTAGGAATCCCTCTGATAACCTTGTCTGGATGGGATGTATTTATACAGCTCTTCTAGGACCCCTCATGCAGGTAAGTTCCCAAACAGTAGATAAGAGGGCATGCTTCGGGTGCCAATTACATAAACAATTCCCTCCAAAGTACATTATGTTCCTGTCACAAGTAAGTGGGAAAGGGACATGATATGAATACCCACGTATATTACTTGTCTTTGACATTGATAGTGACGCCTCCACAGAGTGGCACTGATAACATGAAATCAAAACATTTTCCTAACTATAAACATAGCAGCCATCTTGGAAGAAATAATTAAATATATGTGCTAAAACAGAGCAGCCTAAGTAGACGGGGGCACAGGCCTGCAAGCCAAAACAGAAGGCTAAGCTAAACTCTTGATTCCCATTAAAACTAAGTAGGATCCACTACACCCTCCCCATTGCCTGAACAAGTATGATGCCATAATGATGACACCAGAGAAGGAGCATGAACCCAAGCTAAAATGCTCTGAACTAAAAACAATCTAAAATATTATAAAAATACTGTTAAAATTTAATTAAAAACCAGTTAAAAATAGCTAACACTTAAAAAGAGACAAAGGGGGTCATTCCAAGTCTGGCGGCCGGCGGTAGCCACGCGGCCAAAATAGCGCTGCCGACATTCCAACCTTCCCGCTGGGCCGTCGGGCGCTAACCATGTTAGCGCCCGCTGGCCCAGCGGGAAGGAGGCCTGCAACACAGAAGCCGGCGGTGTTGCGGGCGTGCAACGGGTGCAGTTGCTAGGCAGACAGTGAAAAGCTTCATGGGGCCCTGTTAGGGGGCCCCTGCACTACCCATGCCAGTGGCCCCAGGACACCCGTTACCGCCAGCCTCTTCCTGGCGGTGAAAACCGCCAGAAACAGGCTGGCGGTAAGGGGGTCAGAATCCCCATGCTTGCTTGGGATTCGCCCAGCCTGGGCAAAAACGGCGGGAAACCGCCGGTCCCGGTTTTCTGACCGCGGCTTTACCGCCGCGGTCAGAATGGGCTTGGAAGCACCGCCAGCCTGTTGGCGGTGCTTCCTTCATTCGCGACCCTGGCAGGCTTGGACCACCAGGGTCAGAATGACCCCCAAAATGCTGACTATGAAAAGCACAGCAGGACAAAGCTAATGCATTCAGCAGGCAATTTTTGGCATGACTTTGGAATTTAGAATAAAGCCAATGGTCTAATTCATCTAACAATAGTCATGATCTTCAAGAATGTCTCTGAAGTCATCAAAAGGAAGGGCATCCAGGAATGAATCCACATGGTCAGATGTCAGATCAATGACAGGATTGGCAGATTGATCCACAAAGCAGTTGTGCACAGCAGCCTCAGGTGCAGGATCACCTGTGAGAGCAGCACCATCCAAAGTGCCAAAGGGAGCCAGATAATCCACCAAGGGCGGCTCGTAATTAGCCTCAGGAATCAGCCTCAGTCTCATTGGGCATGACCATGATGAACCCTCATCGGGAACATCCGCAGTTCTTGGTCCACAAGAGGTACTTGCGGAATAGCAAGGCACACTGAAGGTACAGGTTCGAAGAGGCACCAGGTACGAGGACAGACTGGGTGCACACACCATAAGACTGGTTGGAATGACAATGACCAATCATGCTCCAATTCTACCGGCAATGGAGCAACAAAGAACTACACTGTGCAATCATGGCACTGCTGGGCTGATGGTAGTAGCTCATCACTCCGCTTAGCTGAAAAGGCACAACCCCTGCGTATCAGTAACAACTGCAGCAGAATCCCGACGATCCATGCCAAAGTCAGAGGAAAACCACCAAACACACATGAAAAGAGTGACTGGATGACTGGAAGAATGACTCCAAAGACAGTCTGGAAGATGGACACGAATCCAGACCCACAAGCCTTAAAGAAGTGCACAATCCCTGTAGTGCTTGAAGCTTTGCATATTCTGGATTCCAGCTCTCCAAAGTGCTTGGGGAAGTTGGTATTTAATAGGGATTGTATATCGGCTGATGATCTTGCTTTCTGGAGAGCAGATGTCTCTCTAGCCGATGTCAACGTAACTTGTTTCTGTAACAGTAAGGCCTTTAGTCTGCTCAGTTTGTCATAATTTACATTAGTAGTATCTATGTGAGGCGACATTTCTGCTACTGTTATCTCTTGTGTAGAAGGAATAAAACATGTCCTCATCAAGTTACAATCTTGGAGTGTAGGAGGCTGTCCTGGTTTGTAGTTGGTACCTAAAGTACTTATACCTTTTACCAGGTCCAGTTATCCCTTATCAGTGAAATGTAGTCAGTGTCTAGAAGCCAGTCTGTCTAGAGGTAGCTGTAGGCAGAGCAGCCAAGGCTGAGCTAGGAGACATGCAAAGCTCTTTCAATACCACTGTAGTCATACAGTACTTACACATATGAGAGACAATACTCATTGCTACCAAAAATAAAGGTACTTTATTTTAGTCACACAATGCCAAAAATACTTTGTATGGTATACTTCCTTAGGAGGTAAGTAAATAACACAATATATGTAACAGTAACCAGAAACAGGTAAGTACCCAGTAGGAAAATAGTGCAAATAGTAAAAAACAAAATAGGTTGCGATGGGCGTAGGGGGAACACAAACCATATACTAAAATAGTGGAATGCGAAAATCGGTTTCCCACCTAGGTGAGTGTAGTGTTTAGAGGGGCGCTGGGAGTGTAAGAAAACACCAAAGGTAAGTAAAATACCCCACCCCAGAGCCCAGGAAAGCAGGAGTAAAGAACAGCAAGTTTCTTCAGAACACACTAGAAGTCGTGATAAAGAATTATGCAAAAACCAAGCAAGACTGCAAGACACCAACAATGGATTCCTGGACCTGAAGACCTGTGGAGAGAGGAGACTAAGTCCAAGACTGCTGAAGGGTCCAGGGAGAAGAGGAGCCCCTGCTAACCCGATGAAGGTGCAAAAGTGTAACCTCCAGTTAGAAGTCAGAGATGAACCAAAGAAGACAGTTGCGGGTGCAGGAGATGTCCCACATCGAGTAGATGGATGCAGGTGGGTTTTCGTTGTTAGATTTCGCCAACAAGCCTTGGCTCACCCAGGAGATGCGTTTGGTGGGAAAAGGCACTCCCCGGGCCCAGGAGAGACCTGGAGGTCTCACCTCAGACTGAGGAGACAGAGGGGCTCCCAGTACTTCGGAGAGCCCTCAGAAGACCAGGCAGCACCCACAGGAGTCCCAGAACACGGAAACAAAGTAGTTGCAAATGGCGGTCATCGCAGCACCAGACAAAGGGATTCCACGGCGCCAGACAACAAATCAGGGAGCTGAGCGTCACAGGATAGAGGGCTGGGGTCCCGGGCTAGGCTGTGCATGAAGGATTTCTTGGAGAAGTGCACAGAAGCCTTAGGAGATGTAAAGCACACATAGGGGTACTGTCTGGTACGGGAGGCAAGCTCTTACCTCCACTAAATTTGGACAGTTGGACCTTCAGACAGTCAGGGTCGCTTTGGTCCACCACTTGTGTTCCAGGATACACAGTCATCATCAGGAGAAGGGACCCAGAGTGCTGGTCGTCTCTGCAGAGAGGTGCCTGCTAAAGCAGGGAAGTGACTCTGTCGCACCACAGGAGATTCCTTCAATTCTTCAGGTGCAGGAGGAACGCAGGCAGTCCTCAGGGCATGCACAACCTGGAAACTGTTGCAGTTGCTGGCAGGAGCTGGAGTTACAGTGTTGCAAGTTGTAGAGTTCCTGGAGCGGTTCTGCGGTTGGTCCGACCGTAGAAGGTGAAGCAAAGGATGCAGATGAGTCTTGCTGGAGTCTTGCAATCCAAACCAGAGGAGAGACCTTAAATAGTCCTGAGAGGGGGATTGGTCACCTAACCAGGTAAGCACCTATCAGGAGGGGTCTCTGTTGTCACCTGCTGGCACTCCACTCAGATGCTCTCAGTGTTCCCTGACATCCTGAAAACAAGATGGCAGAATCCAGGGACACTCTGGAGGAGCTCTGGGCACCACCCCTGGGGTGGTGATGGACAAGGGAGTGGTTACTCCCGTTTTCCCTTGTCCAGTTTCATGCCAGAGCAAGGACTGGGGGTCCCTGAACCAGTGTAGACTGGATTATGCAAGGAGGGCACAATCTGTGCCCTTCAAGCATTTCCATAGGCCCTGGGAGGATACCCCGCCCATGCCTGTAACACCTATTTCAAAGGGAGAGGGTTTAACACTCTTTTCCTAAGGGAAATGCATTGTTCTGCCTTTCTGGGATTGAGGTGCTCAAGGCCCAGGAGGGCAGAAGCCTGTCTGTGAGGTGGCAGCAGCTGGGTCTGCAGTGGAAACCTCAGAAGGCTGGTATGACAGTACTGGAGGGGGCATGGTGGAGCCTCCAGAGTGCATGGGATTGTGCCTCCAATACTGGAATCAGCATTGGGGTACCATTCCCAGTTGTTAGACACCTCACATGACCGTATCCGTGGTTACGATTGTGAAGCTACACATATGTATTGATCTATATTTAGTGCACATTTATAATGGCGTCCTCGCACTCACGAAGTCTGGGAAAATGGGCCTGGATGGCGTTGGGGCACCTCTGCTAGTGCAGGGTTGCCCTCACACACAGGTACTTTGCACCTAGCCTTCAGGGTCTGAAAGGTAGATATATAAGTGGCTTATAAGTGACCTGATGCAGTGAAAATGGCTGTGAAATAGTGCTTACACTATTTCACTCAGGCTGCAATGGCAGTCATGAAGAAGTGTTTGTGTGAGCTCCTTATGGGTGGCAAAAAAAATGCTGCAGCCCATAAAGATCTCCTGGAACCCCAATGCCCTGGGAACCTAGGCACCATATACTAGAGACTTATAAGGGGGGTCCAGTATGCCAATTTGGAGTGAAAGATGGAGTCTCTAGACTATAGTGACAAATGTAGAAAGAGAGAGAGCATGAGCACTGGAGTTCTGATTAGCAGGACTCCAGTGACAATTTAAAAATAGTGCAAGTGCACTGGCAAGCAGGCCACACACCATAAACACTGGGGTCCTGCCTAGAAGGATTCCAGTGACACACTCAAAACACACTGACAATCAGGCAGAATTTGGGGGCAACATGCCAAGAAAGATGGTGCTTTCCTACATGGAGACTGAAATTGCATAGGTAATTCCTTTTCTCATACTGCAATAGCTATGTTCGTTCAGGACCACATGACTTTCATTGAAAAGTATATGAAATGCTGAATGAATCAAATGGATGGAAGTACCCTTCAGAAAACAGGCCAAGTTTGCGACCCCCACATTGCAAAGGTCATGAAGGGACACATGTTTGCAAATCATTTAATGACCAACAGTAGTCTCACATTCGCTTCTGCTGAGAAAGACTTCTATTTTGCCATTCAGACACTTATATTCAAAGGGCAACTCCCACTCTTCTTAAATAAAACTATTGCCTAGCTGCTCGTATCTGCCCATGGCCAGATGTTTCAAGCATTTAAATTTTTTTTACATGGAAATGGAAAGATTTATAATCCTATGTATGAGCCATACTGTTGATGGACTTTCTGCAACTGTGAAACTTTTCTATATGAAGCATGGTGAAACTCGCTTCCCTTTTAGCCATTGTCTGTTGTTCCCTGGATAAATTAAAAGCAGCAAAAAGGACACTACTAGTTATGTATTTCCATGGAGCGCAGCCATTTTTCAAAACCTATAATGTCCAACCTAACTGCATGATGGAACACAGTTGACTTTTTCCATGGTGCAAAAAGGACGTCATTCTGAATGATGTCTATCGCAGATGACACTATGGGGGTTATTACAACTTTGGAGGAGGTGTTAATCCGTCCCAAAAGTGACAGTAAAGTGACGGATATACCACCAGCGTATTACGAGTCAATTATATCCTATGGAACTCGTAATACGGCTGGTGGTATATCCGTCACTTTACCATCACTTTTGGGACGGATTAACACCTCCTCCAAAGTTGTAATAACCCCCTATGTTATGTTATTAAGGGAGTATATTCTGTTGGACAGAGTGTTTGTACCATTATCAACAACAGATAAAGCCTTTTCCAAATGTTCCTTATCTATCTGCCTTAAACGTGCAACTGCTTCCATTTGACAAAGCTTCCAGATCTCATTGTATGTGACAAAGATTAATCTTTTAGAGCATGGCTTTTTTGGACCTAACCAGAAGTCTTACAAGTCTATGGGGGTCATTCCGACCCCGCCGGGCGGAAACCGCCCAAAGACCGCACCGTGGTCAAATGACCGCGGGGGTCATTTCAACTTTCCCGCTGGGCCGGCAGGCGATCTCCAAAAGATCGCCCGCCGGCCCAGCGGGAAAGCCCCTGCAAAGAGGAAGCCGGCTCCGAATGGAGCCGGCGGATTTGCAGGGGTGCGACGGGTGCAGTGGCACCCGTCGCGATTTTCAGTGTCTGCAAAGCAGACACTGAAAATCTTTATGGGGCCCTGTTAGGGGGCCCCTGCACTGCCCATGCCAGTGGCATGGGCAGTGCAGGGGCCCCCAGGGGCCCCACGACACCCGTTCCCGCCATCCTGTTCCTGGCGGTAAAAACCGCCAGGAACAGGATGGCGGGAAGGGGGTCGGAATCCCCATGGCGGCGCTGCAAGCAGCGCCGCCATGGAGGATTCCCTGGGCCAGGGGTAAACCGGCGGGAAACCGCCGGTTCCCCTTTTCTGACCGCGGCTTTACCGCCGTGGTCAGAATGGCCCTGGAAGCACCGCCAGCCTGTTGGCGGTGCTTTCTCTGCCCTCCACCCTGGCGGTTTGAAACCGCCAGGGTCAGAATGAGGGCCTATGTCTTCAAATAGCATATTAAGATGTTCTTTAACTGCTGCAAAGGTGTTAGTCGGTAACCACTGTTGGTACAATTTACCCACACTGTATGTGGTAACTATATCCAAGAGTTGACCTGAAACAAAGCGAGGGTCCAGCCGCCTAATCATGAAACCCCCTGAGGAATTAACAAAACGTGCCTGATACCCATTTGTGTCTACTGACCACAATAACCACCCGCCTGGACTGGGAAGTGATGAATCAAGTTACCAGCCTGAACCTATGCATTTAGGGCCATATGTACGAACACTTTTTCCCATAGACACAGAATGGGTAAAACACTTTGCTACATCTGGCCCTTAGTGATGTACAGAAAGGACTGACAATTATTGAATTTAGCCGGTGTGGGAATTCTGGGCTAATTCATTTCCTTTATTTTTGCTAACCCTAGACAGCATGTCTGTTGAATTGTTTAATTCAAAAAGATCCTTTGAACAGGAATAAGGCATTCTGTAAATAAAGCTTCTCTTCCCTGAATCTGCCAATCTTGTGTTTCCCATACACTCTTGACATAAATGATGTTCTCCCAGTATTCAAATCCTTCAACTGCAAGTTGGGAAACAAAGGAATCTGAATAGATCAATTTAATGTTTGTTAACACAATTTTCCTAATTTTAGGAGGTGGTAACTTGAGGTAGTATGATTCTGCATTCTTGATGTCATGCCCAGAAAAATATGTGAATTTATCTGAATAATGCTTTGGGCTCCCTGCAGGTGGAGTTGAACAGTGTTCTCCATAATTCTCTGTGTTAGTGTACATATCATCACTTTCAAATACAGTATAATCCTGCATATCAGAAAGCATTGAATCAACTGTTTAAACATCCCAGTCATCAGTAAGAACACCAGGTGTAATTACATCAGTCATTGAGATTTTGAAAACATATTGAATTTGAATGACCTTAGTAGGCCTTTATATATCACATGTAACTTTGTCCCAAACAATCCCGTCCAGAATTGGTACGGCTGAAATGCTCACAAGGGACAAGACTCTTCGGATCTAACTAGAGGAAATATATGGAGTCAGAACTTCATCCACTGTCTCAACAGAAGAGCGCTCAGAAAGATAATGACCATTTATAAAGAGAAAGAAAACTGTCACAAAATGTATCCATAACAGAAAGGCAAGCAATGTCAGAAATATCCACAGATAATTCCATGGATAAACTAAATAGTTATCTTTAAGCCATTTGTGCTGCTTCCCCACTTTGAAATATTTTCAGTTGCACATGTGGATGAAGTCGAAGAAAAGTCATCAAGTTGGATTAAAAAAAGCTGCTTCAGCAAGCACAGGAGTCGGTGCATTACTGGTGGATGGATCTACTTCGTGTGGGGGTTCATAATGGACAATGTCATCTGTTTGTGTTGAGTTGGAGTAGAAGACAGCCACATCTTGGACAGGTGTTGTTGATGAAGTGGTAACAAGAATCAGCAAAAGCTCATTTTCTTCCCTCCCCAGGCTTGGGGTGGCATTTGTAGCCTCGTTGTACATGCTTGTGTAGTCAGAAGAGTTGTTGTTTCTTCTTGAAGAGGCATGTCCTGTTGGGTAGTGAGAGGGGACCAGGAACTACCCAATGGACCTCTGGTTCTACTGTGCAAGATCAGCCACATACAATAACTTGATGTTGTCAATGGAGACAAATCTGTTTTCTTTGGAACCAGGCAGCGGTTGTAGGATGACAGTTCTGGTACCTTGTATTCCCTGGACTTAGACCGGGGCTCTGTAGGATGGGCCGAATTCCTTCTTCACAGCAATCTTCTTGCTAACCAGATCCCTGACTTTAGGAGTCCAGCCTGTAGATTTTGTTGGCAAATCACTTATTCCTAAGCTGGCAGCACTGGCGGATGAATTATCATCACAAAATTGCTGAAGCTCCTGTAAGACAGGGAGACATTAATTTATCCACAAAGGTGTATCTGCTGCCACCAAACCAGGGCCATCTAGATCTGGGACATACATGGGTATCCCAAAGAGAACCTCGTAAGGAGTGCGTCCTCCCAAGGACCATCTTGGCAGATTATTCAGTGCCCTCTGGAACCTATATAGGTGATTAAGCCAATTGCGACCAGAACCTGATACTCTAGCTATTGAGGACTGCTTCAGATCTCTATTCCTCTTCTCCACAAGCAAATTACCCTTAGGATGGTAGGGTGAGGAGTAATGGAGTTCAATGCCCATCGTCGTCATGGTGTCAATGAATGACTTGGAGACAAAGGCAGGGCCCTGGTCTGAATGGAATGCTGCAACCGCATATGTACCGATAAAGATCAGCACGTCTTTTATAACAGTTCAAGCGTCAAGCGGCCACTGAGGCCATAACCAGAGGATTCTAGAACAAGAATCTACAGCAACTAAGATGTATTTGTATGCACCATCAGGTTAAAGGGGTCCACAATGGTCAAGGTACACTCATTGCAGTGGCCTATTGGACACTAAGAAGAATGTCTGCAGAGGGCATTTGATATTGGAGCCCTTTATCGGCTGGCAATTGTTACAGGAAAGAACATATTGCTTGGTCTGTTTGTATACTGTAGACCTGGCCACCAGAATCGTTTCTGTAAGAGTGATATTGTGGCCGCAACACCAGCATGAGCAGATACAACACCCTTATGCGATACATTGATTAGATCTAATCTCTGATCCTTGTTGGGGATCACTCGATCTCCAACCCCAGGAATTGTTGCAAAGGCAAAATTCTATGCACTGATGTGCTATGAGTATTTTGTAGGGTATGCTTTTGGGAGAGGCTTGCCTTCAGTCAAAGCTTTCAAGGCAGCCAGTATTTCATTATCCAATCTCATCTGGAAATGAGTCACTGCAGCAACAGAAGCCGTAGCTACTGCAGATTTGGCTGCTCTGTCAGTCAAAGTGTTGCCAATAACGTATACACCTACACGTTGGTGGCCCAATGTATGGACTACATGAGCATTAGGTAGCTTATCCCTAAGATCAGCTACCCTCCATCACAGAGTTCTGTGTTTTATGGTATTTCCCTTTGAGTATCTGAACCCGTGCAATTGTCAGTGATCAATATTATCATTGTAGGACTGAACACAGTAGTACGAATCACATATGATCAATGTGAGTTGGCCTGGATCCATATGTTCGAGCCCTAGGATGAGGCCTTTAAGTTCAGCCAGCTGAGCTGTGCACTCCCCCAGAGTCTGCGTATAGGTATTGTGACAGTGGAATATACCATCCTTCATCACTCCGCTCACGGCTGCGCAAGCGGCTGAGTACTGATGTTTAGTGCCTACTGCTAGTTGTGCTGAAACATCAGTGTAAATGACAGTACGGTATCTATCAAGTGGTGTGGGGTACTCATGTTCATAATGGAGTAATCCTTGTGTTTGAAGTTTTGGATCAAAGAATCCAATGTGGATGTAATGCTTTAGGGTTAGGAACGCTAGCTTTGGGGACGTCCTCTAAGGCTGGCACCGGGGTAACAACAATAATGCATTTCCCTTGGGCAAGTGGCCTCTAATTGGTGACAGCTGTTAGACTTGGCATCCTTGGTGTGGTCTCCCCTGTCTTTTTTGCATTTGCTTCCTATGTTGTGATTGTGTGCTGGACCTTTTTTTGCTGGTTTTGCTACTCTGGGGACTTTACCACTGCTAAGCAGTTCTGAAGTGTAAGTGCTCCCTGTGTAAATTGTAAGAGTGATTGGCTTTGCCATGATAGGCTCATTTGATTTACTAGTAAGTCCCCAGTAAAGTGCACTGGAGGTGCCCAGGGCCTGTAAATCAAATGCCACTAGTGGGCCTGCAGCACTGATTGTGCCACCCACCTGAGTAGCCATGTAAACATGCTTCAGACCTGCCACTGAAGTGTCTCAGTGTGCAGTTTTTAAACTGCTAATTCGACCTGGCCAGTGTTCCAACTAGCCAGGCCCAAACCTTCCCTTTTGTGTACATGTAAGGCACTCCTAAGGTCGGCTCTATGTAGCCCAATGAGCAGGGTGTAGTGTATGTTAAAGGTGGGACATGTTCTGATGTGTTTTATATGTCTCAACAGTGTAATACTGCCAAATTCGGTTTTCACTGTTCCAAGGCCTATCTCTCTCATACATTAACATGGAGGCTGCCTTTAAATATTCTTAAAGTGCAGTTTGGCTTTGAGAGCAGATAGAAATGTGGCGCTTGGCGTCTCTGAACTCACAATTTAAAAATACAATGTTTGTTAAAGTTGTTTTTTATATTGTCAGTTAGAAAATGCCACTTTTGGAAAGTGGGCATTTTCTTGCTTAAACAAATCTATGACTCTGCCTGCTTGTGTATTCCCTGTCTAGGAAAGACTGACAGTTGGGCTATTTGTGAATCTCTACTAGACAGTGACACAAAGGTAGCTGGGGTATCCTGATGGGCCATCTGGGCAAGGCTGAAGGGAGGAGTGGCCACTTACACCCGAGTGGCCACTCCTCCCTTCAGCTGAATGGGCTGTGCCTGTCCTCACACATTACAGTCTTCAAGCCCCTGGTGTGTGTCTGGGGCCAGGCCTGGGCAAGGCAGGATCTTGTCAACAACTGAGACTTTCCTTTGAAGTTTGCCTAGTTCAAAGGCAGAAAGGAGTATAAGTAGCGGACCCAGAACCCCAGCTTTTTAGATTGCTTCTGAAACCAAGAGAAACTTCTGCCAAGGAGAACAGCTGAAGAGCTGGAGGAGGAGTACTGCCCCTTTGCCTGTGTTTGTGCTTTGCTGGGTTGGCCTACAGTTGCTGCTTCTGCCTGAAAGAGGACAAAGACTCGTCTTTGTGGTATATTTTTGCTTGGGAAGTGTCTCCAAGGGCTTGGACTCAGCTTGCCTCAGGGCCATAAAGAACTACCTCCGCCAGCACCTGGACTCTCTGCTGAGACTCCTACCCTGTCAAGTGGTGCCCTTTCCAGTCTCTGGGCCCTTGAAAGGTGAAGCTGGTAGAACAAGGACTGAAATCCATGCTCAGGATGCTGTGCAGGGAAAATTTCAACTCACCACCTGTAATGCGGCTGTAAAAATGACGCTTCACCCGTATCGTGGATGAAATCTACACACCACCTGTGTCGCGGCTGGGGAAGCGATGCAACACCCACTTGCGGCTGCTGAAAACAATGCAAACCTCAAGTAGCACGGTTTTACATCACTGTGCGGCCAGATTTCACATGCATCATCGCTGGGCGTCAAAATCAATGTGAACCTGCCCGGATCCAAGGTGCCCCGTCTAGAAATCAGCGCATCACTCTCTTGCGGGTGAGGAAAATGACGCATCGCCTACCAGACCAGAGAAGAAACGATGCACGGCCTCACTTGCGAGTAAGGAATCAATGCATCGCTGACTTTTCCAATGCACGCTTACCCGTGCAGCTTTATTTTTGATGCACACCAGGTACTTTGTGTAACAACAACATTTCCATTGTTTGTTATGGAGTAAGACTCTTTCCATAAATCCATAACTTAACTTGTGTATGTTGGATTCTTGTCATTTTGGTCTTGTTTGATTCAAATAAATATTGACTATTTTTCTAAACTAGTGTGCTGTCCATTTTGTACTGTCTTCATTGTATTACAGTATGTTTTGGTACAAATACTTTACACATTGCCTTTGAGATAAGCCTGATTGTTCGTGCCAAGCTACCAAGGGGGCGAGCAGGGGTTATCTTAAGTGAGTGTCTCCCTTGCCCTGACTAGAGAGAGGGTCCCTGCTTGGACAGAGTGCAAACTGACTGCCAACCAGAGACCCCATTTCTAACAACAGCCATCTGTACTTCAGTTAGAATTTTGTTCTGTGGGTGCAAAGCGTTCTTCTGCATTGGAATATAAATGTGATTTATAAGCTATGGGCACGGTGTCGCTTTCGTTAACGGTGACATAAGTAAACCTAATGGCACCAGCAATTATTCTGATGACCAAATTTGTGGTGTTGTTGTCACAAGTGTTTTGCTTCTAGCATGTCCTTTTGCAATCCTCTAAGGATGTGTGTGTGTTCAACTGTCCAGTATCTGCTAGAGAAATCAGGTGTATTAAATCATAGTGGCTTGATGCATTGTGCATAGTCAGGAATGTATATTCTGCCAAAGACTGCACTTTTTTGATAGTGTTTGGTGGCTGGAGTTGAGCAAATTTTTTCTAAAAAGTGCAGGGCCAGGCTCTTTGATAGCTCATATCCCAGGAACTATGCACTGGGAAAGGCCATTTTAGTTTTCGTAAAATTAAGTTTGTGACCAAGGGCTGGGAATCCCAGAATGATCAGATCGATCCTGGCAAGATGAATATTGAGGTCGTCGTCTGTGAAATAGATGTCATCCACATAGGACAACGCCTCAGGGTCAGTATCGTGCAATACTGATGTTACATTGGCTGGGAACAGTGCTAGGCTGTTCTTGTAGCCCTTGGGCAAACGACAGAAGGGTTTTTGCGAGCCAAATGAGAATTTACTCAGTTCCCGAGACACAGGGCTCAATTACTCCCTAGTACACGAGCTGAGTGAGCATCTCCCTCACTGGAGCTTTGGCTTCATGTTTAACAGGATATTGGGACTGAGGCTGGTGTATAGACCTAATCGGTATTACATAGTAAGGAGAATCCTTTCCCAGCCTACATGGTTGCGGTATAGCACAGGTACCTGCATTAAAACTCAGTTGACATCTTAGGCTTGTTTTACCGCTTCTGGAACAAGATCAGAGAAAGAAGGCAAAATGACATCTTCCCCATGTGGGAGCTTACGAACGTGCTCAGGTGGCCAGTCTCTTTCGGCCAAGATGATATCACAAATAAGTTCATCCCTGAATATTACACTAATGGTGCCCTTATGTCTCCCTCAGTCTGGATATTGAAATCATAAACCCAGTAGGGTGAGATAAGGTGCCCATCCACAGTCTCAGCTGCAATAAAGTTGCTTGTTGCTGTCGCATGCAGATGATCTGACAGAAATGGTGACATAGCATGACTTCTGCCATGATGTCGAGCATTGTCACAGCCCACGTTTTGTCCTTCAGTAATGCTCTCAAGTTTACTGGCATTTTAAATTGAAAGTGCTGCCACCTTTTTCTTTTTAAACTGTGGCTTTTGTTGTGGGGACTAGTCTTCTTTTTTGTCTGAAGCCCGCAGTGAGTCTTCTGTTTCACATAACCAGGACGCTGTTCTGACCGGCCCACGCTCTCCCTATGTCTATCCGCTGCGTCTTGAAAGTAACGAGAGGGACGTGAACCAGTATATCTGTCAGGAGCTCTTATATTCTCTCTGTTTATATCTCCTTTTGGAGTTCTCTGGGTGTGGAAAGTCTGCTCTCTGACTTAGTCAGTCTTTAATTTGCTTTTGTTTTTACGAGATCCTTTTAGAACCCGCCTGTGTTTGTTTGGTACCTTCCTTATGGGTGGTACTATGTATTTTTCGGATTGGCTCCCAAAATATCCCATCCTATAGTAGTATAGGTATTGGAAATTATTTTCAGTAGCTGCTTCTCCTGTTCCAACTGTGGAATCCCTCAGAGTAGCTGGCATATAGCCAATGCTACCGCTTCCCCTTTAATGTTACTGAGTATTATTGAGGAGACTGCGTCGAAGTTACGCATCAGTTTGATTCCCAAGTCTAGGGACAGTGCGGCCCAGTGTTTATTCTGAATTTGTTTTAACACTTCCAGTAAATTGACAAGTGTCGGGGTACCATGAGTGGTGGTGTATATTGCAGTGAAGACTGTAACACATGTGGTGCAGTCATCCACTGACGGAACCATTCCGAATGGAAAGCACATTGTGAGAATTCTATGCTTTTCCAGTGGTTTTCTATGAGGAAACACAGCTTTCAGCTGATTTGTTTTTTGGGCTATCCAGAAAGGGATTTTCTCTCGTTCCATGGGCACTTTGCCCATGGTAGAATGTACTGGTTGTGAATTGATCACAGTCGCCAATTGATATCCAGTGGGTGGTGGTGGTGGTGGACTCACTGGTATTAAGTCATTTGTATAGTGTTACTAGCTCATTGTAAAGATTGTGGAGATCAGCTTCCTGCATGTTTTGTACACCGGGTGGGGGTGTAAACATGGCAAACATTGGCCAGTTGGTCCGTCATTACCTAAGGGACCAAGGGCCAGATGTAGCAATATTCCGAATTGCGACCCGCAAATTGCGAGTTAGAGCGACTCACAATTTGCGAGTTGCAATTCGGAATGTTGGATGGTGTCCCTGACACCATCTCAACTAGCAAGGGTTTGCAAATGCCCAACTCATGAATATTCATGAGGTGGGTCGCAATATGCGGCCCCCTTGCAAGTGGTGGCATTCACAAGGATGGTGGCCTGCTGCGGACAGCAGACCACCATGTCTGTGACTGCTTTTTAAAAAAACGTTTTTTTTTTTTTTGTAATGCAGCCCGTTTTCCTTAAAGGAAAACGAGATGCATTGCAAAAACTAAAAAAATGAAACGTTTTTGTTTCCTTTTTTGCAGAGCAGGCAGTGGTCCGTAGGACCACTGCCTGCTCTCAAAAAATGTTTGCATTGCCATTCACACGGGAGAAGGGGTCCCGTGGGGACCCCTTCCCTTTTGCGAATAGGTTAGCACCCATTTCAAAAGGGTGCAAACTGCGATTGGTTAGCGACCGCATTCGCGGTCACAAAGCAATCCTGCATTGCACTGCGACTCGCAATTAGGAAGGGGACACCCCTTCCGAATTGCGACTCGCAAACCCGTTTTGCTATTCAATAGCCAGGTTACCGAATCGCAAAACGGGTTTTGTGCATTGCAGAGTACATTTTGCACATCGCAAACAGCAAAATTCGCTGTTTGCGACATGCAAACTGCTTCCTACATCTGGCCCCTAATCTCATGGGTGTAGGGCACCATTAAACCAGTTCTGATGTTCTTGACCAGTAATCGGAATTTCAAGATACTGGTATGCTTGGTACCGTTGTGGTACATTTGCAACTCTGTATGTGTGGAGTGTGTATGTCCTAGGGTCTACCACAATAAAGGTGACCCAGGAATAGAATGCTACTGTTTGGTAAGCTTCATGAGCTTCTATAATGAACGTGACATCCCCACCCTCATCTGTTAAGCCATGTGCTATTAGATGTTAATGCATGTCTGACATTCTCTGGAATGTCTATGGCGTTGGCCATATTATGAAATGGGTGAAGAGATGGAACCCCAAGTGGGGAGAAAGTCCTTTTAAGGATTCGAGCTCGAACAACCTACAGCCTAGTTAGGTGCTCCCTGTTCAGTTCAGGAGGATTTTCCCACAGACCACGGACGTCTCCATATAATGGTACTTAGGGTACCTGTTGTGTGTAAGACACTGATACTCAGGACCTCTGTAAATTTGTGCCAAAACACCATCGTTGGTGGCGCTATGTCATAGTTGGTCTTTTGCTTTAGGCAAGACTTCTGGTTTAGGGATGACATCACTTTTGTTTGTAGTCGACTAGGCCAATCCTACAACAGGTTGCAACTGTCGGCCAAACCCTCTTGGCTCACAAGCAGTACATCACCAAAAACCCAAATAGTAGAAGATGATTTGTGGCAGCCTTTACGCATGGACTCATGAGTGCAACATCTCAGGGGAGTCATGGTTAAACAGATATTACCGTTTTTTATAACACATTTGATTGATTTTTCAACAATACAATACAATACAACATTCTTCACTTGAGAGGAAAATATTGGCATGTCGTTATATATACTTCTCTTGTTATTCATTCTTAGTTACTCCGTAATATCAAACGATCTCCCATCTTTCTTGACCCCACCCCTCCCACCCTCAGCGTCCTCTGAGTACAGCATCTATCTGTAGGAGGCTGGCCTGGCTTATAGTGGGTACCTGATGGTACTTACACCTTGTGCCAGGTCCAGTTATCCCTTATTAGTAGATTAGTAGTGTTCTAGCAGCTTAGGCCGATAGAGGTAGCTATAGCAGAGCAGCTTAGGCTGAACTAGGACACATGCAAAGCTCCTACTATACCACTTATATCATATAGCATTATAGCATAGGAATCACAATACTCAGAGTTACTAAAAATAAAGGTACTTTATTTTAGTGCCAATGTGCCAAAAATATCTCAGAGGATATACTCCCTTAGGATTTAAGTAAAATACACAAAATATACACACAAACCAAAACTCAGGTAAGTAAACAGTTAGAAAAGTAGTGCAAACACTGTAGAATACAATAGGATGCAATAGGCCTAGGGGCAACACAAACCATATACTAAGAAAGTGGAATGCGAATCACTTAGGGACCCCAGACCTAGTGTAGTGTGTAGAGGGTCGCTGGGAGTGTAAGAAAACACTAAGGGTGTCCAAGATACCCCCAAGACCCTGAAAAGTAGGAGTAAAGTGACCCTACTTCCCCAGAAACACATTAAAGTTGTGATAGGAGATTATGCAAAGACCACAACTGACTGCAAAGCACAGAAGACGGATTCCTGGACCTGAGGACCTGCAAAGGAAGGGGACCAAGTCCAAGAGTCACAAAAGTGTCCAGGGGGGCAGGAGCCCACTAAACCCCGGATGAAGGTGCAAAATGGCTGCCTCTGGGTGGAAGAAGCTGAAGATTCTGCAACGAAAGATGCCAGGAACTTCTACTTTGCACAGAAGATGTCCCATGGTGTGCTGGAGGATGCAGAGTTGTTTCCATGCAGAAAGACTGCAAACAAGCCTTGCTAACTGCAAAGGTCACGGTTAAAGAAAAAGGGTGCTGCCCAGGCTCTGGAAGGACCAGGAGGTCGCCACTTGGAAGAGGAGACAGAGGGGGCACCCAGCAATACAGAGAGCCCATGCAGAAGCACGCAACACCCACAGAAGTACTTGAAAATGGGTTCAAGAAATCTGAGCAATGCAGTCATCTCAACACTACAAAGGAGGGTCCCACGAAGCCGGTGGTCAACTCAGCGAGTTGAGCAATTCAGGGTGGAGTGCTGGGGACATGTGCTCTGCTGCACATAAAGGATTCCTCGCAAAAGTGCACAGAAGCCCTAGCAGCTACAGTTCACGCAGTACACAGGATTACTGTCTGGCGTGGGGAGGCAAAGACTTACCTCCACCAAATTTGGACAGATGGCCCACTGGACTGTTGGGGTCTCTTGGATCCAGCCCCTGTGTTCCAGGGACCAAGCTCGTCATGATGAGAGGGGACCCAGAGGACTGATGAAGCAGAAGTTGGTGCCTGCGTTAGCTGGGAGAAGATTCCGTCGACCCACTGGAGATTTCTTCTTGGCTTCCAGTGCAGGGTGAATGCAGACAGCCCCCAGAGCATGCACCACCAGGAAATAGTCAAGAAAACTGACAGGATTAGGTGCTACAATGTTGCTGGTAGTCTTCTTGCTACTTTGTTGAAGTTTTGCAGGTGTCCTGGAGCAGTCAGCGGTCGATCCTTGACAGAAGTTGAAGAGGGAGATGCAGAGGAACTCTGGTGAGCTCTTGCATTCGTCATCTGACGAGAAGCCCACAGGAGAGCCCCTAAATAGCCCTCAGAGGATGATTGGCCACCTAGTCAGGTAAGCACCTATCAGGAGGGGTCTCTGACGTCACCTGCTGGCACCGGCCACTCAGAGGCCTCCATTGTGCCCTCACACCTCTGCATTCAAGATGGCAGAGGTCTGAGACACACCGGAGGAGCTCTGGGCACCACACCTGGGGTGGTGATGGACAGGGGAGTACTCACTCCCCTTTCCTTTGTCCAGTTACATGCCAGAGCAGGGGCTGGGGGATCCCTGAACCGGTGTAGACTGGTTTATGCAAGGAGGGCACCATCTGTGCCCTTCAAAGCATTTCCAGAGGCCAGGAAAGGCTACTTCTCTCAGGCCCATAACACCTATTTCCAAAGGGAGAGGGTTTAACACCCTCTCTCAGAGGAAATCCTTTGTTCTGCCTTCCTGGGACTAGGCTGCCAAGACCCCAGGAGGGCATAAGCCTGTCTGTGGGTTGGCAGCAGCGGTAGCTGCAGTGAAAATCCCTGAGAGCTGGTTTGACAGTACCTGGGGTCCATGCTGGAGCGCCGGGGATGCATGGGATTGGCACCCCAACACCAGATTTGCCATGGGGGACAATTCCATGATCTTAGACATGTTACATGGCCATATTCAGAGTTACTATTGTGAAGCTACATATAGGTATTGACCTATATGTAGAGCACACGTGTAATAGTGTCCCTGCACTCACAAAGTCCAGGGAAATGGCCCTGAACTATGTGGGGGTACCTTTGCTAGTGCAAGGGTGCCCTCAAACTTAGTAACTTTGCACCTAACCTTCAGCAAGTGAAGGCTAGACATATAGGTGACTTTAAGTTACTTAAGTGCAGTGAAAATGGCTGTGACATAACGTGTGTGTTATTTCGCTCAGGCTGCAGTGGCAGTCCTGTGTAAGATTTGTCTGAGCTCCCTATGGGTGGCAAAAGAAATGCTGCAGCCCATAGGGATCTCCTGGAACCCCAATACCCTGGGTACCTAGGTACCATATACTAGGGAATTAAAGGGTGTTCCAGTGTGCCAATTAGAATTGGTGAAAATGGTCACTAGCCTATAGTGACAATTTTAAAGGCAGAGAGAGCATAAGCACTGAGGTTGTGGTTAGCAGAGCCTCAGTGACACAGTTAGTCTCTACACAGATACACACATTCAGGCCACAAACTATGAGCACTGGGGTCCTGGCTAGCAGGATCCCAGTGAGACAGGCAAAACAACTTACATACATGTAAAAATGGGGGTAACATGCCAGGTAAGATGGTACTTTCCTACACATATGAATGTCGCAGTGAATTAAAGAAATTACAGCGACATATATGCCTGCAATAGTCCTGACCTACCGTGCAGTGCCTACCCAACATACCCTGGCAATGTGGCATCCCTACCTTTGAGTCCGGTGACAGGGTGGTTGTGTTTTCTCTGTGAGTCAGTGGCAACAGTGACGGCAGGTGTTGTCCAGTTGTGTCCAGTCGAAAAAGGATGTGGAATTGAGACAAAAGGTGAGTTTTCATCCTTCCCCCCCCAATCCACCAACTCAGAAGTGGAGGTTGGATGGCCACTTTTTGCTTGCTGGTAAGGCGCATCCAAATCTACACAGTGGAAAGGGTGGCTGGGGTCCTGCCAGTATCAACTTTTCCCTCTCCGGCTGTCGACACGGCTGGTGTTTTTTGGGGAGATGGTGGGTCAAATGCAGACTTTCGGCTAATGGAACGCCAACACCTAAATACATTGGGTGGACCATCACGTCGGTGACAGGTTTTCAGTCGAAAACTCAATGGCAGGAGCATTACCACCAACATCTAAATAAGATCAGTTAGCAACAGAAATGTTTTTCCCCACCCAGAGGCTTTGACGTTTTCAACTGCCCACACACAAGCCAGCATTTCCCTCTCAGTTACTAAATAGAGATGTTCTTGTGTGCATGAAGCAAAAGCAAGAACACGTTCATCAGTACCCTTCCCATGTGATAGAACAGCTCCGAGGATGACTCCACTGGCATCAACAGTGATACACAACAACTTCCCAGGTATGTAAGGAGACAGACATTCCTCCTTACATCTAAGCATTGGTTAATTCTTTCCTAATCATAAGAAAATATTTCTCTTGAGCATCCTCCCAGACAAATTCAGATTTTTTTTAGGCAACTTGAGTAAAGGTTCCTCTTTTGTGGCACAATTGCTAATAAACCTAGCATAAGATTCACACATGCCAAGAAAAGCCTGAAGGTGTTCTCTATCAACAAGAGTGGGAACTTCCTCAATTGCCTTGAGAACCCCTAGTGATGGTGAAAACCCCTCTCCAGATACCTCAGGACCCAGGAATTCAACCTTACTTATACCAAATTTACATTTGTCCTATCTTAATTTCAATCCCCTGGCTCAGAGTGCCTAGAATGTCGGCCTGGAAAACCAAGACTCCTTTCACATCTGTCAAGACTTCCCAATCACTCACTGAAAAACTGGTGCCACCGAACAAAGACCATGAGTGGCATTACTGGCTGATGTGAAAAGCCAGCTGGGTTTTCCTCCTTTTTCTTTCCCTTTCTCTTACTCTGTTTAGCCTCTTATTTAATTTGTATTTCCACAATGAGAAATTAATTCCTGTTTAAATGAGGCAAATGATATAAGTCATTGTATGTTCTTATCTGCCCAGTGTCTTGTGAAGCATTTGACTCTAGTCTTTTATCAGCAACAGCATTTCCTTTATGTTAATATCTCTTCTTTATAGTAATAATACATAAGTATGTCACATTTCCCTCCTGACGTGGAGATCTCATGGACTAGCCTAGTGGTGGAAGATAAGAGTAGCTTTGTAAAAGACACTGTAACACTAGGACACTTTGGGGGTCATTCTGACCTCGGCGGTAAAAGGCGCTTACCGCCGGTCAGAAGACCGCCATAACACCGCCGCGGTAAACCGCCACGGTCATCCTGACCCGCAACTGGCAAACCGCCAAAAACCCGACAGCCACAAAAGTCTGCCACACCAAAGGTCAGCGTAAAACTGGCGATGACCAAACCTCCACCGTCACGCCAACAGAAATACGCCCATGCCATCACGACCCACGAATCCACGCGGCGGTCTTTCAACCGCGGTATTATTGGCGGTACACACCGCCGCGGTCAAAATACACACACCCTACAAAACACAACCACATTGGACAATTTGAAACACACACACCTGATACACATACAAACAACACTCCCACACACCTAATACAATATAAAACACACACCCACATTACCCACAAACCCTTACGACCACAATAGCGACTGAAGGACAGAGAGAGACAGCACTGCTTAGAGTAGACCATCACACAGAGGCAAATCACAACATCACCCACACAATTACCACGCACAAAACACCATACACCACCACACACACCACACTCTACAACACATACAACATCCCTCACCTCATCCACACCACCCCATGGCACCCCAAAGACACCACAGGTTCTCTGACGCAGAACTCAGGGTCATGGTGGAGGAAATAGTTTGTGTAGAGCCCCAGCTCTTCGGGGCACAGGTGCAGCACACCACAATTGCTAGGAAGATGGAGCTATGGCAAAGGATAGTCGACAGGGTCAACGCTGCGGGACAGCATCCACGCAATCGGGATGACATAAGGAAGCGCTGGAACGACCTACGGGGGAAGGTGCGTTCCATGGTATCAAGGTACAACATTGCAGTGCAGAAGACTGGCGGCGGACCCCCACCTACTCCCCCAGAATTTACAGCATGGGAGGAGGAAGTCTTGCACATCCTGCATCCTGAGGGCCTCGCAGGAGTAGGCGGAGTAATGGACTCTGGTAAGTCAAATCTTAACTACTTCATTCCCCCCACCCCACCTGCATGCCAAATCATACCCCCACCCTCACCCCCACCCCCATCACACCAACTCCTTGGATATGGCTCACCATCACAACCCACCCATCCCAACACCAAGCCCTGCATGCGACCACAAAGCATGGACACCCATCACCAAAGCATGCCCACTGCACACACACATCAAACCCACAAGCCACCCGCACAAAAGCCCCCACAAGGGAATGCCTGCACTTGGGTACACGGCCACCCACCCATTACGCGAAATGCCACACACATAAGCAATAACCATACCCTTATACCCCTGCAGGACCCGAACGCCACCACACCGCCACGGAGGGTCCAGAGATGTCCATCCCACCCCCAGAAGAGGCCCCCAGTGATGACAGCAGCTCTGTCTCCCTGGATCCAGATGACCAGCCCGGCCCATCGGGGACCTCGGGACAGTCGGTTCCCCAGAGACAGCCACAGGCTACAGCAGACCTAACCCCCTCTGGGAACACCAGCACAGCTCCCACCCAGCGGGCCCATGCCTCTGTCTCCAGGACACGTCAATCAGCGGTGCGTCCGCCACTACAGGGCACCCAGGTTGACCCACCACCCCAACAACAACAGGGACCTGGGGGCAGTGGTAGTGGGCACACCGTCTAGGGGACAGAGGCCCAGGAACACAGGGGAACTGGGAGGGCTGCTGTGCGACAGGGGGGGACAGGCCCAGGGAACCCACTCTCCAAGAGGCCCTCTCCTCCATCATGGGAGCACACCACCACTCCCAGGAGACGATGGCTACGGTACTGGGCAGGTTCCAGGAGATCCAGGCACTGCAGGAGGAACAGTACATGGGGTTCAGAGAGGAACTGAGGAACATTAGTTCCGCAATGGGGACCAGCGTCTTGGCCCTTAACCAGATAGTCACCACATTGCGGGACCATGTGGCACCCCAAAGGGCCCCTGTCACTAGCCTAGACCAGGAACAGCCTACCACCTCTGCCGGCGCTAGTGGACAGGAGGCCCCCACACAACGACAGGCCACCAGAACCCCACCTCCTGCAGAAGAAGAACCACCCCGCAAGCGGAACCTGAGATCTCACAAGAAGACAGAGTAGGATGCCAAGACCCCCGCCAGCAAACGATACCCCCTGATGTAATCCCACTGTCCCACATTGTCACCCTGTTCAACCTTAAACTGCCCCTGCTCCATCCTTCTACAGGCATATGGACAATGCACCTGTGAGACTGAGAACTGGACTCTGCCATGGACATTACTCCACCCCCACCCATCACCGTTTTACAATCATGTACCTAAATGTAGCACTTTAATTAAATCACTTATTGCACTCAAAAAATCTGGAGTCTGCTTGTATTCTTAACAAATGTATTAGACATAACGGTGCAAAAATGTTCAGTTACATTGTGATGACAACATACCACTGTCATACAGCTGTAGTCCATGGGCAAACAAAGCAGAAGTCACGCAGTGGGGCATACAGCTCTGAAAAGGGAAGGGAAAGTCACAAATCAGTTAACAGGAACTGGGGGGAAACACCAACAGTAGAGAGGCAGGAGGCTTTAAGTAAATGTAAAATGGCGTGGTTGATTCTTACCTGTGTGCTACTGAAAATACTGTTGTATCACTGTGTCCCTGTTGTCTGTGTCGTCCCCGTCGTCTTCCTCCTCTTCACTCTCCACAGGTTCCACAGCTGCTACAACACCACCATCTTGACCATCCTCCTGCAGAAAAGGCACCTGGCGTCGCAAAGCCAGATTGTGAAGCATACAGCAAGCCACGATGATATGGCACACCTTCTTTGGTGAGTACATTAGGGATCCACCTGTCATATGCAGGCACCTAAACCTGGCCTTCAGGAGCCCGAAGGTTCTTTCTATGATCCTCCTAGTTCGCCCATGGGCCTCATTGTACCGTTCCTCTGCCCTGGTCCGGGGATTCCTCACTGGGATCAGTAGCCAGGACAGGTTGGGGTAACCAGAGTCCCCCAATAGCCACACACGGTGTCTCTGTAGCTGTTCCATCACATACGGGATGCTGCTATTTCGCATGATATACGCGTCATGCACTGACCCAGGGAACTTGGCATTGACATGGGAGATGTACTGGTCTGCCAAACAGACCACCTGGACATTCATCGAATGATAACTTTTTCTGTTCCTGTACACCTGCTCACTTCCACTGGGGGGACCAAAGCTACATGGGTCCCATCAATGGCACCAATGATGTTGGGGATATGTCCAAGGGCATAGAAATCACCTTTCACTGTAGCCAAATCGCCCACCTCAGGGAACACAATGTAGCTCCGCATGTATTTCAAAAGGGCAGACAACACTCTGGACAAAACCCTAGAAAACATAGGCTGAGACATCCCTGATGATATGGCCACTGTTGTTTGGAATGATCCACTTGCCAAAAAATGGAGTACTGACAGAACCTGCACCAGAGGGGGAATCCCTGTGGGTTGGCGGATGGGGGACATCAGGTCTGGCTCCAGCTGGGCACACAGTTCATGTATAGTGGCTCTGTCAAGCCTGTATGTCAGTATGATATGTCGTTCTTCCATTGTCGACAGGTCCACCAGCGGTCTGTACACGGGAGGATTCCTCCTTCTCCTCGCAAGTCCCAGCGGACGGTGCCTAGGAAGGACAACATGGAGCACAGAGTCAAGCAACCCACAGGTACGTTCACACAGCTTGCACAGTACACGATTCGCTATGCATTGAATGGCTTGTATGAGTGGCAATGCAAGGCCTAGGCCTGTGTGACGCAGTAGAAATTAAGCCATGTGGGCCCTTGAAATGGCGGCTGCCTGACCTGTGAAGTGTGACAATGGGATGTGAGGTCAATGCGCTGGCGTGGCACACCGTGGCGGTAGGAGGTCGAAGACCGCGGTGCTAAGCCGCATTGGTTAACATTGAACCCTATGGGTTTCAGGAGCCAATGACGATGTGCGCCGGCGGTCGCGGTACGCACCGCGGCGGTACGCACCGCCGTGGGCGTGACCGCCATTTTCTAACTGCTTAATCACTCGAGACCTGATCATCCACAGGAGAGGACCTATACTGCAAGTGCTGCTGTGACCTCGGTCTGGGAGATACAATGGCTGCTGCGACTGGGGAAAGGGCCCCTGCCTTCACATCTGAGGAATTGGAGAAACTTGTTCATGGGGTCCTCCCCCAGTATGCGCTACTCTATGGTCCTCCAGACCAACAGGTAAGTACACAGGGAGCACGTAGTATGGGCTATGCCTGTGTTGAGTGGGGTGGATGTAAGATGGTGGGGAGGTGAGTGAATGAGGAGTGCAACGCACGACAGATGAGAGCATGTGCCACATGGCAAGGTTGGAGAGGGGGGGCCACTCACATCGACCATGCAGAAAAGTGATGATATTTCTTTTCCCACCCTGTACATGTCACATAGGTCAGCGCCCATCAAAAGATCGAAATTTGGCATGCCATCGCCAAGGACGTCCGGGCCCTGGGGTCCACAACAGACGGGGCACCCACTGCCGCAAGAGGTGGGAGGACATCCGCCGCGGGAGCAGAAAGACCGCCGAGGCTCTGCTGGGGATGGCCTCCCAACGTAGGAGGGGTGCCAGCCGGCAATTGACCCCCCTGATGTCCCGGATCCTGGCGGTGGCCTACCCCGATTTGGATGGGCACGTGAGGACATCACAGCAGACACAAGGGGGTGAGTATCAGCACATTCTGCTATATTAGCGCACAGTGGAGGTGTCTGGGTGGGGGAGGAGGGCTGTGGCTATCTCTAGGCCAGGGCGCTTTCTGTAGGCTAGGCCCCTCCGTTAGGCATGGCCCTGTGCCCCCGCCCCCCACCTCTGTAGGGTGCTATGTACAGCTATCCATGGTCCGGCCTCACCTATGTGTGCATTTGTCGTCCATAGACCTGATGGCCAAGTCACAATAATTGAGTAGTGTACCCCGAGTGCGCGGTGTAGTGCTGGGGGCTTCTGTGTCTGTCCTCTCCGCCAACGGTGCCGCCAATGCATGCACTCAACATGTCTTTCTTTCTTCTCCCCCCCCTTTTTCTTGGTTTTCCTGTTCATGTGTGCATTAGCATCATCAGGCGGAGGAGAAGTGGCATCGGCGCACGAGGGAGCTGCATCTCACATGGGCCCGAAGGGCCATACAACCGACTCCGAGTACACCAGTGAGACGGAGGGCGAGGGGAGCTCCACAACGGGGACCCGTGGAGACGTCAGCGACACCGACACGTCCTCGAAAGGGAGCTCCCTTGTGGTGGCGGCAACATCCGTGCCCACCGCAACAACAGGTACAGCCGCCACCCAGCGCACCAGCCCCGCCCTCCCAGCAGCCCCTCAGCGTTCGCCCGTGCCCGCTCGGCCAGGAAGCCTGCCATCTCCTTCGCCCCAGGCACCTCAGGCCCTACCCCTGTCACCCCTGCTGCCCTCAGTGAGGAGGTCATTGACCTCCTGAGGACCATCATTGTTGGGCAGTCTACCCTTTTGAATGCCATCCAGGGTGTAGAGAGGGAGGTGCATCGGAGCAATGCATACCTGGAGGGCATTCATTCGGGTCAGGCTGCCCATCAGCGATCGTTCAACGCTCTGGCCTCAGCACTGACGGCAGCAATTGTCCCTGTGTCTAGCCTCCCCCTCCAACTTCCTCAACCCAGTCCCACTCCCCTGTTCCTCTGCCTATCCCAGCCACACCTACAGACCAGCCTGCACACAGCTCAACACCCAAGGGCAGCTCATCCAGACATAAGCACCACAGATCACACAAGCATTCACCCAAGCAACATCCACATGCAGACATGCCAACAGCCACTGCCTCCACTGTGTCCCCCTCCTCCTCGTCTCCCTCCTCCCTCCCTGTGACGTTTCCACTCACACTTGCATGCACAACATCATCATCCACTACGTCCATCACCAGCACACCCACCAGAACACTCCGCACACGTGCAGTCACCACCCCCACTACCATTTACACGTCCCCTGTGTCTTCTCCCAGTGTGTCTGTCACCCCCTCTTCCAAACCACACAAACGCAAGCAGCCACCCACCCAACAGCCATCCACCTCACGTCAGCCTCCAGCCCAAGCACCTGCACCCAAAGACACCAGACTTCACACTCCTACAACCACATCCTCTTCCTCCACTCCAATACCCACTACACCTAACCGTCCCTCTCTTTCCAAATTGCTTTTCTTTTCAAAACTTGACCTCTTTCCTACAACTCCCCCACCCCGTCCATCTCATAAGACTGCAATCAGCACCTCAGCCACCACCAAACCAGGACCTATCAGGACTGTTGTCCAAGGACATTGGAGTCCCCCACCCTCAAGGGCAACTACTCCGGCTAGGAGCCAAGGCACGGCCAGCCCACCCCCGGAAAAGCAGCCAAAAATTAGCAGTGCCCGGCGCGAGAGGCCACGGACACCAGGGACCGAAATCCCTACCCTGGCTCAGTCTGGAAGTGGGGTGCCACCTGGCACACCGCCAAAGGTGTCAAAGGGCCACAGACGACCAGGGAAGGGTGGGAAGGGCAGCACGCCCGACAAGTCCGGCAGCAGGCCAGCTGCCCAGGAGTGCCCCACCAGCCCCCTCCCAGGTGTGCAGGAGGACACCCAGAGGCCCGGTACGGCAGCCCAGGAGGGCCCAGCAAGCCAACGGACAGATGGGCAGGAAGGCCCCGCCAGCCACATGTCAGGTGGCGAGTGACACCCATGCCTGGGCCGGAACCGCTGAACTGGGCCCTTTCACTCAAGCACCGCTGAACTGGGCACCGCCGTCTCAAGCACCGCTGAACTGGGCCCTTTCAAACAAGCACCGCTGAACTGGGCACCGCCGTCTCAAGCACCGCTGAACTGGGCCCTTTCAAACAAGCACCGCTGAACTGGGCACTGCCGTCTCAAGCACCGCTGAACTGGGCCCTTTCAAACAAGCACCGCCGTCTCAAGCACCGCCGTCTCAAGCACCGCTGAACTGGGCCCTTTCAAACAAGCACCGCCGTCTCAAGCACCGCCGTCTCAAGCACCGCTGAACTGGGCCCTTTCAAACAAGCACCGCTGAACTGGGCACCGCCGTCTCAAGCACCGCTGAACTGGGCCCTTTCAAACAAGCACCGCCGTCTCAAGCACCGCCGTCTCAAGCACCGCTGAACTGGGCCCTTTCAAACAAGCACCGCTGAACTGGGCACCGCCGTCTCAAGCACCGCTGAACTGGGCCCTTTCAAACAAGCACCGCTGAACAGGGCACCGCCGTCTCAAGCACCGCTGAACTGGGCCCTTTCAAACAAGCACCGCTGAACTGGGCACCGCCGTCTCAAGCACCGCTGAATTGGGCCCTTTCAAACAAGCACCACCGTCTCAAGCAACGCCGTCTCAAGCACCGCTGAACTGGGCCCTTTCAAACAAGCACCGCTGAACTGGGCACCGCTGAACTGGGCCCTTTCAAACAAGCACCGCTGAACTGGGCACCGCCGTCTCAAGCACCGCTGAACTGGGCACCGCCGTCTCAAGCACCGCTGAACTGGGCCCTTTCAAACAAGCACCGCTGAACTGGGCACCGCCGTCTCAAGCACCGCTGAACTGGGCCCTTTCAAACAAGCATCGCCGTCTCAAGCACCGCCGTCTCAAGCACCGCTGAACTGGGCCCTTTCAAACAAGCACCGATGAACTGGGCACCGCCGTCTCAAGCACCGCTGAACTGGGCCCTTCCTGTCAAGCACCGCTCCGCTGGGCACCGCCGTGTCAAGCACCGCTCCGCTGGGCCCTTCCTGTCAAGCACCGCTCCGCTGGGCCCTTCCTGTCAAGCACCGCTCCGCTGGCCCCTTCATCTCAAGCACCGCTCCGCTGGGCCCTTCATCTCAAGCACCGCTCCGCTGGGCACCGCCGTCTCTGAACTGCTCTGCTGGGCCCTTCATCTCAAGCACCGCTCCGCTGGGCCCTTCCTGTCAAGCACCGCTCCGCTGGGCACCGCCGTCTCTGAACTGCTCTGCTGGGCCCTTCATCTCATGCACCGCTGGCCCATTGGCAGGGCCGGTTCTGTGTCGAGCAGGGCTTCACGAAGCACTCTGGCCACCATGCCTCCTCCATGACCAGTGGAGTCTGTAATCCACCTGATGGACTGTGGCTTTGCACTTCCCAGGATACAGCAGTGGGCAACCCACCCACTGTAGAGACTTGAGAGACAGTGGCTTTGCACTCCCCAGGATGGTCCAGTGGGCAACCCACCCACTGTAGAGACTTTAGAGACAGTGCCTTTGCACTCCCCAGGATGGTCCAGTGGGCAACCCACCCACTGTAGAGACGTGAGAGACTGTGGCTTTGCACTCCCCAGGATGGTACAGTGGGCATGGAGGCCCCTCGTGGATCTGGCGTCGTGGACTCATGTGGCTGAGGTGCCCCCCCTTCCCTTCCCCCTGAGGTGCCTGTAGTTTTCTCATCTGATGCCCCAGCAGTGTTCTCTCCAATGGAATCTGGTCTCGTGTGTGGGCTTTGCCCATGTGTTTGTGCACATTGGCCCACGAACGATGGAACTTTGCCAAAATGTGCAGGACTTATAGCCTATGTATATATTTTTAATTATGTTCTTTATTTGATATATATATTTCATATTTCATATTTCACATTACTTCATTTGAGCTATAATATACTTCTATTTTAATGATCATTTTATTTTGTCTTTGCATTATTCCGGGGGGGTTGGGGGGTGTCACTCTGACTTGTTGCTCTGCATTGGTGTGTAGGGATTTGGGGTTGGGGGGTGGGGGGGGGTGTATCGCGTATGTGTGTGCCCGTAACCTTTCCTCCTCCCCCCTCCCCTGTGTCGTAGGTGCAGTACTCACCGTTGTCATCTGCGCCGGTGTTCGTGCTCCTGGTAGAAGAGCAGGTAGACAATAGCTGGTAGAATGTTTAATTCGGGTTCCATGCTGTCCAGATTCCTCGTGGAGTGTATAGAGGTGAGCGTTTTCCCGTTCATAGTCTGTTTCTGCCGTGTTTTTATCGGCGGGGCTCCCGCCCCGGAAAAGGTGGCGGATTGGTGAGTTGTGATAGGGTGGGCGGTACATTGTCTGCCGCCTGCCTGTTGGCGGTGACCGCCGCGCTGTTTGTTTGTCCCGCCCTGGCGGTCGGAGTGTTAAAGTGGCGGGCTGTGTTGGCGGTTCCCGCCAGGGTCAGAATTCCATTTTTTTGACCGCCTGCCTGTTGGCGGGTTGGCCGCCGCTTTATCACCGACCGCCAGGGTTGGAATGACCCCCTTTGTCTCTAGTCCCTCTTTTATTTATTTTTTCCAAAACAATTTGGTCTTATTTATATCCTCAGCCTTTAAGTTTATTCAATAGTTTCCTTTTTAACTTCATTGGTCCTTATGTAATTAGGACGCTTATCTTTTTACAAAATGGCACCACCGACTAACCATATGTAATGGCCCCGCCGTCACTCGATTGAGCCTAACTGATTTCTAGTCCTTTTTCAGTGTTCGCGTTCTAAACACTGAGGTAGGACTACCTTCAGCATACAAAAGATGGTGTGTTCTTCCGGCGAGTCCCTCAAAAAGAGGCGATGGACGCGTCAGGATTGTAAAAATTGTTTGACACCGTAAAAACAGGTGAGAACTTTGCCATCAACTATAGACCTGTAATGTAATGCTTAATCGGGACTTGTTCGATCACTTGCACCTCTTCGGAAATATTCGTACGGGTTACCGGCTATCAATACTGTTCCCTAATGGGTAAACTCGCCTTCCTAGACCCTCCCCAATAAGGGGTAGTTAACCCCACTAAACACATTTTTGGCCTTTCCCCTTTGACTAGGAATCGAATATAGTGATGTTGATCTTATCCTTAGAATATGATTTTAATCTTGAAGCCTCTTTTGCTGATGTTATTTTCAACATGATGGGTATACATCAGACATTGAGAATTAATCTGCCAGCATTGTTATCTCTGCCTGTCTGTAGAGTTAATGCCACACACTTTATATGTTTTCCATATATTTCATGTACAGATTCTCTATAACAACTGTGGCAATCTGGCTGAAGAATTATGCTTTCAAATAACATGGTATGTAACTATTACCTGTAAAATTCTGGACTATAATTTGCCCACACTCCTATCCCTCTTTTTCTTTTGCATGACATTAATTAGCACTACCACATAGTTTTCAAGTATTCTAGTGCCAGCAAAAACTCACATTATTAAAAACACCCATTTAAACTACCGATATATCCTCCTTTCTTCTTTCCTATTTTAGCTAAACTCTTGTAGTATGGAATAACTCCTAGTACCTTCAGTGCACCTTCTACTTAATATTGAACACCATGAATGGATCTATGTTTCACTACCGGATGGTACTATCTCTCCCTTATAGTACCTTCTATATGGGGTACTATTCTCCCCGAAATTGAGCACAGTAAGTGAGGTGCATGACCCTCCTCCACGCATCTTGGGTTTTCACCCTTTGGTGTCCTTTTCCTCTACACTGAGTATTATCCTCAGCCTTATATTTCTTCTTTTTTGCAGTCTTGAGAAAGCCCTGGCGCATACGCAGTGTGGGGCAAAACACGTGTTGGCTGGAATTGGCTGAAACTTTGTGACTCATTTTTGGAATTCTCCACTTTTCAGCAATACATTTTTTTTGAACTGGGAACAAAATATCCCTCTTTGCAGTTTTTGTATATGAACCATATTTTATATTGCAATTAACTGCTTGAAAAGTCATGTTCTTATAGTGGGGCCTTACCAATCAATTAGTAGCGTACTTTCAAATAGGAGGACTAGGGTCCATGTCCTCCGGTCTAAGCTTCCACATCTAAGGCAAACAGGCATTCTAAACAGGGAGTTATCTTGTCTCGACCCTCTTATCTTTGATGTGATACAAGATTGGTTATAAACTGTTTTATTTTGAGTAAATAATAGCAAGAAAACACCAGCCTCATGAGTGTCCTTCTCTCTCCTCTCCGATCTCTACCCGTCCTGGAATGCGGGAAAAGATTCCATACTCCAGCCTGGCTCAAGACACAGAGACAAATGAGCATGAGGTGTAGCAAGACAAGAAGGACATACCAATAACCCTTCAGCTTGCCTCAGTTGTAGTTGGATGGAGCCTAAGAGCCTATAATGGCTGTACTCACTCTGACCAAGAATGGCACTCACATTCAGCAGGGAAACATATAAAAGTGTTATTGATTATCTGCTCATTGATGTAAGGCTGTGGCCTTTTATTGATGAAGACTAATAATTGAGTTGAGTGTAATCATAACTCTCTAAAAAACTCTGACTATATTCTTTTATGATGACGTCTTCAGCGCAGCATCAGCCTTTCACCACACAGAAGTACCTATGCCCTTGATAGCCAACACTACAGGTGGGTTTCATGACCCCATATGCTTTCTGATTGTAGGGTCTACTCTGAGATCTACCATCGGTATGTTGACTACTTGTCTGTTTATGTAGGTTGTCCCGATGTTGAAAGTCCCATTTTGAAAGTCATGAAAGTATTTTTAGTAAATTGTGGGGCTGCTTTTATAAAAAAGGACACACATAAGCATTTATGGCAAAAACGAGGTTTAACTGTGGCTATAAAATAGCCAAGCGTTCATTATTATTGGCAGTTCAGAAGCTCTCTTGCCAGGGAATCACAAAGGCAGACGCAAATACAAAATGGCGGTTGTGAAGGCTAAGAATGACTGGGACGATACAAACTGGCAAGACTTATTATATGCAACTTACACTAATAACAAGAAAGCTCTTTAGCATATAATCTCACGTGGTAGCCCGAATAGCCCAAATTATTTTTCTCACCGTATTCAACCTGATATGTTGGTTTCACATTTCTCTTCCCTATAAGCCTGAGCTGGTATTTCTGATTCGTCCTTAGGCCTTAGCTCCACCATAGGCACTCTTAGTACAAATACAACTGCAGCTATTATATCTGACACCCTTGATGCCATAAATTGCCTTAAACTAGCAAAGGCACCTGGTCCAGACAAGATTCCGGGGATCTCTATAAACCTGAGTCTCTAGTTTGGTCCAGTTACATTAACCGTTTATCAAATGCTATTGCAGGTGGTGGAGACATTTCTGAAACCTGGAGGAGTGCTGAAGTTATTCCAATGTATAAGAGGGGAGATACTGGTAATCCTTGAAACTACAGATGCATTAGACTCATAGATAACCTCCCAAAGACTTTTAATAGGAAGGTTTTTGACAAGCTGTTAAACTTGGTAGATAAACACCATAAGTTGTTTTCACTCCAAGCTGGTTTCTGCACAAAAATCAGCACCTTTAATCAAATGTTAAAATTTTCAGTTTTGTACTGGAAATATGTGCTGCTTAACAAACAAAGCTTGTATATAGCCTTTGTTGACTTAAGCACTGTGTTTGGTCTTGTCCCATGGAACAAATTATGGATATCCTGCAAATTATGGAGTGTCCTGGGTTAAATGACCGCCCAGCTAACTTGATGAATCTCATTGCGCATCTACATGAAAACAGCTATGCACAGGTACGCTAGGGGGATGAGGGGGAACCTAGTGATTGCATCCCTATACAGCGAGGTGTCCGCAACTGGTGTGTTTTATCGCCTATTTTGTTTTCTCTTTACATAAATGATGTGGCCAGTGATTTATTGGAATGTTTGAATGATTCACAGATATCCTGCATAGTGCATGGCAGAGTGGCAAGTTATAGTTAGTATTGGCTACTTAACAAGTTGTAAAGAGTGTGTAATAAGGTCTGCCATTTAAATTATCTTGAAGGTGGTAGAAAAATTGTAAATGAAAGTTCTAAGTATAACTTTTTTTTAAATGTTGAAGTTTGTGTAGTTTAAACTTGGTTTGTTTAAGGAAAATACATTTTCCTAACTATAACTAAGCTTTGACCTTTGTTTTTTCATTATATTTACATTTATATGTACATATACACACACACACACATATTTATATATATTAAGAAAACTGCAACAAGATAAAGGCACGCACTCAGGAGGAGACTTGAGTGTCTTTACTTCACCAACCAGCAACCCCTGCAACACATTTTGGCCATGACTCCCTTGATCACGCATAGGGAGATTGACAACACCAACCATATTTAAACACCAGTGTGAAATCGTGAACATCAAAAAGGGACACCCATAATAACCAGACAATTGTCAAAAGGTGTTGGACATCTTGAAATGGAAAAGAGCATACATTGTAGTAATGCATAATACTACTGTGTACAGAAACAAGTACCAGGGAACCATCATAATATAGACAAAAGTACGCTATTGCAAAGTAAAAGTTCAAAGTATCTGAAAAATATATTATAAAAAATGTAGGAAGTACTGTTTTCAAGAACTTTCTCAATCAAATACCATCAATCTGCACATGCAAATATTGAAGAAATAGAGAAACAATATGTACACATGTAAATCATGTTGTTTTAAGCAGGTTGTATCTGAAGGATTGTGGCGTGCATGAAAATCAAGCCCCAGTGGGCATTTACACAAAGCACCTAAAACAGTACATTATAATGATATTTGACATCTAAATCACAAATAAGTCCTCAGTGGGCATAGTGGTCCCTCTAAAATTGAAAAAAAAAACTAGAAATGTGAAAAATGCAAGCCCAAAATCTAGTGACATTAGTGATGATGGGATGGAAGATAGAGTAGGGTGCCCCATCATGGACGTCCTCTCGTCACCAGCCAAGAGAGACAAGAGTCCCTTCCTACACTCCTTGAAAATTAAAAACAGAAAATTTTAACAAGGCAGAAACAGAGACCTCACAAACACAATCAGGGAAATACCCAGATGGAACTATCCATCCAAGTATACCTGTAACTCCTCATCATGATTCAGACCACTGGGGGATTTTGTATTCAGTTCCAATATACATCTAGATTCCATTCTCCTTAACCTCTCCAACCTGTTACCACTTCTACTTTCAGGGGCTATATCTTCAGAAGCAAATAATTTAAGGTGCTTCCGACTGCTATAATGGTGTGATTCAAAGTGTCTAGCCACAGGATAATATCTGCCTTTGTTGGTAATTGGTCTGAGGTGTTCTAGTATCCTTTTGCATATAGGATGTATTTCCATGTATCTTAAGCCACATGGATATTCCAAGACATAGACCTCAAAAGTGGTACTGCAAGTAATAAATCGTGTGATCTGCCAACATTTGTTAGTTAGGGGTACTCTAATACACTTCACATTGGAGGAAGATTTGCAGGCCTTGTAATTCCCACAGACATAGAAGCCCCTCAGACCTTTTTATAAAGTATTTTGCAATTTGTACAGCAAAGGCTTTAAGCATTGGATTTAGCTAGTGCCATCTATGCCAAGCTGGAAAATGAAAAAAGCACTTTACCATTCCAGGCACAGTATTACAGTTTTGGATTGATCAAATGCTATCCAAGACAACCTGGAAGGAATAAAAGCAACCGCTGACACTGGTTTTGTATGTGGCCAACTCCCTGCATACATCCAACCCCTTGCTGTGGGTCTGTGAGTCAGTGTGTGTGTGGTTCTGTAGTTCTGTGAGTGGGTGTGTGAGTGGCTGTATGGATGTGTGAGTCGTTGTATGGTTGTATAAGTGGGTGGGTGAGTGGGTGTATGAGTGACTGTGTGGGTCTGTGAGTAGGTGTACGAGTGGTTTTGTTGGTCTGTGACTGGGTGTGTTAGTGGCTGTATGGGTGTGTGAGTGGTTATATGTGTGTGTTTGTTGTTTGATTGGATGTATGAGTCTTTGTGTGCATGACTGTGTGGGTCTGCAAGAGGGTATGTGGGTGTGGGCACAGGTGTGTGAGTGAATGTGTGAGTGGGGTTGTGAGTGTATTTTTTATTAATTGGGCTCTAGATATGCAGATCCTTCAAGGCTTCACACTGGGGGGCGCTGAGTGCTGTGGAGGATCTGTGATTTCTCAGGTGCCTCGAATAAATGATGGGCAATTTCTAGCCCATAAGGGGTTCTCACAAACCCTTCCATCAGTCCTATGGCTTTAGGGTACCTCAACCCTGACCCCTTTGATCACTTTTCAGTTTTATTAACTCCCCCCATCCCTCCCACCCCGGGACTGAGATATTATCTCTGTATAAGCCGTTAAATATGAATTTTTTGTACAGTTTTCTAGTGATGGTTTTTAATGTACCAATTGGCATTAATAGTGAGTGTTTTATTTTTAATGTTGAGTGCACTTAACTGTATTTTGTGTAACACTATTTAAGTGATTATTAAAGTAATGCCTAAAATATTCTATATAAAATATTCGGTAGAAAATTGTAGAACAATCGCCCTCGTTATGGCAATAGTTTTGGATGTTTTGACAAGGCTATTTTAATGTATTTTTGTCTGTTGAACAATGCTAATAATATATCATTTGAATGATGAATTGAAGAACTGAAATTTAAGTTAAATTGAAGCAATTATAGGATTTGATTATGATGCCGATGTATAATGAAGTAAGGCGATCTAATGAATATAAATAGCAACACAAAATGGCGGCCAACAGGCCGATGAAGGCAGTTGTGCCGAAACACGTTCCTGTTGGGATTGTTCATTAAATTGGTGAATACATGCTCTGGAGTGCTGTTTCTTCTTAAATAAGACAGAGGAAAGTGTTTATTTATAGAATGCGGTGGCGCGCGTTCATGTAGCATCACCACCGGCGATTAGGAGCGGAGCGACCACGCCGAAGGAGAGTGTTCATATATATATATATATATATATATATATATATATATATATATATATATATATATATATATAAATATATATATATTAAACTGTACAGTTATAGTTAGGTCAGTGTTTCCATAGGAAATGCCTTTTTTGTTTTGCTAATAGCTTTGGGGCCGTCTTCATGAAACTTAAAAAAATAAAGTGCTCCTTTTTACCATTTTGTGAATAGGAAGTTCTGGGATGTTCTGTTATACTTCGGACAAGAAAAAGGTGGGGGGGGGGCCCAAAAGGCAAAATACCCTTGCATTTTCCATAAGCATTTTAAAAAGCGCTACCCAAAAAACTGCTGATCAGAGTTGTACTATATTTGTCAAGAAGCTACATCTGGGTCCACAGATTGTGCTTTGTCTGATTTGGTGTAAATTCCTTGAGTAGGTTTTGAGAAATTAAGGTTGAAAATGTATAGAAATCTGGACAGTTGGTGTCCAGATGTGCTCTGATTGGCCAATTTAAAGAAGACTATTCAATCCTGAAAAATGTAGTTTGGCAGCCATTACAAGACTCAGGGACGTGGTCCCTATGTCTGGTAAACAAATAAATGTAATAGGGCAGTGTGAGTTCAACTAGACCTCAAAGGGCATGTGGAGGGCTCAAAGGGACCTCCCTTTATTGGCGGGCCACAACAACAACAATATGCTGTAGCAGCCATTCCAGGACTCTGGGATATGAACCCATTGGAATGTATTGCAGTGAATAGCAGGTTTTGAGGGTCACAAAAAGGGGCAAGTATAAAGGGTGATAAGTTTTGGTTACAATGTCAATCAAAGGTTGGTGGAACAGTACTAAGTTTAGGATTTGTAGTGCATGCTAAAGTGATTTTACACTGTGAAAAATGCTGTCCTTCTGCTGGGATTTAATGAATGAGAAAATTGTTTTCTTTCATGATTTTCTCACAGAGGTTATGAAAGGTGGTCCAGAAGCTAAATGGAGAGCATATTTTCCATAAATTCACACTATCTTCTTCACCCATATATGTACTTCCAACAGCAGCACCGCTTGTCAGCCAATGTTCTACTGCAGCCTCCCAGAGTGTTCTAAAGAACATTTAGGGCACTAACAGTCTTACTTATGACACAAGTGTGGCACACCTGAAGCAATCTTGATTGAATCATACTGGTAAAACCTAAAATATTCCATTTAAAAAGGAACAAAACTAGGGGGATAATTGTTTCATACAGGCTATGCAGCAAAATTAGGATACATGTTAAATGAGGTCTCAAATATATTCTACATCTATTTCTTTCAAATATTCTGACATGCAGACTGAAGCATGCATTTTCAACATCAGCAGCAGACTGCCAGTTAACTCCCTGGTGACCAACAGACGGTTTACCACAGTGTTCTGATGAGCAAATAGAGTGGTAACATAGTGAATCTATGACAAAAGTGTGGCACATCTGAATGCCATCTTATTGGAATCGAAGTAGATAACCTAAAGCATTTTTACAGGGGTTGCTGTAGTAAATGAGAAATTGGAGAACTTCATAACAAAAATGTCCAACGGAGAAAAAAAAGTCCAAATGTACCCAAATATCACCCAAACATAGCTCAAGATTAGCCCAATGGCAGAAATGTGCAAAACACTTAATTAAGTTTTATATTGCGTACAAGGGACCCAAAGGTATTATTGTGCTTTACATGAGGATCGGTTACGTTACACAATTACACATTCATTTTGGTTTTGAGCACAGTAAAATTAAGTGGTTTGCCCAGAGTCAAAGGAGGTTGAGCCAACACCGAAACTCAAAACAGGCTCCCCAATTTCAAAGTCAACAGCTTTTGCCATAACACTGCATCCTCTCCCCTAAGTGCAACAAATAACCAAGTTAACAACTGGATAAAAAAACATAAAGTTAGCAAATAATTTTAAAATACTTTGTTGCTATTTGAGAACCCAGAAAATGTGTCCTTGTTTTAGTTTTTTAGAGCACTAACCATAACTTCTATGAGAAAAAGACCCTTTCGTTTTTATTATTTTTAAAACAAATGCTTTAGTTTTTACAGTTTTGATTCCATCACGATGATTTCAAGTGTGCCACACTTTTGTAACAAATATAGAGTGTTAGCAATCTAGTTGCTCTTTAGAACACTGTGAGGAGGCAGAGCTCAAGGGCATGGTCTCGGCCGATTGAGAGCAGGGAGGAGGGTGCAGAGGCAGCACCTCGAACATGGAAGCCAGGACAAAAGGGGGCATGGGCAGCAAACCAACCATGTAAGATAGGCAAAAGAGGCTAAGGCAACATATCAAACCATTGAGGGCAGAAGGGAGAGGCCGTATTAGTATAACCGTAGATACAAACAAACTCAATTCAGGCAGGAGGCTCACGATTTTTTTCAAACCCAAAAGACCTTTCTGTTAGCTGTCTCCTCCATAAAATCTTCTTTTTTAATGTAAGTCAATGGGCAATATCAGTTCCCCCAATTTTTTCTTTTTCAAAATCTCTCTCTTACCAAGTTCAAAATGTTGGCATGTATGGTGCAATGGGCCATGGAGGGCAGGAGGAATGGCGTAAGGCAAGGATTCAGCCAATAGAGGTCACGGAAGGTGGCAGGGGCACCAAACTAGCCTTACAAGGCAGACACTATGGGTTGGAGCAGCACAATCCATTACACAGGGCAATTCAGAGGGCAGTGCAGCACAACAGACCATGGAAAGCAATAGGAAGGGGACAAGGCCATGCACATAGACAACAGTGGTCAGGGGAAGGAGACAAGGGCAGCAAGCTGACCGTATATGACAGGCAGGATGTGTCATTTTGGCGCAACAAACCATGGAGGGCAGAAAGCTGGTGGCAGGGGCACACCAATGGACCATGGAAGGCTGGAGGGTGGGGATAGACACCTGCACATGGACAGCAATGAACATGGGGCAAAGGGACAGGAGCAGGAGGCAGACCATGCACGCCAGGGAAGATGAGCACAGGAAGCACAACACACTATGAAGGGCAAGAGGGAGCCAATACAGGCATAAACATGGATAACGAAGGGAAGGTAGTGAGGGTTCAGGACAAGTAAGATGACCACAGAGGGCAGGTGGGAAGGCATTGACAGCACAGAAGATCATGCATGGATGTGGGAAGGTTAATGTAAGCGAAATGGCCATGGGGCTAAGAGGGAGGGGGGCAAGCGCATGCATTAAGGACCATGGAGGACTTAAGGGAGGGGGAGGTGCTGGACATAGACAAGAGAGGGCAGGGAGGAAGTTGGTGGGGCAGCAGGCTACCTGCTCAGGACAGGAGGGAAGGGCAGTGTCAGAACAACAGCTACATGAGCTACACAAGCCATAAAGAAGGGGCGAAGGCATGTATTTGGACAATGACAGGCAAGGGGGAGAGGGGCAGTACAACAGACAATTCCAAACCAGGCCCTGTTTCCAATCCCTCCCACTGTGCATTGCAATGGGCATCCTACTCTAAATTGAAAAAAACAAAGGTTAAAGTGACATTATAGTAAAGAATTGTAAGATTTTCTAACTTTACATTTAGAAAATGTCACATAAAACATGCCATTTGAATCTAACGAAACTACTGAAAATCACCAGTTATAATAATCTCAATTAACAATTACCCATGCCTTAAAGTAACTATGACTTGCGCTCTGTCATGCACTGCTTTTACCCTTGCCTATTAAATCACTATGCCAAATTCGTTCACCACATTTATAATATCCCTAATCACATCTTACTTTGCATCATTGTTGACAATACTGTGCATGGCAAGGCGCAGCAGAGGATTGGCTTTCCGTATGGTACTAAAATATTATTTTACGTTTAAAAAACAACCTAGAAATGTACTAAAAACCCAAAGGTTAAAGTAACATTATAGTTAGGTGACATGTTCAGTAACAACATAACATTTTAAGCTGGAAAAACCCAGTACATGACTAGTTACAGTTATAGTTATCTCAAGTAACTATAACTCGTGCCTTAAGGTACCAATAACTCACACCACACATTACCTTAACCTTTGTATTTTTCAGTGACTCTATATCTATCTATCTATCTATCTATCTATCTATCTATCTATCTATCTATCTATCTATCTATCTATCTAGCTATCTATCCATACATATATACATATATATAAATGTATTATATATATATATATATATATATATATATATATATATATATATATATATATATATATACACACACACATATATATCTATATATATATACACACACTTACATTCAAAAGATATACATATGTCAAGGACTGGTCTTTCAGTGAAGACCTTTGTACAGGGTGAAGGCTGTGCTGAGTAGGGTTTGATGAGGAATTGGATTCTCTGTGATGACCTCTCAACACAGAAAACGCTGTGCACAGTAGGGTTTGGAGAGGGACTGGCTTCTGTGTGAAGACCTCTTTACAGGATGAAGGCTGTGTGTAGTAGGTTTTGGTGAGGAATTGGACTTAAGAGAAGACCGCTGTATCTGCCTCTGAAGACCTATCCACAGGATGAAGACTGTGCATACTAGGATTTTGTGGTACTTACCTCTCCATGAAGACCTCTGTACAGGTTGAAGGCTGTGTGTGGTAGAGTTTGTTAAGGGACTGGCCTCTTTGTGAAGATCTCAGTACAGGATGAAGGCTGTGCGTAGTAGGATTTGGTGGGAGACTGACCTCTCAGTGAAGAACTCTGTACAAGGTGAAGGCGGGGATAAGTGAGAAAGTGCCCATGTAATGGGGTTTCCATGCATTAAGGGACTAGCCTCTCCTTTAAGACCTCTGTACAGGGTTAAGACTGTCCATATTAGGGTTTGGTAAGAGACTGGACTTTTTGTGAAGATATTTCTACAAGGTGATAGCTGTGCTTAGTAGGGCTTGGTGAAGGACTGGCCTCTCCTTGAAGACCTCTCTGCAGGGTTCAGGCTGTGTGTAATGGGGTATGTTGAAGCACTGGCTTCTTTGTGAACACCACTATGCAGGATGAAGGCTGTGTGCATTAGGGTTTGGTGAGGTACTGGCCTCTTTGTGAACACCACTATGTAGGGTGTAGGCTGTGCACAGTATGGTTTGGTGAGCTATTGAATTCTCCATGAAGACCTTGCACAGAGAAAAGGCTATGTACAGTAGGGTTTGGGTCAGGGATATGCTTCTCCACGTAAACCTATATACAGAGCGAAGGCTGTGCATATTAGGGTTTAGTGAGGGACTAGCCTCTCCATGAAGACCACTGTGCAGCTTGAAGGCTGTGTGTATATGGGCTTGGTCCTCTGTACAGGTCGAAGACTGTGTGCTGTGAGTTTTGTGAGAAACTGGCATTGTGCAGCCAAGCTCTGCACCCACTCCCTGGCAGATGACCAACCCAATGGACACTCACTCCTTTTTTTTTAATTTCTTCCTGATCCTGCTGGAGTCCCATGGGAGTCCAGGGTCACACTGGCTATCTATAGACTCCTGCTAGAATAAAGAGGTTGAACTAACTCAGCAGGACTCCTGCAGGATCACAGCGTCTCCTCCAAATATTTTTTATAACTTTTACCCCGTAGGGGTTTCTCTGGGACCCTCCTCCACACACACACTAGGCACAGGAGTCAGGGAACCACCATCTTGGCCCCTTACATTTTATTTTTTAACATTTTTCAGGCCACAGAGAGCGAGTCCCTGAGTACCGTAATGATGGACGCAACATTTTTTTTTTTTTGCTGTGGCCTATAAATTATAGCACAAGCTCTCCCAAGAGCATTTCACTATCACAGGAGCTAGATGACCAACAGTGTCCTGCGGGATCAACTTTTGATAAATCTATCAATTTGGAACCTTAATTTCTCAAAAGCTACTAAATAGATTTCTGGTGTAATTCTGTTGAGCTATTCTTTCTGTATTTTTGTCTAATTTTGCCTATGAAAATTGCATGGGAAAACCATTTGCCACAACCCTTTTCCTCAGACCCTACTTGACAGATCATCACAAAACTCTTCAGGAAGAAACTCATGTGAATTAACTTTTTTGTTGGGTATTTTTTTGAAGATTCATCAAACAGCACCAAACTTAGTAGCAAAAAAATGCTAGACAGAGGGATTAGATAGATAGATAGATAGATAGATAGATAGATAGATAGATAGATAGATAGATAGATAGATAGATAAATATGTTATGCTAATTTAATTTCAAATCAGCCACAAATCAACCCAGGGAGGATATCTCAGAGCTCGGGCAAATCACAGGCATGAGAGAGGCTGAGTTAAAACAGCACTGTCTTGAGCAGCTCTCTGAACTTGTTGTGGTCTGTGCATGCACAGATGTGATAAAGCAGTTCATTCCTGGAGGAGGGCCTCTAATATGATAAAGACCTACCCTCTACTCTTGACCTTCTGACGCTCAGGACAGTGAGCAAGTGTATATCAATGGATCTCAAAAGCATTGCTGGACAGTAGTGTTTGAGCTTCTGGTAGAAGTACCTTGGGCCTTTCCTCATTAGTGGCATGTGAGTAAGGCAGCAGATTTTAAAGACTATTCTTTTTCTTATAGCCAACCAAAGTAAGGTTCTCCAACGAGGTGTGGAGGTGGCGCCTCGGAAATATTGCAAATGAGATGGGCTGCTGTGTTATGCACAACTTTGTAGGAAAGTACCATCTTGCCTGGCTTGTTACCCCTATATTTACTGTATGTATGTTTGTTTTTTGCCTTTGTTACTGGGATCCTGCTAGCCAGGACCCCAGTGCTCATAAAGTATGCCCTGTATGTGTTCCCTGCGTGGTGCCTAACTGTATCACTGAGGCTCTGCTAATCAGAACCTCAGTGTTTATGCTCTCTCTGCTTTTAAAATTGTCACTGCAGGCTAGTGACTAACTTTACCAATTCTGATTGGCACACTGGAACACCCTTATAATTCCCTAGTATATGGTACCTAGGGCTGCAGCATTTCTTTTGCCACTCACAGGGAGCTCAGACAATTCTTACACAGGACTGCCACTGCAGCTTGAGTGAAATAACGTCAACGTTATTTCACAGCCATTTTACACTGCACTTAAGTAACTTATAAGTCACCTAAATGTCTAACCCTCACTTAGTGAAGGTTAGGTGCAAAGTTACTAAGTGTGTGGGCACCCTGGCACTAGCCAAGGTGCCCCCACATTGTTCAGGGCAAATTCCCCGGACTTTGTGATTGCGGGCACACCATTATACGCGTGCACTACATATAGGTCAACACCTATATGTAGCGTCACAATGGTAACTCCGAACATAGCCATGTAACATGTCTAGGATCATGGAATTGTCACCCAATACCATTCTGGTATTGGGGGGACAATTCCATGCATCCCCGGGTCTCCAGCATAGAGCCTGGGTACTGCCAAACTAACTTTCCGGGGTTTTCTCTGCAGCTACCGCTGCTGCCAACCCTCAGACAGGTTTCTGCCCCCCTGGGACCTGGGTAGCCCAGGAAGGCAGGACAAAGGATTTCCTCTGCCCTTTGGAAATAGGTGTGAAGGGCCTGGGAGGAGTAGCCTCTCCTGGCCTCTGGAAATGCTTTGAAGGGCACAGATGGTGCCCTCCTTGCATAGGCCAGTCTACACCGGTTTAGGGCACCCCTAGTCCCTGCTCTGGCGTGAAACTGGACAAAGGAAAGGGGAGTGACCACTCCCCTGTCCATCACCACCCCAGAGGTGGTGCCCAGAGCTCCTCCAGTGTGTCTCAGACCTCTGCCATCTTGTTTTCAGAGGTGTGGGGGCACTCTGGAGGCTTTTGAGTGGCCAGTGCCAGCAGGCGATGTCAGAGACCCCTCCTGATAGGTGCATACCTGACTAGGTGGCCAATCCTCCTCTGAGGGCTATTTAGGGTCTCTGCAATGGGTTTTTCCTCAGATTACAAATTGCAAGAATTCATCAGGGTTCCTCTCCACTTCTCTCTTCAACTTCTGCCAAGGATCGACCGCTGAGTGCTCCGGCATGCCTGGAAAACTGCAACAAAGTAGCCAGAAGACTACCAGCGACATTGTGGCACCTAATCCTGCAGGCTTTCTCAACTGTTTCCTGGTGGTGCATGTTCTGGGGGCTGTCTGCCTTCACCCTGCACTGGAAGCCAAGAAGAAATCTCCCGTGGGTCGACGGAATCTTCCCCCTGCCAACACAGGCACCAAACTTCAGCTTCACCGGTACCCTCGGTCCCCTCTCATCCTGACGAGCATGGCCCCTGGAACACAGGTGGTGGACCCAAGTGACCCAGACTGTCCAGTGGTCCAACTGTCTAAATTTGGAGGAGGTGAGTCCTTGCCTCCCCTCCCCAGGCAGTCATCCTATGCACAGTGTGATCTACAGCTACAAGGGCTTCTGTGCACATTTCCAAGAAATCCTTTATGCACAGCTGAGCCTATGTCCCCAGCACTCTGTCCTGTGATGCTCAGCTCTCTGAGTTGATCTCTGGTGTCTTGGGACCTCTCTTTGCAGTGTTGAGACGACCGCCATGTTCAGTCTACTTGAACCCATGTTCAAGGACTTCTGCGGGTGCTTCCTTCCTGTCCATGAGCTTTCTACATTGCTGAGGGCCCCCTCTGTCTCCTCTCCCAAGTGGAGACATCCTGGTCCTTCCTGGGCCCGGGCAGCACTCTTTTTCTCCAACTGCGACTCTTGCAGGTAACAAGGCTTGTTTGTGGTATTTTGCCAAGGAAACAATTCTGCATCCTCCAGCTCGCCGTGGGACATCTTCTGCATTAAGAAGAACTTCCTACCTTCTTTCATTGTTGCAAAACCTGCAGCTTCTTCCAACGAGAGGCAGCCATTTTGCACCTTCATCCGGGGTTTATTGGGCTCCTGCCCCCCTGGACACTTTAGCGACTCTTGAACTTGGTCCCCTTCATTTGCAGGTTTTCAGGTCCAGGAATCCGGCTTCAGTGCTTTGCAGTCTATTGTGATCCTTGCAAAATCCTCTATCATGACTTTAGTGTGTTTTACGAGAAATACTACTACTTTACTCCTACTTTCCAGGGTCTTGGGGTGAGGTCTCCTTTACACCCTTAGTGTTTTCTCACACTCCCAGCAATCCTCTACACACTACACTTGCATAGGGGTGCATTTGTGGTTTGCATTCCACTTTCTTAGTATATGGTTTGTGTTGCCCCTAGGCCTGGCAGCATCCCAATGTGTTTTACAGTGTTTGCACTACTTTCTGACTGTTATACTTACCTGATTTGGTTAGTTGTGTATATTTTGTGTATGTTACTTACCTCCTAAGGGAGTATATTCTCTGAGATATTTTTGGCACATTGTCACTAAACTAAAGTACTTTTATTTTTAGTAACTATGAGTATTGCCTTTATTATGATATAATACCTATATGAAATAAGTGGTATTGCATGAGCTTTGCATGTCTCCTAATTCAGCCTTGGCTGCTCTGGTATAGCTACCTCTATCAGCCTAAGCTGCTAGAAAACTACTACATTCTATTAATAAGGGATACCTGGACATGGCATAAGTTGTAAGTACCATTGGTACTCACTAATAGCCAGGTCAGCCTCCTACACCGATGCCCCTGCTCCTCTGCCAGATGATGTTAATGCACACATGGACAGGAGGACAGAAGAAAATAGGAGGGAGAGAGAGAAAGGGAGCACTGGGTCAATTACAGCACCAACACCACAGATGGCATACACATTACCATCAGACACAGGGATCAAGATTGAGCACTATGCCCCACACTGGCATTCCATTGGCTAGGTACCACAGCAAGATGAAAACCAACCACCGCCATCTGCACCCCTCCTGGGACCTACTATAAGCCCTGTCTGACATAGAATGCCACCTAGCTATTTAACAAGATTTTGCCAGGCAACAAAGATGGTTATTGCACACACTGTACTCACCCCATTGTGGCTGCTGTGCTGCCCTCAAGCGCCCATCCAGCTCTGGGTAGGCCACCGCCAGTATGGGGTCCATCAGGGGGGTCAGGTTCTGACAGGCACCCCTCTCTTGTTAGGAGGCCATCCCCAGCTGGGCCTCCGCGGTCATCCAATCCCAGTGTCTCAAGTCCTCCCACCTTTTCCTGCAGTGGGTGCTCTGCCTTCTATAGACCCCCAGGGTCCGCACATCCTTGCCGATGGCATGCCACAATCCCTTCTTCCACTGAAATGGCACTCACATCACCCGGAGCAATGCATGTACACCACCACCAGACATACCCCCACCCAAAAAACACACTGCCAGCAAACACATTTCCATGCAACCTTGTTGCATGCATCGTCCCCATGGTGTACTCACCTGTTGGTCTGGAGGCCCATACAGCTGTCCATAAAGAGGAAGGATGACATCCAACCAGGTGCTCCATTTCCTCTGAAATGAAGGCAGGGGTCCTTTCCCCTGTCACATGGGCCATGGTAGGTTCCAGACTCAGGTCACAGCAGCACACGCAGTGGAGGTGTTGTCCTGTGAAAAGTCAGGAATCAAGTGAGGTTATAGACAGAAAATGGCGGTCATGTCCGCAGAGGTGTACACCATCACAGCCACCGTTGATCCTCATTGGACACTGTACTCCATAGAGCCCCATGTAAGACAATGAGGAATAGCACAGTGGTGCAAGACCGCCTTTCGCCATGACACCCAATGCCGGTGGAGTTACATCACTTCCACCTGCCCCTACATACAGGACAGGCAGTCACCATTTCATGGTGGTGGTCAACATTCTGAAATTGAAAACTGCGTCATTGCTGTCAATTTTACATACATTGCCATTTACATTGTCCAATTACGTACAAGCTCAGTTACACTAAGGTGGTGGTTCCATTGTTCAGTTTGTCACTCCCTTCTCACTCTTGTGTCCCTTAGGTACCTACCAATGTGGAGGAATAGGAGGAGGAGGCAAGACCCCGTGTACAGACCCCTTGTGGACTTGGCTACACTGAAGGACAGGCACCTAAAGCTCACCTATAGACAGGACAGGGCGACAACCACAGAGCTGTGTGCTCAGTTGGAGCCAGACCTGATATCAGCTATCCTTCATCCCACTGGGATCCCCCTCTTGTGCAAGTTCTATCTGTGCTCCATTTCCTGGCAACTGGCGCTTTCCAAGTGATAGTAGGCTTAGCAGCAGGAATGTCACAGCCAATGTTCTCAATAGTGCTGGCAAAAGTTTTGTTCAAACACATGTGCAGCTACATCGCTTTCTCCCAAGTGGCAGATTTAGACACTGTGAAGGATGGATTCTATGCAAAGGGACATATTCCAAATATTATTGGGGCCACTGATGGAAAACATATTGCATATGTACCCCCCTGGCACAATTAATAGATGTTCCGAAATCAGAAGAGTTTCCACTCACTCAATATGCAAATGGTGTGCCTGGATGACCAGTACATCTCTCACGTCACTGCCAGGTATCCTGGGTCGGTGCATGACGCCTTCGTTTTGAGGAATAGCAGCATCCCAAATGTGATGGCACAACTACAGAGGCACAGGGTGTGGCTAAGAGGTGAGCCTGAGTCACCACCCAGTGTATGCCTTCAGGAGTCATCCCCCATACGTTGTGCCAGGCTAATGTTTGTACCTCAATTCTTGCAGGTGACTCTGGCTACCCTAACCTGTTGTGGTTCTTGATACCTGTGAGGAATGCCAGGCAGGGGCTGAGAATAGGTATACTGATGCTCATGGGTGAATTAGGAGGATAATTTAGCGAACCTTCCGGCTCCTGAAGGCCAGGTTCAGACGCCTCCATCTGATAGGTGGGTCCTCTGCAACTCCCCTGAGAATGGTCTGCCAGATAGTTGTTGTAAGATGCATGTTGCACAACCTGGCCATCAGATGACGTACCCTATCTGCAGGAGGAAGGGGGTGAAAATGCTCCTGTGGCAGCAGTGGATCCTCTGGACAGTGAGGATGAGGAGGCAGAGGATGAGGATGTGGACAACAGGACGTCAGTTATACGGCAGTACTTCCAATGTCACACACAGGTAGGACAGTGGAACTGACCATTACTCTGAATATTTATCTTTTCAGTGTGGCTGTAGTATGATGGCAGTCACTTCCTTTGCATCTCGAATGACTGACACCTATGCCTTCTCCTTTTGCAGATGTTGGTGTGGTTACAACTGTGTACTGATGTGATGACTACAGACAGCTGCAGGACATTATTTGTATGCAATCACAAAGTTCAGGACAATTGCACAAGATGAAATTGTTAATAATATTGCACATTTTCATCACATTAAACACTATCACTCCAGTTGTGTTTAAGGGTGTTTATTGTAGTGAAATATATAGAAGGAATGGTGCAATGTAATGGGGTGATGGTAGAGGTAAGTCCAGGGTATTGGTCCAGTTTGTTTGTAGCACAGGTCCAGTATCCAAGGAGGTATTAGGAAGGGGAGCAATGGCAGTTCAAAGTGGACAAGGTGACAGAGTGGAACACAAGGAGGGTCTCATTTCCTGGTGGTGGTCTTGGTCTTGGCAAGTGTCTCTGGCGTCTGTCTGGGTCGTAGGGACCGTTTGCAGGGTGGTTCACCTTCTGCCGGGGGAGGGGTGCTGGTGGCCTGTGGGTCCTGTGGCAGGGCCTCCTTTCCATTAGCTGCAGCAGATGTGGAGGGCTGTTCAATTGCCTGGCTAGTGGAAGGGGCCTGCTGGTGTGCTGTGTAGTCCCTCATGATGTTGGCCATATCAGTGAGCACCCCTGCTATGGAGAACATGGTGGTTTTGAGGGCCTGCAAATCTTTCCTGATCTCCTGGTGGTGTACCTCCTGCAGCCACTGGTTCTCCTGCATGATGTTTAACATCTGACCCATCTTGTCCTGGGATTGTTGGTAAGCCCCCAGGACATTGGTGAGTGCCTCATGGACAGTCGGTTCCCTGGGCCTTTCCTCCCCTGGCACACAGCTGTCCTCCGTGTGCCCCTGTCCCTCTGTGCCTGTGTCCTCTGAACGGTGTGCCCACTGCCACTGACCCCAGGACCCTGATTTTCTTGGCTGTGAGGTGTGGATTGGGGTCCCTATACAGGTGGGCAAACTTCTGATTGACATGTCCTGGGGTCAGAGGAGTGGGAACATTGGGTGGCTGCTGTGGTGTTGGATACTGAGGGGGGAGGCTCTGTGGTGGACTGGGTGTGGGCTGGGGTAGCCGATTGACCAGTGGTCCCTGATGGGCCAGGTAGTTCATCCAGATCCAGAGGCCCAGAGTTACTGTCATCACTGGGAGCATCTTCTGTTGGGGGACTGGGTACCTGTGGCACCTCCTTGCTGGACTTCTCTAGGTGCTGAGTTTTCAAACTTGTGCATGTCAGTTAGGTTTCTCATGGTGCCGACTGAGCAAAGGCTCAAAAGCACAGTTATCCACTTTGCAAAAAAATTGTAAATTTTGAGTCGGAGAATCTGATGTATCAATGTTGCATTTTGGACCATTTCCTGTTGCGGACCCTAGGCCTACCCACACAAGTGAGTTACCATTTGTATCGGTTGACTTGGGGCAATGCTGAGCGGAAGTAGGTTTATGACTCCCCTAGATTCCAGAACTTCCCATCCCAGGAATATGAGGAAAATGTGTGTTTTATTCAAAGTTTGAGGTTTGCAAAGAATTCAAGTTAAAAAAAACCTGGTGAGAGTCACACAAGTCACTCCACCTTGGATTTCCCCAGGTGTCTAGTGTTAAAATTTTTGCAAGCTTTCTACGTTTCCCAATGTGTCAGCTGAGCAAGAACTCAAGATCCACCACTACCCTCTTTGCAAAAACAGGGGCAGTTTTCAGTGGTAAAATGTGATGCACCCATGTTCATTTTGGCCCGTTTCCTGTCACAGGCACTAGGCCTGCCCATACAAGTTAGGTACCATTTGTATTGGGAGACTTGCAGAAATGCTGGATGGAAGAAAGTTTGTAGCTTCTCACAGATTATAGAAAACGTTTTTCCTATTTTTCCCACAAACCTTAGCTATATTTTGCCTATTTTCTTGGAACTCTCCAGAAAAGTCTACAAACTCTGGGTACTTTTAGACTTCACAGGATGTTCCAAAAAAAGGCCACAAATTTGGCATGGATGCCTTAAGAGTTAAAAGGTTATGGAGCCCTAAGAGTGAACTACATCAAATAGCCAAAGAACAGCTCATCAATTGGTGGGGGGCAGTTATGAGGTTAATTATGTTCTTCAGTGCTAGCAAGATTTTATTTTCATTCATTTTGAATAAAATATAAACTGTTTTCTTTTCTTGGGCATATAGCTTACTACCAAAATAAATGTGGATGCAGAGGTTGCTACACTTAAATATGACTAGTCTTTGTGCTGGAAATAATTATAACATTTATTCTGGAAGGTGTTATATTGCAAAAACACCTTCAAACATATTTTGGTGTAAAGCTGCCTCTAAATTGCCTGTTCTCATATATGAATACATTTTCTATTATCTACTGGCAAACTTACTGTGGAGACTATTGTGCTATGATTGCTGAGTTACTCTGTGTTGTTAAGAATAATTGTTGCTGTTCTACTATGTAGACTTCTATTAACCACATTCACATCTTCTCTAGCTGAATGGGAAGAGCCTGGAGAGAAAAGAACGTCAGCAATCATTGTAATTTTCTTTCAAATCTTCTCACCTAATTCCTCTTAAAAACATTAGAATATCACTCATTTGGTTTCTGATAAAATGGAGGGTAGCAAAAGTCAAGTTGTCTCTCATGCATCCTAGGCTATAGGGGCATTCCTAAAAATACTACCACTTCACGTTCAGTTAAAAGAGGCAAACAAGATTTTGACTCTCTTCCGAAATCTCCACCCATTCTAAGACTGCAAGACTTTACTGAGACTACAAGACTTTATTGAGGAAATCAAGACCTTGAAACTTTTTGTGGTAAAAACTAATACAACTATACAAGGGATTAAAAAGAGATGGTCTATTCTGGAAATAGTGTCTCTACCTTCAAACAGAGATTGAGCAATGTTGAAGGTATAGTCCTGGATGTTGACAATTTGGTTAAAGAAATAGAACTCAAAAGAGCCATGGAAGATCTGGAAAACAGAAATAGGAAGAACAATATGTGGCATTCCAGAAGGTTCTGAAGGCTATAATATGATTGCATTTTTCAAAAAGTAATTTCCACAATTGTTCACATTGAAAGGTCTTCTCCACTCAATATACAGAGAGCTCATTGCTTGGGTCTTAAATCCTCCACTTCTACTAGCTCCAAACCAAGAGGTATTATCATCCTCTTTCTTCATTTTGCCAATATATAACGTACATTCTCTGTGCAAACACACAGGTCAGGAAACAAAGCGTATCCCTCACCAGATATCTTGACTGTGATTGGAAATGGCAAAAATCAGTTTTTTGGCTTGAAGATCTTAGCTTAGAGCTATGAATGCTACATACGGTTTAATACAGCTTTTTGCTCCTTAAGATTACATTCGACTGGGATAAGACTATTACATTTGACAACCCTAATAAATCAAAGGAATTTATCACAAAAATCAAATTTAATATATAGACTTAGGAAGAAATATTGATCCCTGAATTATTTCTTTATCCATCATTCTTTATTCAAGATATAATTTTGCTAGGATGGTTATAATAACTTCTCTTTCTTAGACTGTGGGGGTTATTCCAACTTTGGAGGAGGTGTTAATCTGTCCCAAAAGTGACGGTAAAGTGACGGTTATACCACCAGCCGTATTACGAGTCCATTATATCCTATGGAACTCGTAATACGGCTGGTGGTATATCCGTCACTTTACCGTCACTTTTGGGACGGATTAACACCTCCTCCAAAGTTGTATTAACCCCCATGTTTGTTGTTTAAGATGTTTTGTGTTCACATTCATTGTGTCCATATCATTCATATATGTATGTTGAAGTAACTTTATGGCGGTCATTATGAACACGGCAGGAAACACCGCCGACTGCCCAAAATCACCAGACCACCACTGTCGGCGGGAATGCCGGACCACCCCCACCACCACCGCCGCGCACACCCACATTCCGCCCTCCAAATAATGATGCACAAATTACCTTGGCGGACAGTGGAGGCAGGACGACCATTGGCGGTGCCGACCACCACAGTAAGTGGACTTAACAGCAAGAAGTGCACAGTTTGGATAAGCGGGCAACCCACGCACCTGACACATATCCATAACCCCATAAAACACCCCTACACATACCCCACGATCCTTTGCAACAAAACCAGGCCAAGAAGACGGAGAGCACCAGAGGCAGACACCGAATGCCACCATACACGAGACGCACACCGACCCACAGAAGAGTACCCTCACTGCACAGAAAGGGAGTTAAGGACCATGGTGGATGAGATCCTGAAGATGGAGCCACAAGTATTCGGGGCCGAGGTGTAGCACACACCCATCGCAAGGAAGATGGCGCTATGGCAGACCATTGTGAACAGGGTCAGTGCAGTGGGACAACATCCACGCACCAGGGACGACATCCGGAAGAGATGGGACGACCTGTGGGGGAAGGTCAGGGGCATGGCATCAAGGCACCACATTGCAGTCCAGAAAACTGGGGGAGGATTGCCACCAACACCGCCAGAATACACAGACTGGGAGGAAAAGGTTCTGGCCATCCTGCACCCTGAGGGACTCACTGGACTCACTGGAGGAATAGACTCGGGTAAGTCATCAACATTTACCCCATATACACCATACCTGTAATGCATGCACCACCCCACCCCACCCACACCCACCAGGACCAACACCCCACCCGGGCAACAGACACTAAATCCACCCCCGCATTACCACAAACCCACTAACAGGCCCACATCCCTCCCCTTGTGCACAGCCACCTACTCCTGCAAGTACCCACAATGGAACAACACCCCCCACCACAATGCAACCCCACAGTCGCAGCAAAATGCAGTGTAAACCTCACAAAGGCACCCTGTAAGGCCACTGAAAGTAACCCCAGCACAAAATAGCCCAGTACTGTGCACCCCAAACGCTCATGCATCTGTAACAGACATGTCTATGTCCCCCAACAGGCACCACTACCCATGCCACCCTAACGGACGGGACAAGGAGTGCCAGTGCCCCCCAGGGAGACAGAGGCACCTCACAGGACACTGGTGAAGGATCCCTGGACACTGATGAGCAGGCAGGCCCCTCACACAGTCCTGGACTGTCACCATGCAGCAGCTCCACCCAGGAAACCACTGTCACCCCTACCACCCAGTCAAGACCAGCAGCCCAGGGCAAGTGTCCCCACACCAGTGTATCCAGGCCACAGACTGGTGGAACACAGGTACAGAGGCCACAGACTCCCACTCCCAACATGCAAGAAGGCGAGGGCCCGAGTACAAGTGGTACTGCAAGACCTGTGCAGGGGACACAGGGGGCTATGGCAAGTGCAAGGGTCTCAGTGGGCCCTGGGGGGAGGCCACAGGATAGATGCAGCAGCCCAGGACGTGATATCAGAGGTATTGGGGGCCTACCAGCATACCCATGACAGGTGCGCAAGCACCGCTGCCCTGGGGATTATGAGTCCCCGACCGCCAGCTTGGCCATGGCGGTAAACACTGCCATGGAAAGGCTGGCAGTAAGGGGGACTTGGGGTGCCCCTGGGGGCCCCTGCACTGTCCATGCACTTGGCATGGAAAGTGCAGGGGCCCCCAGGCAGAGCCCCGTCGCGCATTTCACTGTCCCGTTGCACATCAGCATTGCTAAGCAATGTTGATGGGACTTTTCCGCTGGGTCAGCGGAAAAGTCGTATTAGGGAGCCAGAAGTATCGCCATTACTGGTGGTATTCTGGCTCCCGCAGCCTCGGTGGTCTTTTGAAAAGACAGCTGAGGTTGTAATGAGGGCTATAGTGTCCACCCCGGAGCATAGTCAGAGGATGCAGCAGGAACATCACCAACAGGCCATGGAGCAGTGGAAACAGCACAACGCCACAATGGCCACCATAGCAGGAGTACTGCTGCAGCTGGTACAAACCCAGTCTGAGATCCACACAGGACAGGAGGCCCCCACTACAGCACCGGACACCCACCATGAAATTACACCATCAGCAGAAACATCCCAGGAACTTCCCGCACAGGAAACCCAAGGGCCTACCATGTCATCTCCTGAAGATCAACAGCAGGCACCCAAACGGACCCTCAGGCCAAGATATGGCACTGGATTCCCAGTAAAGAACAAGGCCCCCTTCAAGAAGTAACTCAGCAAAAATCTGCACAGCAACCATCCCACTCAATCAGCCACCACACATTGCTAAGAGGCAATATGTACTAATGTAAGAAATGATGGACCCATCAATACTACCAACAAGGCTGCCACCATGTTGGGTTTGAGGACACCCACCCCTTACGACTTGCCATCACTGTAAATATCACTATTCACTCCCTGCAACCAATAAAACATGTATCACACCTGTAACACTGTCCCGTGTTAAAATGTGAATAGAGTGAAGTATGGATGCAACTGGCTGATAACCACTTTATTGTCAAAACGTTGCATGAAGGGAACCTGTGTGCCTAAATGTGGGCCCTAAGTAAATGCAGAAAATATCAATCTGTACCATGCAGAACTGGACCATGTGTCACATATCATTATCAACCCTCCCCTATATGACTAAGCACACTGACAGTATGGCCCTCATTCTGACCTTGGCGGGCGGCGGAGGCCGCCCGCCAAAGTCCCGCCGTCAGGTTACCGTTCCGCGGTCGAAAGACCGCGGCGGTAATTCTGACTTTCCCGCTGGGCTGGCGGGCGGCCGCCTTCAGGCCGCCCGCCAGCCCAGCGGGAAAGAGGCTTCCACGATGAAGCCGGCTCGGAATCGAGCCGGCGGAGTGGAAGCTGTGCGACGGGTGCAGTTGCACCCGTCGCGTATTTCACTGTCTGCGCAGCAGACAGTGAAATACATTTAGGGGCCCTCTTACGGGGGCCCCTGCAGTGCCCATGCCAGTGGCATGGGCACTGCAGGGGCCCCCAGGGGCCCCGCGACCCCCCCACCGCCATCCGGTTCCCGGCAGGCGGACCGCCGGGAACTGGATGGCGGTAGGGGGGGTCGGAATCCCCTCGGCAGCGCAGCTAGCTGCGCCGCCTTGGAGGATTCCAATGGGCGGCGGTACACTGGCGGGAGACCGCCAGTGTTGCCGGTCCGACCGCGGCTTTACCGCCGCGGTCGGAATGCCCATTGGAGCACCGCCGGCCTGTCGGCGGTGCTCCCGCGGTCCTCCAACCCGGCGGTCATGGACCGCCAGGGTTAGAATGACCACCTATGTGTCATAAACCCCAATGTCAGCCCAATGTTCCACACAGTTACTGGAAGTAGAGTTGTATCAGTTGGGTCCTGAAATTGACATCTTCCCCTTCCGCATCATCACCATCACTCTCCTCCCCTCTCTCAGGTAGCTGGTCAGGACATACAGCACCCTCCGCCTCCAAGAGGGGGATAGAATGTCTCACTGCCACGTTGTGCAGCATGCAGCAGGCCACCACTAGTCTACACACCTTTTCAGGCCCATAGGCCAGGGAACCCCCAGAGATATGTAGACAACAAAATCTAGCCTTCAGGAGACCTATTGTGCGTAATTCCTCTCTGCATCCGTCCTAGGATTCCTCACTGGTGTCAGGAGCCAACGCAAGTTTGGATAGCCAGAATCACCTAGAAAAAGGTTCAATACAGAGTAGTCATTGTTAAGCCCCTTAGTCAGACAACCTGGCTGTCTGCTATGTGTCAGTTAGTGACAGACACACTTACCTATGATTCACCCTCTGTCCTCTTGGAGTTGTTCCATCCTCTGTGGCACACTACTGTTCCTCAACACAAAGGAATCATGGACTGAACCTGGGAACATGGCATTCACATGTGAGATGTACTGGTCTGACTCTTGGGGGTATTATGGGTATATGGGTGCCATCGATGGCACCGATCACATGTTTGCAAAGGCATAGAAGTCAGATTTGAGGGCGGGGGGTCAGTACTTTGGGGAAACCTCACATAGGACTGCAGGTGTCGTACAAATGCATTTAGAAATCTTGTCAGTATCATGCTGAACATTGGCTGTGAAAATCCAGCACCCATGCCCACTGTCACTTGAAATGAGCCCGTGGCCAGGAAATGGAGTGCGGAGAGCACATACACTTCAGTAGGGATGGCATACGGATTACGAATTCCCAGAGTTAGTGCAGGATCCAGTAAAGCACAAAGTTCCTGAATTGTTGCACGTGTGAGTCTGGAATTGCTCATGGTCTGACGCTCCACCATGGTCCTCATATCTACAAATGGTCTGCACACCAATGGTGCCCTCGCCACAAGGGTTGGTACCTACGAGGGGTATCAAAAAGGTGTGATGAACACATACATAGTCACACATTGTCATCAATTGTGCACTGCATATTTCATTGTAGTGACTCAACATTAACTGCTTCTTGACAGATCTACATCTACACCTCAATGAAGGAACAGTGTTTTTCATGTGTGGTATATTACGGAATGGTCACATGCATAGGTGCTTCATGTGGCTAGTAGGGCCTGCATTGTGCACATTTTTATTTATAGATGCGTAGTTACTGCCAAAATGTCTGCCCACTGTAATCCAGGCCTTTTGCTGTGGAAGTGACCTCATACCGCTAGCGGTTGACTTCACAGCATAAGGCGGTGTTTACTGCCGTTCGCACTGTCATTGGTTAACATGCATGCCAATGGGGAATCCTGGCGTATCATTATCGCCACCAGTGGTGACGGTGCACACTGCTGCGGTACGTACGTACGGCCGTACAGGTGAGCCTGGGTTTGGGGGTCACTGTTTGGGTGTAATGGATGGTGTTGAATGGACATATGTGTGCACGTCTAAGCCTGCATGGGCCGTGGTGCATGGTATGCTGCGTGCGTATGGCCTGTAAGTCTGAGAGTACTGTCCTTCCTATAGTGGACGAATAGCCAGCTGTACCTATCTTGCAAGTGCCTGACCTCTGTGTTCCATATCTGTGTCACCCTTTTAGGTCAGCACCCACCAGAAGAGGGCACTTTGGCATGCCATCGCCAAGGAGGTGCTAACCCTGGGGGTCTACAACCGGCGGAGCGCCCACTGCAGAAAGAGGTGGGAGGACCTGCTGCGCTGGGTGCCTAAGATCTGCAACATATCTTGGCGGTGGCGTACCCAGACCTGGATGGGCACTTGAAGGCTGCACAGCAGTCACAAGGGAGTGAGTATTCACGTCACAAACTTCAGTCTGGAAGGATGTCTGTGTGTGCATTAGGGTTCATGCTGCTTAGAGGCAGGGACTCTGACTGGTGTCCATGTGCATGATGGTCCCCAAAGGGTGTAGGGGTGTCTTTGTCAGGTCTCCCACACGTCGCCTCCTTAGATAGTTCAGGGGATGGGTGTAGAGCAGTGTTCTGGTCAGTAGTCAGGGGCATGGCCATGGGCATAGTGAACGGTGCTGCCTGTTGTGTGTGTCTTCTGGGTGGGTGTATGTATGGCCACTATGTACCTCCATTCAGCTATTTACAAGTGTCTCTCCTGTTTTGTCTCCCCATCCCTGTTCTTTTGTGTTGGTTTTGTACAGCAGCAACATCTGGTGAGGCAGCTGAGGCACTGGCAAGTGGGGAAGCAGCAGCCCACGGATCCTCAGAGGCAGAGACATCTGACGCCAAGGGGACCAGTGGGTGGGAGGGTGAGGGGAGTAACACGGGGAGGCAACTACCACTGGAGGTAGTGACTCTGAGACCTCCCCCGATGGGGGCTCCCCGGCGGTGGCGGATCCTAGTGGCCACACCACTACAGTGACATCTTCCGCCACCCCCCATTCCATCACCGCCCTCACTTCTGCTCCCCACTGTGTTGCCCGTGCCAGCTCACCCAGAAAGGTGGGCGTCTCCTTCGCCCCAGGCACCTTCTCCCCTGCCAGCCCCGCTGCCCTTACGGAGGAGGCTATTGTCCTCCTGAGAACCATCTCTGTAGAGCAGACAACCATTGTCAATGCCATCCAGAGTCTAGCATCAGAGGTCCAGCAGACAAATGCCTATCTGGATGGCATTCACAGTGCCGTGTCTGCCCTACAGAGATCTTTTCAGGCTTTAGCCTCCTCTTGGACGGCAGCCAGTTTCCCTGGCCATTCCGTCCCCCCTCCAACTTCCTCTACCCCTTCAAGCACCGCACTGCCTTCACCCGTCCAAAGCACACATTCTGACACGCAGTCAAGCACATCAACACACAAGAAGCACACTTCTAAACAGAAGCACCACACCTCCCAACACAAGCATTCACACAGCCAACAGACACAGGCACACACAACAACATCCACTTCCCCCAGTGTGCCCACCTCTTCCGCCTCCCTGTATGTCCCCTCTACATTCACACCCTCATGCACTGCACCTTCAGTCACTGTTGCTGCTCCTCTTACTGCACTCACCACAATAGCAGACATCCACACATGCACCCCATACACCACACCTGCACTCACCACATCTACTGTAGTTGACACATGCAGCACACTCACCAGACTTGCAGACACCCACACAACATACATCCACACTAGCTGCCTGTCTTCTCCCACTGTGTCCACCCCCTCCTCCAAAAACACACAAACGCACCAAGACACCCACCCATCACACATCCACCACACCACACACAGCATACTGTCCAGTCACCTGCACCCACTACACGCACCCCTACACCACATACATCCACTGCCTCTGCCTCCACTCCCACGCCCTCATCCAGGACCACCCTAATTGCTCCGAAGAAACTTTTCCTCTCCTGTGCTGACCTCTTCCAAACCACCGGCCCACCTCGTCTTGTCCCTAAGTGTGTACACCCCCTTGCCCTTTCCACTCTTTCCTCTTCAGAGCCCACCCCTGACCGCCCTTCACATTCCTGTGCCCCTTCCCCAGAGAAAAAAACGGCCTGGGCAGAGCCAAGTCCATCTGGCTCCACCCGCTCGAAACATCCCCCCCTTCAAAGGACAAACCCACAACCCCTCCACCTTCCAAACGAAAGTCCAAGCCCCACCACGTCGCAAATTCCCTCCCCCACCACCCCCTGCCCTCATTCCGTGAGGTGCCTGGATGCCCCTTTGTTGCCTCATTAGGTGGACTACCGTGCACTTTTGGGAGTCAGGTTGGGTCCGTTGTGGCCCATGTCACTTGTAGCGCTATGGACTGGCCATTGGCCTGTTTGAAGTAGTTGGCTCTGTGAGCTTCAATAAAATATTCCTGTGTGGCCTGTGTTTTGGCGGCACACTGTTGAACCCTGCTCTTTCGTTTCATTGTTTATGGGTGTGGGGCATTTGTATGTACTATGGTCAAGTTGGATTTGCCTTGTGTCAGGTAAGTACCTCTTGCTGTGGGGTGTATGGGTTGTGCTGCTGTGAAGGGTTGTGTGGACATGCAGGGTGGGTGGAGTGGGTGGGTATGTAACTGTGCCCTTTCCTCCCTTGTTTCGTAGGTTGCGGTACTTACCGTTGTTGTCTTCATCAGCGGTCTCGGTCATGGAGGTATATGGCAAGGAACAGGGCTGGCATGATCTGTAGCTCTCTATCCATGTCTTCTTCGGCGCATTGTGTGGGCCTCCGGTGAGCTTTTCATTGGATTTGGTTTATTTCCGCCTGGCTTTGCGTGACGGTGGTTCCCGCCCCGGAACTGGCAGCAGACTAGTGGTTCATTATTTGATGGGTGGGTTGGACCTTTCAGTCGGCCTGTGGGCGGACTTTGCCGTTGTCGTGGGCACTCCTCTACTGGCGGTGAGTGGTTTTCTGGATGCCTGTGATTCGATTGGTTCATTATTTGGCGGTCCGGCCCGCTCCTCTGTTGGCGGTTTTTACCGCCACCTCCGGTGCCGCAGTACGGACCGCTGTGTTCATAATGAGGGCCTATGTCTTCTTTTAGGGACTTAACTATGTTTTTGGCCTTACGGGACTATTCTAGTTGTTTTATCTTTAGTGTTCATATGTGCCTAGAATTTTGTTTCTATCCGCCAGGGGATATTTCCTCTTTGTTATTCATCTTTCTTCTGTGCTATCCAATCTCTTTACATGCTATTGTAATTTGTCTCTTTGAGTTCTCTGCAGCTTATGGTTTATTGAGACACTTGTTTATAAATTGTCTTAAGGGTTTTACATGAATAATTTAAGATGTATCACTTGAAATGTTAAGGGGTGAGAGAATCCAATAAAGAGAAGTTTTAGCTTCACCTGCGTAGAATGAAAGGTCTGTGTATATTATTACAAGAGACTCACCTATTTGATAATGAGGTGGTGGATCTTAAGAAAACAAGGGTTAGATGAAATATTTATTTGTCTGCTTTTGGGAATAGGAATTGTGTTGCAATTCTGTGTAATCAAAATCTTCGATTATCTTTAATTTCTCAGGACATTTATTTAGAAGGTAGATGGTTAATTGTTAAATTTAAGATTGATGACTGGATAGTTGTATTATAAATGCATTCTGTCCCAATCACTCAGATCTGGCTTTTTGGAAGACTATTCCCCAAAAAATTCTAGAGCAAACTAGTGATACTTTTTCTAGGGGGAAATTGCAAACAATTAATGGATCCCTTTCTTGAAACTAATGGGTTAAATTAATATCAAATAACATGTACAAAAACATATCTCAAAGAGCCATTTCAGACTCATGGAGATTCTTTAACCCGGATTTACAAAGGTATTTTTTCCCCAACTCACCCTTCCCAAACCAGAATTCATTATTTTTGGTCAAAAATGTGATTAGCATCTAGTAAATTCAGAGATTATCTCTATCCTTATATATAATCAGGTCATTGTTTGGACGGAACACAACTTTCTTTCAACTAGTACCAAAACCTGCAGAAAAAGATTCAATGAGGCCTTGTGTAACTATAGAACCTTTATTGCCACTTATGAGCACTTTATCAAAGAATTTTTTTGAGTTTAATAGAACTAAAGATTCTTCACGACCTTCCATTCGAGATGATTTTCATGCAGCCTCAAGAGAACAATTAACCATTTATACTTTTTGCAAAAAGAAAAGAAAATAGAAAAAGATTTTTCTTATTTTTTTATAACTCTGTACACTGATTTTATTGTATTGAAATTGTCAGGGTCTAACCGGTTCGTCCCACGGAGACAAAGGGCTGTGCTGGCAGTCTGACCACAGCCAAAGCGGTGGTCCGACTGCTTTGACCGTGGTTAGACCGCCACATTATGACTGTGGCGGTTGGGCCTCAGTCGGACCTCGAGCACCGCCATCTTCCCTCCACTGGAGGGACTGGCGGTCCTAATCTGCCAGGGCAGCGTTGGATGCAGGGGGGCCCCTGCACTGTTCATGCACTTGGCATTGGCAGTGCAGGGGCCAGCATGGACAGCCCCTTCACGCTTTTAACTGTATGCATTGCAGACAGTGAAAAGCACTACGGGTGCTGTTGCACCCTACGCACCGCAACATAGCTGCCAGCTCAATTATGAGCTTGAGTCAATGTTGTGGGCTGTTCTCTGCTGGGCCCCGCCCGATGACCCAGCGAGGAACTAGTAATGGAGCCACGGGAAGGCGCCCGCTACGGCGGAAACCTAGCCGCGAAAGTTTGACGGGTGGCCTTTTCCACCCCGCAAGACTCGTAATGACCCCCTTAGTCAAATAACACTTTTCATGTAATCGATATATTAAAACTACTCTACACAATTCCCACAAACTAGGTGTACCTGTCAGGTCCCCTTTCCCGCTTTTGATGGCTCTCCCATCCCTCTAGGGATCTTCAAGAAACAGTGTGAAACCTGCAACCAGATACAATGTTTAGCTTTCTATACTATCTACATGTATTCCCACCTTTTTCCAAAGTCAATGTGGCCCCACTGGAAGACCTACCTAAAAATGGTCAAGAAATTCAGTGTATGTCTTGCTTGTTGGGTCTTGATGAGATTTTCTAAAACACAGTCACACTCACAATCATAGACATATAACAGGCGATAAAGAATGAAAATCAATTCTTAAGTATTTAGATTTCTCAAATATTCATGGATTAATAAGCGCAGTGTGTTAGTATTGAAAGAACAGAGTTCAGTGTTTTAACCATACTGAAAGCAAAGGGTTAATATACTAAAGCTCACTTTTGTATGTGATTGGTGTCATCACTGTTACATCACAGTGATGATTGAACATGGAAATAACAGACCTTTGATTCACCTTTTCAAAATAGCGTGTGCCAAACACTGAGTGTTCTTTATCATAGGCAATGATTGGCATCACAAAAATGCTACATAAAACTCAACTATAACAAACATGTTCATAGTACATCGTTAAAATATCAATTGTCCAACACACGCTCACATCTGTACCATCATTGCAAGCGTTATTATTCGCAAGAATGCAAGAATTCAAGTAACAAAGGACACTAATATCATGCCCTTCTAGTGTGCACTGCCCGTCTGAACTTCTGGCAATCAACTATCAAAGGTAACTGGTAAGAAGCCTTTCAAATATGTGCAACGTGTTACCCCCTTTTGTGATGCTTCGTGATTTCTTCTTTTCTAGTATTGACATCTTCGACGCTGAGCTATGGAATAGACGATCCAGGAACAAGTGTGGAGGAGCAGAGAATCCCACTCTGCATCTGAAGACCTCGGACAGCAAGCAATCACCTGAAGACTGGTGTGGCTTTAAATACCTGCTGCACCTGTCCACTCCCAGTCTGTCACCACACCCAGTCTGAGTCATGAGGATGCCACATGCTCCTGCAACAAGTTAACATCTTCCCCAGATTCCTACACGAGTTCTAAAACAAGAATTGGCTCAAGTTAACGTTTCTCAAAGGAAACAACAATCATTGGCCCATGCAAGGACAAGGGATTTGCTTTGGGGCACACTGTACTAAATGCCAGATGTGGGTTCTGGCGCATATTCCGGTTTGCAGGAACGGCAGTACTAGACCATTACATAAACATGTACCTCAAGCTGGTGCATTACAACCTCAAGTACCTATGCAGTCGACTATTCTGCACAAAACAATACAGTTCCACAGCTCACAAATACCATTCAATTTTCTGAAATGTTATGTGAAACTAAGATATTAGAACAGCCTTACTTCACTTCTAAAAAACAAAGCAAATCTAAAGAAGTTGATTGAAGCTAAACTACAACTTAATAAACCCTTCACTAAGAAAGCATGTCGGTACCTTCTCAAAGTAAATGCTAAGTAATAAGGAGAAAAGAATAGATCAGGTTCCATACTAGCACATTACCACAAATTGAAGAAAAAAAAGAGAAGTCAGTAGCGATGTCCTTCACAATGATTTGGGTGAATACATCATTAGAGAATCAGAAATTACTTCTTGCTTTCAAATTTGTATCAGAATAATTTCTCTCCTGAAGAGTCCTCCACAAAGGCATCCCTTGATGCTTATTTTACTTACAAAAAAGGGTTCAAGAAACCTAAATCTCTCCTGGAAAATAACTCAGGAATTAAAGACATTTTAATGCCATTAACAAACTCTCTACAGGAAAAAGAAGATGACATTGGTAGGCTGAGTGGCTGTAACCTGTGGAGGAGGTTGGCCGCCATCGGGAGGGGGGTGATGCTGTTAATCACCGCACGCTGGAAATGATGATTAAAGCATGCTTTACCTGGTATGTGGCAGACACCTAAGGAGCAGATATAGCAGCATGTGTGGCGATTCCTGTTCTGATTCTGGGTTTGAGGAGCAGCTTTACGGCCATAGATCTGCTTTTGCTGTCACCTCTGTCCCTTCTCCTTACAGGTGGAGCACATCACTCGCTCCTCCTTTCACCTTCCCTGCATCACCTAGGCCGCAATCCGGCCCAACTCAACTGGCACCTTGAGTTGACTTGTTCTGCTCCTTTCCTATCTAGGATTTCGCCTCTGCCTCAGCGGCCTTGTCTGGGGCTTGGTTTACAGGAGCAACTCCCACTGCCACACCTCTTAGGCCCTCTTTTCCTTTTTTCTGCTCCAACTACAACAGTTGCAGCAGTAGTTGCAGCCATATGGGCCCCATATGTGCCTTGTATAGTATTTTTCCTGGAGGCTACCCCCCTCCTCCAAGCTTGCACATTTGGTGCTTCTGGTGAAATTTGGGATCTTTCAAACTGCTCGGTGGAGTGCTTGTAGATTATTTGTGGCCTGGTATGGCAAAATATGTAAAACGCTCAGATAGGGAGCTCCTCTTTCTAAAAGCACCAGCATTTCACACCCGTACTCACCCTCCTCAGGCATGAATCCAACCTGAGGCTCTATCACATACAGAAGGAGCAGAGGGATCTTTAATATAATCCAAAGCACCTGTGTAGACACAGCTATCAGGAGCTGATACAGAAGCCAACCTCTCTGCCAGGCCCAGTGTCACCAAGGGCAAACCACTGGAGTCTCATGTTAGAAAAATACTTCCAACATCGAATAAGGTGGGTTCTCTCGGGACGTCTGGAGATTACAGTAATTAAATAAATCAGGTGTATTAATGATGATTCAAATGTATGACCTGAAATTTTGGCCAGTACGTTTAAACCTTGGATTAATAGCTGGCTAGTCCCCTTACAGCAAGAGGTCATCCCTGTAAGGGATACCACTCTCCACACAAACGTAGTGGTTGCTGTTTTTAAAGTGGCTGCAGAACTCAGAATATTGGCTAGGATGGCCCTATTGGATGCAGAAAAAGCATTCAACAGAGTCTCCTGGCCTTTTCTCTGCTGTGTCCTCAAAAGTTTCAGCTTTGGCCCAAAGCTGACTCAAAGAATACGGGTAATTTATCACAACCTCTCTGCAAGAGTGGTGCCTATGGGTGTGCAATCGGATAAGTTCACAATTATGCGAGGTATGCGTTGAGGGTCCCCCGCTTCACTCCAATTGTTTATTTTATATTTGGAGCCCTATATGAAGATGTTATCTCAGTCCACGCATATCCGCCTATAGCTCTAATTCGATCCATCAGGAAGGGTGTTCCTTGTGCTGATTATGCTGACGATCTGGCAATTTGTTTCCTGATCTGCCATTACAAGCAATAGAAAATAAAGCTAAGAAATATGCCTATTTTGTCTGCCTATGCACTAAAAATAGGTAAGACTCAAGTTTTATATAATGGTAAACATCCTGCTAGAGACGCTCACTTTGTAACCATTGCTACATATTTTGAGTTTCAGATTAGATCTAATATTGATAAGGTATTTACTCTGATTTATCCTGATGAACACCATAACCATTGCACAGCTTCTCATCAAATGGATTGGTATTCAATGTTGAAGTAACCTCATTAGGATATTAGCTTTACCAAAAATGAGGGCATTACTTTTTACTTCGATGCTTGAAGTTTTATTTTTGGGCTGTTTCTCAACAAGGCTCTCACAAGTTCTTGGCCTTTCTGCAAACACCTTGCCTCTCAGGGATCTTATTTTAACCTTCCTGTTTTAAAAGAACAATATTAAAGACCCTGTTAGGAAACATAGAAGTCGCAGTTCCCTAGTTAGCAAATATATCTCCTTATGACATATTCCGTGCTTCCCGGTTTTTATTTTCAGATGCTTTAGTCCTTACTTGGTCTTGCACAAAACTGCAGAAAGTTGTCCACTAATTTGAGAGATTGTCATTAATTAATCGAAATCTAGGTTCAGGATATTTTAAATATTTACAGGTCAGGGACTATTTTAGAGGTCATCGGTCAATCACAACGCTATTACTTTTTTAGATCATTTTCTGTCTTCTAGACATAAGGGCATTATCGGCAAAATGTGTGCTCTGTGTTTGGAGAAGCAACCTAACAATATCCAAAAACCCTTTGGATCGATAGTCTTGGAAGCTTTCAAAACTAATTTTTCTTAAGCAGGCACAACATAAGCTTTTAAAAGTTTCCAGGCTTACAATTCACCATTATAAATCTATTCAGGATATTTACTATACTCCAGAAAGGATGTATATAAATGGGTATATTTGGCAGATTCAAAATGTCCTAGATGCCATATTGATAACGCTGACACAGTCCACATGTTTATTACATGCCAAGCTGTAGAGACGCATTGACAAGAGCTTGGCCAGTTGTCAAAAATTGATATTGTTATGTCATGTGAAGTAATATTGTTGGGGTATCCCGAATATATTCTGGACAAACTTAAGGGTATTGTTTTTGTCGCTCTTCTTGCAAGATTACAGATTGTAAAACTATGGCAGGACTGCAACCCCCCTCATTTGAAAGAATAATGGTATCAATTTATTGACTTTGCGGGTGTGGTAATGACCATTATTAATCATGATAACAAACAACTAGATCTTAAAAAGATCTGGGAGCCCATGTTGGATTTATTAAATACTTTGTAAAGGGAAGCGAGAACAAACCTTTATGCCAGATGATTGGATTTATCCATGCTATTTTTCTAATCAATTATGTTTTTTATTGTTGCCTGGAATTCTGTGTGGGATAAATTGGCTGTATTTGTTTCTAGTTTTGATGAATTATAAAAATAAACATAATAAAAAAAGAAAAAGCACCTGGTCCAGATTGTTTTACAGTTGCGTTTTATTCACAAATTTCAAAAATTATACTTCCTATGCTTTTTTAAATTATTAAACATTTTCTCACATAAGTAAGTGTGAAACCTTCTCAATGGAAGATATGTTATGTATCATTCTCCAAAAAGTGCCCCATCCTTTTATAAAAATTATAGGCCAATTTCAGTTTAGTTCAGTTCAATACTCTTTATTTCTGCATTATGCCATAAAAGAGAGACATACAGCAGTTAAAAAAAAAACGATAAAAACATATGATTCATATGAACAATAAAACATAATTTATTGCTAAATTAATACCTATAAATGTGTCACAATTTAAAATAATAGAGCATAAGCTCTAAAAGCCAACAAAAGGGCGACTCCGGTTATCCATGCACAAGTACCAATAAGGAGTGTGTTAACGTTTTAACCCCAGCAACCATATATACATTATCATGTTAAAATGAGGAACACTCCTCAGCATTATCCAGAGGTGCTGAAACAAGTTTCTTCCTAATTTGCCACATGGCAAATAGGTACTTTGAGACAACAAAGACAACAGGTTTACTGGTATCTGACTGTAGGATTCTGCATGCCACCTCGTATTGAGTGATGCTGAGATTCCTGCAGATGGGGATTAGCCATTTGGCCCTAGCCCTTCTGTACACTGGGCAAAAAAAAGCATGTGCGTCACTGTCTCTTTGATACGTCCACAGGATGGACAGGCCATCTCTGCACCTCCATTTCGAGGTGTAAGTAGGGAGTGGTAAGGATCCATGTCTAAACTGTATATACAACTTTCTAGCTAGGCTTGGCTCTACATCATCTAAGAAATGTTCTGCAAAATAAGTATCTTCAACCGAGGTAAAAGAGCTGGTTAGAGTACCCAGAGCCTATGTTGTCAAAAGCTTACATAGCTTAAAAATCTTGAACTGCCTCTTAAGCTCCATATTACTTATGACTAAACCAGTCCACCCGGGGTCTTCCCACAGGATGACTAGTCCCATGCTCAGGATTGTATCTCTTATGTATTTAATCCAAGGGAGGTTGCCAGCACTGGGTGACTAAGCATTTCCTCCAGCCCCAACAATAATGTAACAATTCAGGTGTGACCCACAGTTTTCTTCAAAGGATTAGGGTCTAACTGCAATTGTTTCCAGAATTGTCCTAAGCCCTTAATCCAACCTTAGTGGGATCAAAGAAGTACTAACAGAGAGACATAGCACTTCAGTTATTAATATTGGCTGTAACATCTTTGCAAAGTCATTAGCGTTGCAATTGGAAAAGTTTGTGCTTCATCTTTTTGGAATAGAACAGATGGGTTTTGTTTAGACGTCACATAGCAATACGGTCCAGAATCTTTTTAATATCTTTTTTCCTAAAGAGATGCACAAGACAGGGCTTTCCCTTATCCAATTCACTTTTTACTTTAGTACCAGATCTCCTCTGATCCAGACTAAAGATTCAGAGGCTTCTTTGAGATTCATTGTAAAGGATCAAAAGATTAAATGTACCATGTAAACTGATGATATTTTGTTACTTATGTCTAAACAAGAACAACTATCCCTCTCAACTTTTTTGATAAGCTCAAAAAGTATTCAATGATTTATGATTATAAATGTAACATTTATAAGTTGGAAGTTATGCCTCTTAACTTCTGTTTTAAAGATCCTCTCCTTGAAGCAGCTTTATCATGGAATTTGTCCAAGATCAAATGTCTTTGAATTTGTTACTGCAAGTCTATCAGAGATACTTTACAAACAAACATAGAAGAAGTTATGTTTGAGGTCAAGCATCTAACAGTAAAATGGATCTTTCTATTGTTTCATGGTGGAGCCACTTAGACTCACTCAAAATGATGATCCTTCCTGGTATTTCATTGTATGTCCTTATGATGCTACCCATTAATGCTACCCTAAATAAGGATAGATTATAGTATCATTTGGAACTTTCCTTATTTCCTCATTTTTCTTAAAGGCATATTCTCCTAATGCATAGCCCTCTGACATGTTGGCTTCCCTGAGTGGTGGTACATCCCTGCTTTCTATTAAGGCCATATTTTGTTTCCAATTTGTTTGTAATGAATACATTTCACTTTAGTCCCATTTGATATAATAAAAGGATTAAAAAGAAGGGTTGGGTTATTTTTTGGAAAAAGTGTTGGTCAAAGGGTTTAACTGATGTTTCCCTATTGTTATTGGAGAATTAGATTATACCCTTTTCAGAGTTGTCAAGTAAATATGAATTATCCCATAAATCTCAGAGTGCCGAGTTTAGGAGGAAAGCAGCTCCATTAAGTGGAAAACTCTACAAAACCACTGAGCTGAAAAATAGAAACAATAATGAGTGTGTGTGTTTATATATATGTGTATAAATAAATAAGAATGTATATATAATATATATATATATATATATATATATATATATATATGTATGTGTGTGTGTATATACATGTATGTTTATTTGTGTGTGTTTGTATATATATATATATATATATGTGTTTATATATATATATATATATACATGTGTATTTATACACATATATATATAGATGTATATATATATATCCAATGGAACAAACAAAGTTGAAGGAATTTGATAGTAAGGTACAAATATCAGTTAAAATACCATGTTAAATTAAGAAAACCACTAAAACATACCAGCTGAGTCACTCATGCTTAGTTTTTTAAAACTTGGCTGAAGCCATTTTTTAAATAAGTTAAGTGGTGTCCCAGTGCCCACCTCGGGAATCCAAAATTCCACTTTTGTTTGGGTCTTCAAAGGGGAGTTCCAAGGCCCTCATGTCCCTTGCTAGCTCTCCGGCAAGCACGATACTGACAGGAGCTGGCTCCATTACTCTACCTTGCTTTTCCCGGGACAGGAGAAGCTTTTTTCACTCTTCCCGCCTTGGTAAGAGCAGAGTTGTGTTCCCTGCCTGGGATAGGGCACAAAGGTAATTCCCGCAGTCTCCTGGGCAGGGATTTGCAGTGTCCCGGGGGATAGGACCACCAGGACACTGTTGGACCATGCTCATGGGATGGGATTCTCCGAGCTGGTGTACGGCACTGGGTGGGGGGAGGAGACTGCCATTCCTCACAAAAAGATAATTTGTCATGGGGATGTGGTCTCTGGGGCCGAACAGTGCCTCAGGGAGGGGGGTTGCATGCTTCCCTCCCTTTTATTTTGCTTGCATCCCTGTGGGATGGTGTCCTAGGCCAATATAGGGGCTTTTGGAGGGGGCTGCCTGCTCTCATCCATTTATTTTGCATACAACCCCGGGTTTCCTGAGGCCTTTGCAAGATACGGAGAAGGGGCTGTGTGTCCCCTTGCCTAATTTAAATGTTCAGACCGGGGTTTGAGGACAGCAAGGCATCTGTTTAATCAGTACGGGAATGGGGTCTATGCACCCCACTCCCTATTATATGAATAGTGACTCCAGGGAATGAGGTCCCTCAGGCCTCAAGGAGGCTTGGGTAAGGGCACACGCTACTCCTCATGAAAACATATTTTGTTGTCCCCGGGGCATTTTTTTAATATTGCTTTTTTGTTTTTGTTGTTTCTTTTTTTTGCCACTGATTCATGGATCCACCACAAATGTACGGGTCCAACGCCCATGCCAGGCCAAGGGGGGCAGAGTATCCCTACCCTGCCCCTTTATATGTTTTTTTAACCTTCGTTTCAGGGGGACTGAGTCCATGGGTCCTAAAATGGCTGCCGTCGCCTCATTATTGATGTGGTAGTTGCTAATCAAATCTTAACTTAACTTCTGTCAGCTCTGCAAAGACTTTGCAACCCGCTTGACGGAACATCCCAAAACTTTCCAGGGAGAAGCTGAGGTCCATGAGACTTTTTTGGGAAGGTTTTGTAAAGATTTGTCAAGTGGTATCAAGTTATAAACAAACAAAAATGCTTTTCTTATGGAAACTATGGAAATGTGATTCTATATATGTTTATATATGTTTACTGCTTCAATTGCTGATGCGTGAAAAGATAGAGTTGATCACAAAAAGCATTTATGTGTTGTACTAAAATAAACATAAATAATCAAAGTGGATGATGTAAGATTGTCAAGTGACAGAACCCTATGTCCAAACACCCAGAAACAACTTAATGATAACAATATAATATAAGGACAAACGTACATGTGAAATAAGGGAATGCCACCAACGCTGCAATTCACATCTGTCCAAGTGTCAAAGGTAGAGTGCCATTGGGCCAGTAGTCAATAGGATCCTTTTTGGTATTCAATGTTTTTCATAAATTGTAAGCAAAGAAAGGCATGAATACTGTGAAACTAGCAACTCCACCTATATGTTTACATTTACTAAATGTATAGCAATTTTTTCAGATGTCCTGTCACTCAAAAAAGTTCCTGAAATATCAGCTCTAAGCAAGTACCTCCTTTGTTAAAAATCACTCAAGTTCATAACAAACAAATACTTCTAAGTAAGGCACAAATACATGTAGGATATTTTTTACAAGCCATAAAGTCACACAAGATAAATTGTGGATATTGCAATAAATAAAAAACTTACAAGACTTGTCGCCACCGACGCCCTAAAACCAAAAGTAAAATAAGAAGTTACCAAAGCATAATTTTTCATTAATACTGCAAAATGCTGTCTTCTAACAAAACATATTAAAGGAATTATATCATTCATCATTGTACAGCACTTTTGATCAGCAAAGGATAAGCTAGTATTTATGTACATAGTGTTCAAAATACTGGTGCCACATGCAAAATACTGTAAACATAGTTGGTGCATAGATATTTCTTTTGCAGCTCTCGATATGATGAGGAAAACATGAGCGTGGATAATAAGATTGTGTTGTAGTGTAAATCTGTGGAATTTGCCCTATTTTGGTACTGTAGGTTATTGAATGATATCTTCTCTAGTGACTGGTGTTTGTGTGAAAAAAGTAGTACCTATAGACAGAAAACTTAGGGCCTAATTTAAATTTTGGTGATGTAGTACAATGTCTGCCAAACTCTCGGTCCACCTTCCCGATTTTCAGTCGGGCAGTATGCCAGGTTTACACTACCTGATTTAAATTTACTCTGATGGTGCGAACCTTCCTCTGGCAGCTTGAGGGAGTAGAGGCTGCCGAACATAGGCCATCTCACTGTCTACTCTCTTTAGAGTGGGTGGTTGGATGGCATATTGTTTACTGTCTGTCACTTGCAGGAACATCAAAACGATGAAGGGCAAAAAATGTTTTAAAACTACCCCCGCACCACATGAGAAAGCTCCCATGGTGTTGGGACCATTAGCTTTTACTTTCCCAAAAACAAATTCCCACTTTGGGAAATTTGTTTTAGTAAAAGTGCAAAAATTTCAAAACTTTGGTGTAAGCATCTCTCAATCATGTTGGATGAACACCTAACTTTTAAATGGCTTTGTATGAACCACCACCACGGTTGGTCCTATAAACTGACTGTGTTCACCATAGGGCTAGTGGTGAACTTTATGGCCCAGAATTAAGAGGGTCTAGCGCCTACTTGCGCCACATTAGCGGCATTTTTTTTTTACACTAATGTGGCTCAATGAAGGCCAAAATCGCTGCAGCATATTTACAAAGTGGCACAGTACATGCATGGCGCTACTTTGTAACCCCTTGAGCCACATTATGCCTGGGCCAGGCATAATATATGCAAGGGTTTGTTCACCCGTCAGGAGGACCACAAAAATGGCACAGTGGAATCTAAGACATTCCACTGCATCATTTTTTGCGGCTACCTTTAACGCCTGCACAGAGCAGGCATTAAATGGGGGCACACCATAGCTTTCAATGGACCCTTATGCACTGTGCAGAATTAGTGCCAAAATTATGGCGCTAATCCTACACCATAGAGCCAAAAATTTTGAAGGTATTGCCCTTACCCTGCGCCATGGTGCGCCGTTATAGGAAGCTGGCCTGGTTTGTAGTAGGTATCTGAGGTACTTACACCTTATACCAGGTATCCCCTATTAGTGAACTGTAAGCAGTGTCTAGAGGCCAAGCTCTCTAGAGGTAGCTGTGAATGAGCAGCCAAGGCTTTTCTAGGAGACATGCAAAGCTCATGCACACAGCACTTGCACGCATGAAAGAATACTCTCAGTGTTGGAAAAAAGGTACTTTATTATGATAACACAACATCAAAATTACTATAGAGGCAATACTCCCTTAGCAGGTAAGTAATACATACGATATATACACTAGTTGTCAGAAATAGGCATAAGAATAGTTAAAAACAGTGCAAACAGTGTAAAACACAATAGAGAATTGTGGACCTAGGGGGAGCACAAACTATATACTAAAAGAATGGAATGCGAGAGTGTCATCCACACCCAGGCAAATGGAGTGTGCAGGGGGTCAGTGGGGGTACCAGGAAAGCACAAATGTAAGTACCACAGCACCCCCCAGCAACCAGGAAAGCAGGAGTACATTACTAGGATTTCCCCAGAACACCCACTTAGAAGAAAAGAAGAGAATTGCAAAACCCAGAGATGACTGCAAGAAACCAACGGTGGATTCCTGAAGACGAAGACCTGTGAAAAGGGGGGACCAGGTCCAGAAGACACAGCAGAGTCCAGTGGGGGCATGAGCCCCTACCCACCAAGCTGAGGATTGCAGGAGTTGGTCGATGGTGCAGAAGGAAAGTCAGCACTGCAGCCCTGGAGTCGGAGTCGAGTTCCTTGATACAAAATCATAGTTTTTTGAGCAGTTCTAAGAAGTTCTTTGCTTTCTATACGTCCTGAAAAACATGTGCTTGTCCTTTATGAAGCACTTTGAGTTTAGCTAGTTGCACAGTACCCGCTGGGGCCCCCAAACTCTTAAAATCGTCTATCAGTTCAACAAATTTGCGACGTCGGTGGACAGCTGCAATAGACATATCAGAAAACATGCAGACGCTGAAGCTGTCACCAGAATTAAAGTCCCTCATTTTTATGGCTTGGGAAAGGATTTGTTCCTTTATCCTAAAATCTCCAAAATTGACCAGTATAGTACGGGGATACTTTGAGTTTGCAGGACGTATGAATGGTACCCTGTGTGCCCTCATAATTGAGAGATCCTCTTCAGTTCTTGCCTTTTATGAAAGGATGCACTTATAGATGAGATCTGATGCTACCTTGGTCATGGATGAAGCTGATTCAATCTCTTTGGGGATCCCTAGGAACCTATGATTCGAGCGCCGAGACCTGTTCTCCATCTCATCCAACTTTAATTGAAGTTCCTTGAGTTATGATTGGATCTGACATGATGCCGACTCCAATTGTTTTTCAGCATCCTCTAGGTCTGAGACCCTCTGCGCCACTTGGGATACTCTTGTAGCGAGATAGGTTAGGTGAGTATTCAGTTGCTAAGCTGGTCCTTCGTCTCCCTTCGAGCTTCCTCCCGGGATAGTTTTATTGCTCAAAGCAACTCTAGAATCTGACCCATCAATTCCTCCATCAAGGGGATGCCAGTTACCCTGCATATCAAGTTGGCCGGAACGAGGGTACTAGGAGAAGAGCAGGAAGTTTGTGGAAGAATGTTAGCATTAGATGATATCGAGTCAGATACAGCTGGGTAGGAGGCTCCTGATACAAGATTTGAAGCCGTAGCGGGAAGTAATCCGCTGCCCATTACAATTTCTTTGGTTGGAGAGATTGCTCTCGCTTGCCCTTTCTCTTTCATTTTATCCTTTTCCATTGCCTTAAGTGTCCCTTTAACGTTGCTGCTAATACTAGAATGGGTAGGCAGGTTTCTCCTTATGCTGCAGGGTTATAGTAGATAAAGCACGGGGAGGATACCAAGTGTAGCTCGAACAGGCGAAGAAGTATGAGGCTCACTGGTCAGATTACTCAATATAGAGGTGGAGGTTTGAGAGAATAGTTCAACGAATTGCTTTGGCTGGGATGTTGCTTGCTCAGAGCCCTCTGAGGGACTGGACCCCAGCGGTGCAGAAAGAAATAGAAAGGCAAGTGATAGGTCCTGTACCCCTGCGGATTCTCTCATGGACCCCCTAGGTCTTGCTGCTCAGAGCTATGTATTTGCCTTCTCGTGGCAGGAGTCAAAGTCTTGGATTTGGGTCCTTTTGAGATTTTTCCCATTGTTCGTGCCTTATACCCCGTATCCTGTGCATTGCATTTAATTGTAGAATATAATCAAAAATGGTAGGATGGAGTGGGATGAAGTAAGGTGAGGCAAAAGGAGGCTAGAAGAGGCTGCAGGTGATGCTACTAATGAGAGTCCCAAATAGAAATAGAAAAACAAGGGGGCAACAAGCCGCATCCAGTTCCATCACACACTTATCCGTACAGATTTGCCTATTATGCTGCCTAGTGCCGTTGTGACGATCTCCTTTTGACCATTAGCCCCATTGATATTGGAATTTTGGCTCAACAAAGTCTCCAGAAAGTCTCACACAATGTGGTGCCCCTAATGGGGATCTCCCAACTTTTGCAGGGCTAAATGCACAGCTAGCTTCCCTTAGTTCAACAGTCTTTCAAACAGCATTTGTTTGTAAAATACCCCCACCTCGTCCTCCCCCTTGAACTAGTTGAGCATTGCCTGCTGTCTCCACAAATACTTATAACAAAAACAGAGGCTTCCAGCCTGCCACCCGAGCCTCATATTGCACTCGCTGAACAGGTACTTATCTTTTTCTTCCTTCTGCCTTCCTTATATTGATCTCCATGATTCTCATGATTCTGGACTGTGTTTCTGGGTCTCCGCAGGGGACATCCTGGCAGAAAAATGAGGCCGCCGGCAGTGCTCAGTGTGGAGTATACTTTGACTCCAGTTGCCATCCACTACAAGAATCCGCACCACACCGCTCGAGCCCCGGTGTGTGGAGGGTCCCTCTCGCCCCTGCCGCTGGGTCACTGCCACTGAGTCTTCCTTGACAGAGGCTGCATGTGCCTAGCGGCCAGAGTCCTTTCCTGGAGAAGCGCTGCTAAGACAGGGGAAAAGAAGAGGCCCCCGGTATAGGTATCAGTGTAGTTGTGCGGCTACCGGCACGAACCACCCGCCATGTTGCTGCTTGTGGGGTTCTCAGTCACGGAGCATGACGGGAGCTCCACGTGACCTCATCAGTGGCCAACATGAGGGTGAAATCAGATTTGTGTGTTTCTTCCTTGAGTGACAGTGATCACATGGGATGTAATATTTGTCTTGTACTATTAAAACCTAGAGCCTTTGGGTGCACCAATGTACAGCCCACCTACCACCATTTGGAACCCATCCATGCTGAAGGCCCTGATTTAGATCTTGGCGGATGGAATACTCCGTGACAAACATGACAGATATCCTGTCCGCCATATTACGATCCCCTGGGATATTATGGGATTGTAATACGGTGGAATATTTGTCACATTTATGATAGAGTATTCCCCTATGCCAAGTTCTAAATCAGCCCTTAAGACTCTAGCTCCTGGCCTCCTGATTATCCAATAGGTGAAATATCTTACTGATTAGAAATAAATTAGTGGCACATTTACTTGGCGTACTAACTTTCAAAATGTATATTTTGATTAGGCATGAACAGGATGTGAAGTAATGGCTATATTTAAGTGAGTTAGATAATTTATTGTGATCTAAATGTAAACGAGCTGCAAAACACAAGTGTTGTTTCTGCTGGTCATAAAATTGTTGATGATTTTCGCCCTAAGACGAAAAGTGGTGGATTTTCAACTGTATGTCAATGAAATCCCAACATAAACAAGCCCTTTGCTGAACATAACAGCGTCTTGCATAAGAGATGCATGCACTCACAGGCTCGACCCTAAAAAGATGACTACATGAAGCTGCAGCTTGTAGGCGTGGGTATTTTCTCTTTGATGTCATTAGGAAGGGGCAAGAGTTGAGCTTTTATGGTAAAGATTTATCTGAGAGCTGGTTCTCAAAGTTGAATGTGCAGTGAAAACAAGTATAGTACTCTTCTTAAGGCTGTCTCCTTCAAATATTGTATTCCTTTTAAAGTCTTCCCTTGCAAAGAAAATAATTTCTCTTTTTCTCACCAAGATATAGCAAAATAGTAAAAACACTAAAGATATGGGAACAGCAGTGCAGTAAAAACAAGCATTTGCAATACAATAGTCTCACATTCGCTTGAGTTAGAGCTATTGGCATTGGAAATGCATAATTGGACTTTTCTTGCCACACAAATTAGTCAACCCTTCCACATAATTTGGTCCTCTCTGTCACATAATACCAGTGGCCCTGCATATAACTAAAGCACTTCTATTTATCTTCTTCCCCTATCTTAAGCAAAAAATAAAAATATTGCCATTGTTTATTACATTTTTTATATTTTTTGGGGGGGGTCCCCACAATGTATTGTGGGGACCCATAGATGACCTAGACAGAAAGAGCACATCGTGCAGTAATGGGCAAAAATGTTTTCTAAAAGGAATGCCCAAACAAAGCATTACGCAAGTGTTGTGAATATTATAGTATCTTGACTGTAATGAACAGAACAGCCACTAGAGGACACCATAATGAAAATAGCATTTGTAAGAAACATTATGTTGAGTGGTGTGGAATTGTGTGGTGTTGAATTGTGTGTCTGTGTTGTGTATGTTGTTGTGTTTGACAAGGGCCAGTAAAGCAAGTCAAAATGAGTGAAATGTAAGTGGGATAGTACATCTGCCAGTTATATATAACAATATGCTATTACTGAATGGCCAGTAAGGCACATACATTTTATAGCACATAAACCACATAAATCCCATGTAAAAACAATGCTATAGGTGCAAGTGTGTGTTTCATACTAAAATTAACCTGGGCATAGGAATAAAAAACAGAACATGGCATTTGCAGAGTGCTAGCTATCAACAAGGCACCATAAATATAATTTGGAACATACTGATGCAGAATTAACCATGTTAAATGTATGTAGCATTTTGCTTAATTTGCAACAAACAGTGCTGTAGAAAGCTGATAGAACTTCAGAAGCCCTTGAGGTGAGATGAGATGACTGCAGTACCTCTCATTGTGTAAAAGCCTGAACAGAGATTGGAAAATAAGGCTGGAAAAGTATTTTATTTTTATTTTAACAGAATGAAAAGTCTTGCAAGCATTCTTGCCTCACATTTCAACGTGCAGAGCAGCCTGAGAGGATTTTTGGCCCCAATAAAGGAGATAGGCAATGCCCTGTGTTTGTTGTTGTGAGTGCTGGCAGGGAGGGGCCATGGAGAGAGACACTAGAGATGTGATGCAAGGCTAAGCAAGTTTCACATCACTGCTTCTAGGTTTAGCTACATTTTACTAGAAAGGGCATATTGTGGCTTTCATGAGCAGTGAGCTAAACAATTGGGTGTTTCTTTTGTAAAATAAGCTTATTTTAGGAGCCAGAGGTCAATGAGGACAGCACTGGAATAAAGCCAAAACAAATGTCAGCTACATGGAGGGAGATGGGAGGAACAGAATGCTGCAATAAAACGCAGGCAGCTACCAGCCTAAAACACCCACAGTGAAAGGGGAGCACCAAAGAAATAACAAAAATAGTCCATAACATCAACAGATAAAGAAACCAAAGTGGAATAATACAGTAGTTTGTCACTGCTCTGAAACAGAAAAAGGAGGGAGAAAAAGGCAGAACTGACCACTAGAGAACAAGAATTTTTTAAGGACACTGCAACCAACAAATAGCTTTTAGCCATAAGAAGTATACACATTGTCGAACGCTTAAGCTCGACCTAATTAGCATTAGATTAGCACTTCCGCCTGCATGAGCAAAGGGTGTGTCTAAATGCCCAACTTTCCTGCAGCCTCAACGGAATTCATCGTCCTTACACCCTACTCCTGTAGATGGCGAGCTAGAGCAAAGAACCTAGGAGTCAGAATCATGTTCAGAGTCCAATGGAGCATGTTTTCGTCCTTCCCAGCAATCCCAGCAGAAGAGTTCGATGCCACATGCCAACTACCTCCTGATAGAGTTTGCAGAGAATATACTGAATACCTGGGCAGTCATGTTTGATGTAGTTTTTTATGCAGGTTGTTTTTAAGAAAAATCGAGTAAACCAAAGTTTTATTGTATAATGCTTTAGGAACTATTTCTGCTTAATCAATCAGTCAACTTGTAGAGTGCTACTTGTCACCCGTGAGGGTATCCAGGCACTGGCGGGTCTCAATCAAAGAACCAAATTTTCAGCATCCTACAGAACTACTGTAGAATAAGGGAGGTCCTGGGGTGCAGGAGGAGGTTGTTCCAGGCTTTGGCTATGAAGTAGGAGAAGGAGCGCCCTCAACCTCTGCTGTGTTGTATGCAGGGGGAAATGGTATGTGCCAGCGCGAGGGAGGAAGAGCGGAGGTGTCTAGAGGGTTTGTAAAATCTCGTATGGCGGTTGATGTAGGTGGGTGCATAGTTGTGCGAGGCCTTGAACACTTGGGTGAGGTGCATTAACTGGTATCTCCTCTGAACTGGGAGCCAGCTGAGTTTTTTTAGATGGGGGTGATGTGGGTGCGACTAGGGAGATCCAGGATGAGTGTTGTAGCATTCTGGATGTTCTGTAGTCTTTGAACTTGGGGGGCCTCGATTGCGTACTCCAGTCGACTAGTGACAAGGGCTTGGGTGATGTTGAGACTTCTGTTTGGGGAAGCCATTTGAAAATCTTACACGCAGGATGAAGAGGCAGGAGGATGATACTGCTTTTACTTTGGACCTAATTGTGAGTTTGCTGTCCAGGATTATACTGAGGTTCCTCGTGTGCTCAGCTGGGGTTGGTGTGGGTCCTAATTATGTGGGCCACCAAGAGGCATCCAAGGGAGTTGTCAGTGCTGAAGATCAAGACTTCTGTCTAGTCTGTGTTGAACTTGAGACAGTTATTCCTCATCCAATTGGCGATGCTCGTCATGCATTGGAGAAAGTTGGTCCAGGTGGCGGAGGAGTTTTTAGAGAAGGAGAGTCTGAGTTGTAGGCTGTCAGTGTAGGATATTATGTTGAGTTTGTGCACTCTGACTATGTTGGCAAGTGGAGACATGTAGATGTTGAAGTGGGTGGGACTGAGTGATGAGCCTTTGATAGACTCCGCAGATGATTGGTTTAGGTTTGGGGGTGTAGGGTGGAAGGTAGACTTATTCTTATCTGTCAGTGAGGCAGGAGGTGATCCATTTGAGGGCGACTCCTTGGATGCCTATGTCGTGAAGTCTGGCGATAAACATGTAGTGGGAACTGTGTCAAAGACCTCTGAGAGATCCAGGAGGGTAAGGACAGCTGTCTCTCCTTGTTGAGGAGGGTTTGGATTTCACCTGTGGCACCAACCAGAGCTGTTTCGGTGCCCTGCTTGCTGCAGAATCCAGATTGGGAGTTGTCCAGGAGGTAATTGTGTTCCAAGTAGATGGTGAATTGGTGGTTGATGGCTTTTTCTATGACTTTGGCCTGAAAAAGGGAGCAGAGAGCTGGGTCTGTAGTTGGTGAGTTTGTTGCAGTCCACTGAAGGTTTCTTCAGCAGGTGTTTGATTTCTGATTGCTTCCAATCTTCTGGGAAGGTTGCAGAATCTAGTGACGTGTTGAGTAGGGCGAAAAGTTCAAGGCTGTTCCTACATGCTCCAAGGTTGAAGATGTGGTCAAGTAATGGGTCGGATGGGGCCCCTTCGTGGATGTATTTCATGACTGTGATGGTATTCTGAGTGCTGAGGTGGTTCCAGGTGGTTAGCCTTTGGATGGCCAAGTGTGTGGAGGTATGGCTGTTGAAAAAGTCTAGACTCTTGAGTTGGGAGTTTATGTAGATTTTGGTAATTTTGTCATCGAAGAAATCTGCAAGGCTGTCGCATAGTTACTGAGAGGGAGCCCTTTTTTTTGTTGCCGTTGCAGGGTTGGTGAATCTCTTGACTATGCGGAAGAGCTCCTTTCTGTCATTGGGGTTAACTGCGATAATCAATGCCAGGGCTTTTTTCTTCATCTCACGTAGTTGGCAGCAGTATTGGTTTAGTGCTGATTTGCAGGTGTTCTGTCAGGTGGGTCTTAGGTGGTGCACCGCCTTCTCTCAAAGTGCTTGCAGTGGTGCTTGGCTGTCCTGAGGTCCTCGGTGTACCAGCTGGCTTGCTTGGTGGATCTTCTGCAATTCTTGTTGTTGATGGGGCATAGTGGTCATGATGATGAAGTTGCTGATTTAATGGTCCGTCCATGTGAGTTTGGTGGTGTGACTGTATTTGATGCAGTCGCTGGAGGTGAATATTGCAGTCAAGGGTGTGTCCTGCGATATGCGTGGAGTCGTTTATGAGTTGGGTGAGCCCTATGTTGTTCAGACTGTGGAGGTGATTGGTGGAGTTAGGGTTGGTTATGTTGTCAAGGTGGCAGTTGAGGTTGCCCAGGAACATGTAGTCTTTTGAGACAATGGATGAGAGGGGGGCGATGAAATCAGTGATAAAGTTGCAGAAGGCAGTTCGAGGTCCTGATGGATGGTATGTGAGGGTTCCCTCAATGGTGGATTTCTCATTCATTTGGATAGTGAATTTGTTCCATTGATGAGATTATGTCTTCTGTGATGGTGGCATATTTGATGGAGTCTCTATGGATAATGGCAATTCGTCCTCCTGGCTTGTTGATGTGGTCGCAGTGGGTGACTCTGTATCCTGCTGGTATGGCTATGGTGATGTTGCAAGCTGACGCAGAGTTGAACAGGTCATGGTGAAGAGGACAGTGTTAGGCATGAGACTGCTGATAAGGTCCCAGGTCTTAGTGGCATGTTTGCTGAGTGAGCGAGTGTTGAGGAGGGTGCATGCAAGCTAGTGGTGGGTAGCTGGTGTTCCACTTCCAGTGGTTTGGGTATTGCGGAAGGGATAAGGGGTGCTTATTGTGGCAGGTGGAGTGGCAGAGGATGCAGATGAAAGGTCCTGGTCCAGGAGTGTGGTGCAGCACAATGCAAATGTCTGTAGTGGCATCAAGAGCTCGAAGGGTAGTATAAGTATATTTATGAGGGCGGTTGGGAAAGGGCTCCGGGCGCTTAGTGCAGTTCAGGTGCAGACGGCCACAGATAGGCTTGCCTTTGGGATGCCTTTGGCAAACCAGTGAGGCATCCCAGTTGTGTGGAGGTGCTGTGGCCACAATTAGGTAGGTCCTGGAAGGTGGGAAGGACCCTTGAGGAAGTGGGAGGTGCTGGCAAAAAGGCAGGAAGGAGAGGAGAGGCGGGAGGCGGCACAGAAGGAGAGGGAGAGGTGGTGGGAGAAAGAAGCAGGAAAAGGGCAAAAAGGGGCAGCAGCAAAAGTGAACTAAAAGGGCCCGAAGAGGGCAGAAAAAAGTAAAAAGAGAGCCAAGTAATAACGAAGGAATAAAGTAAGAATGAACCAATAGGAAACAAATTTAAGTACAGAGTGAGAGAAATGGGTGGAAAACAGGCAGGAGCAATAGCAAAAAGGGCAAAAAAGAGAGCGAAAGTGGCAAAAAGGATGAGCAAAAGAGGAGGAAGAGACTTGAGAATAAAGTGGTGCAGAATCAGGAAGAAGAATGAAATAGAGGAGAGAGGGCCTGGAAGAATGCGGAACCTGCAGCTGGGTGAGGACCAACAAAGGTAGGTAGAGAGCTGGGCCTGGGCACTTTATCAGTGGGTCAGAACTGCTGCCGCCATTAAGTAGGGCCTGAAAGGTGGGAGTGGCGCTAGGAGGTGGTTGGTAGGGCTGTCGATTAGGCAGTAATGAGAGGGGGAGGTGGGAGGAGGTGCCAGAGAAGGTGGAGAAAGCAAGAGAAATAAGCAGGGAAAGGGCAAAACAAGGCAGCAGCAAAATCTGACTAAAAGTGCCCAAAGAGGGCTGAAAAAGGCAAAAAGAAAGCAAAATAAAATGAATAAAGGAATAAGATGAGGACAAAGCAAAAGGGAAAAGACTAAAGTAGAAAGTGAGAAAAACGGACAGGAAACGGGCAGGAGCAGCAGCAAAAAGGGTGGGAGAGAAAGCATGCAATGCAAAAAGGGCATGAAAGAGAGCAGGAAGAAGCTCGAGAAGAAAGTGGTGAGAAAGCAGGAAGAGGAAGAAGAATGCAGCAGAGGGAAGAGGACCTGGAAGAGCACAGATCCTGGAGCTAGCAAAGGGCCCACAGAGGTAGGTGGAGAGCTGGCCCTGCTAAATTTGGCAAGAACCACAATCCAAATATTGGTCTTTGTAAGAATAAAGAAACTAAATCCAATTTGTATCTGGACCACTGTGTGTAACTGAATCCTGTTCAATTGCTTTTTTTGGGAATCATTTGCTATTGTCCTTATGTAAACTACATAAATTCAGTCAGAAATTGAAACGCTTCACTGTAAAATGCTGTGATACTCATCTAGGGGTGCCACCCCACCAGTTTTCTACTCTCACCACCGGTATTTTGATGTCCAGGTTTACAAAAATAAGCAAAAGTTCCTAAAGCCAATATTTTCAGCCTTTAATTATACACATTTCAAACAGCAAATATACACAGAAAACATTTTTAAATGCATTCTAGAGCTACAATAATGATCCATAACTAATAATTAAAGTAAACGCAGACAGACAATTCATATCACAAATGAATAAATATGAACTTGTTTGCAGTACTAGTTATTATTAGGTCTAGGCCTTTGCAGACTCTTAAATCTACAACAAATGGCTGATATTTAGTTATTGAAAAGATGGCAACCCTATACTCATGAAAAGCTGTATTACATAAAGTGCCCCGGGGGGTACAATGGGCGGTTGCGCCTGCTTTGCACACTGGCGGGGTACTTTGTTATTACAGAAGGGTCCGCAGACGCTTGTGTGGCCCCTCAGTAATAACGATACCGCTGGCACACAAATACCGCAAGCACCACCAGCAGATGGTGTTCCCTCATTTGCATGGGACCATGGCCCCTTGCAAATGAGGCAATCTTTTTGCCTCTGTGCCCGTGCTGTACTATAGACATGGGCACAGAGGCAAAGGAGCTCTGATGTCAAAGAATGTAGGGCAGCCTGAAATTTGAGTGAGAAAGTGACAGTTTAAAATTGTGAAGAACAACCATGAAGGAAAGCAGCAGAGTGCTCAGGTTATGTGAATTCTCTTACTGGGCATTGTTATAATGAACATTCCATGGTAGGTTAAATCACTAATGAGGGCCTATCTCAAGCTTAACATGGTAGGCTCCCATGCTCTAGGACTGATAGACTGAAGTGATTGTGGGACTCATTCTATCAGTGGAGCTTTTAGTTCAGAGGTGAAGTCCATACCCACAGGAAGGTTAGTGAATTACCAGGATTCCTTTACATTAGTCTGGCAAAGTTTCACCCTATTTGTTAGAAATTGTGTTAGTGGTTGACTAGGATATGAGCCCTTGTCAAGCAGCAACTGCAACTCTAGTCAGGGTAAGGTCCAGGCAAACCCTAAAGTAACCTGTGCTCACCCTCTGATAGGTTTGCACAGAGCAGTCAGGCTTAACTTAGTGGCAACTTCAAAAAGTGAAACACTTCATGAAGTAAAACTGTGAAAAAAACACACAAAAAGATTCCAGACCAGATTGGAAAAGTAGATGTAAATTTAATAAATAAAACAAGACCATAAAAACAAAAATCCAATAAATAGAACTGGAGATGTTGAATTGCAAGGTTTTATATAAAATAGCACCAAGAAGCACAAATTGCTATTGGAGATATTTGGTCGCACTAGCCCAGAAGAAACTCATAAGTTCAGGTCAGCCCCAATGGCGTGCAGTCCAGCTACAGGTACCTGGTTAGGCTTGCAGAACAAAGTATCTTAAATCCAGGTTGCGGAGAGTTGTGGGGCTCCGTGTCAAATATGTGTTGCCCAACTGTAGTTCCGAGATGTGGCAAGGCTACAGTGCTAGGTCCTGTTGCATTAATTTTGTGGATCCTGTCGATGGGCTTACGTTGTGAAGGCCAGTGCTGAGGATGTGTAGCGCAATCGAGGTGATGCGTCAGTTCCAATGAGCGGTGAAGCTGCGATGCAAAGTTTTATCATCGTTGTCTAGGCTATCGACAACAAGAGAAGCTAAGAGCTTGTGCCAGGAAAAGGGCTGTGCAGTGATGGCTCTGAAGGCGTTGCGTGGAACCCAAGATGTTGGATGCGTCTATTCTGCAAGTCTTGTGCGACGTTTCAAATCCACGCAGCAGCAATGCTTTGCTTCTGCTCGAGGATGCAGCACTCAGCAGGGAAGATGCGTAGGTTCTGATCAGGGAGGTGTTGCTTACAAAGAGGATGCATTGGTTCTGCTGGCAAGCCTCTCAGGCCCACTTCCAAGGGTCCAGGACTGGGGTGTCACAGTTTGACAGGGTAGACTCACAGCTGGCAGAGTCCAGGTGCAGAAGCAGGGTCGTTAAGAGTTTGTTATGTTCCTGAGACTTCAGACCAGGAGGCCAGCCAACTAGCCCTTGGCATCACTCTGGGTGGCTCTAGGGTCAAGTGATGCAGATCCAGTCCTTCTCACCCAGGCAGAGGGGAGCAGGCAGCAGGTAAGCAAGCAAAGCAGGAGTCCAGCAGAGAGCAGTCCAACAGAGTGGCAGTACATTAGCAGCACAGCAGTCCTTCCTGGCAGAGTATCCACAGGTCCAGAAGTGCACTGACGTGGTGGTGTCTAAGTTTCAGTACTTATACCCAGTGGTGCCTTTGAAGTGGAGGAGACTTTAAAAAAGGCCTTTGAAGTGCACAGAGGCCCTGTCAGGTCACTTGTGGCTCTAGACGCACTACAGGGGGGTATGAAGCCCTTTGTGTGGGGACAGGACACAGTCTATTCAGGTGTAAGTGAGGGTGAGTCTAGCTCCTCCCCCATCCTGCCAGGTTACCCCATCAAGTCACACCTAACACTTCCATTGTGTGTGGCTGTCTAGGGACGCTACCCAAACCCACTGTCACCCGCTCCATGCGTGTGATCAGACAGGCAGCAGGCACCAAATGGCTAAAGTAAGAAAATGCCAACTTTCTAATCATGGCATTTTCAGAATTGCAATTTAAAATCAAACTTCACTATAAGGTTATATTTTAAATTATGATTACAGAGACACCAAACTTGAAAGAATGATCTTCCTCCATTTGAAAATTACACTTATACATTGTAATAAACCAACTCTAATATTATCCTAGGGGAGAGATAGGCCTTGCAGTACTGACAAATGAATGTAAGAGTTTTTCACTACCAGAATATGTAAAACTTAAAAGGACATGTCCTGCTTTTTAAATATATTGTACCCTGCACTCTGGGCCGTTAAGGGCCTACCCTAGGGGTGACTTATACGTATTAAAAAGGAAGGTTTGGACCTAGCAAAAGTGTTATTTTGCCAGGTTGTCACAGAAGTGTAAAACTGCACATACAGTGTCTGCAATGACAGGCCCGAGTCATGGTTATAAGGCTACATAAGTGGGTAGCACAATTAGTGCTGCAGGCCCCCTAGTAGCATTTCATTTACAGGCTCTGGGCACATCAAGTACACATTTTTATTTCTGTCTCTTATTTTACTAAATGACCCATTGCACTTTAGAAGCTTTCAGCCACATGTTGTTCAGAGAAACAATTAACATTATGGTAGTTCAAAGTCCATATCCAGTTAATGGCTAACTCAGAAAAATATGACCAAAACCAAAAGTATTGGAAGGAGTAGAAATATTGCTGAATGAACACTATATTTGACTCCTGACCTTGTGTGAAGCTAGATAAACATAGAGGAGCATATTTTTGCATGTGCTCAGCCAGTACAAAATTATTTTGTTTCAGCTTTTACCTACAGTGTGAAAAAAGTAAAGCTCTACAAATTTCAGTGAAGTACTATACAATCACACCAGAGTCAAACATAAATGAGAATATTTATTTTTGAATGCACTATTACATTCTAAGGCCTGCACAGACCAAATAATTTTATTAAGGTCCGATTTGGTGACCACCAGTGAGGCGATGCCAGGTTGCTTTCCAAAAAGCAGAGTTTAGCTTTAAGATACTAACAGTATCTGCTACACTGCCACAATACAGAGAGCAGAACCTCTAGTTTTCTGAAGGTTGTTAACAGAACTAGTTCACTTATGTATTTGAATTTTAGTGGTAATTGATGAACTGACCAGAATATACGCTGTGTCCCAAAACAAGACAAATGAAATATGACACTTGATTGTCATTAAAAAAAGGCTTGTTTCTTTGATTGAACTGAGTCAGAGTCCCTGGTTAGAATTTTCCAGGAATTATTCAATCCAGAGGTAACCAATTCAAATGTTCTATCATCTGAAATATTTATAGTTAGCAAAGACTTGTTCATCAACATTGTTAATCATTCGAAAACTGCTACAGAAGATACACTAGTAGAATTAGCAGTTAGGCCCCACTCTGCTGTCTAAACACAGAAGATCCAGATGAACCCATCTATTGCCTAGACTTAGCAGATCCCAATGGATAGAGTATGGAAGCTCAAATGACTTGTTTTGACTTGCCTATTTTGCTCCTATCGTCACAACTACCTTGAACCCATTCAAAAGTAGGGTCATTCAGGATCACATGTGACATATACCCAAGACAGAGACTCAAATAGCCATCTTTGAAAGTGTTTCCTTTGCTCAAACTACCCAATGGCCCACAAACTAAGTGATCATTGATGGTTGAATTTGCTTTTGTTGGCTATAGACCTCTGTGTGCTTTACAACTGCTAGCCAGTGCTAAAGTCCTTCTGTTCACTCCCTAAAACATAATAAAATTGTCTTAACCAGAGTGGTGTATTTATATACTTATGAGTCCATAGTAGAGTGGTACTGCATGTACCCAGGGCTGGTAAATTAAATGCTAGTGGCCTTGCAGCACTTACTATGTTACCCACTAAAGTAGCCTTATTCAACATCTCTCAGGCCTTCCAATGCAGCCTGTATGCAGTGTTGAACTACCAGTTTGACTCGGCAAACTAAACTGCTTGTTAGCCCTAAAAACTCTTTTTATTACATATAAGCCACCCATAAAGTATGCCCTAAACTGCCTTTAGGGCAGAGTGCATTGCATTTAAAAAGCTGGCCATGTATGTTTAAGTTATACATGTCCTGGTAGTGAAAAACTCCCAAATTAGTTTGCCACTGTTGTGAGGTCTACCTGTGCCGTACAATAACGTTGATTTACCTTACTTCATTTAATACGTGATAACTTTTGTTTGGGAGAAGGTGGAAATTTCATGTTTGGTGTCTAAGGAATTGTAATTTAAAACCCTCTTTACTGGTAAAGGTGGATTGTCAGCCAGAATTTAAAAAAATGCCACTTTTAGAATGTTGGCATTTTCTTGCCCTAACCATTTGGTGCCTGCAGTCTGCCTCCTGGGTCACATGACTGGGTGTAGTTGGCTCTGTGTATTCCTCCCAAACAGCCACACCACAAAGGGACTGGGTGTGGGCAGGATATACCGTCCAAGCAGGATGGCGGGTCTGAGCTGTACACAGCCTCACTTGCACTTGAACTTCATTGCCTCAGTCTACACACAAAGAACTTCATTGTGGCTGCAGACAGCCTGATTCCAGAGAGGGAGGCAGTTCCAGTCACTTCTGTGAGGGAAATCTCCAGAACTTTCTTCCACTTCAAACCTGGCACCTGGTAGAAAACTATGATCCTCAGACCCACTCTTCAGTTCAAATCTGGACCTGTGGAAGAACTCTCAGAGGACTGCCCTGATGCCTGTGGCCTGCCGTCCACTTCAGAGGACTACCCAACTACACCTAGAGGAGAGCCCTGCTGCCTAAAGCCTGCCCTATGCCCTCAAAGAACTGCCTTGCTTTACTGTTTGAAACCAAGACTTCCAGACTGACTCCGCGGGCTAGTTGGCTGTCCTCCCGATCAGATCCTCAGGGGCAGAAAAGGCTTCAGACATCTTGAATCCAGAACTGGAGCCAGCTAGAGTGAGTCCTGACCCTCAAAGTGCTGCCTGTCCAGTAATGGACTCTTGGAGTGTCCAGGTAGCCCAAAACCAAAAATTGGTTCTTAGAAAATGTTCTGCTAACAAGTGCTCTGAGAACAGTGGGGAGACTAGGACCAACTAGCTCACTGATCTGCCTAAGGTACATTGCTGGTCAGCCTGACATCACAGCAGCCCCGCTATCTTCTTCCCTGCAGCAGCAAATCCTGTTCAGCGGCTTTTCACAGAAGGGGTATTTTGCTTCGTGGAGCCCTCATCAGCTAAAGCCTGCAGCTTCATCCCTCTGAAGATTTTTGACCTCCATAAAAGAGACTAAGGACCTGAATTAGAACTTGGCAGAGGGGAATAATCCATCACAAATGTGACAGATATCCCGTCTGCCATATTACAATCCCATTATATCCTGTGGGGATTGTAATACGGCAGAAGAGATATCCGTTATGATTGTGGCGGAGTATTCCATCCAGCAAGTTCTAAATCAGGCCCTAAGTCCGAATGTAGAAAACGTCACTGCAGCTTCGTCCATTGGCTCCCCGACAACATCCCCCCTCAGACTACTATGTTAGCATCAGACCACATCTTGTATTACTCAGGCCAGAGGGTAACAGTCCTCACTTTTCATTGACTTTGCATGCTCTGATTGTTCAGCAAATACTTACTACTTTTATATTTATACTGAAGAAGTGGCTGTTTCTTTGGGTTGCAAGCATAAGAAGCATTTATAAAAGGGATATCCTAATACACGTGGCCTAGACTCGCATAGGTGTCTTCTTGCTTCTGGACATCCTTCTCTATCAGGTCCTTCTGTGCCTTTAGATGTTGATCCTCCTCATAGTCCTGTTCCAGGTCCTCCTTTTCAGGGCTGTCTTGAACCTCCTGATCCCCATCCTGGACCTGGTCTAACTAGTTCCAGTCACCCTGCTACTGGTTCCAAATCTGATGCTCCTGGCAATAGACTTTACTGACCCTGGTTTTTCTGGCTCTGCCCCTGGCTAATTCTTGTATTAGCCCTTCCTGGGCCTCCTGATCCTGGTACTACTGATCCTCATCTTGACCCTGATGGTCTGATTGGTCCTTATTTGCCTAGCCCTGTTAAATTGGTTCTACTAGGGCTGGCACTTCTAGTCTTCCCGGTTTGGTCATCCTGATTATCCTTGCTCTCATCCTTGTAATCCACCTGGTATTGTGTCCACTGTCCTCCTTATTAGGTTCTTTTGAGCTGGGCCTGGTCATTAAGTGCAGGTTTGTATATGTGCAGGAATGGGCAATTTCCTGCAGAAAAACAATCCTGAGAGGCTTTTTCCTCTTTCTATGTGTACTGCAGAATGCAGCACATAAAGAAAGAGGAAAAATGAGGAGAAATTAACATATTTCTCTCTTACGCTTCTCCTTGGAAAACGTACCTTTTTGGCGCATTTCCAGGTTTACAAATTCTTGTAAATCTGGGAATGTGTCAAAGTCCATGGATGTTGCATGGGAACACCAACACAACACCCACTGAAACATATCCCTGGCGCAGAGTAATGTAAAGCAGTGATTTGCTCTGCGTTACATTACTCAAGAGTCATGAAGCCAAGCAGGGGCACACAAGGTCGCCACGTTGCGTGGTACAAGAGTGACAAAAACCAGACCATAAATATGACCCCTAGGTCCTAGTCTTAATGGCCCTAGTCTACCTACTCCTGAACTGACGAGTGTTTCAGGTCTTCCTAAAACATCTCCCGATACTCTTGGTCCTCCTCCTCCTGCTTGTTGTCATCTTGGACTAAATTGGCAACTATGTCCTGATCATTCTTATTCAGGTAATCCTGTTCTTAGCCATCCAGCTTGGTCATCATGATCTTGTCATCTTGGCCATCCTTGCCTTGGTCACCCTTTCCTCCTTGTCCTGGCCCTGCTTGACCTGGTATGCCAGGCCCTGATACTCCTCGGCCTCTTTGAATTGAGCTTCCTTTTCCCTTTGGTTGTGGTCCCACTGGTCCTCCTTGCCCTGGTTCTCTTAGTGCTTGTTCTGCTTGCCTGATTGACTGGCCATCTCATCATGCTTCCTCAGGTCCTGTTGTCCTAGTCTTCCTCACTTTCAATTTGGTTTGCCTAGCAATTGTCTTCCTATTCCTCACAGTCCGTGTCCTGGTCTTATGCTCACTAGACGTGATCCTTTTGCATCAGGTCCACCGTGTTATGGACTTTGTATATCTAATCCTCTTAGTTCTGGTCCTTCTGGCCATCCTGGTCCTTTCAGGCACCCTTCTCCTATCTCTTCTAATCCTACTCACATTTCTCAGCTCTCTCCTTGTACATCAGTTTCTGGTCCTGCTGGTACCTTTGGCCTACCAGGCCTCTTGTGTCCCAGCCCTCCAAGGCCTTGTATTCGTAGCCTATGTCTTCCTGGGGTGGGGCATCCTTGTCCTCCTGGCCCTAAGCCTTGTCCTCATAGTCCTTCTGGCATTTCACTCAAAGTTCTGAGGCCTCTTGTTGCTGGTTCTCTTTGTGTGGGTGTTTCCAAGCCTTGTCTCTTTGATCATGGTCCTCCTGGACATCCAGATCCAGTACAATTAATCTTCCTGGCTTTGGCTGTCCGGATCCACCGGATCTTCCTCACCCTGGTCCTTCTACCCCCAGGTCCTGGTGTTTCTGCTTCACTTGGTATTCTGGGCCCTGGTCCTATAGTCATGGTCACCTTATAACTCCTAGGCTTATTCCTGGTTTGTTCTCTTGGTCCTGATCTTTCTAATCTTCCTTGCTCTGGTCCTGGTCCTCCTGGCATTCTTCGTACAGACCACCTTCATCTTCCTTGCTTATTATACCACCTGGTCCTTTTGGCATGGATCTGGTCTTCCTGGATCTGGTTCTGATCCTCCGAGCCCTGGCCTTCCTGCTCCTTGTTCTTGTGCTTCCACTCAAACTCATCATGGTCCTCCTTTATCTGGTCCTCCTGAGCCTGGCCATACTGTTGCTCATCTTCCTGGCCATCCTTTTCCTTGCCATGTGGCCTGAACCTCCAGGCTGTGATCATACTGGTCCTGATATTCCTGGCACTGATCCTTCTTACCCTGTTACTCCTGGTTCTGGTTCTAAAGATCCTGATCTTCTTTGCCCTGATCTTTCTGGGTACCCTAGACTTTTGATTTTGTTTCCTCGTCCTCTTAGATCTTTCCGTCACACTCTAGTTGCCTGTGGTTCTGAACTCATTTACTTGGACACTCCCGGCCAAGGTCATGATATTCTTGTTTTTCATAGTCCTTGCCTTTGTCAATATTCTGTGTCCATTGCCCTGAACCTCTTGGTCCAGTTCCTTATAGTTTAGATTCTCCTGGGCCTATCTCTCCTGGAACTGACCCACCTGCCTTCCTAGTCTTGGACTCCTTAGTTCTGGTCATTCTGGTCCTTATTCACCTATTGTGCTTGTTAGTAATATTGCTTTTTGACTATCTTGGTTTCCCCAGCCTTGGCCCTTCTAGTGCTGCTCCTTTCTGTCCTCTTGCTCCTGTTCACCTTATATTTGTTCCTCTCACTTTCAACCTCCTAGCTCTCGTACTGCAGGTCATAGTCCAACTTTTGTCTTGTGTTCTGGCCCTCTTAATCTTTGTCCTCCTGGTTTAGGCTGTCCTGGTTCTCCTGGATCTGTTCCTTGTCCAGTTAGTCTTACTGGTACTACAGCAATTCTCTTGATCCAAGTTCTCCTCGTATGGGTTGTAGGAGGCTGGTCTGGTTTGTAGTGGGTACCAATGGTACCTACACCTTATACCAGGTCCAGTTATCCCTTATTAGTGAAATGTAGTCAGTGTCTAGAAGCCAGGCTGTCTAGCGGTAGCTATAGCTGAGCATCCAAGGCTTATCTAGGGGACATGCAAAGCTCATGCAGTACCACTGTAGTCACACATTACTTACACACATGAAAGAAAATACTCAATGTTGCAAAAATAAAGGTACTTTATTATGGTGACACAAATACCAAAAATACCTTAGAGACTATACTGCCATAGGTTGTAAGTAATATACATAGTATATACACTAGAATTCAGAATTAGCTGTAAAAACAGTTAGAAAACAGTGCAAATAGTGAAAATCACAATAGTTAGAAATGGGCCTGGGGGAACATAAACCATATACAAAAATTTTGGAATGCGAAAGTCGGTTTCCCACTTAGGCAAGAATAGTATGAGGAGATGGCTGCTGGGAGTGTAAGAAAACACCTAAGGTAAGTAACAGAACCCACCCCAGAGCCCAGGAAAGCAGGAGTAAATCACAGAAGGGTCCTAGAACACACAAGAACTCGTGATAGAAGATTATGCAAGAACAAGAAGAGACTACAAGACACAAACAATGGATTCCTGGACCTGAAGACCTGAGGAAGTGGGGGACGAAGAAGCACTGAAGAGAACAGGAGCCCCTGTTAACCCAGATGAAGTTGCAAAAGAAGAACCATTGGTGAAGATGAACAGTCAGTACTGCACCTTAGAAGATCGATGCGGGTTCCTGGTCAATGCAGATGATGTCCCACGCTGGATGGATGATTGCAGTCTGGTTTGCATCGCTGGATTCCACCAACAAGCTTTGGCACACGCAAAGGACACAGTGAGAGGAAAATTGTGCTGCCCGGGACCAGGAGGGACCTGGTAGCCTCCACCCAGGAGAAGGAGACAGAGGGGGCTCTCAGCAACTCAGAGAGTCCTCATAAGACCAGGCAGCCTGCACAGGAGTCCCGCAGCACGGGGAGAAAGAAGGTGCAAATGGAGGTCCTCGCAGCACTACACAAATGGATCCCACGCCGCTGGAGAACCACTCAGGAAGCTGTGCATCGCAGGAAGGAGTGATGGTGGCGGGAGCTCTGCTGTGCATGAAGAACTTTGTGGAAGGTCGCACACAAGCCTTGGCAACTGCAAAACACTTGGTGCATGGGGGACTGTCTTGCTTGAAGAGGCAAGCTCTTACCTCCACAAAAGTTGGACAGCTGGACCTTAGGACCGTCGGGACCACTTCAGTCCACCACCTGTGTTGCTGGATCCATGTACTTCATCAGGAGAGGGGACCCACACCACCGGGCGCCGCTGCAGAGTGACACCTTCACTTCAAGGGAGATTCCTTTGTTCTTCTGGTGCAGGCTGAAGACTGTAGGCCCTCTGAGGATGCATGACCTAGAAACAGTTGCAGTTGCTGGCAGGAGCTGAAGATACAAGTTGTCTTTGCTTCTTTGTTGCAGTTTGTAGACTTCCCGGAGGGTCCTCATGCAGTTTCGTCAAGTGAAGGTAAAGTAATGCAGGGATTCCTGCCGGAGTCGTGCAAACCGAATCTGTGGAAACACCCAGAGGAGAGACCCTAAATAGCCCTTAAAGGGGGATTGGTCAGCTACACAGATAAGCACCTATCAGGGGAGGGCTCTGATGTCACCTGCTGGCACTGGCCACTCAGTTGCTCCCAGAGTGCCCTGCCAACTTGGAAACCAAGATGGCAAAAACCAGGGACACTCTGGAGGAGCTCTGGGTACCACCCCTGGCGTGGTGATGGACAGGGTAGTGGTCACTCCCTTTTCCTTTGTCCAGTTTCGCACCAGAGCAGGGACTGGGGGCCCCTGAACCGGTGTAGACTGGATTATGCAAGGAGGGCACCATATGTGCCCTTCAAAGCATTTCCAGAGACTCTGGGAGGCTACCCCTCTCATGCCTGTAATACCTATTTCGGAAGGGAGAGGGTGTAACACCCCTCTCCCAAAGGAAAAGCTTTGTTCTGCCTTCCTAGGCTCAAGCTGCTTGAGCAACAGGAGGGCAGAAACGTGTCTGTGAGGTGGCAGCAGATGGGGCTGCCTGGTAAACCTCAGAATACTGGTATGGCAGTAATGGAGGTCCACTGTGGAGCCCCCAGTGTGCATTGAATTATTCAACCAATGTTAGATTCAGTATTGGGGTATAATTACAAGATGTTAGACACCTTACACTGCCATATTCGGAGTTACCATTGTGAAGCTGGACATAGGTATTGACCTATGTCCAATGCACGTGTAAAATGGCGTCCCCACACTCACGAAGTCTGGGAAAATGGTCCTGGATGAAATGGGGGCACCCCTGCTAATGCAGGGGTGCCCTCACACACAGGTACTCTGATCCCAGCCTTCAGGGTAGGAAGGTCTTGTATATGGGTGACTTATAAGTGACCTGTTGCAGTGTGAATGGCTGTGAACTGGTGCATGCACCATTTCACACAGGCTGCAATGGCAGTCCTGTAGAAGCCTTTCCATGGGCTCCCTATGGGGGCAAAAGTAATGCTGCTGCCCATAGGGATCCCCAGGAACGCCAATGCCCTGGGTACCTAAGTACCATAAACTAGGGACTTATAAGGGGGCACAAGTATGCCAATTATGAGTGGAATACTGTGTTAGCAGTATTGAACAACCACATTTAAAGAGGAGAGAGCATAAGCACTGGAGTCCTGGATGGCAGGATCCCGGTGACACAGTCAAACATACGGACAAACAGGCCTGAAATAGGGGTAACGATGCTCGAGAGAGGCTACTTTCTCACATGGGTCCTCTTGAGTCTGCACATTTTGGTTCTGGCTCTCCTAGTCATCACTGTCTAGTCCACTTAGACTTCCAGAATCTGGTTGGCCTTCTTACATCTGATCCTCACCCTGGTTCTGATACTTGTAATGATTGTTCTGCCCCACCTGGTGACCTAAGCCCTTATGCCCTAGGTCCTGATCTTCATAATCCCTTAGCCCTGTTCCCAGTCTTCCTGGTGATGATCCTTTTAGTTTACCTAGTCCTCTTGCTCTGGTCTTCTGGGTGCCCTTGGTACGAACCCTAGTCTTCCTAGTCCCTGTCCTGCTTATCCTAGTCTCCTAGACATACTGGCCATTGGCCTCCAAGTCTTGACCTTCACAGTCCTGTTCAATCTGGTTCTGATCTTCCCCGCACTCATCCACTGTTCCTTGCCTCCATGGATCTCAAATACCTTGTCCTGTCACAGATCATCCTAGCTCTTCCTAGTTCTGATGTTCTTTGACCTTCGGTTCATACTAGTTTAGGAATTTCCTGGCCCTGTACTTCCTTGTGCTGGTTTGTCTGGTCATCATTATGTTGAACTCCTGAACCTAGTCCTTTGAAACATGGGTCTTCTGTTTCACAGGCTACAAGTCCTGAACCTTTTTATCCTCCTCACCCTAAATCTCATCCTTCAGCCCTTCTGGTTTATATAGTTCCCTTCTTTAGTGGTTCCTAATTCTTCTGATCCTGGTCACCCTAGTCCATGTAGCCCTGGTCTTAGTTCTGGTACTTCCTATTCCTGTCCTCATGTATGAGTTCTTTTGATGCTGGTCCCACTGGTCTTGGTTTCCCTAGCTCTCTTAGGCCCATATTTAAGAAAAAGTGGCACATCAGAGCTGATGCGCCACTTTTTCTGCTCTCCCCTAGCAGCACCTAACAACATCGTGGTTGCCCCACATTTATAATAGCGTGCACCATGGCGGTAGTTAGCACAATAGCATCAAAATTGTTGATGCGATTGTGGTGTTTTGCTACACTAGCGTCAAAAATGTTGACACTAGTGCAGCAAAGTGCAAGGAGACCCATAGGTTTCTATGGGAGAGTCATTTTAATGCCTGCTCTGAGCAGGCATTAAAATTGATGCCAAAAATGGCGCAGTGAAATCTGTGAAATTTCACTGCGCCATTTTTGCGGGCAGCCTAATGCCAGAACGCCCATCTTGCATACATTATTCCTGGTGCAGGCATAATGTGGCTCAAGGGTTTACAAAGTGGCGCAATGCATGCATTGCACCACTTTGTAATTATGGCGCGTGGAAAAATCCACTTTAGTGCCACCTTAGCGTAGAAAATTACACTATGGCGGCACTAAGATGGCGCTAGGGGTTCCTAAATATGCCCCTTAGTCCTCTAGTCTTCCTATTCTATCTTTGTCCTGCCAGTCCTCCTGGTCTCATGGTTTACCTGTTATACCTTTTCTTGTCCATCTGACCAAGGACACCTCATCATGGTTTTTCTAGCTATGGTCCACTTGGGTCAGCTCTTGCTCATTCTTGTGGCACTGGTCATCCTGGTTCCCATGTTGTGTGCCACCCTAATTCATGTAGTCCTTGTTGTAGGAAAGTAGCCTCTTTCTAGCTTGGTTACCCCCACTTTTTGACCTGTTTGTCAGTGTGTTTGACTGTGTTCACTGGGTTCCTGCTAACCAGGACCCCAGTGATTATGCTCTCTTCTTTAAACGTGGGTACTGGTAACATTTCATCCCACAATTGGCATACCGGTGCCCCCATACAAGGCCTTAGTATATGGTACCTTGGTACCCAGGGCATTGGGGTTCCAGGGGGTAGCAGATAGCCTGCCACCCATAGGGAGCCCAAGCAAAGGGTTTTGCAGGTCTGCCATTTCGGTCTGCGTGAACCAGATGCATGCACCCATTTTCACACCGGGTCACTATAAGTCACTCCTATGGGAAGCCCTCCCAGCCCAGAGGGCAGGGTGCATGCACCTGTGTGTGAGGGCACACCTGCACTAGCAGAGGTACCCCCACAAACTACAGACCCATTTTCCTGGACTTTGTGAGTGTGGGGACGCCATTTTACACGTGTACTGGACATAGGTCACTACCTAAGTCCAGCTACATAATGGTAACTCCGAACTTAGGCATGTTTGGTATCAAACATTTTGGAATCATAGTCCTGTACTTTTACAAGTATTGGTTGTATGATTCGATGTACTCTTAGATGACCCCCAGCATTCCTTCCACAGCCTTCTGAGGTTTTCCAGGCAGCGCAGTTGCTGCCAACTCACGGACAGGTTTCTGCCCTCCTGTTGCTTGAGCAGCTCAAGCCCAGAAAGGCAGAACAAAGGGTTTCCTTTGGGAGAGGGATGTTACACCTTCTCACTTTGGAAATAGGTGTTACATGGCTTGGGAGGGGTAGCCTCCCCAAGCCACTGGTATGCTTGGAAGGGCCCTCCATGCATAAACCAGTCTACCCCGGTTCAGGGACCTACAGTCCCTGATCTGGTGTGAAACTGGACAATGGAAAGGGGAGTGACCACTCCCCTGTCCATCACTACCCAAGGGGTGGTGCCCAGAGCTCCTCCAGAGGACCCCTGGGTTTTACCATCTTGGATTCAAGGTTGGCAGGGAACTCTGGGAGCATCTGAGTGCCAGTGCCAACAGGTGACATCAGAGCCCTCCCCTGATAGGTACTTACCTGTGTAGCTGACCAATCCCCCTTTAAGGGCTATTTAGGATCTCTCCTCTGGGTGTTTCCTCAGATTTGGATTGCAAGAATCCAGCAGAAATCCTCTGTGTCCTTTACTTCACCTTCTACAGATGAAACTGCATCTGGACCCTCCAGGAACTCTACAAACTGCAACAAAGAAGCCAAGACAACTTCTGCAAAATTGAGTGGCCAGGCCACGCAGGTGACGTCAGGGTCCCCTCCTGAAATGTGGTCACCCAGCTAGGTGACCGATCCCCCTTTCAGGGCTATTTAGGGTCTCACTTTTGGGTGGTTCCTCAGATTCCGTGTTAGAAATGGGGTCTTTGGTTGGCAGTCAGGTTACCCCCCCTGTCCAAGCCAGGACCCTCACTCTAGGCAGGGTAAGTTACACACAATCCAAATTATCCTGTGCCCACCCTCTGGTAGCTTGGCACTGAGCAGTCAGGCTTAACTTAGAAGGCAATGTGTAATGTATTTGTGCAATAAATCCTACAATAATACCACATAGCACCACAAATATACACCACACAGTGTTTAGAAAAATATATAATATTTATCAGGTTAAATGCAGGTCAAAACGATCAAAGATGCAATAAGTAAATGTAGAGATATCACTGAAAAGTGATATAAAGTGTCTTAAGTCTTTTAGAAGCAAACAAAGCCTCTTTCAAGCACAAAGTACCTGGTTCATGTGAAAAATCTCCGCAAAGAACCGCAGAGGAGGAGATGCGTGGAAACAAAGGGGTGTGGGTCGATTCCTCAGGCTCCACACGGCGATGCGTCATTTAATTTTCACCCAGGGACAGCTGTGCGTTGATTTCCGGTGCTTGGTCGTGGATCCTTTTCGGGTTGCGGGGTTTTCAGACATCACAGGGACAGTGCATGGATTTCCTGCGCTGGGAGGATGAAGTCACACGAGCTGCGTCGATCCTGTGGGCGTTGCATCGAATTTTCTACCGCACAGCAGGCACTGCGTCGATTCCTCTCTGGAACTCAGGCTGCGTCATTCTGGGTCGGCTGTGCGTCAATCCAGTAGCCCGTGCATCCAATTTCCGGTTGATACGCTGACGCTGCGCCCATCTTCTCGTTGCATAGTCAGGCTGCGTCGTTCTGGTTCGGCATACAGTGAAATTTTCACCGATGTGCAGGCTGTGCGTCGTTTCTGGCAGGCTGTGCGTCAAATTTGTCCGCACAAGGAGTCCTTCTTGAAGAGATGAAGGGCCAGATGTAGAAAAATGCGATTTTGCGAATCGGAAATTGCAAGTCGGTGTGCAAAATCGTATGCAGAATAGTGTCTCAGACACCTTCTGCGAATCTCAAGGGGGTTGCAAAGACCCACCTCATTAATATTAATGAGGTGGGTCGCAATTTGCAACCCCCTTGAGATTCCCTGCACTCACAGGGATGGTGGCCTGGTGGAGACAGCAGACCCCCATGTCTGTGACTGCTTTTTCAATAAAGCATTTTATTTTTTTAATGCAGCCCGTTTTCCTTAAAGGAAAACGAGTTGCATTACAAAAGAAAAAATGAAACCATTTGGTTTCGTTTTTTCAGAGTCTGCCTGCTCTTAAAAAATATTTTGGGCGACATTCACAAAGGGGAAGGGGTCGCATGGGGACCCCTTCCCTTTTGCGAATGAGTTAGCACCCACTTCAAGTGGGTGTTAACTGCGAATTGCTTTGCGACCGCTTTCGCAGTCACAAAGCAATTCTGCATCGTGGTGCAAGTCGCATAGGAACACCCCTTCCTATTTGCGAGTCGCATTCCCATTTTGTGAGTCGGTACCGACTCGCAAAATGGGAATGTGCATCGCGATGGCCGTTTTGCATGGCGCAAACTGCGATTTTCACAGTTTGCGCCATGCAAAACGGTTCCTACATCTGGCCCGAAGTCTTTTTGGTCCTGAGACTTCAGGGAACAGGAGGCAAGCTATATCCAAGCCCTTGGAGAGCACTTCTTTACCTCAGCCAGAGAGCAGCAAGGCAGCAGGGCAACAGCAAGGCAGCAGTCCTTCACAGAAAGCAGTCAGGTGAGTCCTTTGGGAAACCAGGTAGTTCTTCTTGGCAGGATGCAGGTTCTGGTTACAAGTTTCTTCTCCAGGAAGTTTCTGAGTTGGTAGGGGCAGAAGCCCTGTTTATATACCGAAATGTGCCTTTGAAGTGGGGGAGACTTCAAGGAGTAGCTTCGAAGTGCACCAGGTCCCTTTTCAGTTCAATCCTGTCTGCCACCCTCCCAGCCCAGGAAAACCCATTCAAAATGCAGAGGTATGCTAGTGAGGCTGAGTATCCTGTGTTTGGGGTGTGTCTGAGTGAATGCACAAGGAGCTGTCAACTGAACCCAGCCAGACATGGATTGTTATGCACAGAAAGATTTAAGTGCAGAGAAATGCTCACTTTCTAAAAGTGGCATTTCTAAAATAGTAATATTAAATTCAACTTCACCAGTCAGCAGGATTTTATATCACCATTCTGGCCATCTAAATGTGACCTTCCTACTCCTTTCAGATCAGCAGCTACCTCTCAAACAATGTAAGAGAGCAGCCCCAATGTTAGCCTATGAAGGGAGCAGGCCTCACAGCAGTGTCAAAACGATTTTAGGAGTTTTACACTACCAGGACATTTAAACTACACAGGTACATGTCCTGCCTTTTGCCTAACCTTAACCTGCCCTATGTGTTACCTAAGGCATACATTAGGGGTGTTTTATATGTAGAAAAAGGGGAGTTTTAGGGTTGGTAAGTACTTTTAAATGCCAAGTCAAATTGGCAGTGAAACTGCACACACAGGCCTTGCAATGGCAAGGCTGAGACAAGGTTAAGGGGCTACTGAAGTGGGTGGCACAATCAGCGCAGCAGGCCCACTAGTAGCATTTAATCTACAGGCCCTGAGCACATATAGTGCATTGTACTAGGTACTTATAAGTAAATTAAATAGTCCAGTTTGGTATAATCCAATGTTACCATGTTTAAAGGGAGAGAGCATTTGCACTTTAGCACTGGTTAGCAGTGGTAAAGTGTGCAGAGTCTGAAAACCAGCAAAAACAGTATCTAAAAAGTGGAGGGAGGCAGGCAAAAAGTTAGGGGTGACCCCCTAAGGCTGTCAGGTCTAACATTTGGCTTGCAAGATTCCAGCCGGATTCCTCTGCATCTCTTACTTTGGCTTCTGACCAAAAGAAACTGCATCTGGACTCTCCAGGACCCGACGCTCTGCAACAAAGGCGAAGAATTTGCCTGCAACATTGTTTCTTCGGCTCCTTACAGCTTTTGCTAAATGTACCTGCCCGTGCGTCCTCTGAGGACAGCCCGTCTTCAGTCTGAGCAGGAAAGAAGAAAGAATCTCTCTTGGAGTGAAGGAGTCACTCCCTTGCATCTGCAGGCACCAACAGCAATGACGACCGGCTGCGTGGATCCCCTCTCCTGTTGAGCTGCATGGATCCTGCTACATGGGGGGGTGGTCGAAAGTGGTACAGACGGTCCTTTCTACCAGCTGTCCAACTTGGGTGGAGGTAGGCCCTCGCCCACCGCATTCTTTGTAGCTGCCAAGGCTTGGTAGCGCTTCTTCCAAGAGGTCTTCAGTCTTTGTGTAGCTCCAGCCCCCAGCACTCCTTCCTGTGATGCACAGCTCCCTGAGTGTCTCTCCTGCGGCGTGGGGCTCCTTTTCGTAGTGCCGCATGGGCTCCATTTGCATCTTCTGTGTCCCTGTCCTGTGGGACTCCATTGTGTGCTGCCTGTGGGCTCTCTGCGATGCCGAGGGCCCCCTCTGAGTCGTCCTGGGCCTTGCTGTTCCCTGGCAGCACCACTTCCCGCAAACCGAGAGTTTTGTCTGTGCCTGTCTGGCATTCGTAACCCTGGTCCTTGGCCTCTCGTCGAGCTAGCCCACGACACTCGGCCACCTTCTGCCATGTATTCCTCCACTAGTCATCATCCCCCTCCTACTGGTTCCTTCCGCAGACCCCTTCACAAAGTTGTCAGTCATATATAGCCTCTAAGCATGCCACTAAGGTATTTATTTTGGATTCCAGGGGCCACATGTACGAAATATTTGCAAGTCGCAAAACCTTATGTACAACAGTGTCAATGACACTGTTAGCAATTCGCAAGGGGGTCGCAAATGACCTACCTCATGAATATTCATGAGGTAGGTAGCAATTTGCGATCCCCATTGGGACTGGCTGCCGTCACAGGGGTGGTGGCCTGCTGGAGACATCAGACCACCATGTCTGTGACTGCTTTTAAATAAAGCAGTTTTTTTTTTAAATGCAGCCCGTTTTCCTTAAAGGAAAACGAGATGCATTTCAAAAACAAAAAATGAAAAGTTTTCTTTTCATTTTTTCAGCTCTGAAAAAATGTTTTTGCTGCTATTCACAAAGGGGAAGGGGTTCAATGGGGACCCTTCCCGTTTGCGAATGGGTTAGCACCAGTTTGAAACTGGAGCTAATTGTGAATGTTTTGCGCCCACAGCATTATGACCTACAAATCACTGCACAGACATTCAACCACGGTAAACCATTGGCAGTACGTACCGCTGCGCTCAAAATACACAAACACAAACAAAACAACACTACATTGGACAATTCAAACTGTACACACCTGACTCATGTACACACACCACACCCACACCAATATAAAACACACAATACCCACAACCATTTACGACAAAAAAAAATTGACAACAGAGAGACATCAAGAGCACCCACATAACCAGAGGCACAGAACACCATCACCCATACACTATCCATGCACCTTACAGCACACACCCCAACACATCACCCCACACACCCTCACACACACCACACACACTACACCCATGGCACCACAAAGACACCCCAGATTCTCTGAGGAGCTAAGGGTCATGGTGGAGGAAATCATCCGGGTAGAGCCACAGCTATTTGGATCACAGGTGAAGCAGACATCCATTGCTAGGAAGATGGAGCTATGGTGGAGAATCGTGGACAGGTTCAACACCGTGGGACAGCACCCCAGAACAAGGGATGACATCAGGAAGAGGTGGAATGACCTACAGGGGAAGGTGTGTTCCGTGGTAGCAAGACACCAGATAGCTGTACAGAGAACTGGGGGTGGACCCCTACCTCCTCCCCCATAACTAACAACATGGGAGGAGCAAGTCTTGGCAATACTGCATCCTGAGGGCCTAGCAGGAGTAGCAGGAGGACTGGTCTCTGGTAAGTCAACTCTTTACCTCTTTCAACCCCCCTGCCTGCATGCCATCACATACCCCCACCCCTACCCTCACCCCATCACACCACCACCTCACATACACCCCACCATCACAACCTACCCATCCCAATACCAAGCCCTGCACGTAACACCAATGCACGGACCCCCATCACAAACCTGCATGGACACACATCACTAAAGCATGCACATTAGAGACAATCACCTAGCCCACAAAATCACTACTCACACAAGGCAAAGCTGACAGTGCAATCACAACCAAAGATGGCAAAACACCCATGCACAAGATGTCACATGCAGAAACAATAGCACTGCATTTCCATCCCCACAGACCCCCACACAACATCACCGGAGAGGAGGTGCCAGCAACATCCAGTCCCCCCACAGAAGAGGCCCACAGTGATGACAGCAGCTCTGGACACCTGGATGACAACCTGGTCTATCAGGGATCTCGGGACAGTCGGTTACCCAGGCACAGTCCCATACCACCACAGAGCCTCCCCCTCAGGACATACCAGAACAGCACCCACCCAGTGGGCCCATACCTCTGTCCCCAGGACACGTCATCAGCAGTGTGTCCCCCACTGCAGGGACCCCTGGTCACACCACAAACACAGGATGATCAGGGACCTGGGGTCAGTGGCAGTGAGCACACGATTCAGGGGACAGAGGCACAGGACAACAGGGAAGCTGGAAGGACTGATGTGCGACAAGGGGAGGACAGGCCCAGGGAACCGACTCATCAACATCCTGGGAGCATACCACCATTCCCAGGAGATGATGAGCCAGATACTGGACAAGTTGCAGGAGACCCAGCTGCTGCAGGAGGGACAGTATCTGGGGATCAGGGAGGACCTGAAGGACATCCACACTACCCTGGTCACCATTGCAGGGGTGCTGGCAGACATGGCCAACACCATGAGGGAGGCAGTGGCACACCACCAGGCCCCTGACACTAGTCATACCGATGAACTGCCCTCCACCTCTGCTTCTGCTAGTGGTCAAGAGGCCCGCCACAGGAACAACACGCCTCCATCATCCCTCCCCCTGCAGAAGAAGAACCACCCCGCAAATGGTACCTGCAATCCAGGCAGAAGCCAGAGAACATTGCCAAGACCCCCGCCAATAATGCTCTCCTGATTGTCACCCTTGTGTCCCACTCTGTCACCCTGTCCACCTTGAATTGCCATTGCTCCCGTTCCTATGCCCCCTTGGACAATGCACCTGTGATCAAATAGACTGGACTCTATACTGGACTTTCCTCCACCATCAACCCGGCCTATTCTACTACCCTTCTACTTCTTAGCACTTAAATAAACACTATTTAAAAAATACAAGTATGGAGTCTGTCAACGTATTCATTTAACAAGCTTTAAACACTGCAATACAACTGTACAGGAAGAAATACATAGGAATGACCTGTAGTAGGCTGCAGTCAACACACCAGGTGCCAGAGTGGGGCACAGATATCTGAAAATAGAGATGCCAAAGGGTACAGTAAGTGGCCATAGAATTAGGATACTCTGCCTGCCATGTACAATGTCAAACTCAAAACTGTCAATGTAAAGTGAAGTTATAGTGTCTTACCTGTGTGTCACTGGAGGTACTGTCGTATAATTGCTGTTCTGTCTTCATTCTCTGCCTCCTTATCTTCACTCTCCACAAGGTCCACTGCTGCCACACACCCATCACCAGCCCCATCTGCTTGCAGAAAAGGCACCTGGTGTCTCAAGGCAAGGTTATACAACATGCAGCATGCCATGATTATCTGGCAGACCTTCTTGGGTGAGTAGTACAGGGATCCACCAGTTAGATGGAGGAAACAAAACCTGGCCTTCAGGAGGCCAAATGTCCTTTCTATTATTCTCCTTGTTCGCCCATGTGCCTCACTGTAATGTTCCTCTGCCCTAGTCCTGGGATTCCTCACAGGGGTAAGTAGCCATGAGAGCTTGGGGTAACCAGAGTCACCTGCAAATATCAAGGGATATCTGTTAGCCACACACTAACCATTAGGGCCCACACCATACCCATACACCAACAGGCACAGGGTGGGAACCAGGGCTCACCTGTTAGCCACACACGGTGCCTCTGGAGTTGACCCATCACATATGGGATGCTGCTATTCCTCAGGATAAAGGCATCATGCACAGACCCAGGATACTTTTTATTGACATGAGAGATGTACTGGTCCTCCAGGCACACTATCTGCACATTCATGGAGTGAAAGCTCTTTCAATTTCTGAACACCTGTTCATTTCTCTGGGGGTCGGGGGGCAAATGCAATATGTGTACCACTGATTGCCCCAATGATTTTGGGGATATGTCCCAGTGCATAGATGTCAGCTTTCACTGTGGCCAAATCCTCCACCTGGGGGAAAACAATGTAGCTGTGAATGTGTTTAATCAGGGCAGACAACACTCTGGTCAGCACCACTGAGAACATTGGCTGTGACAGTCAGGCTCCAATTGGGCACACAACTCTGTGATTATGGCCCTGTCCAGTCTATAGGTGAGGACAATGTGCCTGTCCTCCATTGTTGCCAAGTCCACCAGGGGTCTGTACATGGAGGGATGTCTCCATCTCCTATTCATCTGCAGCAGTTGTAATCTATGGGGCGAAATGGGGAGCAGCTGGTCAGTATTCCACATTTCCAAACACTACACTCCATTTCATGTTGTGACTGTAACAGTATATTGTTGTATAGGCCCAAATGGTGCCTATGTGTACTGTGACGCAGTTAGGTGCCATGGCCTGCCCCCCCCTGAAATGGCATTCACCTGTCCTGTGTGGATGGACATGTGGAAATGAGGTAATGCCGCCTACATTGTGTGCCATTGCGGGAGGCGGTCGAGTACCACTATGCACCGCCGCGGACGTGACCACCATTTTCAATCTGTTCTCTCACTTGCTACCTGACCTTCAACAGGAGAGGACTTACACTGCAAGTGCTGCTGTGACCTGTGCCTGGAACCGACCGTGGCTCTTGTCACTGGGAAAAGGGCCCCTGCCTTGACCGATGCGGAGTTGGAGAGACTGGTGGATGTGGTCCTTCCCCAGTACCGAATGCTGTATGGGCCTCCAGACCAACAGGTGAGTACACTGTGAGCATGATGCAAGGGGCATGAATGCATGGAGTGCTGTGTGTGAGGGCCTTGTGTGCTCCCATCAGAGAAAGGGTATATGTCGTGCCATTGCCAAGGACGTGTGGACACTGGGGGTCTATGGCAGGCGGAACACCCACTGTCGCAAACTGTGGGAGGACCTGAGATGCTGGGCAAGGAAGACGGCAGAGGCCAACCTGGGGATGGCCTCCCAATCAGGAAGGGGTGCCCGTCAAACCCTGACCCCCCTGATGGCCCACATACTGGTGGTGGCCTATCCGGAGCTGGATGGGCGCTTGAGGGCATCACAGCAGCCCCAAGGAGGTGAGTACAGTTTCCTAATATACTACTTGCACGTGGTGGGGTTTTCTCCAGGTGGGGGATGTGGGCCTGTGGGTGCCCCTAAGCCAGGCCGGACGTTGCAGGGTAGGTCCCATGTTGGGCAGGGGGTGATGAACACCACCTCCTACCAAGCTAGTAGGCATCGACTACTGGGCAGGGGTCTGTGGGTGCCAGGTATGCTGCCATTGGTGTTATGTATTCCTGTCCATGGCCTGGTGACTAGCATTGTGACTGGTAGTGCATTGCCTAGTGCGTAGAGCTGTTCCCTGTGTGTGTGTCGTGTACGCCAACGGTGGTGTTGGATCAGCCATTGACCAAGTGTATCCTTTGTCTCTTCCCCTCCTTTTTGTTTTGTCACCCTGTCCTTATGTGCATTAACATCATCTGGCGGAAGAGCAGAGGCACTGGCGATGGAGGGAACTGCATCCAACAGGGCCCATGAGGCCGAATCCACCGACAGTGAGGGCACCAGTGGAACGGAGGACGAGGGAAGCACCACAGCAGTGACAGGAGGGGACAGTTCTGACAGTGATACCTCCTCCAATGGACGCTCCCTGCTGGTGGCGGACACCTCTGTGCCCACCCCAACTACAGGTATAGCCGCCACCACCCGTACTAGCACCGCCCTCCCAGCAGCCCCTCAGTGAGTTTCCCGTGCCCGCTCACCCAGGAGGGTGGGCATCTCCTTCGCCCCAGGCACCTCAGGCCCTGTCCCAGTTAGCTCTGCTGCCCTGAGTGAGGAGGCTATTGACCTCATGTGATCCATCTCTGTTGGGCTGTCAACCATAGTGAATGCCATCCAGGGGCTGGCAGCCCATTTGCAACAAACAAATGAATTCCTGGAGGGCATTCACTCTGGCATGGCGGCCCAACAGAGATCAATCCAGGCTCTGGCCTCCTCCCTGATGGCAGCCATTGTCCCTGTTTCTAGCCTCCCCCCTCAAACTTCCTCTACCCAGTTCCATTCCCCTCAACCCCAACCTATCCCAAGCACACAGGCAGACCAGCATGCACACAAGGCAACACACAGGAGTGGCTCAGGCAAACACACGCAGCACACATCATCCCACAGACACTCACACAAACACCATCCAGATGCAGACATACCAACATCCACTGCCTCCACTGTGTCCCCCTCCTCCTCCTCGTCCACCTCCCTCCCAGTAGCGTCTCCACTCACACCTGCATGCACTACATCCTCATCCACTACCTCCATCACCATCACGCCTATCACTACACACCCCTCACTGGCATTCACCACCCCGCATCCATGCACACGTCCCCTGTGTCCTTTCCCACTGTGTCTGTGCCCCCTCCTCCCAAAGTACACAAACGCAAGCACTCAGACACCCAACAGCCATCCACCTCACAACAGCATCCAGCCCATGCACCTGCACCCAAAATCAGCAGACAGACACCTCCTACAACCACTCCCTCTTCCTCCACTCCCAAACCTTCACCCTCTTCCCACCCCAATGTCCATAAGAAGCTTTTCCTCTTCACTGTTGACCTCTTCCCTACCCCTCCCCACCGTCCTTCACGTCAGGCCAGGGAGGTCAGAACCCAGGCGAGCACCTCAGCCACCCAGTCAACCGCCACAGTAGTGTCGACAGCTACTGCAGGTGGGAGAGGCTCCAGGGAACCAGCCATCAGCACTGAAAGTGTGCCTGCTCCAGCTGCCAAAGGGAAGGGCAAGGAGGCACCACCAGCTGCCAAAGGGAAGGGCACGATGCACCACCAGCTGCCAAAAGGAAGGGCAAGGAAGCACCACCAGCTGCCAAAGGGAAGGGCAAGGGGCTTGCACCAGCAAGAAGGAAGGACAGGAGGCCTGGTGCTGGGACTGATTCTGAGCCCCCACCACCAACCATGGTGGTTCAGCTGTCCGAGGCTGCAGGGGAAGGGCTGGAGCCTCCCCCACCACTGCCTGCACTGCCACCAGCAGCAGCAGCCCAAGGGGGCAGCCGTCTAAGGCTGCAGGGGAACGGCTGGAGCCTCCCCCCACCACTGCCTGCACCGCCACCAGCACAACCACCACCAGCAGCAGCCCCAGTGGGCAGCCATCTGAGGCGGCAGGGGAACGGCTGGAGCCTCCCCCCAGCACTACCTGCACCGCCAACAGCAGCAGCAGCCCTAGTGGGCAGAAGTCCGAGGCTGCAGGGGAAGGGCTGGAGCCTCCCCCCACCACTGCCAGCACTGCCACCAGCAGCCCCAGTAGGCAGCCGTCCGAGACTGCAGGGGATGAGCTGGAGCCTCCCCCACTACAGCCAGCCCGACACCAGCATCCCCATTGCCACCACTAAGCAGCCGTCACTACCAGCAGGCAGTGTGTAGTCCTGCCTCTATGGGCTACAGTGCGTCCTGGTCCCTGCAAATCCTGTAGGTGTGACATCCAGGTGAGACTGTGACCTTACACTCCCCAAGTGCTGCATCACAGGGTACAAGGCCCCCTCCAGAACCAGTGGAAGAAGCCATCCACTCACCCCATCCTTGCCGGGATGAAGCACACTGGGCACAAGGCCCCCTCCAGAACCAGTGGAAGAAGCCATCCACTCACCCCATCCTTGCCAGGATGAAGCACACTAGGCACAAAGCCCCCTACAGAACCAGTGGAAGAAGCTATCCACTCACCCCATCCTTGCCAGGATGAAGTACACTGGGCACAAGGCCCCCTCCAGAACTAGTGAGCAAACTACCCACTAGAGAGACTGGCCTTGCACTCCCCAGGACCAAGCAGTGGGCAAACCACCTACTTGAGAGCCTGTGGCCTTGCACTTCCCAGTACCAAGCAGTGGGCAAACCACCCACTAGAGTAGAGGTCTTCAAACAGGGGGCAGGCCCCCCTAGGGGGGCCTTAAGTGATCACAGGGGAGGCACCCGACTGTGGCCAAAAGAAGCATTATACAGAAAAGTTCAAGTTCGAGTTTTTATTCAATGCATAGTGAACAAAAACCAATACATCACATCTTTCTATCTAATACAAAATATGTCTAAATCATAATATATATAATTTTAAAGATCAATCGGTAACCCCTATATGCATAAAAATAATTTTATTTGTGAATTTCCTAATAGGTACGTCCTTTTCCGAGGTCAATGTAGACTACCCATATATGTCTTATACCTTACTTAGCTATGATTAAGAATCATTTCATGAGTACTGTAGGGGGATTAATTGTTTTTTGCGAGTTAAATCTCTTTTTTTCTATAAAAACAATACATTTGTACTAATTAAGATCTTATTTAAAAAAAAATATTTGTTGGTAAACGTAAAAACTTGGTAGGTTTCGCATTTAAAACAACATCAGAGGGTTTAAAACAGGCAATCACCGCTTGCATGCAAGTCCTTATCCTTCTTTGGTTGAATGCTGCCTTCAATAGAGATTTGTGTTCATTTCGTAGGCCATTACAAATACAAATCAAGTGGATTATGTCTTCCTTTCCCCGGCCATACAGCCTGCACTGAGGGATTGTTTCAGGGCGTTCCCACGGGACTAAGTATGCACCACCAGGAATGATATTGAGCCGGTATTTAATTAAATGGTCCTTGACTGTCTTTGTCCACCCGGCTTCCAGGTAGGGCTGACATTTCAAAAGTTTATACTCGTTTATTACCATCCAGGAGTGCGATCTGCAGGCCAATAAGCTCTTATCCATGTTCACTGATCTTTTCCTTGTTATTCGATTTAGGATTTTTTTAAAAGCCGGGTAGGAAAGAGTTAAATTCTATAATTCTGCTACTTCCAAGTCTGTTAATGCCTGATCTAGATACTCTTGAGATTTGGCCTTGGGGTTAGAACTAATCTCCTTCCAAAGTGCTTGACAGAGCTGATTTTCCTTTGTTAGCTGTAAAAGTTTCCAAACTTTGATATAACTGACTTTCCTATTTATACATTGATCTAGATAACCAAACTCCAGCTTGATTTGTGCTTGGGAATTATATCCCGGTAGCTGGAATAAGGACCTAAAAATTTTCCCAGTAATTTTATTTAAGATTATAGCATCTTGCCCACACAAGGCTTCGCTTCTGTATCCTAATGTTGGAATTAGTTTGGCTGTAACGACTTGAAGCAGCAGCCGATAACTTGGGCCAGTAAGCAATTTCTTTAAGGAACGAAAAGCGTATAATAGAGTATTTCCTTTTCTGTATAGCTCCTGTTTTTGGGGAACAAAGGAGCCCAGTTCGTCAAAAGCACACCCAGATATCTATACTGGTTTACTTGTTGCAGAACACCCTTTTGTGGCAACATTTTTTTGCCCTCAAATTTTTTTTGCTAATTTCCATAACCTTGGATTTTTTCTGATTTATTTCCAGACCATTTCGCTCTGCATATTTGAATATCTTTATAATAAGTCACCTTAGCCCTACTTTAGTTTGACTCAGGAGTACTACGTCATCAGCATATAGCAAGTTTGAAATAGTCATATCATAAAGCTTTGGGGGGTGCGCATTTACCTTGTATAATTCCCCAGTCAAGTCCGATAAAAAAAGATTAAAAAGATATGGTGTCAGCATACAGCCCTGTTTCAATCCTTGTTTTGTTTTAATTTCCCTTGAAAGGAAAGATCCATCTCCTATCTTAACTCTTACCCATGTATCTGTGTATAACTGTTCAATAGCCTTTAACAGATTCACCGGAATCCCCCAGGAAACTAATTTCTCCCATAGGAGAGGTCGCTGTACCAGATCAAAGGCTGATTTAAAATCTACAAAACACAGATACAAGGGTTGATTTTTTTGTTTCTACTTATCAATGATCGGGGATAGAGTTAAAATATTTGCAGCAGTACCAAGGCCCTTTACAAAACCTGTCTGATTGGAAGGAATAATGCTATTTTCGGTTGCCCACCTACGCATATTCCAGTAAATTTCCTGCATAATATTTAGCCTCTACGTCGGTAATTAGTCGATAGCTCTCAGTTTGTGACTTATTACCTCCTTTGAATATTGGATGGAATATCGCACCCCTCCAAGATTTTGGAATACTTCCAAATGCCATACAATGGTTGAAAGTCAAAGCCAATTTTTCACCCCAAAATGCCGGATTCAGTTTAAACAAGACATTTGGGATCCCATTTGGGCCGGGAGCACCCCCAGATCTGCTGTTTTCTATAGACCTCATAATTTCTGCCATTGTAAATATTATTTTTTTTGCTTCCTTTTGAGGTGTAAGGGGTTTTAATTTTGTTTTTTCTAGGCTTAACTTGTTTGCATCCTCTTCTAAATTTTTGCTGCTTCTCTTTTGCTTATCAAAGTGGTGACTTAGGTAATCAAACAAGACGGGTTCTGAAATATTGGAGCTGGCCAGAGTCATTGGAGCTTTATTCAGGGCATTCACCATTTTCCAAAAAAGTTGTGTGTTTGATTTTTTACTCAAAAATAGGCCCTTGGCCCAAAAGCCATGGTTTTCCTGATGATTGTATTCCCATATTAGTTTCCGATATATATTGTTTATTCTTTTTAACTCTGCCTTAACATAACGGTTTGTTGAATTCTTGTTGTATAGTCTTAAAACTCTATTCCGTTCTTTTCTTAATTTAATCATGTGTGCTGAAAATGTTATATCTTTTTTCGTTTTCGCACCTCAACCCTGGTTTTGATGCCTCTTTTACGATCCATCTATGAGGAGAGCGGCGGCAAATCTATCTAGGAAAGATGACCAGATCGTTATTGAATCCTCTGTTAAGTCCATACTGCATTGCTCGATTATCTCCATTGACCATTCACCAATGGATTCTTTTAACCGTTCAGACCATCAAAGTTTTTTTATAGTTGATTGTATTAATATTCCTAGATGTAGTAAGTGCAAGGTTAAAGTTAGGAAGGCCACATCCTATCTCCAGGCATTGCTGCCCATGATACAGATAACAGAGCTTTGATTTAAGCAGAAGCATGTTATTACATTTTTATAAAGGTAACAGTACTGCAATGTTTAGATAGGTCTAGACATATTTAAACATTGCCATCTTTATAAAATAATTGCAAAGAATTCTGAGGGGGGGGCCAATGATTTTTATTTTTCAACTGGGGGGGGCCGGCATTAAAATGTTTGGAGACCAGTGCACTAGGGATACTGTGGCCTTGCACTCCCCAGGGCCAAGCAGTGGGCAAACCACCCACATGAGAGACTGTGGCCTTGCACTCCCCAGGACATCGCACAGGGCATGTCGCCCCCTCCAGGACCAGTAGTGTTGTATCATCTTCCGGCTGAGGTGCCCCCCCATTCCCTGCCCCCTGGGGTGTCTGTGTATTTTCGAACTGATGCCCCTGCAGTGTTCTCTCCTTGTTGTTGCAGGAGTGAGATGACTTCTGCGTTTTGTTTCCGTCATGCTTTTGATGTTGTTGGTAACGCCCCAGAAAAGGTGGCGGATAGGCCTGTTTTAATACAGTGGGTGTAACATTGCCTTCCGCCTGGCTGTTGGTGGTTACCGCCGTGGTGATTGTTGCTACCGCTGTGATGGTCGGTGTGTTAAAGTGGCTGTCTGGGTGGTTTCAGCCGTGGTCATAGCTCCATTTTTTTTACCGCCGGACCGTTGGCGATATTACCGCTGCTTTATCACCGACCGCCAGGGCCATTATGTACTATTTTGCCAGCCGCTGGGTAAATAGTAGAGATTAAGTACTACTTGGGCAGTGGCCTTGGATGTAGCCACTTTCATTGTAATACTGTGTGGTAAAAGCAATATGTCATTATTTTAGCTATAAATCATCCAGTCTAAAGATTGTGGTGAAACGTCTGGTTAAGGCACCAGTTTATTTCCAGTCCATATGCCTGCTTTCCTATGAAATTTATGAACTATTTCCTTAGAAGTATATGTTTTTTAATATCAAAATGCCTCATAATTATTAAATATTAAATATACTCATATGCCTAGATCTCTAGATTTCTACATCCCCACCCCATTGTCCTAATTTCCAGAGCTACACCTGCGGCCTCATTCATATGACTTCTCTTTTGGTTCATAATGTCCTCCTCTATTCTCTTTTCCCACATACTTGAAAAATTATTTGGAAGATAACTTTGGTAGGTTTTGGACATCAATCAGAGCATTCAAAGAGTGTTGTCTGGCCCATTGTTTGGCAATTTTTTTATATTACGCAATAATGGTTAATGGTTTTTGGTCTAAATTACAATAATGCAGCTGGTTACCATATTCATGTTTGTACTTCAAACCATTACAGGTTTTTCCATTTTTAACTTTCCGTAACATGGTATAATGATGGTATAAGTAGGGCAAAGTGTGAATAATTTCTCTAATGGGACTTTTTAAAAGAAAGACAAAGATGTTTTAAAGTTATACAGAAACCTTGAGGTGTGTGTTGGTAACATCAGCACAATGTTCTACTAACGTACAACATACTATTCACAGTGTTGAACATGATGTGTACAAAAATCAATTAGAAGGCATTCTAACTTGTTTTTGTAATTGGGTTTTAGGTAGGACATTTACTAACAGAACCCTGGAAAATGTTTAAGTGAAGAATCTCTAAACGTTTCTCATTCCCCTCATCTGTGTCATCCCTTCGTAGTCCAAGATGTCTTGGTGATATAGTAGTTAATAACCTACCACTGGTATGATTTACAGGTTGTGCGTTAAATTTCTAGCAGGCCAGATTCAACCCAATCAGCTCTTCATCTTTCTGGGATTGATAAATTCATGATCATTAAATTTGTGCATCTTAACAACTTTTTTTTTTTTTATAAAAGTAAAATGGTAAACTGTGTATTTCAGGACCATATAAAAGCGAGGTATCAGTGGTTTGAAAATCGTCTTTTGTTTCTTTTTTCCCAACAAACTATGATTTTCAGTTAGACCTTTGAAACAATTGGATTCACTCAATTGTATTGTTCACTTCAGTCAACTTCCTGCAGAGTTTAAATTGGGGGTTATTAAACCACTTGCACTAGTTACATTTTGCTGGATGATGGATGGCTTTATAGAATGTTGAGTAGTGCTGTGGAGTACCTGCAAAATGCTAATTAATGAGAGGCATCTGATATTTGTTTATCATTTATAGTTCTGGATGCTGAAGAGAATGTCTCTCACATATTTTCTGCTATAGAAGAACATGCACAAATGTTTAATTTTTGGACCTCTGAAACATGTAATTGGTGTGCCCAAGCCCTATAATGCTAAAAGAGGTCAGAGGTCAGACGCCAGGATAGAAGGTCGCTGAGGCTGGGGGGGGGGGGCAGTACAGGAACAAAAGGCAGCTTATAATCAGTCTATCCAGTATGCCTTAATAAATGCCCTCTCCCTCCCCAAACACAAACTGGAAATTAGTGAAATGATTGATACTTGGCAGATCGACTGTTTATTACTGAAATTTGGGGCAAAGCAGAATCTGACCCAGACTTTGTTGCTGCCTCCCCACCAGGATTTATTTCTTATAGACTTGACAGATCTCAGAATAGGGGGGGGTGGTTTGGCTATTATTTGTAGTTCTACGCTCGTGTGCACATGGTTCAGTTCCTCCACTGAAACATGTGAGGCAATGGCCTTTAAGATTTCCCAAAATAGTGGGGTATTGTTGGAGGGTTTCTTGATTTATCGCCCGCCAGGACCGCCCACAAATTTGGTAAAGTCCTGGGCCAAGCTGATAGAACCCATAGTCCTGTCTCTGAAAGCTATTATATTGTCCGACCTTAACATCCACCTTGATGAGACTTCCACCCCCGTGATTCGTGAGATTTTAGATTTTATGGAGGCCCTTGATTGGACCTTCAGAGTCTCAGCCGCAACACATATTGCAGGGCACAATCTGGATGGGGTTTTTGTACAAGCCTCTCTACAGTAGGCTTTAACCATCGTTCCGCTGAGCTGGACAGATCATTACCTGTTGAATTTTAAATTTGCCTCTATGATTTTTTTTTATCCCAATAAGGAGGTGGGTAAAGTGGTAAGGCTATGGAAACAGGTTAAAGCAGAGGAATTAGTCCCGGCATTAGTAGATGGCTGGGTTAAGGCGAAGAAATTAGCCCTGCCCCTGCTCTATAGTTTTTTAGCAAGGGGTGGAAATGACCATGGCCCTACTGGTGCCTCCTATATATAGGGGACCCAGCAGCCGGAAGAAACCTGGCCATCCCTGGTTTACAAAGGAGCTTAAACTCCTTCAAAGAAAGTACCGTCAACAGGAGCGTAGGTGGAAACTTAATCCAGTACCTGAGGAAAGTGCGGTTCTAAAGTCCACTCTGAAGGCTTATAAAGTAGCGCAATTTAAGGCCAAATCTAGTTTTTACACCACTGAAGTGAAGGAGCCAATAAATGCCCCTAGGGAGCTGTTTAAGACGATAAAGGCTTTATCTACGCCCCTTAAGCCTGCTGGTCTGGAAAACTCTCAGGAATTCTGTGATAGGGTTGCTGTGCATTTTGTGAAGAAGATTCTACAAATGCATAGCAACTTTGCTCCTCAGGATACCCTTGGAGCACTTCCCTCCTTGACACCTGCTAGTTCTAATGCAAGTGGCAAACAACTATTATCAGATTTCCATTTCCCTACTTTGGACAATATTAAAAAGAGGGTTCTTGAAATCAAGTCTGGCACTCCTCTTGATCCGTTTCCTCCTTCTATTTTTCACTTGGTTCCTGATCTGATGGCTCGGATGTTAGCCCCATCAAGAGGTCCTAATATCCGGGGTGTACCCCTCTTCTTGGAAAGAAACCATAGTGGTACCCCTCAAGAAAAATACAGACGGTGATAGTCAGGATTTAAGTAATTTGCGGCCAATAGCACTTCTCCCATATCTGGCAAAGGTTTTAGAAAATCTCTGAATCTGGAACTGGCTGAGTTCCTAGCTGAAGCGGAAGTTCTTGATGTCTCTCAACATAGTTTTAGGAAAGCGCACAGCACAGAAACGGCCTTGATCTCATTCTCTGATGCTATTCGGAGGATGGTTGATGGAGGCCAGGGGGCTATTTTAGTTCTTTTAGATTTATCTGCGGCTTTTGACACTTTATCTCCTATTTTGCTGATGTCTCTCCTTCATCAACTGGGGATTAGGGACCGGGCGCTTAAGCTCTTGGAGTCCTTTCTTATGAATAGATGGACCACAGTTAGCTGTGGCGATTTTACATCCACACCTTATGTTTTGCCTTGTGGTATTCCTCAAGGATCATCCCTCAGCCCCACGCTGTTTAATGTGTATGTAGCTCCGTTGGCTAGTTTAATTCGATCTTTTGGTTTCATTCCATCTTCCTACGCAGATGACTCTCAGCTTATTATCCCAATTAATCAGCCATGGGAAGAGGTGGCGAATTGGTTCAGCAATTGTATGCTGGCAGTGAGTAAATGGATGAATACCAACTGGCTTAAAATGAACGCCACCAAAACCGAAATTTTATGCTTCGGACCTGGGAAGGAGCTATGGAACTCATGGTGGTGGCCCTCTGAATGTGCCACTTTCCCTGTGCCCTCTACTGTAAGTAGAAATTTGGTTTGATGATCAGTTATCTTTCAAAAAGCAGGCTAACCATACGGTAAAGATCAGTGTATGGTCCATCAAAATGCTCAGAATTTTTTTCCCTTATTTGTCATATGAATGGAGAGTATCCGCTATCTTAGCATTGGTGACGTCCAAGTTAGTTTATTGCAATGCCTTATTTCTCAATCTGGACAAGGTGTTGATTAATAGCCTTTAATTGGTTCAGAATTCCGCCGCCAGAGCGGTTCTTAATCTCCCTCGGCGGACATCAGTTAAAGAGAGCCTCAAGCAATTACATTGGCTGCCGGTGGGTCAGCGTATACAGTTTAAATCGCTCTGTTTAACATTTAAGGCAGCTCATGGGATTGGACCACGGTATTTGACTTCCAGATTTCACTGGTATGTACCTAAGAGAAATTTGAGGTCTTCTCAAGCTTATCGGATTCAGGTCCCCCGAACCTATAAAGCTAAATGGGGGGATAAAGCCTTTACTGTGGCCGCTGCCAGAAGGTGGAATTTGCTCCCTTTGAACATCAGGCAAGAATCCTGTGTTTTTTAAATTCAGGAAATTGGTAAAAACTTACATCTTCCCTCGTTAAAATCTTTCCCTGGTGTCTTATCACCTGTGTTCGTTTTTTCTTTTTCTCCTTTCTTTTTCTTCTGTCTATTTTATAATTCTTTCTTTCTCTGGGTAGTGCCCTTCATTGTGTCTGCTTTTGTTATGCTCTCTCCTCCTAGCGATTCAATGCTTTATTGAGTAGGAATGCGCTTTATAAATCTTGGTATACATACATACATACATTAATGAGAACCCACTGGTTTGAAATAGCCTGCTAATGGCATGTAGTGACTGACTAAACTAATTATTTTCTAGGTGTTTGTCTTCTACACTACAGCATTTAGATCGATACTTCTAAAAGACATAAAACTAAAATGCAGATGCCATTGTTTTTGCTCCCTAAATGGTAAAGTCCATTACAAATGCTGAAAACTGCTGATCAAACAATATTTGCAGAAATCAAAGGTATACTTACAGGTTGACAAGAAGAAAGCATTTTGCTATGAATGCCAGCATGATTGCAGCAGCACCTAGAAGATAAAAAACAGTGTTATGATTTATAGTGCAGGGAGTAAAATACATCATTTGTCTATTTTATAAATCCATTGTTTAAATTGTATTTAGTGCTCCATCTATAACCTTGGAAACCAATCAATTTAAAAATGACCCTCCATGTGACAGCATCTTTTGTGTTTACTCAAATGAGCATGCACAGGAATATTCACTGGCAGAACCAGAATAGTTAAGCTGTGAATAAACAAATCCAAAAGCACTGTGAAATTAAATAACCGTAGGTCACACAACCTGCACCAACAGAGATTTCAAATTTTAGAGCATATTCCTCACAATAGATATTCAACAAATAAAAGAAATCTCATTGTGCAAACAAAGAGACTTAATTGATTGACAGGTTTAATGCCTTCCACATTAAAGCAGAAATGAGCAGCAAGAGTTTACTCTGTTTCTGTAGTATGCATAAAGTGTAAACTACACATTACGTTAAAGAAATAATAAAATGTGAAAACATGAAAAGGCTAATGTGTGACTTGTGTGGACGTTTGGGGTTCATCACTTGCAGATTGCCAAGAGCATGGACTGAAAAATTAGAGAGTTATCTTTATCATAGCATTTGAAAACAATCATTTCTTGCTCCACTGTCATTGTGTTTATTTCCCATGCATGAAGTATTACATCTTTTCACACATATTTTGTCTCTGTAATCATTGCTTTAAGTGCCTCCTGGAGAAGTACTTGGGCCCGTATTTATACTTTTTGACGCTAAACTGCGCTAACGCAGTTTAGCGTCAAAAAGTTTTGCGCCGGCTAACGCCATTCTGAAGCGCCATGCGGGCGCCGTATTTATTGAATGGCGTTAGCCGGCGCTAGCAGACCGGCGCTGCCTGGTGTGCGTGGAAAAAAACCACGTACACCAGGCAGCGCCGGCATTGGGGAAAATGGCGTTAGGGCGTCTTAAAAATGGTGCAAGTCAGGTTGACGCAAAAAAATCGCCTCCACCCGATTTGCGCCATTTTTAACGACGCCCAGACGCCATTTACATGACTCCTGTCTTAGTAAAGACAGGAGTCATGCCCCCTGGCCCAATGGCCATGCCCAGGGGACTTATGTCCCCTGGGCATGGTCATTGGGCATTGAGGCATGTAGGGGGGCACAAATCAGGCCCCCCTATGCCAAAAAAAAATATTAAAAAAATAAAAATTTATACTTACCTGAACTTACCTGAATGTCCCTGGGATGGGTCCCTCCATCCTTGGGTGTCCTCCTGTGGTGGGCAAGGGTGGCAGGGGGGGTCCCTGGGGGCATGGGAGGGCAGCTGTGGGCTCATTTTGAGCCCACAGGTCCCTTAACGCCTGCCCTGACCCAGGCGTTAAAAAGAGGCGCAAATGCGGGGTTTTTTGCCCCGCCTATTCCCGGGCGTGATTTTTGCCCGGGAGTATAAATACGACGCATTTGTGTCGCAGTCATTTTTTTGGACGGGAACGCCTACCTTGCATCTCATTAACGCAAGGAAGGCATTCACGCAAAAAAATGACGCTCTTTCCTCATACTTTGGCGCTAGACGCGTCTAACGCCAAAGTATAAATATGGCATTGGTTTTGCGCCGAATTTGCGTCGAAAAAAACGACGCTAATTCGGCGCAAACGGAGTATAAATATGCCCCTTGCTGTGTAAGGCTGTTGATCAGCAGTAATGAATGCACATATACACAATTTGCTTAAGGAAATTAATGAATTACTTTATGAGAATATAGAATATTTAGTTTGATTCATCTTTGAATGTGTCATTGAACGGTACACCCTGGTCTGCCAAAAGATTTTATCTGTGTATACTAATTAAACATCCATATGTCAGTTGCTCACCAGCTACACTGCTAGTGATTTTAAAGGTAAAATGTTTTAAAGAGATAGACTCTCGCTAGATTAATATGTCTTTTTAACCAGTGGATGCAGCCGCTGCAGCCTGTAGTTCAGTTTTAAATTGTCATTTTGACCTGGCAAAATAAAAAAAATCAAATAAATGGTAGGAAGCACACCTACACTTATCAAAAGTTACATTGAATGCTCCTAGGGGAAATAATTCCATGCAGGCTCGGCAACTGCTGTGCCCCAAGCACGGGAATATTCCAAAACTAACTAAACTTTCTTCAAAAGTTTTCCCAAAGTTTATACCGAAGCAATATGATTCCAGTCTTCAAATGTGAACTCGAAATAAAAGAATAAGGTCATGGTCGCGGTTGGTCCATTAGGAGCCGACTGCAATGTTAAGGCCCTGTTACCCTCTGAGCCGGCGGGCGGAAACACTGTTTCCACACGCCGGCCCAGCAAAGAAAGCATAATAGGGCAGACGGGTTTCCGCTGTCTGCCAATGTCATAATGAGGGCCTAAATACTTTGGATTACACAGATTTGCAAATTTGTTAACTGTACTGAACTGTGATGTCAGTTAGTTATAAAATAAACGTTTTGCCAGATCTAAACTTTCCTTTTTAATACATATGCACTGTTGTGAGGCCTATTACTCCCATCTCTACCCACTAACAATGGGATATGTTATTACACTTATTAAGTGATAACTTTCAATTGGGAGGAGATGGAGATATGGGGGTCATTATGAGTTCTGACAGGCTATCTCCCCACCGGCCCCATTAAGAGTTTCCCGCTAGGCTGGCAGGCAGAAACCTCGGTTTCCACCTGCCAGCATACCGTGAACCAGGCTACAGCATTGTCGCAGGCTCATAATCAAGCCAGCGGCAATGCTGTAGTCCGCAGGGTGCATCAGCACCCTCACAATGTTCACAGTCTACAAAGCAGACAGTGAACAATGCAATGGTGCTGGGTGAGGGGGTGCTGCGGATTTTGAGTCACAATTTTACAAATACCACTTTTAGAAAGTTGGCATTTTCTTGTCTTAACCATTTGTGCTTTATGCCAGTGCCCTCAGTCACATGAAAATGAACGGGCTCTGCTATTGGGGTTTGTGCATTCCTTCCACACAGTGACAAAAGAGGCACTCGGTGTGGGCAGGATGGGCCATCCTTCCAGGATGGCTGGCCGATGGAACTGTTCCCTGCCCCACTTACACTTCAAATGACTTACCTCCAGCACACACAAATAAAAAAAACACTAGACTTTTTGGAGCCTTAACAGGGAAAGGGAATATGTTTTCAGAGGATAGATGTGGGGGTAGTTTAGGGAATTCCCCCCCCAAAACCTGACACCAGGTACAAATATTATCTTTCCTGAGCCAGTCGTCATTTCACTCCTCAACCTGTGGACATTAAAACAGAAGGACTACCTTGTTGCCCAGATGACTGCCCTGCTACTTGAGGCCTGCCTTGTTCCTCAGAGGGCTGCTCTGCTGCAACCAAAGAAGTGCTCTGCTGCTTGAATACTGCCTTGACCACCAGAGGGCTGCCCTAATGATTGAGGACTGGCCTGATCTCTGAGAAGAAAGACTGAACCTTGTTCCTTCAGCCCAGGCAACCTGATTGAGTCCATGGGTCGGTTGGTTGAATTCCTGTCCAAGGTATAGAGACACTATAAGCTCCAGAGGTCTCCCTGTAACTGCCCAGATAACCTGCTGCACTGGACCTGCCTGGACCTGCCTCAGCCCTGCTGGCCTCTACTGGAGTGAGTTCCTAATCCCCAAGCGGTATCTCCTCAGATCCTGGATCCATGGCTGGCATCAGTCAAGCATCTCCTGTGAAAGAAGGTGCAATCCTGACATTTTGGGCTCTTTGCAACTGGCCTGTTTACACTGAGCCTCCGACAACCACCAACGTGCAGGTCTGGTGAACCCAACTGTTCACACTACAGCGACCACCAACAAGGACCGGCAATGTAAGATCTGCACTTCACACTACAGCAACCCAGCCTACTTTGACCGCCAATGCGAAGCTCCTGGAACAACTGTTCGTGATGCCAGGTCTGCTCTTCACGCTACAGTGCTCTTTCCACTCTTCCGGATGTTTCCTTTGCGAACAAAACTGTTTGCTCTGAACTTTGAGAAGGCAACTTTTTTCTTGGACCTAGCATGAACAGATCACATTAAGTGGCGCTATGTGCTTTTATGAGTGATAGAAACCTACAATTTTGAAATTGAATATCTCCACTTCTGCTGATTGGATTTTTGTCATTCTGGTATCATTTTGTCTATTAAAATGTACTTTGTTTTCTAAATTGGTTTGGTATTTAACTTGTGTTGTGTCTTTGCATTATTTTTGCATTATTACTGTTTGTGGACTGTGTATATACTTTACACATTGCCTCTCAAGTTAAGTCTAACTGCTTTGTGCCAACTACCAGAGGGTTAACCAAAAGTTAATTTGGTAACTTTTGTGGTCCACCCTGACAAGGATTGTGGTTTATGCCTGCAAGAAGCATCTATCCCCTAAACTAATAACATAATTTCTTACATATATCTAAAGCGATTGTTGGAAATGGCCATCTCTACAGAGTAACCCCCAAATGTTTTTCCTTCCTCGTCCTACTTTTTGCTGGATTTTTGCTTGTTGGCCTTAGGACTCTGTGCACTTTACCACTGCTAACCAGTGCTATAGTGCTATAGTGTGTGTGCTCTTTCCTAAAACATGATTTGATTGGCCTATACATGATTGCCATACTTAATTTACATGTACGTTCCTTGAAGAGTGGTATACCATATACCCAGCGCCTGTAAATTAAATGCAACCAGTGGGCTTATTGCAGTTATTATGTAATCCACTTAAGTAGAACCTTAAAACATGTCTTTTTAATTTTACATGTGAAAAGCTCTCAAATTTGTTTTCTCACTACTGAGAGGCCTACCCCTCTCATAAGGTAACATTGGAGATTCCTTATTAAAATTAATATGTTGTAATTCCTAAACCAGAGGTGGTAGATACATCATGTTTGGTACTTATGAACTTGTAATGATAAACCCTCTTTAATGGTAAAGTTGGATTTATCATCACAAGTTTGACAATGGCACTTTTAAAAAGTTGGCATTTTCCTGCCCTTAGCCCTCTGTGCTTGTAACCTGCCTTAGGTCACATGACTGGGTGTAACTGACAGTTGGGACACTGTGAATTCACGCCAGGCAGTCATACAATAAGGATTAGCAGAGCCCGAATGGGCTATTAACTGACTTGATGTGGGGGCGTACCTAAGCACAGCCTCACTTGCAACTGAATAGGCTGAACTCTGTCACCACACAATAGGCTTAACAACCCTGAATTTTCAGTGCAGCCAGCTAGGAGCCAGGGAAGGGGAGGCAGGAAATTCTTGTACTTCAGAGAACCTCTCTGGAAACTATACCCAATTTCTAGGAGCAGGGCACCAGAGTATAAAAATAGGGCTCTCAGACCTGCTCCTCTGTTCACTACTGGACCTGCGTAAGGACTCCCAGGGGACTGCCTGCTGCTATGACATTCTATGCACTCTGCCAGATGGCTGCTGTACCTGGAAGGACTGCTTTGTTGTCTGGAGCCTGTTTGGAACTTTCAGAGACCAGCCCTACCGTAGAAACATGCCTAACCACCTGCTCCCAGGACTTCCATAGTGACTTTAAGGGCTAGTTTCACTGGTCTCCTGTTCTGAGCCACAACTAAATAACAGGCTGTCACCATCTTAGACTTGCACCAGGATCCAGCCTGAGTGAGTCTTGAACTCCCAAAAGGACCCCATCCATTCCTGGTCCCTTGGTTGTGGTGCTAAAGGTGCCCAGGTGGCAATTTTCTAAAGCTGTGGACTTGCTATTTTGAACCTTAAACTTTTAAAATTCAGAACTCTTAATGTATTAATTGGATTTTGATGGTTTTGGTGTCAAATCATTTATTATATTTTACTTTATTTGTCTAAATTCGTTTGGGATTTCTATTGTTTTTTATTTTCACTGTGTTGATGTTTGTGTACGGTATAAATATGTAACACATTGCCTCTAAATTTAGCTTGACTGCTTTTTGTGCCATTGAGCAGGTCCTCATGCCAGCTCTCCCCTTTTGCTATGTTCACTCGCCCTAGCTGCCTGGTTATTCCTCATTTTATTTGTTTTTTCTTAATTTTTTTCACTGCTATTATTGTTTTCACTAATTGTTCCTAATTTTTTCACTTTTGCTGTTGTTTTCCCCGGTTTTTATAGCTTGCTTTACAGTGCTGTAATCGTTGTTGCATCTTCTATCCTTAGCCTTGTCTGCTGTAACACTTGTATCTAACCCTTTATCCCTGTTTCTCCTGCTGTTTAGTATTTAACTTTGTATCTCTTTAGCCCTACTGTACTCTCTGTTTTTAAAGTTCTGTTTTCACCTGTTTCGTTGTTTTTTCCTCTGTTTTCGGCTTTCTCCACCACTATCCCCACCGCTGCTCACGCTTCCCTTTGTTTTTCACCTGCTTCCTGCCTCTAAGCACCCTTCCCTCCTCCCAGGGCCTACTTTTTGGCGGCTGTGTCGCGACCTCATTGAGCAGTTCCGTGTGCCCGCTCTCCTCTTTTGCTGCTTTTGCTCGCCCTAGCTGCCTTGTTATTCCTCATTTATTGTTGTTCCTCATTTTTTGCTGTTACTATTGTTTTCACTCATTGTTCCTCGTTTTCTCAATGTTGTTATAATTTTCAATGGCTTTCATAGCTTGCTGTACATTTTTGTTATCGTCGTTGCATCCGCTGTACTTAGCCTTTTCTGCTGTAACATTTGTATCCTTGCTTGTAACATTGTATCCAACCATTTAACTCTGTATCTAGTCCTTTATACCTGTTTCTACTGCTATTTAGCCTTTAACTTCATGTCTCTTTAGCCCTACCTTACTCTCTGTTTTTAAAGTACCGTTTTCATCTCTTTGGTCAGTTTCTTCTCTCTTTTCTGCTTTCTGCGGCACTCCGCACGCCGCTCTTCCCTCCATTTTTTGCCCGCCTCCCAAGACAAACTTAATGGAGGCCGCAGCAAGCCCTTCTGTGCTAGTCTGTCCTGGGACCACGTCCAGCACCAGGAACCCTGGTTCCTCCCACCACTCAAACCTACGCCGCCTCCGAGCTCTGTGCCCTGGAACCCACAATGACTACTGCTGCCACAACTTGCTGTGATCTACAGTAGGACCTTTTGTCTGCTGGCACTGCCTCTTAACCTGCATCACCAGGGCACCCACTCGCACATCAACCTGACCACAATCACCCCAGAACACCTTCACTGCCTCATGCTCAAAGCACAATCCCTCTGCAAGCATGCCACTGAGATCTGGAATACCATCTCCTCCCTAACCCCTGATGTCAGCTCCCTCTCCAGGACATGACTCAACTCTGCATCAATTCCCAACATCGCCTCAGCAACTCTAGACAGCTATAAGATAATACACCAAGACCGCAACAACAAACACAGAAGTGGAATCGCCATCATCCAAAAGGAAGCCTTACACTGTACCACCATCTCAAATGATGCCACCCCAATCATATAGCACCTTCACTTTCAACTCCACACCAATGGCAAAACTACCATCAGAGGCATGCTCACCTACAGACCCCCAGGACCTTGCCCCAGCTTCTTTGACGCCAGCCTCGATTTCATCATACCACTTGCCATTGACTCCAAGCACTAAATCTTCCTTGGAGACCTCAATTTCCACCTTGATGGCCCTGACAACACCAACACCTCCAACCTCCTCGAAAGGATGAACACCCTTGGCCTCACTCAACTAGTCAGCAAACTGACGCTCATCTCAAGACACACTCAACCCTATCTTCACAGGAGTGATAGAGTCAAGTACAGCCACGCCAACCACTTCATCTGGACAGACCATGCCATTGTCTACTACACCATCACAGGTCCCCCCAGCACCCTTCGCGAAAGCACAAAGAAAGTATTAGAGAGCCAATGGACCAACACTCTCAACTCCTCCCACTCGGTCACCTCAACCAACCTAGAACAAGCTGTCAAGAACTTCTCTGCCTGGATCACCAACTGCGCTGACAGAGTCGCCATCATCAAGCCCTCAAGACCCAAGAGACCCTCCAAACAGGCCACCTAGTGTACCACAGAACTAAGAACTCCAAAACACAGCAACAAGCAGCTGGAAAGAAGATGGCTCACCAGCAAGAATACACGGACTGAGCATCCTACACAACATTGCTCAATTAATACCACCAACTCTTGAAAACGATGCAATGAGTTCCCTTGTTAATCACATTGAGGCCAGTGCCAACAACAACAAAAAACTATTCAGCATCGTCAGAGAGATCTCCAACCCACCAGCCGCTGAAAAAAATCATCACCCCCTCCCAGGAACTCTGCAATTCCCTGGCAGATTTCTTCTACAACAAGATTTCTGACTCCAAAAAACAATTTGAGCCCCACCCTACTGCCACCGACATCCTCAGCCTCATCGCTCCCACTGAGACAAACCCTGACCACCTGTTAACCACTTGGGACCAGCTCACCACTCAAAACATCACAGCCATCATGAACTCTGTTCACATAGGAGCACCGACGGACTCCTGCACCTTCCATATCTTCTATGGCAGAAGAAAGACAATCAGCAACAAACTCAGCACCATCCTCAAAGCATCCATTACCATTGCCACCTTCCTCAATTAATGGAAACACGCTGAACGTCTATAAATAGGCACCCTACAAGTAATGATAAAGGAGCAGGACAACCCATCTCCACAAATAGTTCCACAATGCGGAATCTCTATATCTGATAAGTATCACAAATCAAGCCAAAGTCATAAAAATATAATCATACAAAGAGATACAGAAAAATATATATATAATTTTATTTACATATATAAATCAATACACTTGATACCAAACATACATATAAACATAAATTGGTCTGGGAGGCCTGGGAATAGTCAAAGGTAAAAAACACCATTCACTCAAGTTTAAGCACACTCATTAAAAACAGAGAAAAGATACAGTGGGACCATTCTCAAAAAGAGATAAAATTACCTAATAATTACAAAAAATCTATTAAGGAGGGAACTTCTCTTATGAACTATTAGTTTAATTACCATTTTGTTAAAACAATTTCATAGAGTCCAATATCCATATCACATATCAAAAAATTCATATGAAGAGAAATAAGGTCCAATTCACAGTGTTGCCCCAGGTGTAGTGCCGACGCGCGTTTCGGTGCCAAGGGTCCAAGAATGGATAGGGGCCTTTTGGGAGTTCAAGACTCACTCAGTCTGGGTCCACTTGGCCTGATTTACCAAGGTAAACTTAGACTTTTGGTCTAAGTTTAGACCAAAAGTCGGTATTCACAAAGGTAAGTTACGAGTAGTATATTTACGTTGGCATTCAGGGTGGAATCTGCGCACTCGGGCAGAATCTCTGCAGAATCTCCGCCCCAAGTGCGGAGATTCCACTCTTGGTGTGGAGTGTACTCTCTGTATCCAGAGTGTATTACAGATCCTACAGATCATATGGGGAAACTGTGCACTCACAAACAAAAGTCAACCACCCAGGTAAAGGATCCAGGAATGGATTTTAATTCAGAGGCAGAAGATTAGGAACCTCTGCCGGCAGATTGAATTAGAGAATATATAGAGGAAGAGATGCAACCTGATATCCCTGGGAAAGTGTGGTGGAATATGAATTTCTCCTTTGAGCAATCTCTTGATACGTAATTGAAAACATAATTAGATAGCGCAAATGAGCTCCTATTTTGGGCCATCCACTACATTAGAATGTTTAGAATGTTATTTTGCAGGAGTGGAGGGATCCAGGTCAGATCAAAGTTCCCACATCCTTGACCAGGCTCTGTCCAATTGACGATGTGGAGAAGAATATACTAGAGTTGGTTTTAGTTGAATTCTGGGTGGCCAATCTGATGGGGAGGACATCACTGGTAGGAAAGATTTCCGTAAAGGATGTGGCAAATAATACAACTTACTCTGCACTGACGAATTCTGATGCTGGTGCTCAGGGTATACCAAAGTCCCTGATTTCTAGTTTTAAAGACATGTTTCAAAGACAGTGTTAAAAGCAAGTATTTGATGCCTATAGGAGCAATGGAATGACAAGTAGAGTTTTTTCAAACATGTCTTTCAATTTTGTGAGAGCCTCTGCATTGGCTGGCTGAAGGAACAACAATTGCAGCTAGAAGGAATTTTTATCTAAGAAACTGGCATACAAATACAGCACAGTATAGGACCATGTTTTTATCCTTTGAGAGGTAGAATTGTTTTGAGAAAAGCTAGAGAAAAATACTAATTGTCATGATCATCAACCAGGATCCTCAAGCATGGTAAAGATCAAGTAGGCCTTCATTTTGATAATAATTATCCAAGACACCACCAACACAAATTAGGAGACCGAAAGGGGAGATCTTGAAAAGTTAGTTTGACCATAGGGGGAATCATTCTACACTCAGTAAGACACAAATAGGCCACAAATGATTAAAAGTGGCCAGTTGGAGGCGTCATATGACACTGCAGAGCAACCTTGGGACAATGCACCTCAGGTGCTTGGTTCTGAAGATTGTCAGGGATGGCTATCAAATGGAGGTTGCTGCTTTGCCTCCTGAGACAAGGCTAATTCATATACCTTTCCCCTCTAACCCAATCAAGACTGAAGCAGTGGGAGAAGATATTTGTTGATAGTAAAGAAAGCTACCAGAGCAGTACATCACTTGGAACGAGTGAAAGGTATATAGTCAACCATTGCATTGGTCCCAAAGATAACTGGAGGCTGCAGACTTGCAATACATTTACAAAATGCCATCCAAAGTGCTCCAAGGGTATTCACACAAATGATGGCACAATTGCTTCCCATTCTGTATCTTCAAGATCCTATCTGAACAATCAGCTTTTTCATGCTCTGACAAAGAAGGAAGCTTGAAGCTTTTGAGTTCTGTCCAGAAGTGTAAAACTTGACATTGGTTTATCATCAATTATCCAAAATGCCAGCTGATTCCTTCTCAGCATAGAATCTTTATAGGAGATCTCTAATTTGAGAATAGATCTGAAAATGATGTTTTTACATACAGACAGGGAGGGGTTAATGAGGAGGAATCTCTCTACCTTGCAATCCCGATTTCAGGCTGCAGTGTATTGCAGCTGAAAGGGCTAGGACAACTACCATTCTGTGTTTCTGGTGCCATAGGCATGGCTTAACTTTTATCCTGTGCTGTTACATCGGTGTAAGGGGGTCATTAGGAGTTTGGTGGACAGAAACATCTGTCCGCCAAATTCCAGACAAGGAGAGTGCTGCAGTGCTGGAAGTCTCCCCACCGGCCCTATTACAACTTTCCCACTGAAAGCTGCGGTGGCATTGTTCCCGGGTCAGCACCCTTGACATGAGGTGGGTTAATCTCAAAAGTAATGACTGTGATGATGACAAGTAGGATTAATGATAATGAAGACTGCCAGGAAGTTACCAGGGCATTCCCCACAAATTGATAATTTTCCACAGCCCACTGCAGCAAATTCTCCCTCCAACCCTATTGTTCATAGATCCTATGCCATTTTAACAATGAGCCAGCCGAAAATGATCCATTCATGAGGAATGTTTATGTGTGGTTTGGATTAGTGTTGATAAATGAAGCAAGTTATTCTTTGTAAAGGTCATAAACCTACAGCTACAGAACATCTTACAGGATAGTACACAGATTTATGTCCGGGGAGGGCATGAAATGAGATGAAGGAAGTTTGAGCCGCCTGTAGTGTATGTAAACTTGAAAGGCAAAGACTGTCTGTTAAGTGAAATAAGAAGAACTGGCTTTGAGGAGCTATGTTTTCTAATTGCAAACATTTGTTAAGGAAGGTCCAGGAAAGGGGGTGCTCCGGACTGTGAATAGATATGATTGTAATTGCTAGGAAAGTGTGAAAAAGGTACAGTGGTGAACAAAGGGATCTGCTTTATTTTGAATCTGGATCATAGTTTTTAATTCTTTAGATATAAATTTGCTTTGCAATTTTGTTTCGGAAACATTTGACTAGGTTATATTTAGGCACATATTTCAAGTAGTGTATTTCTAATTAAACAGAGATGAAACAAGTGTTGCAAATAACTGATGTTTGTATCTTTTTAAAATTTAAAGGCCATATGAAGAATGTGAGGTGAGAACTCCGCAACAACTGCCTACTCCCATAAAGCCTAATGAGGAAAGCCTGTAGGAAGTGAAACTCACCATCTTGGTCAACTATTAAAGATTTGTAAGCTCATTTGACGGACTTTTGATTGTGATGCTGCAGACAAAATTGGACAAGAGAAATTAATTTTAGAAGGGATTTCTGGAATTTGTTTTTGAAGTGTCCAGTGGCCTAACTGCATGGCTGCATGGCTATTTGCAGGAGTTATGAATGTGTAAAAATGTTAAGAAGGTCCTCACACCTTGGGATAGCTGGCACAGGCTGTATTTCTAAGTAAGTTTGACCATGTATCAATGGCCCATGGTACATGGCACTAGAACACTACATAACATATACAGTTAAATTCAGTATGCCCATATGTAGTAAACGGTTTCACTACTCTCAGTGTGTAATGTTCACCCTTATGAGCCATTTCTTCTGCTACTTCCCTGCTTTAGGAATGCTCATCTCAGAGATATAGCATTCTCTGTTTTCATTCCACAGATTTGAAATGAGTAGGATCTTGCTCTTCTCCAGATAGAAAGTCACTGTGGGGGTCATTATGAGTTTGGCGGTCGGAAACATCCGACTGCCAAACTCAGGACAAGGAGAACGCCACGGTGCTGACGGTCTCCGCACCAGCCCCATTACAATGTTCCCACTGGCCTGACAGGTGGGAACCAAGGTTTCTGCCCATCAGCCCAGTGGTAAAGGTGCAACAGCAGTGTTCCTGACTCATAAATGAGCTGGAGGCAATTCTGCTGCACGCAGGGTGCACCAGCACCCTTGAAAGGCGCACTGTCTGCACAGCAGACAGTGCATATTTCAAGGGTGCTGGGCAGGGTGACCCCTGTACTGCCCATGCCATCACCATGGGCAGAGCAGGGGCCTAGCTGTAACCACCTGCACTTGTTCCCTGCCAGCCTTTTCATGGTGGTCAGACCGCCATGAAAAGGCTGGTGGAGAACAAGGTTGTAATCAGCAGGGAGGTGCTGACATCAACCCCACCCTGGCAGATCACAACCAGGACCGCCATCATCCAGTCGGGATCAGAGATCTTGGAGGAGATGGCGGTTCCCTGGCTGTCAGACTGTCAGGGTTGTAATGTGGCAGCGGGACTGCCACAGCCGCGGCGGTCTGACCGCTACCGTGATTCTGGGGGTCTTGAGACCGCCATACTCGTAATCAGGCCCTTTGTCTTCTGCCAAACATTGATCTCTTTTACTAGTAGGGTCAATGTAGGCTAGTTTCGTTGGGTAAAGCAAAACTCGCACTTGGGATTTCTTTGGATAAATATATATATATTTATGTCTATATACAAGAAACATCCGGTGTCCTTTGCCACCGGCACGGCAGACCGAGACAGGGTTGTGACCGCCTCGTATCAAAATAATCAATCCGCAAAGCGAAATCGTCACTTCTCGCCAAGGACATCAATGATGAGCCTCAGTCACAAAATCATTGCTGAAGTAAAACATTTTAATGGCCATCCAGTAAACTCAATGCATTTCGGAAACAAAGTTTCCTTGTTCACCGGATTGATAGATTGATATGTTTTTTTGATATAGATATATATATATATATATCTATATCAAAACAACACATCAATCCGGTGAACAAGGAAACATATATATAAGCCCAAGAGTGCTCCGAGCTGTGTTCCTGTTAGGAATGTTGATGGACATTAAATTTTTGATAGCCACAATCACATAAAAGGAAGCAACCGTGTTAAAGTGTTCGGCAGGAGCTCGTGGCATTTTGGATTATATATATATATATATATATATATATATATATATATATATATATATATATATATATATTTCCTAGTGGAAGTCGTTATAGGTAGAATTATGTTTCTATACAAAAAAACTAAAAGCGTTTTTTTACTTGCTTAAACCTTTGACACCGCATGACATCTTCACAAAACTTTTTTTTTAAATGTGACAGTTCCGTCAGCTGCTGCCCGGAAAGTTTTGGGGTGATCTGTCCAGGGAGGGGCTGAGGAAAAAGGGGGGTCCCAAAACGCGTTTTCCCCATTTATTTTTCTATAGGGATTTTGAACAGCGATAGCACAAAAACTACTGGATGCAATTACATCAAATTTGGCTTAAGGAAGGTCCTGGTCCAGAAAGAGTGTTTTTTTTTGTCTTGGTGTAATTCAGTTCAGAAGTTTTTGAGAAATTAAGAGGAAAACAAATTTGTATATCTATGGACGCGAAGGATTCACTACCCCTAATGGTCTTGTGCTGAGATCAGATTGGCTGATAACACTTCAACAACAGAAGCTGTTGAAGTGTTGTCAGCCATCTTGGGACTCGGCTTCAGCCGAGTCCCCAAAAAAAAGTTACAAAAAAGTTAAAAAAACCAAAAAGGGCCAGGTAATGAAGACCCCTTAGCTCTGGCGCTGGGGTCCCAAAGGGACCTCCCGTGGGCTAAAAAGCATTTTTTTGTTGATTTTACAAGGGGAGGCGCAGTGCATCCACAAATCCACTTGTAAAATCACAAAAAAAAACTAACCATGCTTCCTTAGTCTGATGCCCTTGAGTGGGCCAAGTCTTAGGGGCTTTTAAAAACAAAAAAAAGCAGGGGGATGTGCTCCTGGCCCCCTCCCGCTGCCCCAGGGCCAACCAAGTCCCAGGGGCTCTTTTTTTTTTAGTGCGGGGGCCTATGGCCCTCCCTCTGCCCTGGGGACCACCACCTCCCCAGGGCATTATTGTAATGTGTGAGATAGTGGGGCCTCCTGGCCCACTCCCGCTGCCCTGGAGGCCACCCCCTCCCCGTGGTGATCTTTGCAATTACAGTGGGAAGGGCCGCGTGCCCCCCTCACCCCAAGGACCACCCCGCAGGGGCAAATTGTTTATGAGATGTCATGAGTGATGTCACTGACCATGTCATGAGTGATGTAAAATGTGAGTCATAAGCAGTACATTACGGGAGCGCCACTTATAGTTAGCTGAGGTACCTATAACTGTTGAATTTCTACGGTATTGTATGAGTAAATTCAGAACCTAACTATAAGGTCCATGTAACCTTTGTTTTTTTCAGTGAATTTCTAAGGTTTTTTTTTTATTGTATTTCCTAACTATAACGTCCCTGTAACCTTTGTTTCTTTCAGTGAATAAATATATATGTATGTATATATATAAATCATTGTTAAAGATAGACACAGACCTCAAAAGGGACAAGAGAATGTATGAATTTGATTTCAATAAGCACCACTAAATGCTTCATCAAACTATTAAAGCGAATCACCATGCTTCCAGCTTTGTTTTAAAGTAAAACCTTACAATCAAGTCTAAGGAGGAAAGAAGAGAATTAGGAAACAAATCCAAAGACTCATTTTTTTAAAACTAATGTTTTGTAACAGTTTATTTAAGGAAAATAGTGAATTGCAGATTAGTGTGGAGTGTGAAGTGTGATATTTTTTCATTCCAATTTATAAAATTATATGGCAATCCAGGCCTTTTGAGCTGGCACTGGCGTTAGAGGCTGTGCACTGCAAGGCATGGAAGTGTTAGCAGGTTAAGACAAAAGCAGGAACCTTAGATTTCCTGCAGATCCAACATGAAGGGGCAATGTTAAAGGGGGTGAGGTCACAAAATCTTTGATTTGCTAATAACTGGCACAGTTTCACACATCTGTGTGACACTTTGCAGACAGTTTGCATGTTTATTCTTGATGCTTTGAGTTCAGTTAAAAGGGCTGACAAATAAGTGTTTATTTGATGATAACACTGGTACAGATTAATAGCTAGTTAAGCCAGTTCCGGGATTTCAGGTTTCATTGAGACCTAATAAGAAGGTTCATAGTTAAAAGGGGAGAACAAAAATATTTGATGTGCTTATAACTTTGGCGCCATTTCACTGATCCCTATGCATTTATGTGGTATTTATTCAACAATGATGCATGTGGACGGCCAACAATGATGTACATGAATTAATGGAAAAAACTAAAACAGATAAACCACATTAGCAGAAACTAAATGATAGAAAACCAATTTTAAGGAGAGACAATTTTAAGCAAATACAAAGACTTGAGAATTAAAGGAAACATGTTAAAGAAAAAATATTTTTATCAAACATTCAATATTACATTAACCTTGGTGGCAATTAGGGACATTAATGGGTTCTCGGATTCATGGATGGTTGATATTTATGGATGAGGAGGGGTTTTCAGACATCAGGGTATTGATATTGCATTGCCCAATGATGATGTGCACGACAATAAGACTTTTCTATACATGAACGATACATTTTCATACACGAACAAAGTTGTATCACTACTGTTAGATTTCCCCAGGATGAACTCTGCATCAACCCCAACACATAGGTACGTGGTCAGGCAGGCGCTGAGACCCAGGCCTGAAGGGTAATTACTAACAGTTCACAAGTGGGGTAATACTTAGCTGGCAGCCAAACGCACAAATGAGAAAACTTACATCAGATTCCACAGATAGACAGCAACACTACAATACCCCCCGGAGACTGGCCCCAATAAAGCACACATGACCAGAGGGATGCATGTATTCTCAAAAACACCACAAAGTTAGATGCCACATGTAGTTAGGTACACTTGGCCAATCAGGACACAACATACACAGCACATGCAGTGAACACGTGCCCCTCTGGCCAGACATCTGGACACATTCTCACTGGCCCACATTGTATCCACGTCAGCTCGAGGCGTTTCTGGAATTGTATCCATGACTCTGTGACAACTGTTCAAATTTTTATGGTTTTATTGCACCCAGAAAAATGTATAAAACTTGCTTCAATTTGATGTACGAGAGACAGTCCACAGTCCCCGGTTCTGTAACTGCTCTCCTAGCCGTAATGTTTAATTAAAGGAACTGTTTTCTGTTTTGCCAGACTTGTTTGCCCCTTGTCCTTTGTTTTTTAAGGTATATTCCCATTCCTGCAACAAGGGATAGTGTCAGCGTACAAAGGGATGTTGCCTAATAAGATGAATGTCCTTTTCCAGATCCATATCAGGATCTGCTGATATAAGCTCATTGGTGTACCTTCTGCATTGAGATTTTGCTTCAAAAGTATTCACTGTCGGAGACCATTTTCAGGAACTCCATTAAGTTAAATGTTCAGTTTTGCACGAATGCTTAGTATGTTTACATAACTCGTTGAAGTGTAACATTTCTTCTGTTAATACATTTCATTATGTTTCCAAGTGTGTACCTCAACTGCAAAAATGGCAACTATTAAAGTATATAAAGTATATGAACCTTCTCAACTTGCCCCTAGATTTGCCCACTCAGTTGATGAATAAAACTATGGCTAAGGTAGTTATTCAAGTGTGTCACCTACTCAGTGACGTGTGGATGGGTCCTCTTATATAGCCTATACATTCAATGTATAGGAACTGCCTACATTGTAGGTCCTTCTCTTGAATGCGCAAATTTCATGTGGGATGGGAAGATGATGGTGCATACTACTTGAGGTTGCTGTGCATCCCTGACCTGTCAGATTGTTGAATAAGGAATACTGTTAGTACAGGAAGTTCTCTAGCAGCTCTTCATGGAGCCAGTCATGTAGTGGTGCAGAACACACAGGAGTGAATTTTTGTTGTATGACCACATGTCGACGATATTAACATTGTGCTACAAATATAATGTATGCAAAATACTGATTAACAAAATATCGTCAAGGTAAATATATATTTGTATACCTAAAGTCAAGGTTTATGTGCTTGGAGTTATGTATACTAAAACTTTACTTATCAAAATATACATAATGTGAAGATATTTTAGTAGTCAATATTTTGGCTACAATATTTTTGCAATGCCATATTAAATCCGGGGTACTCTGGTTCCATATCCTGAATTTCACATGGCTTCATAATTTTAAGAATCTGGTGGCTCAACTGGGGAAGGTAGCAGTCTTGGAAATAGGAATCTTTGGCTTCAAAATGTCCACTTCTCACGTACAAATGCCTTGAATTCTGTTTCCCTGCTTGCAATGCATATCTATAGAAATGAACCAAAGATGGCCAAGATTGTTGAGCTGTTTTGGGCAAAAATAAAAGGTACTAATCAACACTAAAAAACATAATTCTACCCCTCACCCTACCCTGTCATTCTTTACAGTGGCAGTCTGACACCCCAATTCTGGTGTAGACCTGGGCAGATGTCTACTCTCAGCTAGTCCAACAACCAACCCTAAATGAGACTTGATGGCAGATTAAACAGATTGCACCAATGCCTATGTAACTCCTGTCATCTTTTAATGGTCAGGCCCAGACTGGCCACACCAGGCCTATTCCTGGTGAGTTTACATGGTGATGGGTAGTTTTACTGCTAGTGGCGGCTGGTTTTGTTGCTGGGTGTCAAGCCAGCTGTGTTTCCTGCCTGGAGTGAGTGCTTCAGAGCTTTTCAAACAAACTAGGCATCACACATGGGGGCATATTTAAGGAAAGTGGTGCTTCACCGAGTGCAGCACCACTTTCTTTGCGTCCCTTAGCGCCGCCCTAACACCACCATGTGTGCACCGTATTTAACATACGGTGCACCATGGCGGTAGTTAGGGAACTAGCGTCAACATTGTTTATGCCAGTTTGGTGCTTTGCCGGATTAGCGTCAAAAATGTTGACGCTAATCCTCCAATGCACCTAGAATCCCATTGAAAACAATGGAGCCACATCTTAACACCTGCTCTGTGCAGGCATTACAAATTCAAAAAAAGATGGCACAAAGAAATCCTTTAGATTTCTTTGTGTCATTAATTTGCCCTCCCTAAACAGGGAATGCCCCATTGCATACATGAAGCCTGGTGTAGGCATAATGTGGCGCATGGGGTTACAAAGTGGTGCAATGCATGCATTGTGCCACTTTGTAAATATGGTGTGGTGATTTTGGCCTCCGTGAGCCACATTAGTGTAAAAAAAAAGGATGCAAATGTGGTGCAAGGAGGCGCTAGGGGCTCTTAAATATGCCCCATGGCTTTAAAGTGTGACCAGTCAATCATCACGCATTTCAAAACCATTTGCTTTTCATTTAGCTGATTTTTTTCTCTTTCAGGCTCATGAAGAGCAGTGCTACCTTTCAGGGAGAAGGGGTGGGGTGAGGCATCAGTTGTTGCTTTGCTCAGAGAGTCCAATTTACAAAAAATGACCCTCCAATATTCAAAACAGTGTATTGATTTAAAATGTGACCGTTGCAACACATTTCAGTTTAGTAAATTAAGTTCAAATCATTAAATTTAGTGACAATTGTTAAATTGATGCTAATCATTAACTCAGAGACATTCATGCTCCTCCACCACTGCACTGCGAACGAAGCTACTAGAGAGATCCAAGAGGGAAGACAGTTGGCTTTTGCTCTTCATATGCGACATAGGGAGTACACTATAGATAGAGATTCATTGCAGGCGTTTGTGTTTGTGCAGCCCACGCCTGAACTGATGTATTTATAGGTGCTCTTGTGATGCTGGAGTAAAAGGAGGCACTGTGGACATGGCAATTGCCCACACAATATGGTCAAGTGGAAGACAGGATTGATGCAATGTTTCCTATTTTCGGTTGTGCAATTCAGCCTCTACATGGATTTGTCTTTCTCTCTGTTATTTTATATCATTGCTTGATGCTTTATGATTAGTTCTTTGTGGTGCTAAATCTGTGTTAAATACATCTGGGCTATGCATATTTTACAAGGGTAGGTGGCGGTAGTGTTTGGGGAAGGTGATGGTTTAACATAGAATCTAAAGGAAAACCAGAGCACCAACCCTTGGTCAGTGCTTGGAGACCATTTGCTAAACATTGTTAAAAAATCGTTATCAATTGTCATCCATTATTGAATTAATTCAGCCTCCCACTCATGGCACATCCAACTATTCATCATTGAGCTATGCAGTCATGTCTTCAATCTCCATCCATCCATTCAGTGACTGCAGAATGATCTATGACAGTGGTTCCCAAACTTGTGACTTCTGTGGACCCCTGCTTTATCATTACTGGAGCCCCGGGACCCCCAATCAATCTTTATTAGAATCCGGGGACCCCCCCACTGAGTCATTACTGAATGCTGGGGCTTAATCTGTCAATATTATTTAATTTTCTAAGCAATTGTGGACCTCCTGAGGAGGCTTCGCGGACCCCCAGGAGTCCCATAGCACAGGTTGGGAACCACTGATCTATAATGAAAAATGTGTTGTAAACCGCACCATAGCGGCATTTTTTAAAATATGTGTTGGTGTGGGGAACACCTTCCAATCCCCCATCCATTATGCTGGTAAGGCTCACTTACTACCCTCCCTTGCTATGTGCAGTATGAGAGTTTGGCTGCCAAACTTGTCTCATGCTGCTTTTGATTCCAAATCGGGCCTCAGAACATTTGGGGAAAACAAGTGCTGTGAAATGTAATTTTATTTTTTACTGATCAGTCAGTGAAAATTTGACTTTTACATCTGTCAGGCCATGCAAACGTTGGTGAGTAATTACGCCATCATCAGTGTAATGTATGTAATCCTGTGCCTATTGTGTAATTTTTTTTCGACAAAATTTATTACATTATAATGAGTGATAAAATCACTAATAATAGTGTTTTTTGAATGGTCTGTTCAGAAATGTGTTGCACAAAGATACCTTTCACATAAAAAGTTCTGTTTAAAAAAAAAAAAATACTTGTGCACAAAAAGCATTTCACATAAGAAATCAAGCTTGCATAATCATAGTTGTTTGTAATAGTTATAATATGTGAGTAGTCCAAAAGAAAATCATTACCTGGTCAAGATGCTCGATTTCACGTATGTCCAATCACCGACTGCTGCTGTGCTCTGTGCAAAAGCTCCTAAGGGTCTACCTTTTAAGCTGTGGCCAAAGCCCTATCCACGCCTGCTTTTTTTTTTTTACCAGATGCCTCGCTTTACCACATTCAGATTATTATTTGCATTTATACTTTTTGCTGAGTTGATAAATATGGATTTAAAGCTAATAAATGAAGGCTTCAGGGAATGATTGCCACCTGACTACATTATTACAAAAATCAAGACCTTACACACCTTTATAAAGAGCAAACATCATGCAAAGTTCCACAAGACTGCTCAAGAGTGTGAGAAGCTAAACTGCATCCTGCAGAACATTATCTCTTGCCAAAAAAAAGAAGATCTTTGCTGTCTTTGAATAATGCTAAGAATTTTATAATAACATTTCTTGACTCTGGGCAGCTACTTACTCAGTGGACCATGACATTTTGCTTGAAAGTCTTGAGTCTTTGGCTGCAGATTGTGGATCAGTTCCGGACACAAACACAGCAAATAAAAAAAATAGACGAAAAGAACCATCATCATATAAGGGTTTTAAATGTGTTCCCTAAAGGTCATCCTAATTCTGCCTAATGGTTATTAAAAGCACATCGTTATAGCTGTCATCACTCACTACAACTCCTTTATCATAGCAGCACCCGTTGGTCTAGTATTAACTTGTCTTTCAACCAGCCTTAAATGAGACTTAAACATGCACTACACTATGACTGTGCACTTTATCACTGCTAACCGGTGTAAAGTGCTCTCTTTCTAAAACATTGTTTGATTAGTATATACATAATTGACATATTTAATGTTCTCACAAGTCCCTAGTAAAGTGCACTACATGGACCCCGGGCTGTAAATTAAATGCTACTAGTGGGCCTGCAGCACTGCTTGTCCACCAACTTAGAAAGCATCTTAAAATATGTCCCAGGCCTGCATTGAAGCCTGAAGGCAGTGCTAAATTGCCATTTTGACTTGGCATTTAAAACTCCTTGCCAAGACTCCAATGCCCCTTTCATTACATATAAGCCACCCCTAAGGTAGGACCTAGGTAGCCCATAGGACCGGGACCTGCGTAACAAAAAGGCAGGACATATACTTTAAAATGTACACGTCCTGGTAGAGAAAAGCTCCCAAATGTGTTTTTCATTACTGTGAGGCTTACCCCTCTCGCAGGATAACATTGAAGATTCCTTATTCCATTTATGAGGCAGTCATTTCTGATTGGGAAGGGATAGAACTGTCATGTTTAGTGCCTATTGCGTTTTAGTGATAAATCCTTTTTACTGGTAAAGTCAGATTTATTGTTACATTTTGAAAATGCCACATTTAGAAAGTGGCCATTCTCCTGCTTTTATCCCTGTGTGAATGCATCCTGTCTCCAACACACGTCTGGTGTGAGGTGTCGCATAGGCTCTCATTAGTCTACTGGATTTGGAGCGGCAGGATCGCCTGCGGTGTTGAGACTGGGTCTGACCCACTACAGGTGACACCTGTCGCCCCAATCTGGGTTTTGCACAGAGTGAGCAAGAATGTCTTCTTTGAGAACGCAGTGCTGGCCTAGGCAAAAACAGCTAGATAGAGTAAAATAAAACAAGACTGCAAAGGTGGCTATTGTAAGAACAATAAAATGAAGCTGAATAAAATATATCTAGGTTAAGATGCACAGTGGGAGGCCTAGTATGCTAAAATAACGTGCGTGGAGCTGTAACTAAAATGGCTACACAACAGGGGTGAAAGCTTGACTTCTGCTTTCCCTCTCAAAAGCTACACACAAAGGGAGCTTTGGTGTGACTCCAGGGTCATCAACATCTTGATGGACCATCCTGGACAAGATGGGAGGGAAGAGTTGGGCACAGCCTCACACTTACACTTGAATAGACTGTGCCCTGCCCCCACACAAAGGACTGTTTCATTCCCTGTAGTGAGTCCAGAATCAGGGGAGGAAGGGAGGACCTGTGCACTTTAGAGCCCTGGTTTAAAGTCTCCCCCACATCAAAGGCACCAATGGATATAAGAACTGGATTTTTGACCCCACCAATTTGGTACACTTCTGGGCCTCTAGATTCTCTGCCAGGAAGAAGGACTGCTGTGCTGCTACAAGGACTGCTACTCTGCTTGACTGCAGCTCTAGAAGAACTGCTTTCTTGCTTGGCTGACCTGCTGCCCTCATTGCCTGAGCCAGAAGGACTGAACCCACAACACTTGAACCCAGAATCAGAGTGACTCCAAGGGACATAAAAGGCTTCCAACTCATCACCTACAGCACCTGGACTCTTTCATCTGTGAGTCTTCCCCAGCCAAGTGATGCCAATTCAGTCCTGGCCCCTCAGAAGGGGGTATAAAGTGTTGCTCCAATCCAAAATCCTTGCATTGATGGTGTTGCACTGCTCTGAATCAGCACATCTCCATCAATGCCAAGGCATCATCACTGATGCGAGGATCGAGGACACTGGGTGGCCCATTGCTACTGCTGTGAGGATTGGGAACACAAAATTGCTGACTGCATGACATATCACCTCCATTCCCAACGCATCTTCGACTTTGCGCAGCTCAGAGCCGACGCATGGCTTTCGGGATCTACACCAATGCATCTTCTCCTTTGCTTCTCGCATCTTGTTCACAACGTTGACTCAACTTCGAACCAAGATGCTTTTTCCGTGGGCCAAGGCTGGTCCCTTTAAATGACCCCCTGTCCATTGCAGTCGGCCCGACTTTTCGGATTTGACCCAGTCCAGCGTGGCCAGATAAGCTCGGTTGGTGCTTTATGCCTTTAAGCACCACAACTGTTTGTTTTTAAAAAAAAGTCATATCTCAAGTTCTACTTATTGGATTTTTGTCATTTCGGTCTTGTTTTCTTCATTAAACTAAGTTCTATTTCTTGTGTGGTGTTTTCACTATTTTACTGTTGGAATTGTTGCACAAATGCTTAACACTGCCATCACCTGACTGCTCTGTGCCAAGCTACCAGGAGGTGGATAAAGGGTAACTTTGGGTATGTATCTGACTTACACTGACAAGGGTTGTGATTCCTGCTTGGACAGGGTGCATACCTCTGCCAAACAGAAACCCAATTTCAAACACACCTCCATCTCAATCATAGGTCAGGTTAAAGCATAGCAAGCTCTCCTTCAGGCAGTGCAACATATGGACACCTGGGAACTAAAGCAGAGCCAGTAAGAGTCTATGTGCAAAAGGTAGCAAGCACCCTACTTTGTGCTCAAAATGATTCTCTGTTTGGTGATAGTCTACCTGATTACATAATGGATATTTATGTAGTTAAAACAAAGAGACAGGACCTTTGGAGGATCCATTGTGTTGACTGCACTGAATGTAAACTTCAAAGTAAAATGTAACTACATGCATTTCAGAAAAAGCATGACAATTGGACCCGGGTGAAATTTCTATTATGATGATGTAATCTTGTGTAACTCCAATTGTTTTGAAAAATTCCTGAAGTTATTACAACATATAGGCCCTCATTCTGACCTTGGCGGTCGGCGGAGAGGCGGCGGTCGGACCGCGAACAGACCGGCGGTCCAAAAAATGGCATTCTGACCGCGGCGGTCACCGCCGCGACCGACCGCCACTTCCCCACTCCGACCGCCACGGCGGTCATGACCGACGGGCTGGAGTTTGCGCACTCCGGCCCGGCGGTCGCCCCAAGACCGCCACCCGTATCATGACCCTGCTTACTGCCGCGGTTTCTGGCGGTCGGGAACCGCCATGCGAACCATGGCGGTAGGCACTATCGGGGGCCCGGGAATTCCTTCCCTGGCACTGATAGGGGTCCCCCCCACTGCCCCCCCGAGTCCTCCCCCCACCCCCTCCACCCCCCTGCCACCCCCCAGAGGTGGTACGAACCCCCTCCCCACCCCCACCCCGAAATGCACATACACGCACCCCGACATGCACGCACCCCAACATGCACATCTGCACACCCCCATGCACGCACACATCACACAACACCCCCCCCACCCCCTCCCCTCACGGACGATCAACTTACCTTGTGCTTTGGTCCTCCGGGAGGCGACGGGAGCCATAGGGACGTGACCGCCGACAGCACACCGCCAACAGAAGACCGCCACACAGAAATGTGGGTCGTAATTCTGGGGGCGGTGTTCTGCTGGCGTGGCGGTGGAGGTTGACCAGTCTCCACTTTCCCGCCGACTGCCAGTCTGGCTGCCGGCGGTTTCCCGGCGGAACGCTCCCAGCGGTCGGAATGCGCACAGCGGCATACCGCCGCGGTCGGCGGTCTTCACCGCGGCGGTAACTCGGCGGTCTTTTCGCAAGGTCAGAATGAGGGCCATAGTGTAATTGCATGCCGTTCACAGCAATAATTTGGTTCATGCCCACAGGAACAACAACCATAAATCAAGCAGCTGCTGTTTTGTGGCGCCTGTGGATTTCACACTTTTTATTTTACACAAAATGCATCTGCATGTCCAAAATAGAAATATAGTACTCCATGCCTGTTTTGTATTTCATCTAATTGGGCCTAATTTTGCATACATTTTCCGACAAGTTTGCAAAATTATGCAAATGTAAATTACGTAATTTTGCACACCCTAAGTGACAACTGAACTTTCTGGCTCACCTGAAACTGAGAAGCCACAGATGAACATTACATTGAGGCTCACCCTTTACTCTCTCTTACATCTCCCTCATCACATTGTATTTTGGCACACCCATCTAACTGGAATGCAATGTCAGGTTAGCTAATACCAGGTGAGAGACTCCTAATTTTGTCTGTAACCTACATTCCAGCTATGGCCTAAAACATAACACATTACACCGGTGTCTCTCCTTAGTAGAAATTTAACTTATTTGTTCACCTTTGTTCTTTAAAAACAGAATCTGTTACTCTTTAAGGAGAATGGATGGTCAAATATTCAATATTTTTGCATGTAAATTTGTCACACTATTATAAACAAGATGTAACTGCTGGACTTTGATTCAGGTGAGCTTGGCACATACTCAAAACGTGAACGTGAGGGTCTATAGGTTCAAAGAACTTCACAGCCCCTGAAGGGTAGAGAGGTCTTCTTGATTAAGGATGTCGAGATACACCCGCCCTGTGTAATTACTACTAACTAAGAAGGGGGAGAATCTGTTACGTGCCACTCCTACTGGGGTGGGGAAGGGAAAATAAACTTTTTTTATACAACCCTCACCGACTCTGATAATGGCATGCTTCGTCATCGGACTCACCCTGACCCCTGATGGTCAGGGTGGGCTCGACCATATCTCAAGGGGCACTTATGAAGATAGTTAGATAGGGGACATAACTTTAAAGATAATATTCCTCCTCCTCTCCCAAGGTTTCCCTTTATTAGTGAGGTGGACGGGAAAGTTAAAAACCTAACTGACATGGCCAAACCAGTCTGTGGCTGCTTATAATTACTTCTGGAGGGGGCCTCACCTGACCATTCAGGATGGATTGTTCAATGAGGAGCAGGATCAGAACTGAACTGCATAAGGTGGACTTTTGTCTGGAGTGGCATAGTGGGTAAAAGATTATTGGGTTGGAATGCTACCTGGAGCAATTGTCAGTAGCTAAACTGTTTCCGAGCATTCCTCCAGTCATCTTTTGTGTGATTTATGTAACATCCTAAGTGGCCACCCTAAGTGCTTGTATTTCATTCTGAAAGGGGGCTCACCTGGCACCTGAGTTGGAAAATTGGAATACTACCCTGACTGACTGCTAGTAGTTAGATTATTTTAAAACTTTTCTGCCATCATCTTTGTATTATTGATTGATTATGCACATCGCCAGTTCCTACACCGGTGTTTTCAACTGCAGACATAATAGCTGCAATTCAAAGCTTACCAGACAGCGGAGCTCTGGCTAGTGCTGGAATTCCATGCAAATTCTGCAAAGAAATTGCACATAATTTGGCTGTGACTGTTAGGTCTGTTGAGGAGGCAGACATGAGGCACAGCTCCCTGAGAGAGGCGGTCCTGATCACACTGGTCAATCCTGACAAATCACCAAATAGATGAGAATCTTATCGGTTGCTGTCATTGATAAACAGAAGCACCAAAATACTTGCTTTTCTACTGGCCAACAGGCTGCTCCCTACACTTCCAAAAATTGTGCTGCCGAATCAATCAAGTTTCGTATCTGGCAGATCAACAGTACATAATCTATGTACTATTTTTGCATTGCTGGGCCAATAGACTCCTGCGTTGTCTGCTGCTGCTGTCTTCCTAGATGCGCCCAAAGCATCAAACTTACTGGAATGAGAATATCTTGTTCTGATATTGGAAGGAATGGGTATTTCTAGATCGTTTTTGAACTGGATCAAACTACTATACACTAGCCCCGTAGCACGGATCCGGTCGAGTGGGCAGTTCTGTTACCCCATCCCTATTTGCTTGAGGTGGATGACAGAGCTGCCCACTGAAACCTATTCTATTCGCCCTACCAATTGAGCCATTTGCTTTTAACCTGCGGCAGGACCACTCTAACCGAGGGCTATATTTCAGGAAGCGGGTTTTTTTGATATCACTGAATGCTTATGATGTGATATTATTCATCAGAGAGCCATGATATATCCTAGCACTCCTGATTCTAGAAATTATTCTGTTTGGATACCGTTCCAGGTTCCAGATAAATTGAAACAAATAATGGATGTTTTCTCTCACACGGGACACCTCTCAAAGTCATTTACAATATCCTGTCTGCTAGTGTAGCGCGTCTATTAAATATTTAGCTGTAAGGATAATTCATGCTGATTAATGAAAACTATGGGTTTGCTATACCTCAAATAGAGGAAAAGGTGAAACCACGGGTGGTGCTGCCCCTATGGCCTGCGCCACCCTTATGAATAACATGTATGCTCGCAGGCACATTTTATACACTGCTAGTATTTTCCATCGCCATATACGCCTCTTGTAGCAACTGAAAAAAGTAATGTACACCCTAGATCATTTCTAACAACGGTTTGTCATCAGTCAGCGTGTGTATATCGTACAATAGACATAGGGGGTCATTCAGACCCCGGCGGGCGGCGGGAGCCGCCCGCCTGGCGGGAACCGCCGAATGACCGCACGGCCATTCTGTGTTTCCCGCTGGGCTGGCGGCCGACCGCCAGAAGGCCGCCCGCCAGCCCAGCGGGAAACCCCTTCCCACGAGGACGCCGGCTCCGAATGGAGCCGGCGTAGTGGGAAGGGTGCGACGGGTGCAGTTGCACCCGTCGCGAATTTCAGTGTCTGCAATGTTCTATGCAATGTTCTATTCTATGTGGGGCCCGCTTACGGGGGCCCCTGCAGTGCCCATGGCACTGCAGGGTCCCCCAGGGGCCCCATGACACCCCTCACCGCCATCCTGTTCATGGCGGTCGGAACCGCCAGGAACAGGATGGCGGTGAGGGGGTCGGAATCCCCCATGGTGGTGCAGCAAGCTGCGCCGCCATGGGGGATTCCTCAGGGCATCGGAAAACCGGCGGGACACCGCCGGTTTTCCTGTTCTGACCGCGGACAAACCGCCGCGGTCAGAATGCCCTGTGGGGCACCGCCAGCCTGTTGGCGGTGCTCCCGCCAACCCCGGCCCCGGCGGTCCTTGACCGCCGGGGTCGGAATGACCCCCATGATGTCTTGACCAACTATCGCCTGGCATAAACTCTATCTCTGTACCAGGCTGCACTGTCCGCATTCCTCTGGCTGCCTCTTATCGTATACACTGGGCTGGCCTTGACTCAGGAAGCGAAAGTGACTCTACAATTACACACCCTGGGATTCGTTGCATTCGGCAATATTTATGTAGACGGGCACTTCATTGACATTCAGCGTATTACTTCCAGACTTGTTCACACTATATTAGATGTGTTTCTGTATTTAGGCTCGAGACAACTAGTAAAAGTGAGTGTTCAATGCTGCCAAAGAAAGCACCGGAGTTCAGCCACTTCCCATGCTAATTTCCCCACCATGGCTCTCATTACGATTGACCAGTTCTTTTCTGATCCCTGCACATACTAAAGTTTGCACACTGAAGCAACCGGAGTTACAAGTTCTGTGATAATTACCACATGCCTCACAATTTCCCCAGGTAAATTTCGACAGGTTAAACCATCCAGATTTTACAGGGAGAAAATGTCGCCAAATACCTGGACACGCAGCCTCTGGCGTCTGTAGTAATGTGGTACTGGAAGTACGGGGAATGCAGAATCTTTCATCTGCAGGTGGGTGGAATGTGGAACTTGTGTTGTTCTAATATTCTCTAATGTTCAATTGAGGACCAGTATTCTACCGTTGCCAGTTGCATTGTGGCTGGCTAGGGAGGATCTGGTCTCTCCAGGCTGCTTATAAACCTATGTTCGAGGTTTTACATCTGCCTCAGTGTATAGTTACAATTGTGTCGGATTTTAAAAGGTGCGATAATAATCACCTTCAAAGGTGGGAACTCGCAATAAAGGCCAAAGTAGAAGGCGCATTGTCTCTTGTCCTTATAATGCTAACCAGAAAGAGGCCCAGCTATTGACCCCAAACTCAAAAGATAAATATTTTGCAGAGCTTGAGGTGCAGCTGACTGATAAGGACTGCTGTTGTTGTGCACAGATTGGGGCACTGTCAGTTAATAGTCGATATAAAAGTATTAATTTCAAATACTACAAATCTATCATACTGCTTTAAGTCTGCAGCAATGGGGGCGTGGCTTGGCCCTTCAGCAAGATGGCTGCACTGCCGTGAGGCTCTGGCACTCACGGGCATTAAATCATTTGTTTACAGATTATCCTAGGCCCATCGGCAGTTACTGGGGCGGCCCCAGAACTCGCTGTGCGGCCGGTGCAGAGGGGAGGCAGCTGCCAGCCCTGGGTGCGAGACGGAGGGCCGGACGCTGTGATCGGCTGTGTGGGCTGCACGAACCACGTGGTGACCCGGGGCAGAGCAACGTGCATGGAGCCCATTCTCACTCCCTGGGCCATAGAAATCCTGCTGGACAGAGGAGGACTGAGCTGGCCCTGCTTGTCTCGTTGGTGCGGACGGGGTGGCAGCGCATCTGCCTGGGTTTTACTGGGTGATGAGACATTGACGGTTGCTGGGGGCAGTGACCTGAGGCCCATCCCAGCCCCAGAGGTCAAAGGGGAGAAGGGGCAGCGTGTAGGTGATCCTGTGAAGCAGGTCGCGCTGCACTGCTAGACGCTCTGGGGGTTTGGTGTAGGCGGAGACCCCGATATTGGGAGCACTGGGGCCACGTGCCGTCCCCCGGGAAGAATTGCAGAGCCTGCTCTGGAGAGGTTGAATGCACCTGGAAGTGCAACTGAGGCTGCAGTGAAGGTCTGGACTGTCTGGTTGGAGACACTGGATTACAAATCAAGTACTTCTGCAGGGTATCAACAAGAAAGAGTATAGCTGGCCCGGGGTGCTCACACAAGGTTAACCCAGCTGAATATCCTGCCTTGCTACCTGAGTACCTGGCGACTGGGATGAGGGCACTCACCTTCATTTGTGCATCCATTATGGGGAAGTCCTAACAAAAATAGGCAAAGTTATCGTTTGATGCACGGAAGAAATCTGAGGCATCTGATCGGTTGTGTTGTGAGAATGTCCTTGAGGAGCTGCCTGCCAAGAATGCAGCTCCAACTGGTTTGATTAAAGCAATGTTCCTCGACCTTAAAATTATACTTGGAGGCATTGACTCTGAGCTTGATCAACTCACCGACTGGATGGATTGTCTCAAAGACAGGGTGGACCACCATGAAAGCATACATGAGCAATTGGAGTGCCGCACCTCAGACTTGGAAGATGGACGGCACACATCTGATGAGCGGCTCCTGGAAATGGAAAAAGTACTCAAAGTAATCTGGACTAAAAATGAGGTTTAGAGGTCTGATCTCGGAGAAATGACCTCCGTATCCTGGGGTGTCTGAGTCCACTGCCAATGGCCGTATGGAGGACTAGATGGGGGAACTGCTATGTTCACTTTTCCCTGGAGCTTTGTCCTTGATCCTGGTGGTAGAGTGGGCACTTCATTCACTGGGAACGAGACCGCCCCCTAGAGCACCGGCCCAACATCGCCAAACTACTCAGTTATAGGGACCGCAACACCGTCCTTCGTCTGGCCATAGAGCAGAGCCCATCATCTATCAGAATAATGCTCTTACTGTATTTCCGGATTATACCCCTGCAGTACAGGCCACACGCAGGACGCTCTTGCAGATATAAACGTCTTTACTCCAAAAGGATGCCTCATATTCTTTACTATACCAAGAGAAACTGAGAGGCACGGCGGGAGGTTTCACTTTTTCACTTGCTCAAAGGCAGCTGTAAAGTTCGTAAAGACCGCTGAGTCCTAGCTGGTGCCGGAAGGTGGCAGCTATGACTGCCTTAGTGACAATGACTGATCTGCTGGTGGAGCATCGCCTTGGCTGAGATCCCAGCCAGAGATCATGTAATGTTCTCCGCTGAGCCGCACTTGAAAATCTGTTGGACACCTACCTCTGGTTCCCTGACCACTCATTCCCTAGCTGGGGTCGAGGAACATAGGCTTTGCCTCTGCTCCTGGGATGAGTCCACAGTTGTATGATCTTTCCCCTTAAATGGGGGGTCATGTTGGGTGGTGGGTTTGGACTATCTTACCCATTTGAGGAGTCGACGTGGAAGGTGGGAGGTTTGTTGTATGTAGGTTTTATGTTTGCTGTCCCTGTGGCTTTTGCCACTGATGTCCTGTGTCACACTAGTGCCATGCTCACACACAAAACTACAGCTTTATTTGGACTTCTCCCATGATTAACACTGAATTACCTCATACTGCAACCAATGTGTTGAAATGCCTCTCATGGAATGGCCGTGTGTTGAATGATGCACATAAGGTGCAACAGGTCTCTGCCTATTTTCAAGGACACGTAATTGACAAATGCATGTTACAAGAAACGCACCTAACGGCACGTACTGGGAAGCCCCAGTGGGCAGGATGTATTGGGGAATCACATGCAGCACCCTACTCCTGTTACACGTGTGATGTTGCCATATTCATTTGCGAGGGGCTCCCTTAGCACATCAGGGAAGTCCTGTGCAACCCAGTGGGTCAATATGTTATGATTGCAGACGTGCTTTGCGACCGCCCCTTTCGGCTACTGTCCATTTACGGTCCAAACATGGACAACCCTAATTTTTTTTTACAGAGGTCTGGTGACTGGCCCCCGCATTTGACCGCAGCAGTGATGCACGTCCTCACAGCCACAGTGCTAAACTCAATTGTTGCGGTAAACAAGCTGGTACACTTGCGGCACGTGAGACACAGAGGTGTCAGGGAAGGCACCTGCATTAATGCCACACACAACAGCTAGTCTCACATAGACATGTGGGTTACTACTAAGGACGCAGATGCTTAGACGTATGCTGTGACACACTGCCCCCCCATGCTATCTGATCACTCCCCTGTTCTGTTGGTGATGCAGATCCCTGGCGGGGCCCGAAAGGCATTTACTTGGCGGCTGCCATCGGGAGACCTGCGAGACCAAGTCTTTTGAAACGAGGTACGGGAGGCCATAGTAGATTATTTCACTCATAATAAAGGATTGGTGCAGTCCCCGGCACTCTCTGGGAGGTCTTTAAGGTGGTTATCAGGGGGGTATGCCAGGCAAAGCTGCACAGAATCCTGCATGCACTGCGCCAAGATCTCGCTTGCCTGAAGCAACAACTTGGGGATATCGAAAGGAACTACTGTGACACGGGTGACACTGCATGTTTGGCGGAGGCCAAAGCTAAACTGGATTAGTTTAATGAGACAGCAAAACGTGAGGTGTGCAACTTGGGGCAAACCACCCAGGCTAAACATTATGTTGAGGGACTTAGGGCTTGCAGAACGCCTACTAACCTTTTGCACGGGCCAAGGGCAAGTGACTACACAGTAGGATTGGAGGATTAGCAGTCAGGTCATCAGGTGGGCACAGTGGCGGTGCAACAAACAATAACGATGTTTTACATCAACCTGTACTCTTTCGTGCACTCACTTAGTAAGGAGTTATACACAGAATATTTCGATATGCTTAGCCTTCTTTTGTTAGAAGACGGCCATAGACAATTCTTGGACTCTCCCTTTTCAGGGGAAGATATTGTCCAGATCATCAGGGGACTTCCAGGTGATAAAGTGCCTGGCCTGTACGGTCTAATGGTGGCGTTTTATAAGGAATATGTGGACTTACTCGCACCGCATCTCCTTGAGGTATATGCAGAATCAATTGAGAATGACATACTGCCTCCTCAACTGTGGGAAGCATTGATAGTTATGTTGCTTAAGCCGGGTAAGAACTCAGAAAAATGTGACTCCTACAGACCTTTGTCACAAATAAATATTGATAATATAATTCGGGCCAAACTGATTGCCTCAAGATTGCTACTTCTGTTGCCGACTATGGTCTGGATTTGTCCTAGGTGGATCAACTTCATTCACCTACAGACATACTTTCATGTGGGACAATCAATAGATCCTGAGAGACGTGCGGCAGTCGTGTACTTGGATGCCACAAAGGCATTCTATTCCTTTGAACGGTCCTTCCTATTTGCGTTCTTGGCCTGCTTAGGCCTCAGCCCCAAATTCATCTGACTGATTACACCGAGCCATTGGCCAGGCTGTGCATTAACGGATTCACCACTGGTGTGTTCCCTTTCTCTAGAGGCACTAGGCAGAGCTGTCCTCTATCACCGCTTTTATTTGCAGTGCCGATGGAGCTTTTGGCGGCACACCCTAGGCAACACCATCACTATCGAGGGCTTGCCGTTAGGCAGCGGCGGACACTGGTGTTGATGTACGCAGACGGTGTCATGCTGTACGTTCGTGACCAGTAGACTAATCATGATCCCCTATTCAGTGAATTCATTTGAGCTGGTGACATTTCCAGAATCAAAATTAACTGGGCTAAATCTATTGTTTTCCCATTGTCTGATGTGGCCATGCTGCATGTTTCTAAATTCTCTCTGTGTTGGGCACAGGAGTTGGTCCACTGCTAGGGAATCTGGCAGAGCAGGGATATGGATAAGCTATGGATGGAAAACTACGGGAGAGCGATCTCCTGGCTGGAGGAGAAGGTGACTTGCTGGCAGTACCTGCCACTATCGCTCGCGGGCCGGATTGCCATTGCCAAAATGGTAGTTCTCCCCAGGTTCCTCTACCTGTTCATTAACCTCCCAATGCCACTTACTAGCTTCAGGAGACGACTGTGTTGGCTTTGGATATCTTTGGCATGGGCGGGGGTCAGCCACCTGTATTGTGGGAACGGCTCACAATGCCTTTCGAACAAGGCAGACTTGCTGCACCTGATAAGGATTTATACTACTGCTGAACCCAGACCCAATACAGTACTTACCTCATACTGCTCCTGAACACAAGTTGGTGTGGCCCTACCAGCTGTCGAGAGCCATATATATTGATATCAGCCATCCTTGTAATGAAGTAAACACAATGGCATGCACAGTGGGGGTGCAGCATGAGCTCCAGCGCAGGGCGAATGGAAGCAAGCTGTTGGCGCCTTCGATGCTGCTTTTGGATCAACCGATGGTGCCCACGACGTAGGATGCAGGTACGCGCATGGGACTTCAGAAGATGGACCTGGCCACTATAGGATCGCCGTACCCTGAGGGGCGATTCATCACCTCTGATGCAGCGCTGCAGGTGCCCTACCATACTTCATTGTATAGACTCACCTACCTTCAATTATATTTTCCGACCACACCAAAGGCCCTTCAGGCCCTTGATGCTTCACCAGCTGATCACTAGACTATAGACTGCTATGCAGGAGGCTACCCTGCACCCTTCCCTGGCACCTGCGCATCATGGGACCGCAATTTAGGCACTCCAATATCGGATGCCAGCTGGCAATACTGATATATTTTCACAGTCTCCGCCAAACTATCGCCTGCGACTGCTTCATTTTAAATTCTTGCAGAATGTGTACTATACTCCGGATTGGTTGCACCGCATGGGGCTTTGTTTAGACTCACGGTGTCAGCATTGCAGTGCTGTAGGGGCAGATTTCATACATCCAGGTTCGGGATACCACGAGGTGCAAAGCTACTGGCAGGAGGTGTTTGACCCCATAGATGTGATGATGGGGGGCACAATCCCATGCACTCCAATGACCGCACTCTTGGGTTTTGAAAGGAATGTCCAGAGCAGGGTACGGAAAGTAGTTGGCATGCTGCTCCTGCTGGCTAAAGGCAGGGTGGCCATGAGATGGGGTTGCAGATACTCTCCACGTAAGGTCGATTGGATGGGAGATGGTGCATATTGCCAGGAGAAACTTCACCTATACTAGGAACTAATACCTAATGGTCATGACCCCCAGACTGCTAGGCACCCCTGTCAACATGGTACAGATACAGGTGGTTGTGGGGCCTATAATGGAGAGGACGCATAGTACCCTCTTTCATTGATATGAGTGTGGGACTGTAAGCAATATGTGTGCAGTGTTTGGGCTCAAGACTGCACTGTTCTCATCAGCTCGAATGAATGAGTGCCACTGTCCAGTTCGCGTCCTCCCCTTTCACTCCCCTTTTAAGAATTGCTTCTTTCCTTTTGCTGATTCTGCATGTCAGTTGTATACTGCTTTATTTTTCGAAGGATGATCCTCTGTTTGTTACTAAGTTGCTATACACTTCAATTGATGTAAATTGCAAGGCAGACAATGTCCAAAGGTATTTTGTGGTTCTTGGTTGTATGTTATGATAAATACCAATAAACGAATATTTAAAAAAAAGTCTGCAGCAGTGTGGCTTGACCATAGACTTTAAATGTAGATTCTGTGGGATCACAGAAGCAGGCATTTTGCATCTGACTTGGAAATGTCCATCGGTGTATACATACTGGAACACTGTTTAAATCACTCAGTACCTTGGTTGGAGTGCCACTCCTGGTTAAACCCCTAAGAACGCCCCAGTGGGGCTGGTCAAAGGCATGCCCCGAGTTTTGCAAGTTCACAGCAATCGCCCTCCTGGTGGCTAGGCAGGAGGTGGCCAAGCACTGAGATAGGGAATCAGCACTGACACATAATAGGTTGCTTAAACAATTAACCTACTGTAACATGCAGCTGGATTACTGGGAGAAGACACTCTCATAGATCCCAAGACACAAGGATATCTGGTGGTTCTTAATTACATTTCTTCAGATGGTCTCCCCAAATGCATCAGTACAGTAGGTGCAGTTACAGATCCCTACAGAGGACAACAATTACATGTCTGTAGTCTATTGTCGTGCAGACAACCTCCTAGCATTGTTTGTACCCTCATTGCTGTAACGCTTTATTGTATTGTTTTTTTGTAAACATTAAATTAAATATAGAGGTTGGGCATACACGCTGGCCTTCTAGGTAGCCAAACTACACTATGTTGCTGAGGTTTTTAACTTGGACTCTGTTAGAAATGGGGGTCTCTACCTGGCAGAGGTATACACCCTGGTCCGAGCAGGTACCACAGCCTTAGTCAGGGTAAGTCACAACACAATGCAAATTATCCTGTGATCACCCTCTGGTAGCTTGGCACAGAGCAGGCAGGCTGAACCTAGGAGGCAATGTGTAAAGTATTTGAACAATAATTCATACAGTAACACAGTGAAAACACCACAAACGTACTCCACACAAGTTTACGAAAATAGATAATATTTATCTAAATGAAATCAGACCAAAACAATGCTAAGCACTTTTTTGACTATTTGGGGTACTTTGTGCTTAGGCCCCCATAACTTTTTGTTCACAGAAGCTTTCAATGCCAAATTTGCATCCTTTTTTCCAATATTCTGGGGATTGTTTGTGGGTTTCCCTGGAGGAGACCAAGAAATTAACCAAAATACAGCTAAAATTATTTTGTTAGGGGGGAAACATGGGAAAAACTGCTGCAGAAGAAAGCATATGTTTTTTCCCTGCAAATGGCATCAACAAAGAGTTTGCTGTGCTAAATTCAGCATATTCCCAGCTTTCAGAAACAGGCAGACTGAATCAGAAAAGCACATTTTTCAACACAGCTTTAGCATTTTACTGGGACATACCCCATTTTTACTATTTTTTGTGCTTTCAGCCTCTTTCCAGTCAGTGACAGAAATGGGTTTGAAACCAATAGTGGATCCCGGACAGGTAAACATTTCTAAAAAGTAGACAAAATTCAGGAATCAGCAAGGGGTCATTTGTGTTGATCCTACAAGAGTTCCCTACAGAAAGTAACAGATGAAATTGTAAAATATTGAAATTGAGTTGAAAAAAACAGCCATTTCTGTACATGTTTTCTTCCGTAATTGTTTGGTCGATTTTTTTAAAGCAATATACCGTTACATCTGCTTGACCGTTCTGGTTGCGGGGATATATAGGTTTTGTAGGTTCATCAAGTACCCAAGGTACTCAGAGCCAATACATTAGCTGCACCTTGCAATGTGTTTTCATAGTATACTGGGTAAGCAGCAATTCATTTGATAAAATATAAAGAGTGAAAAATAGGTATTAAGGAAACCTATGTATTTCTGAAATAGGCATAAGATAAGGAGTTTAGAAGCAGTGGTTATTTGCGCAGCTCTGAATTCGGGTATTTCTCAAAATGACTTCTATCTTACACACTGTCTTACATTTGGAAGGCGAAAATGTAGAGAAAGACAATTGACAATAACACTTGTTCTTCCATTCTGTGTTCCCTCAAGCCTCCCTTGTGTGTGTAGGCCTAGTGCCCGTGACAGGAAATGCCCCAAAACTCAACGTGGACACATCACATTTTTCCAGCAAAACAGATGTGTTTTTTGCAAAGTGCCTAGCTGTGGATTTTGGCCTCCAGCTCAGCCGGCACCTAGGAAAACCTACCAAACCTATACATTTGTGAAAACTAGACATCTAGGTGAGACTTGTGAGGAACCCAGAATGCTTTGCACTAGAGAGTGAGAGACTGTGTCAGTCTGTCTCTTTTTTTTAAATATGTGTGGTTTCCCTGAGGGATTTAAAAAAAAAAAAAATGTAAAACTTTTTTTTTTTAAATTGTATCCCCGGGGGGGGGGGGGGGGGGGGGGGGGCGTGATCGCGCAGTTTCCTGGCTGTGGGTCATAGCTGCGCCTCGATCCACAGCCAGGAAACAGTGCTAGAGAGGCATCGATGGAAAGGGGAGACTCTCCCCTTTCCATCAATGCCTCCATGGCATCTGGGGAGGCAGTTTTGGGAATTTTTGCCCACCGGAGAAGGGAGAGAACACTCACCTCATCCTCTCCACTGCTCCGGTGGGGAAACCTTGTTGTCAGCACTGGGTGGGAGGGGTGGGGGGGGAGACGTGGAAGCTTTTCCGCATCTCCTGGGTAAAAAAAAAAATCCCTCCCTGGTGTCGGCCACTGATCGGGCCTGCTCCAGGGAGGGTGTGCGTATGTCGGCTTTGGCCGATACACTCACCAGTGGGGTTAACATATCACTTTTTAAAGGTTTAAAAGGGTCTCAGTCCTTAAGAATCAGGAGTTGAATCCTTTCAACACACAGTACCTGGGATGCGTAAAAAATAATGATGCTCAGGGACCACAGCAGAGGAGATGCATTGAAAAATAAGGCGCTGCGTTGGATTTTCTGCCCCGGCACAGACGATGCATTGTTTCATTCCATGCTGCAAAGTGATGCGTTGATTTCCAGAAGCACACCCTTGGTTCCTCTCTGCGATGCAGGGATATGTTTATACCCAGGGACAATGCGTTGAAAAATCCTGATGGGCTGGTACGATGGGGCAGGCACTGCGTCGATCTGGTAGGCGATGCAGCGATTTTTCAGCTGCAAAGCAGGTGCTGTGTCGATTTTGGCAGGTGTTGCAACGATTTTCCACTGCATGGGGATTTTCTTCTGTTTGGTGAAGTCTTTGTGGCTCTGAGACTTCAGAACAGGAGCTCAATCCAAGCCCTTGAAGAGCACTTGTGGGGAAGGCAGAGTCCTTCCTCCAGAGGACAGCAGGCAGCAGGCAGCAGTACTTCTTAGCAAAGCAGTTCAGATGAGTCCTTTGGGCAGCCAGGCAGTTCCTCTAACAGAGTCCAGGTGTAGGTTCCGAAGTGTCCAATTTGGTGGGGTCAGAGACCCAATATCATACACAAAAATGCCTTTGAAATGGGGAAACTGCAAAGAGTGGTTTTGAAGTGCACAAGTTCCCCTTTCAACCCAGCCCTGTCTACCAGGATCCCTGTGGTGGATTATAAGTCCTTTGTGTGAGGGCAGGCCACTGGCCTTTGAAGTGTAAGAGATAGCCCCTGCATCGTTCCTGCCCAGGGAGACCTATTCAGTATGCATATGACTGGAAATGTGACTGCGTGTCCTGTGTTTATGGCTGTCTGGGTGGACTGCACAAGCGGAGCTGTCAACAAGCACAGACCAGTCATGGATTTGAGACAGGCTATAAGACACAGATGGCATTAAGTGTAGAGATATGTCAGCTTTCTAAAAGTGGCATTTCGAAAATAGTAATATTAAATCCAACTTCTCCAGTAAGCAGGATTTTCTATCACAATTCTTACCTTACTAAACATGACAGGGCTACTGTTTTCAGATCAGAATCTTCCACTTAAGTATTTAAGGGCAGTTATAATTGTGGTCTATGAGAGAGGCAGGCCCCACAGTAGTGAGAAACAAATTTGTGGGTTTTCACTACTAGGACATGTAAAAAACATAAGTACATGTCCTGCTTTTTACTTGCATAGAACCCTGCCCTATTGGTTACCGAGGGTGACTTATAAGTAGAACATGCATTTGTAATCCAATAGGTCTCACATTTGCTTGAGTTACAGCTATTGGCGTTGTAAATGCATGACTGGACTTTTCTTGCCGCATAAATTGGTGAACTCTGCCACCTAATTTCGCCCGCTGTGCCACATAATTCCAGTGGCCCTGCATATACCTAAAGCACTTCCATTCATCTTCTTCCTTTGTGTGCAACAAATATTGAAATGTAATTAATATATGGAAGGCTACAATGCTTACATACAAACGTGTAGCACGCGTAGCACCATCACATCAGGAAGTATCTCCCAATGAGGAAAGAACAAGTAATGTCCCAATGCTGGCAGAGCTAGCGCACATGTTGTGCCAGCAACACAGGACGGTGGAGTTGCGTTTGTACCAGACAACACGTCGTCAGCCAAGAAACAATGTGCACCACACTAGCAACAGTAGCGCATATATTACATCTTTGCCGACTCCCACGCTGTCTAAACTTAAGGTGATGGATCCCCGCTATTCACAATGTCAAGGAAACCAAAAGTTGGGGCGCTCCCTTTAAGGGAGTAACGGTACGAGTGAGAACATTTAACTTAGGGTAATGTTTTGCTCTGATAAAAGTAAATGTAGTTTATATTTGTATTTTGACTTTTTTGTAAATCGCATGTAAAATAAAATAAGCCACTGATTAAGCAAATGAAAAAATGTGGTTGTTAATGCAGATCCACCCCACAGTGTTAGCTTTTCCTGAAGTGGGAGTAGGGAGTGAACCGACTGAACTAAAAAATAGAAAATGCACCAAACGAGCAATACTGTGGCTCATGAAAAAACATATGCATTTAATACCAACTAGAGTGGAAGAGTGGTCTCGTGGCCAAGAGGTCTCAGGCAGGCACTCTGTCACTCTTCATTTGAAGCTATGGTCACAGGTTTGAAATTTGCTGAGCCACTCAGCCTTTCATCCTCCCCCAGTCGATAATACGGATATCATTACGTTGGGCAACTTTAAACATCTGTTATCCATCAAGTGCACTAGAGTTCTGTGCGTCAATGGATGTGTTTGATACAAATACACCAGTTACTTGCAAAAGACAGAGATAAGACCAGTGAAAGAGTTGTTTTCATGCTTAAGAAATCTCTGAATATATTCTTAAAATCATTGAATAATGAAAGAATATAGAGAGAAGGGAGCAAGACAAAAGAAGCAGGGCCACCACATATTTTCTGCTGATTTGTTTTTCGTAGAGGATTAGAGTGCGCACGATCTGAAGACACCAGAACACATGAATCTGGCAGAAATAAAGATGTAAAACAGACAGATGTCTGTCAAGACAATCTGCATGCCTATTCGGTCCATTCCCACCATCTATCAAGAATGCCTATGTCAGTCAATGCCATTTTATCAAGGTGAGCTCTTTATCAGGTCCCTCTTCAATGAAGCCCATGCCCGCTAATATGTCTGACCAGACAACCTACTCCTGCAGAAATGTGGAGACTTATCAACAACAACATGCCCATGGTAAATGTCCCTCTAACCCCCAACGTTAGGTCGCCACGCCAAGCCTTTGTGAAAAAATCTTGGAATGTTAATTGCAGTGGAAATATTAGCAATTGGGTGCAATGGCCAGATACTGCTAAGACAAGCCGATTCAAAGTGCCACAGCCGCCATGAGCATGAGCGCGAAGCAGACACACAAAAGGAAAAAGAAGTTCGCTGGCAGTCAAACATATCAGCAAAAGTGCAATTATCCATGTAACAGGGTCGATGGCCAAAGCGGTAACAAAACCACCCTAAGGAGGGACAAACATAAAGCATTTACCAATGATAACAAAGGATTTTTGAAAGGCAAGCCCATGAACGAGTGATAGTGATGGGTGTGCGGTTGACAAGGTTAAACGCCCAGATACATACCAATACACCTGAAAAGCAGGGCTCGCGCACTGCTATGTTCGACCTAAAAAGGGAGGTTTACGGCTTGGCAGGTAGTTTTAAATGCCATGTGAAAGTGGCTGAACTACAAACAGGCGTTGCAATGGTTGGCCTCACACATGATTAAGGGGCTACTTATGTGGGTGGCACAACCAGTGCTGCAGTCCTACTAGTAGCAGTTAATTTACAGGCCCTGGGCACCTCTAGTGCACTTTACTAGGGACTTACAGATAAATTAAATATGCTAGTTAGGTAGTTGCCAATGTTACTATGTTTAGGGGAGAGAGCACATGCACTTTAGCACTGGTCAGCAGAGGTAAAGTGTACAGAGTCCTAAAACCAGCAAAAACAAGGCTGGAAAATGGAGGGAGGCAGGCAAAAAGTTGTGGGATGACCACCCTAAGGCTGTCAGGTCTAACAGACTACAATCTGTGTTGTGGACCTCTGCAGTGTTATGTGAGCTTGAATACAGGCTAGGTTAGGATAAGTCCGTCCCACTGTTCTGTGACCATCCATGAGCTCATGCAGTGAAGCCACCCGGTTCTACAGGTAAGAACGCATTGTTTTGTTCCAGTATGTTCCACAACGTATCTGTTTTATGGGCAAGGCAATCTCTATTGACTCAGACAGAACAAGGATAGGTAATAGTGTCTCATCTGTCTTTGGTTAGCTTGAAAACTTGTTAGGGGTAGTGGGAATTCTTGTTTAGATTCATCGCTGACCTCAATCAGGCGTTCTGTTGTACACTGCTATCTGTATTGTGTCCATCTATGTACCCAGCTCCAGGCTCTCATCTGATTGGGTAGTTGATAGACCAATGGCAGGCAAAAATAAGGCAGGATAATTGAAATTGGGCTAGACATGCCTGATCGAGCGAGCTGGGATAGTTCTGGTAAATAAGATTGATTTTATCATCAAAAACGTCTGCTATGGAATTTCACAGTTCTTGAGAAGCCTGAATTTCTTGAGAGCACGTGCAGGGAATGATAAACTTGTTAAGCACTTTAAAAAGCTCTTTGGAAGAGCTGCTGGCTTTGTTTGATTTGGTTAGTAATTTGAACTTTGCAAGCTACTTTGATGTTTTGGTGGTACACAGTGAGAGATGCTCTATATGCTTCCTTATCATTATGATTATTGGTCATGCACCAGCATCTTTCAAATTTTTTAGAAGGGGATTGACACAATTCGTGTTGTACCAGAGCGCATGAATCTACACTTGAATTTTGCACAGGCTTTGGGAGTCACAATTCCAAGTGTGTCTGGTCCAAAATCTGGACCTAATTCCGGGCCCAGAGACCACCAGTCTGTCACCATCGCTGAACTGTCCAGCCTTTGCCCACCCTCTTAAGGAGTCTGGACGTGGTTGAAAATACTTACCCTGGCCAGGCACACACATCGCCTTAATCCGTGCCTCTCTCCCCCCACCAACACTTTCTGCTAGTTCTGAGCACGTGGAAAATGCTGGTCTTTTTTTCTCGAAACTACCCACAGAAGCAACTCCAGGTCCGAGCAGGTATTTCCTATTTTAGGGAAAAAAACTCATAATGAACAAACTTTGGTGCAGAGATACTGACCAGTAATTCAACTTCCAGCCCCCAGCATCTCTGAAGTAAAGTCCTGCCAACTCATAGTGAAAACCCTAGAACAGACTGTTCCTCTATCTTGACAAGGTTAGGCATTTTCACATTCCTGCTACTTGATATCTCGGTTATTTGTATGTGACCTTTTGACTTCTATGGGTTTCAAGTTGTAAAGCTTATATGATCCAGGAAGACCTATGCTCAGGCCTTTCCCGTCTCCAGACTGAGAAAGTTGGTTCCTGTCTATCAGGATCCTTATTTTTGTATTTCCATAGAACTAGCTAAACAGAATTCCTTCACTTCTCTAACTGGGGAGCACCCAAGGGCTGTACTGTGTTTTAAAAATCTTTCCAGGTTTTTGTCAAGGTGCTAGCTATCACACTGCAGAGCAGAGTTTCTATGAGACATTGTTACCTCCCTTTCAGACTATTCCAGACTGCACCATAATTGTAGTGGACACAGCAGTAAGAGTTCTGCCTTTGAGATTGCAGGGAAACCTGTATACAAGAACATATTCCTTTCTGTTTTTTTAAATGAGTTGCTTCCTCTGACTTTTGTTTCACAAACAATAAACCATGGCTGGAGAAGACTTAAACATGGTTGTAATCTCAACCTCAGATTACTAAATACAGCCAGAAGTAGGTTTAGTATGTTTTCTCTTGAGACACTTTAGGGTCTGGAAGGTTTAGGGCTATGTGATAGTATTGTGGACGTGCAGTCTCTTGGGAAATCTGCATAGCAATGGTGCACCCAAATTCTGGGGAACGAGGATGGTGTTAAACGTAAAGTCTATGAGGTAAAGTGTCAAATAGATAAGATTTAGAATAGTATTTCAATCACAATCAATGAGAAAAGACTGACTCAAAAAGTTTGAGATCAGAAAGTTTGAAAAAATGAAGGTTTTTTACAAAATACAAAGGCATAATACAGAAATGAAAATGTAGATGGAGCAGTAATCAAATCGAAATGCATAAAGCTATTTGCGTGATAGCTTTCAAATGCAGAATAATGCAACAATGAGCAAAAACATAGAAAGGCTAGGCATCAAGTAGCAAATCAATCAAAAATCATACAGCATTGCTTGAGGCTCAGTCAAAAATCTCAAAATCTCCTTTGCTCACCCTCAAATCCAGTAGTGTATATAGCCATTTTCAACATAGAAAATCATAGAAACTTCTAATTCAGCATGGTCCTAACATAGTAATAAATTGTTAGAAAGTGCATCTTTAGTTGAAGTGGACGGTAGTCCTCTTCACGTAATAATGGCACGTTTTCTTACTAACTCTACTTACATCCCAAAAATGTAAACCCGAACTTAACCCTTGGTAGCTACTGCACAGAGCAGACATGCTTAACTTAGGGAAAAGTGTAAAGCATAAAGCATTTAACAGTACTAAAACAGGTAGGAAGTAGAAAACATAACAAATAATAATCCCACTCCAGTTTATAAATATGAGCAAATAGACACCAAAAAGTCAAAATCAGATTCAGGGTATCAAAGATGTGATTTTTCAGAGTTTTAGATGTTTCTAGTGCCAAGAAGCACAAAGTGCCAATCATAGGTATCTGGTCAGGCTAGACTGGATCAAAGTCAAAAGTTAAGGCCGACCACGATGGAGCGTGGGTCGGATGCAGAGACAAGATTCTGTCGGGTGGAAAGTTTTCCTTCTGACTTAGGTCCCAATTTATATCTCAGCAGTCCTGACCACCAAATTTACAAAAGACTGCCACGCTGATGGTCATTTATAAACCATTGGCATGTTCCTATCAATGCAATCCACTGGTTGGCACACGGATGCATCACCGTGAGTACTCTTTTTTATGTTCAAAAACAAAATCCCATAACCGAGTTTTCTTTTTGAAAAAGAAAAAAGTAATGCTTCCTTCACCATGGGGATCCTCTCCCTTAGCAGGACAGTGCTATTTGGTTTTTACTGTCCTTCACTGCCAGGGTTTGTCTGACGGTGACAGGCAGAAAAAAATGGCTATGTGTCCGCCCATCCTGATTGGGCAGGTGGACAAGTAGCCACCTCTCAAACGGCCCTTACTCGGTTTGGCCATTGGAGAGGTTTGGCTTTGGCAATGGTGAACTAGTCACTACCATAGCCAAGCTAAAGATTTAATCGCATTTAAATTTGTCAGGCAGCTTTTCATGTTGACATTATGTACACTCCGTCGCCCAGTCTGTCAATGTTCAAGGTGCCAGTTGGTTCCAAAGAAGAACTTTTCAATGGCGCCAGCCACAGTGCAGGACCTCAGTGGCCGCCTCAGGGGTTTGAGGGACATTTATGCACTATGCATGAAGATGAGAAATCTCTGAGTGAGTGAAGTCCAAACATCAGGCCCAGGAAGACGACAGCAGGGTGCTGCTTTGCATTGGTCTCAATGTTTGAAACATTTTTGGAGTCAGGATTCTACTAATGGGGCAAACCAGCAAGTTGAGTCTGACCTGCCTTCCAACATCAGTGTGGCAGCTAAACAGCAGACTGGTGGTAAAAACTGGATCTAAATCCTTGAATACGTTTCTAATTCCCAGCTTTTAGGGTTAGGCAGGAGAAGTATGAACGGTTTGCTCGACCCTTTAGGAAGGTTGGCTTTTTGCAGCCTTTATGTCCCTGTAGCTTAAAATGACACTGGCCAACTACCCCTTGGAGTCCACTCTTCAGTGCTGGTTTCAAGTGAGAGAAGGCCCAGTCTTGCTTTTTCCCTCTGTCTAGCCCCTCCCTCACCACTAACTGGGTATAGGGGAAACATGTCTCACCTGCAGACTCCATCTGGCCTACAGCTAACTTTACTGGGTTAACCCAGCATGACCAACTAAGTTAGGTGGCACATCTTGCCTCCCAGGTCAGGCTTTAGTCCCCAAGAGAGGGCCAGTGCTGCTCCAAAGGCAAGCAGCCAGCAGAGGACACTGACAGCTGTTATTGACAGGAAACAGGACTCTGGGCCCTAGCCGTCCACTGACCATTGGAAGCTCTAATCCAGGGTTAGGAGTATGGCCTATGTCCTCACAAGGAATCACTCACCTGCTGCTTAGTGGACCTCATAGGCTTCTCTAAGTGGGGGGCTACCACCTAAAGAGATAAATACACCTTTTCCACTCTCCCTCCCTAAGGCCAGAGAATGAGTAGGTCTTTGGCAGTCCAGGCCTTCAAGGTTGACACACTCTAGGGGTGTCTTGGAGAGGTGTATCTGGCTCAGGTCCCCTGTCACCTCTTGCTGCGATAGTGCTGGTGAAAACCCTAGGTCAGCGGTGACTTCACCAGTCCCCTTCTTGGAGGCAGGGGAGGTCAGGATTATCCACCGGTCTCTGTGTGGGCATTCCCTCCTATTCAAGGAACACAAGGGACACGGTGTAGACATACCACCCATTTGCATTTCTCACCCCACAAATGTCACCTGGTAGGTACTGCTCTGGAGAAACCATCCTGTCATCCACCATGGTCTTTCTGACACATGTATTCTTTGGAGCGGTGGCAGGTAGCCCATTCACCGTCATCCTGTGGAAGTGCCTCTTACCATCCTTGAGGACCAAGAGCTTACCATCTGGGTGCACCTTCCAACTAAACGCTACTAATGTTTCTTCACCTAGGTAGTCCTCACCCAAGGCAAAACTAGCCATGCCAGTGGAGTCCCCACCAGTGCTAGGCCTTTTCCTGGTGCATGAGGCATCCCTCTTTTTGTACTGACTGCTGACACTCATAGCCCTTACTGTTCTCAATCTCTGTCTGTTCCCCTGGGTTCCCACATTCGTGTTTATCAGGAGTGGGTTGGGAATCTATCTCTGCTTCAGTTTTTTCAGGCCTTACGAAGGTCTTTTTAGGAGGCTTGTTGTTCCACTCCTTTTCCTTCTGTGGGAATAGCCCCCTTTCTTGGGATCACCATCTGGGATCTCTTCAATGCACAAGTGCGTACCCATTTATTAGTTGTCTTACCCAACTCTCTGGGGTTAGACAGCTTGGAGTTTATCAGGTGCCTGTATAATGAAGAAATTCTAAGAATATGCACTGTGGCAATCAAAGTGTACTGTCCATCATAAGTGTGAGAAAGTAGCCTCTTTCCAGCATGGTTACCCCCATTTTTGTCCTGTTTGTGTGTGTTTGTCATTGTGTTTTTACTGTGTCAATGGGATCATGCTAGCCAGGACCCCAGTGTTCATAGTTAAAACCCTATATGTCAGTGTGTTTTGCCTGTCTCACTGGGATCCTGCTAGCCAGGACACCAGTGCTCACAATTTGTGGCCTATGTGTGGTGTCAATATGCTTAACTGTGTTACTGAAGTTCTGCTAACCCGAACTCCAGTGCTTATGCTCTCTCTACTTACCAAGTCTGTCACTATAGTTTAGTGATTCCATATTCCAATTCTGATTCGCATACTGGACCCCCCCTTATAAGTCCCTAGTATTTGGTACCTAGGTACACAGGGCTTTGGGGTTCTAGGAGATCCTTATGGGCTGCAGCATTTTGTTTGCCACCCATAATGAGCTCATACAAACCTTTCATCAGGACTGCCACTGCACCCTGAGTGAAATAGTGCACATACTATTTCACAGCCATTTTCACTGCATTAAGGTAACTTATAAGTCACCTATATGTCTAACCTTCATTTACTGAAGGCCAGGTGCAAAGCTATTGTGTGTGAGAGCACCCGTGTACTAGTAAAGATGCCCCCATGTTGTCCAGGACCAATTCCCCAGACTTAGTGAGTGTGGGGACACCATTATAAGCGTGTACTACATAAATCTCCAGGTCCAGCAGTGTTCTGACTAGGGTACCCAGGGGTTCCACTTTTATGCCTGGCTCTAGCTTGTGGGTGACAGAAACTCACTGTCCAATAAGATAAAAGTTGCCAGGAGCAACAATACCCACTTTTACATCATTCCCAGGGGTTAGCCCTCAACAATCCCACAGTGCCCTGCTCTGCCAAAATTATTTGTGGCACAATCCTTCTTCACCTGGTCAGTACTCTGGGCACACCCCTCAGTTGAGATGTGTCTAGGGAAACGCTGAACTCTTCTTACAAACCAGTTCTGGAAAAGGTTTCCCCCCACTGGGATTGGTGCCACTCTGACTACTTGTGAGTTACATCTGCATGTAGCAGATGATGGCCCTTTGAAGCTTGTGCAGGTTATCGGCACATCCCCCAGGCCATCCTTTCCGGAGGAGGTTACACCACCTCCTACCCAAGGACCATTTATTTTCTTTCCTGAGAAATATTCACACTTCCCAGGATGCTGCCAGATTGTGATTAACTCTGAAAATGCTGCTAGAGACTTTAACCAGGAAAATGCCAATTTTTAAAAATCCGACTTGACCATCGGATTGAATTTTAAATTCATATTAATTTGAGTCCTTAAGCCATGATCCTAGGTATTTACATACAGAAGTTATGGATTGTCCAAACTGAAGTTATGAATTATTAGGTGTTCTAATGTAACCTAGTACAATGTAACGGGAAAACCAGCTTTAGCACAGTGAAAAAGACTTTTGAGATGTTTCACTGGCAAATCATATAAAACTTATGAACACATGTCCTACTAAAGAGCCTATAGGGCCTACAGTAGAGGTGAATTATAAGTATTAAAAAGGAAGGTGTATACCGGGCAAAAGATTCACACTCAGGGCCTGATTCACAAAGGATAAGCCTTTGTATAAATTTACTCTTTTTCAGTATTCACAAAATTGCAGTTTTACAGTAAGTTTATGAGTGCAGAGACTCCCCATACGGGAATAGAATTCAGGACAGAAAAAGCTAAGCCTGTCATTGGAGTATCTCATAGGAGCAGTGTGAGTGAATATAAGCAAAACTAATTTTGCCATTTGGTCAGGCTAAGGTTTTTTTGCACATTTATATTGCGCAAACTCAAGCCATAGCTTTATATGAGCACCAGTTATATTACACAAGGTGAAATCTATTTTCTTTGCCACAGGAAGTTTAACAATCACAGCATCTTGAGCCAACGTTGAGTCTCAAACCCAGTTCCACAGTTCCAATGTGGGCAGCTCTATCCGTAATGTTACATGCTCTCCCCCGGGGTGGGCCACACAAGCAGAGATTATTTTCACTTTAAAGCATCCTGTGCTGCTCTGGTGCACATCCCTTTTCTTCTCAACTGTTCCTCACCCTGTACCTTTCTGACACACATCACTGCATTATTTTGTACATCATTCTGTGCAGCGCTGACTTCACCTAGGACATCCTGTTGCACAGTAATATATGTAACTGTTCATCTGCACGCGTGGATGATGGTATATTTGTTCCACTTTATGATCATAGATGTCTTTAAAAATGTTTGACTCTGTGCATGTGTGCATACTCTATAGGGGCATGGATACATGCTCTGATTGAGAATGTGAGTCTGCATGTTGTGTCACTTTAGGTATATAAAATCCTATTGCCTTTTTCTTAGCTTTTTTGGCCTTCCCTTGTCTTGCTTATTAAACTGGAGCGCAGTGCTCTAGGATGCTGCACTGTGTTGCTCCAGGGTCAGAGAGCAGTGCCGAGCCATATTTACCAAACATGGCCTGTCCCCACCATGCTTACTCACAAACAGCCTTCCTGTTGTAACGTGCATCACACATGAAATGTGTGGAATGTTAGGAAAAATAAAAAGATTTGTTCAACTGCACACCTGCCTCAAGAAGGCAGTCTAACAATTTTAGTATCAGACTCTTGTAATAGTAACTCACCACAGTACTTACTGAACTCATCAGTATTAACGCGGCAGTGTCTTACCCCACCAGAATGCTGTAGGTCCCATCATCTTGGTGTGGCTTTTTGGTATTCCGGATAATCATTTACAGTACTTGCAAAAATTAAAAAAACAGGACTGGAGGACAAATGTACAAAGGATTTTTGCAATTGCAGAACCTCCGAACTTTAAAATCAAAAGCCTTGTGACAACGAAAAAGCTCTGTCCCGATGTACTTTCTGAGTTGGAAAAGTGTTTCTAACCCTCAAAGTAACATTTGCGAATCATTCTGAATTGTTTGCAGGAGCGGGTGTAAAATGGTGGATTCTCTAATTTGCCAGTCACAATGACGTGAGGCAATGGTTTGAGACCACAATTGTGACCACAAGCTATTAACTGGATAACACAAGAACTGGGGTAGTAACTTATCCACAAAGGGGAAAATGTCTGTGTGGGACAGTTTCCAGGTTGGGAATGTTAGCAAGTGGTCTCAGAGAAAGGGCTATTGGGCCACGGGATCACTGCATGCTCCCCTGTGTCATTCTTCCAAGTGAACATTCATTTATGGATCCCATGAAATATTATCTTGCAAAGAATGTAAACTCATGTATGAAACTGTGCTGTTCATTACAGGACTCACTCCTTGTGTCCACTGGGCGCCAAAATGCCTCATAGCTCATCAATAATACTGAAGAAGGAGGCTGTGTAGCCTCCTGCAGAGGATCTTGTAGCAATACAATCGATTAGTGCATCAGTTGCACTGCAAAAGTAAACCCTGTATGCAAATTAGCCAAGGATTTAGCCCCTTGTGATTCTTGAGCCCCCAATTTCCCTCTCAGATTTTAAAAAGATTTATTGCAGTTCAATTATCAGATACAAATGTGAAATATAGGGCAGAACTTGCCACATTTCTCTCTGTTTCGACGGGCACACAGAGAAGTAAATTAAGGGCAGGTGAAAAGAGAAACAGTGGCTAAGGGCCAGATGTAGCAAAGGGTTTGCGCCTCGCAAACGGCAAAAAACGCCGTTTGCGAGGCGCAAAAGCCTCTCTGCTATGCAGAAATGCATTTCCGACTCATAAATAGGAAGGGGTGTTCCCTTCCTATTTGCGACTCGCAATGCTAATCAATTTCATTTGCGACCGCGAAAGCAGTCGCAAATGAAATCGCAGTTACCATCCACTTGAAGTGGATGGTAACCCGGTCGCAAACGGGAAGGGGTCCCCAATGGACCACTGCCTGCCCTGAAAAAAAACGAAACTAAAGGTTTCGTTTTTTTTTTCCAAGTGCAGCTCGTTTTCCTTTAAGGAAAACGGGCTGCAGATGGAAAAAAAAACTGCTTTATTAAAAAGCAGTCACGGCCATGGTGGTGTGCTGACTCCAGCAGGCCACCATCCCCGTGAGTGCCCATACTCGCAATGGGGTCGCAAACTGCGACCCACCTCATTAATATTAATGAGGTGGGTCTTTGCGACCCCATTGCGAGTTGCAGAAGGTGTCTGAGACACCGTTCTGCATAGTAAATTGTGACTTGCAGTTTGCGAGTCGCACGGACTTGCAAATTGCAAGTCGCAATTTGCTATTTTGCTACATCTGGCCCTAAGCTTTAAGGCAGCTTGTTAAGTAACTGTGCCAAATAGCGCAAACCTCATCAGCTGAAAGATGTGGCAGAATGCTATTAGCTCTGGGTATGAGTTATGTGCTTCGTTGGGACTGACTCTTTCAAAAAAGCTCGTGCTTATCACAATGCTTTACTAATGAGGCTCCCGTATTTGTATTATAGTGGTATGACTAACTTGGCACAAATGCAATATTCTGCAAAGCAGAAACCAAGGAATTTACAGAAAAAAGAAACTGCCTGTTTTTATTCCGAAACAGCTACAGTTGTAGCAGAGCAAAACTCTATACCTTAGCAGATTGCAGACACTCCTCTTTGTGGAGACTGAAAACCCCATGCATTAAAAATATTACTAACAAAGCGTTTGGTGTTTAATTTACAAAGAATGTCATAATTAAATACTCGCAGCTTAACACTTACTTGTGCGTGTAAGTTTACGACTTTCATCATTCATAGACAATACGGTCCCAAGCCTCAAAGCCCGTCAGTTACTAATTTCCAGTAACCAATTTGCCTCCCAGAGGGGGGTCTCCCTCGTAGGTTGGTGGTGCTATCCCAGTATGGTGGTAACTTTGGACCATTCAGTGAGGGACGCCTGAGTGGCTTGTAGGATGCGTTTTCGCTCTTCTCTCCCATGCTGACAGTAGAGACAAGATTCCCCCTCCCACTGCAGTCTCCCCAGTCTAAACAAAGGGTGGTCCACCGGGGCAGACATCCAGTCATTAACCCCTTTGCTGCCAGGCCTTTTCCTCCTCAGGTGCCAGGCCTTTTTTTGGATATTTGGGGCAGGGCGCGCTTAGGCCCTCATAACTTTTTGTCCACATAAGCTACCCACGTCAATTTGCGTCCTTTTTTTCCAACATCCTAGGGATTGTAGAGGTACCCAGACTTTGTGGGTTCTTCTGAAGGAGACCAAGAAATTAGCCAAAATACAGTGAAAATTTCGTTGTTTTTTTTTTAAATGGGAAAAAATGGCTGCAGAAGAAGGCTTGTGTTTTTTGCCCTGAAATTGGCATCAACAAAGGGTTTGCAGTGCTAAAATCACCAGCTTCCTATCTTTCAGAAACAGTCAGACTTGAATCAGAAAAGCCAATTTTTCAACACAATTTTGGCATTTTACTGGGACATACCCCATGTTTACGATTTTTTTGTTCTTTCAGCCTCGTTCCAGTCAGTGACAGAAATGGGTGTGAAACCAATGCTGGATCCCAGAAACCTAAACATATCTGAAAGTAGACAAAATTCTGAATTCAGCAATGGGTAATTTGTGTAGATCCTACAAGGGTTGCCTACAGAAAATAACAACTGAAATAAAATAATATTGAAATGAGGTGAAAGAAACAGCCATTTTTTCTCTACATTTTACTCTGTAACTTTTTCCTGCAATGTCAGATTTTTTAAAGCAATATACCGTTATGTCTGCTGGACTCTTCTGGTTGCGGGGATATATAGGGCATGTAGGTTCATCAAGAACCCTAGGTACCCAGAGCCAATAAATGAGCTGCACCTTGCAGTAGGTTTTCATTCTATACCTCATATACAGCAATTAATTTGCTAAAATATAAAGAGTGAAAAATAGGTATCAAGAAAACCTTTGTATTTCCAAAATGGGCACAAGATAAGGTGTTGAGGAGCAGTGGTTATTTCCACATCTCTGAATTCTGGGGTGCCCATACTAGCATGTGAATTACAGGGCATTTCTCAAATAGATGTCTTTTTTACACACTGTTTTATATTTGGAAGGAAAAAATGTAGAGAAAGGCAAGGGGCAGTAACACTTGTTTTGCTATTCTATATTCCCCCAAGTCTCCCGATAAAAATGTTACCTCACTTGTGTGAGTAGGCCTAGCACCCACGACAGGAAATGCTCAAAAACACAAAGTGGACACTTCACATTTTCTCAAAGAAAACAGAGGTGTTTTTTGCAAAGTGCCTACCTGTAGATTTTGGCCTCTAGCTCAGCCGGCACCTAGGGAAACCTACCAGACCTGTGCATTTTTTAAAACTAGAGACCTAGGGGAATCCAAGATAGGGTGACTTGTGGGGCTCTCACCAGGGTCTGTTACGCAGAATCCTTTGCAAACCTCAAAATGTGGCAAAAAAAACACTTTTTCCTCACATTTCGCTGACTGAAAGTTCTGGAATCTGAGAGGAGCCACAAATTTCCTTCCACCCAGCGTTCCCCCAAGTCTCCCGATAAAAATGGTACCTCACTTGTGTGGGTAGGCCTTGTTCTCGCAACAGGAAATGCCCCAAAACACTAACTGGACACATCAAAATTATCAAATAGAAAACTACCTGTTGTTTTTGGGGGGGGGGGAACACCTGCGTTTTTGGTCCTGGCTCAGCAGCCATCTAGGAAACCTACAAAACCCAGACATTTCTGAAAACTAGACACACGAGGGAGTCCAGGGAGGTGTGACTTGCGTGGATCCCCCAATGTTTTCTTACCCAGAATCCTCAGCAAACCTCAAATTTAGCTAAAAAAAATCACATTTTTCCCACATTTCTGTGTGGGATCACCGCATCGGGACACATTTCCTACCACCCAACATTCTCCTCAGTCTCCCCGTAAAAATGATACCTCACTCGTGTAGATGGGCCAAGTGTTTGTGACAGGGAAGAGGCAAAAACACGTCGAAATTAAGGGGGAATCAAAGTGGGTCCAAAAGGGCAGTTTGAAAAATAAAAATTTTAGGCTGACAAGTGCAACATAAATTTTATCGGTAGAGATGAGACAATGCTGGGTGGTAGTAATTTTGTGGATTCCTGCAGATTCCGGAAGGTTCCATCACAAACATGTGGGGAAAAAGTGTGCTTTCCAGCAAAGTTGCAGGTTTGCAAGGCATTGTGGGTAAGGAAATGGTGCGGGGTGCATGTGAAGCACACCACCCTGGAATGGAGCGTGGGTCGGATGCAGAGACAAGATTCTGTCGGGTGGAAAGTTTTCCTTCTGACTTAGGTCCCAATTTATATCTCAGCAGTCCAGACCACCAAATTTACAAAAGACTGCCACGCTGATGGTCATTTATAAACCATTGGCATGTTCCTATCAATGCAATCCACTGGTTGGCACACGGATGCATCACCGTGAGTACTCTTTTTTATGTTACAAAATAAAATCCCATAACCGAGTTTTCTCTTTGAAAAAGAAAAAAGTAATGCTTCCTTCACCATGGGGATTCTCTCCCTTAGCAGGACAGTTTTATTTGGTTTTTACTGTCCTTCACTGCCAGGGTTTGTCTGACGGTGACAGGTAGTAAAAAATGGCTACATGTCCACCCATCCTGATTGGGCAGGTGGACAAGTTGCCACCTCTCAAACGGCCCTTTCTCTGTTTGGCCATTGGAGAGGTTTGGCTTTGGCAATGGCGAACTAGTCACCACCATAGCCAAGCTAAAGGTTTAATCGCATTTAAATTTGTCAGGCAGCTTTTCATGTTGACATTATGTACACTCCGTCGCCCAGTCTGTCAATGTTCAAGGTGCCAGTTGGTTCCAAAGAAGAACTTTTCAATGGCGCCAGCCACAGTGCAGGACCTCAGTGGCCGCCTCAGGGGTTTGAGGGACATTTATGCACTATGCATGAAGATGAGAAATCTCTGAGTGAGTGAAGTCCAAACATCAGGCCCAGGAAGACGACAGCAGGGTGCTGCTTTGCATTGGTCTCAATGTTTGAAACATTTTTGGAGTCAGGATTCTACTAATGGGGCAAACCAGCAAGTTGAGTCTGACCTGCCTTCCAACATCAGTGTGGCAGCTAAACAGCAGACTGGTGGTAAAAACTGGATCTAAATCCTTGAATACGTTTCTAATTCCCAGCTTTTAGGGTTAGGCAGGAGAAGTATGAACGGTTTGCTCGACCCTTTAGGAAGGTTGGCTTTTTGCAGCCTTTATGTCCCTGTAGCTTAAAATGACACTGGCCAACTACCCCTTGGAGTCCACTCTTCAGTGCTGGTTTCAAGTGAGAGAAGGCCCAGTCTTGCTTTTTCCCTCTGTCTAGCCCCTCCCTCACCACTAACTGGGTATAGGGGAAACATGTCTCACCTGCAGACTCCATCTGGCCTACAGCTAACTTTACTGGGTTAACCCAGCATGACCAACTAAGTTAGGTGGCACATCTTGCCTCCCAGGTCAGGCTTTAGTCCCCAAGAGAGGGCCAGTGCTGCTCCAAAGGCAAGCAGCCAGCAGAGGACACTGACAGCTGTTATTGACAGGAAACAGGACTCTGGGCCCTAGCCGTCCACTGACCATTGGAAGCTCTAATCCAGGGTTAGGAGTATGGCCTATGTCCTCACAAGGAATCACTCACCTGCTCCTTAGTGGACCTCATAGGCTTCTCTAAGTGGGGGGCTACCACCTAAAGAGATAAATACACCTTTTCCACTCTCCCTCCCTAAGGCCAGAGAATGAGTAGGTCTTTGGCAGTCCAGGCCTTCAAGGTTGACACACTCTAGGGGTGTCTTGGAGAGGTGTATCTGGCTCAGGTCCCCTGTCACCTCTTGCTGCGATAGTGCTGGTGAAAACCCTAGGTCAGCGGTGACTTCACCAGTCCCCTTCTTGGAGGCAGGGGAGGTCAGGATTATCCACCGGTCTCTGTGTGGGCATTCCCTCCTATTCAAGGAACACAAGGGACACGGTGTAGACATACCACCCATTTGCATTTCTCACCCCACAAATGTCACCTGGTAGGTACTGCTCTGGAGAAACCATCCTGTCATCCACCATGGTCTTTCTGACACATGTATTCTTTGGAGCGGTGGCAGGTAGCCCATTCACCGTCATCCTGTGGAAGTGCCTCTTACCATCCTTGAGGACCAAGAGCTTACCATCTGGGTGCACCTTCCAACTAAACGCTACTAATGTTTCTTCACCTAGGTAGTCCTCACCCAAGGCAAAACTAGCCATGCCAGTGGAGTCCCCACCAGTGCTAGGCCTTTTCCTGGTGCATGAGGCATCCCTCTTTTTGTACTGACTGCTGACACTCATAGCCCTTACTGTTCTCAATCTCTGTCTGTTCCCCTGGGTTCCCACATTCGTGTTTATCAGGAGTGGGTTGGGAATCTATCTCTGCTTCAGTTTTTTCAGGCCTTACGAAGGTCTTTTTAGGAGGCTTGTTGTTCCACTCCTTTTCCTTCTGTGGGAATAGCCCCCTTTCTTGGGATCACCATCTGGGATCTCTTCAATGCACAAGTGCGTACCCATTTATTAGTTGTCTTACCCAACTCTCTGGGGTTAGACAGCTTGGAGTTTATCAGGTGCCTGTATAATGAAGAAATTCTAAGAATATGCACTGTGGCAATCAAAGTGTACTGTCCATCATAAGTGTGAGAAAGTAGCCTCTTTCCAGCATGGTTACCCCCATTTTTGTCCTGTTTGTGTGTGTTTGTCATTGTGTTTTTACTGTGTCAATGGGATCATGCTAGCCAGGACCCCAGTGTTCATAGTTAAAACCCTATATGTCAGTGTGTTTTGCCTGTCTCACTGGGATCCTGCTAGCCAGGACACCAGTGCTCACAATTTGTGGCCTATGTGTGGTGTCAATATGCTTAACTGTGTTACTGAAGTTCTGCTAACCCGAACTCCAGTGCTTATGCTCTCTCTACTTACCAAGTCTGTCACTATAGTTTAGTGATTCCATATTCCAATTCTGATTCGCATACTGGACCCCCCCTTATAAGTCCCTAGTATTTGGTACCTAGGTACACAGGGCTTTGGGGTTCTAGGAGATCCTTATGGGCTGCAGCATTTTGTTTGCCACCCATAATGAGCTCATACAAACCTTTCATCAGGACTGCCACTGCACCCTGAGTGAAATAGTGCACATACTATTTCACAGCCATTTTCACTGCATTAAGGTAACTTATAAGTCACCTATATGTCTAACCTTCATTTACTGAAGGCCAGGTGCAAAGCTATTGTGTGTGAGAGCACCCGTGTACTAGTAAAGATGCCCCCATGTTGTCCAGGACCAATTCCCCAGACTTAGTGAGTGTGGGGACACCATTATAAGCGTGTACTACATAAATCTCCAGGTCCAGCAGTGTTCTGACTAGGGTACCCAGGGGTTCCACTTTTATGCCTGGCTCTAGCTTGTGGGTGACAGAAACTCACTGTCCAATAAGATAAAAGTTGCCAGGAGCAACAATACCCACTTTTACATCATTCCCAGGGGTTAGCCCTCAACAATCCCACAGTGCCCTGCTCTGCCAAAATTATTTGTGGCACAATCCTTCTTCACCTGGTCAGTACTCTGGGCACACCCCTCAGTTGAGATGTGTCTAGGGAAACGCTGAACTCTTCTTACAAACCAGTTCTGGAAAAGGTTTCCCCCCACTGGGATTGGTGCCACTCTGACTACTTGTGAGTTACATCTGCATGTAGCAGATGATGGCCCTTTGAAGCTTGTGCAGGTTATCGGCACATCCCCCAGGCCATCCTTTCCGGAGGAGGTTACACCACCTCCTACCCAAGGACCATTTATTTTCTTTCCTGAGAAATATTCACACTTCCCAGGATGCTGCCAGATTGTGATTAACTCTGAAAATGCTGCTAGAGGCTTTAACCAGGAAAATGCCAATTTTTAAATATCCGACTTGACCATTGGATTGAATTTTAAATTCATATTAATTTGAGTCCTTAAGCCATGATCTTAGCTATTTCCATACAGAAGTTATGCATTGTCCAAACTGAAGTTATGCATTAATAGGTGTTCTAATGTAACCCAGTAGAATGTAAAGGGAAAACCAGCTTTAGCACAGTGAAAAAGACTTTTGAGATGTTTCACTGGCAAGTCATATAAAACTTATGAACACATGTCCTATTAAAGAGCCTATAGGGCCTACAATAGAGGTGAATTATAAGCATTAAAAAGGAAGGTGTATACCTGGCAAAAGATTCACACTCAGGGCCTTATTCACAAAGGGTAAACCTTTGTATAAATGTACTCTTTTTCAGTATTCACAAAACTGCAGTTTAACAGTAAGTTTATGAGTGCAGAGACTCCCCATACGGGAATAGAATTAAGGACAGAAAAAGCTAAGCCTGACATTGGAGTATCTCATAGGAGCAGTGTGAGTGAATATAAGCAAAACTAATTTTGCCATTTGGTTAGGCTAATGTTTTTTTGCACATTTATATTGCGCAAACTCAACCCAAAGCTTTATATGAGCACCAGTTATTTTACACAAGGTGAAATCTATTTTCTTTGCCACAGGAAGTTTAACAATCACAGCATCTTGAGCCAACGTTGAGTCTCAAACCCAGTTCCACAGTTCCAATGTGGGCAGCCCTAGCCGTAATGTTACATGCTCTCCCCAAGGTGGGCCAAACAAGCAGAGATTACTTTAACTTTAAAGCATCCTGTGCTCCTCTGGTGCACATCCCTTTTCTTCTCTACTGTTCCTCACCCTGTACCTTTCTGACACACATCACTGTATTATTTTGTACATCATTCTGTGCAGCGCTGACTTCACCTAGGACATCCTGTTGCACACTAATATATTTAACTGTTCATCTGCATGCGAGGATGATGGTATATTTTTTGCACTTTATGATCATAAATGTCTTTAAAAATGTTTGACTCTGTGGATGTGTGCATACTCCTTAGGGGCATGGATACATGCTCTGATTGAGAATGTGAGTCTGGATGTTGTGTCACTTTAGGTATATAAAATCCTATTGCCTTTTTCTTTGCTTTTTTAGCCTTCCCTTGTCATGCTTATTAAACTGGAGCGCAGTGCTCTAGGATGCTGCACCGTGTTGCTCCAGGGTCAGAAAGCAGTGCCGAGCCATATTTAACAAACATGGCCTGTCCCCACCATGCTTACTCAGAAACAGCCTTCCTGTTGCCCTACACACAACTTACCACTATACTGCAAAGGTGTGTGGGTGATGTGTAGCACAGATTTTCACTGGAAGGGTACACTTCCAGTACCAAAATACTTTGCTCAAACAAATTTTGAAACATTTCACCATTGAATGTGTGTTGTAACGTGAATCACACATGAAATGTGTGGAATGTTAGGAAAAATAAAAAGATTTGTTCAACTGCACACCTGCCTCAGTCTAACAATGTTAGTATCAGACTCTTGTAGTAGTAACTCACCACAGTACATACTGCACTCATCAGTGTTAACGCAGCAGTGTCTTACCCCACCAGAATGCTGTAGGTCCCATCATTTTGGTGTGGCTTTGTGGTATTCCGGATTATCATTTACAGTACTTGCAAAAATTTAAAAAACAAGGACTGGAGGGCAAATGTACAAAGGTTATTTGCAATTGCAGAGCCTCCGATTCTTAAAATCAAAAGCCTTGTGATAATGAAAAAGCTCTGTCCCAATGTACTTTCTGAGTTGGAAAAGTGTTTCTAACCCTCAAAGTAACATTTGCGAATCATTATGAATTGCTTGCAGGAGCGGGTGTAAAATGGTGGATTCTCTAATTTGCCAGTCACAATGACGTGAGGCAATGGTTTGAGACCACATTTGTGACCACAAGCTATTAACTAGACAACAACACAAGAACTGGGGTAGTAACTTATCCACAAAGGGGAAATGTCTGTGTGGGACAGTTTCCAGTTTGGAAATGTTAGCAAGCGGTCTCAGAGAAAGGGCTATTGGGCCACGGGATCACTGCATGCTCCCCTGTGTCATTCTTCCAAGTGAACATTGATTTATGGATCCCATGAAATATTCTCTTGCAAAGAATGTAAACTCATGGATGAAACTGTGCTGTTCATTACAGGACTTACTCCTTGTGTCCACTGGGCACCAAAATGCCTCATAGCTCATTAATAATACGGAAGAAGGAGGCTGTGTAGCCTCCTGCGGAGGTACTTGTAGCACTACAACCGATTAGTACATCAGTTGCACTGCAAAAGTAAACCCTGTTTGCAAATTAGCCAAAGATTTGCACCTTATGATCCCTGAGCCCCAAATTTTCCTCTCAGATTTTTAAAAGATTTATTGCAGTTCAATTATCAGATACAAATGTGAAACATAGGGCAGAACTTGCCACATTTCTCTCTGTTTCGATGGGCACACAGAGAAGTAAATTAAGGGCATGTGAAAAGAGAAACAGTGACTAAGCTTTAAGGCAGCTGGTTAAGTAACTGTGCCAAATAGCGCAAATCTCATCAGCTGAAAGATGTGGCAGAATTGTATTAGCTCTGGGTATGAGTTATGAGCATCGTTGGGACTGACTCTTCCAAAAAAGCTCGTACTTATCACAATGCTTTACTAATGAGGCTCCCGTATTTGTATTATAGTGGTATGACTAACTTGGCACAACTGCAATATTCTGCAAAGCAGAAACAAAGGAATTTACAGAAAAAAGTAATTGCCTGTTTTATTCCGAAGCAGCTAAAGTTGTAGTAGAGCAAAACTCTATACCTTAACAGATTGCAGACACTCCTCTTTGTGGAGACTGAAAACCCCATGCATTAAAATATTACTAACAAAGCGTTTGGTGTTTAATTTACAAAGAATGTCATAATTCAGTACTCGCAGCTTAACACTTACATGTGCGTCCTTTTTTTCCAACATCCTAGGGATTGTAGAGGTACCCAGACTTTGTGGGTTCTCCTGAAGGAGACCAAGAAATTTGCCAAAATACAGTGAAAATGTCGTTTTTTTTTTTTAAATGGGAAAAAAGGGCTGCAAAAGAAGGCTTGTGTTTTTTTCCCTGAAGTTGGCATCAACAAAGTGTTTGCAGTGCTAAAATCACCAGCTTTCTATCTTTCAGAAACAGGCAGACTTGAATCAGAAAAGCCAATTTTTCAACACAATTTTGGCATTTTACTGGGACATACCCCATTTTTACGATTTTTTGTGTTTTCAGCCTCGTTCCAGTCAGTGACAGAAATGGGTGTGAAACCAATGCTGGATCCCAGAAATCTAAACGTATCTGAAAGTAGACAAAATTCTGAATTCAGCAATGGGTAATTTGTGTAGATCCTACAAGGGTTGCCTACAGAAAATAACAACTGAAATAAAAAAATATTGAAATGAGGTGAAAGACTCAGCCATTTTTTCTCTACGTTTTACTCTGTAACTTTTTCCTGCAATGTCAGATTTTTTAAAGCAATATACCGTTATGTCTGCTGGACTCTTCTGGTTGCGGGGATATATAGGGCATGTAGGTTCATCAAGAACCCTAGGTACCCAGAGCCAATAAATGAGCTGCACCTTGCAGTAGGTTTTCATTCTATACCTCGTATGCTGCAATTAATTTGCTAAAATATAAAGAGTGAAAAATAGGTATCAAGAAAACCTTTGTATTTCCAAAATGGGCACAAGATAAGGTGTTGAGGAGCAGTGGTTATTTCCACATCTCTGAATTCTGGGGTGCCCATACTAGCATGTGAATTACAGGGCATTTCTCAAATAGATGTCTTTTTTACACATTGTTTATATTTGGAAGGAAAAAATGTGGAGAAAGGCAATAACACTTGTTTTACTATTCTATATTCCCCCAACTCTCCCGATAAAAATGGTACCTCACTTGTGTGGGTAGGCCTAGCGCCCGCGACAGGAAATGCCCCAAAACACAAAGTGGACACTTCACATTTTCTCAAAGAAAACAGAGGTGTTTTTTGCAAAGTGCCTACCTGTGGATTTTGGCCTCTACCTCAGCCGGCACTTAGGGAAACCTACCAGACCTGTGCATTTTTGAAAACTAGAGACCTAGGGGAATCCAAGGTGGGGTGACTTGTGGGGCTCACATCAGGGTCTGTTATGCAGAATCCTTTGCAAACCTCAAAATTTGGCCAAAAAAAACACTTTTTCCTCACATTTCGGTGACAGAAAGTTCTGGAATCTGAGAGGAGCCACAAATTTCCTTCGACCCAGCGCTTCCCCAAGTCTCCTAATAAAAATAATACCTCACTTGTGTGGAAAGTCCTAGTGCCCGTGACAGGAAAGGCCCCAAAACACAAAGATGACACATCACATTTTCTCAAAGAAAACAGAGGTGTTTTTTGTAAAGTGCATCGCGATCGGGCAGCAGAAATGCTCAGAGAGACATTAAAGGAGAGGAAAGGCCTTTCCTTTCTTTTCGTGCCTCTCTGCCCCCTCCACGTGATCGGAGGAGAAATGCGTTTGCATTCCGTCCATCATCTGTTCTTTTTGCATTTATCCCACTAGGTGGTAAGGTGGGTCACATGATTACTTTGCCACTGGATTCAAACTAGCCTGGTTGATACCCTGAAACCGGACAGAAGATACTATGTTCTGGTCCAGAGAGGACCTGGCTTGGTAGTGCGGCCTGGACTATTCACATGGGGAAAAGGGTCAAGACTGATCTGCATATGGTTGGGACCAAACTGGGGTGGGGTTGTAAGCCCAAAAACAATGGATTAACCACAGATCTTTGTGACTGCGGCAAATGTTTGAATTGTTCAGCATTCCATCCATCATCTTTTTGCATTTGTCACCCTAAGTGGCAAGAGTATGCCCAGATGTGGGTCCCGTTCTCACTGTGCCACTGAATTCAAGCTAGCCAGGCTGTTGAATGGTGATACTCTGAAACAGGTCCTAGGATACTTGTTTCTGGTCCAGGGAGGACCTGGCTTGGCAGTCTGGGCTGAACTATTCCCATGGGGAAAAAGTTCAAGACTGATTTGTATATGGCTGGGTCCAAACTGAGGTGGTGTGGTGAGCACAAAAACAATGGGTTAAAGCCAGGTCTATGTAACAGGGGTTGAATGTTTGAATTGTTCAGCATTCCTTTCATCATCTGTTCTTTTTGTATTTGTCACACTAAGTCGGAAAGGTGTGCCCAGATGTGGGTCCTGTGCTCACTGCATCAATGAATTCAAGCTAGCCTGGTTGATTAAGGGAGATATCCTGGAACTGGTCCTAGGATGCTTGTTTCTGGTCTAGAGAGGAGCTGGCTTGACAGTTTGTGCTGGACTGTTCAGGGTCAAGACTGATTTGCAAAGGGCTGAATCCAAACTGGTGCATTGTGGTGGGTATAGGAGGCTGGCCTGGCTTGTGGTGGGTACCTGGGGTACTTACACCTTATACCAGATCCAGTTATCCCTTATTAGTGAAGTAGTAGTGTTCTAGCAGCTTAGGCTGATAGAGGTAGCTATAGCAGAGCAGCTTAGGCTGAACTGGGAGACATGCAAAGCTTATCCAATACCACTTATAGTTACACGCTACTTATACACAAGTAAAGACAATACTCAGTGTTACCAAAAAAAAGGTATTTATTTGGGTGACACAGTACCAAAAATATCTTTGAGACAATACTCCTTCTGGGGGTAAGTAATATACACAATATATACACTAGACACCAAAATAAGGTAAGTAATTAGATATAGGATAATGCAAACAAAAGGAAATGCTATAGAATGCAATGGGAGAAAATAGGTCTAGAGGCAACACAAACCATATACTAAGAAAGTGGAATGCAAATCATGAATTTCCCCCTAGACAAGTGTAGTGTGTGCAGAATCACTGGGAGAGTAACAATACAGTAAAGGTAAATAAATTACCCCACCCCAGAGCCCAGAAAAGCAGGAGTAAAGTACTGCAAGTTTCCTTAGGACACACTACACCTCGTGATATGCATTATTGCAGTAACCAACCAAGTCTGCAAACAACAACTGCTGGATTCCTGGATCTGAAGACCTGCAAAAGAAGGGGACCAAGTCCAGAAGTCGAAAGAAGTTTCAGGAAGGGCAGGAGCCCCTGCCAACCTAGAAGAGGGTACAAAAGAAGAGTCCCTGGTTGGACAAAGACTGCAGTAATGCACCCTAGGAAGATGCCAGTGGGTTCTTGCATGACGCAAAGGATGCCCCACCACGTGAAGATGGATGCAGCAGTGACTTCATGTTGGAAGTCACCAACAAGCCTTGGTTACGACAAATGTGTGTTTTGCTTCAAAATGGCACTGGCTGGATCCATGAGGGGCCTGGGAGCCTCCACTCTGTGTGAGGAGGAAGATGTGTCCGTCAGCACTTTAGAGAGCCCTAAGGATGGCAGACAGCACCCCTGGGAGTCATAGGACACGGGAACAAAGGAGGTGCAAAACACGGTTGGTGCAGCACAACAAAGGAAGGTCCCACACCGCCGGAGAACAACTCAGCGATTTGCAGGATGGAGTGCTGGTGACCTGGGCCAGGCTGTGCACAAAGGAATTTTGCAAATAGTGTACAGAAGCCTCAGGAGGTGAAGAAGATGCAGTACACAGGGGTACTGTCGCTCTCAGGGAAGGCAAGGACTTACCTCCTCCAAATTGGATCAGCAGGATCTCAGGACAGTCTATGTTGATGGCGTCCACCCTCTGTGTCCTTAGGTGCACGCTTGTTGCTGTGAGAGGAGTACAAGGGTACCGTTGTTGTCTTAGAAGGTGCCTACGTGAGCAGGGGAGTGACTCCGTCACCCCACGGGAGATTTCTTTGGTCCTTCTGGTGCAGGATGAAGACAGGGAGTCCTCAGAGCGTGCACACCATGGAAACTGTTGCAGTTGCTGGCTGGAACTGAAGTTGCAGAAGAAAAGTATCCCTTGTGGATACTTTGTTGCTGTTACAGTGGTTACTGGAGCAGGCTGCGGTTGATCTGAGGTCAATGAAGTAGTAGTTGCAGAGGATTCCTGCTGGAAACTTGCAAGTAGAATCTGATGAGAACCCACAGGAGAGACCCTAAATAGCCCTGAGAGGGGGATTGGCTACCTTCTCCAGTAGGGACCTCTCAGGAGGGGTCTCTGACGTCTCCTGTTGGCCCTGGCCACTCAGAGCCCTCCACAGTGCCCCCACACCTTGCAAAGCAAGGTGGCTGAAGTCTGGGACACACTGGAGGAGCTCCGGGCACCACCCCTAGGGTGGTGATGGACAGGGGAGTAGTCACTGCCCTTTCCTTTGTCCAGTCTGTAACATCTATTTCCAAAGGGAGAGGGTGTCACACCCTGCTCTCAGAGGAAATGTTTTGTTCTGCCTTCCTGAGACTGAGCTGCTCAGACCCCAGGAGGGCAGAACCTTGTCTGTAAGATGGCAGCAGCTGTAGCTGCAGCTGCAGTGCAAGCCTCAGAGAGCTGGTTTGGCAGTACTGGGGGTCCATAGTGGAGCCCCCAGGATGCATGCAATTGGCTCCCCAATACCAGTTTTGGAATAGGGGACAAGTCCATGATCTTAGACACATTACATGACCATATTCGGAGTTACCATTGTGAAGCTACATATAGGTATTGACCTATATGTAGTGTACTCGTGTAATGGCGTCCCCGCACTCACAAAGTCCTAGGAAACGGCCCTGAACTATGTGGGGGCACCTTTGCTAGAGCAAGGGTGCTCTCACACTTAGTAACTTTGCACTTAACGTTCAGCAAGTGAAGGTTAGACATATAGGTGACTTATAAGTTACTTAAGTGCAGTGAAAATGGCTGTAAAATAGTGTGTGCTCCATTTCACGCAGGCTGCAATTGCAGGCCTGTGGAAGAGTTTGTCTGAGCTCCTTATGGGTGGCAAAAGAAATGCTGAAGCCCAAAACTATCTCCTGGAACCCCAATGCCCTGGGTACCTAGCTACCATATACTAGGGACTTATAAGGGGGGTCCAGTGTGCCAATTGAAATTGGTAAATGAAGTCACTAGCCTACAGTGACACATTTAAAAGCTGAGAGAGCTTAAGCACTGAGGTTCTGGTTTGCAGAGCCTCAGTGACACAGTCAAGCACTACTGACAACACACACATTAGGCCACAAACTATGAGCACTAGGGCCCTGGCTTGCAGGATCCCAGTGAGACAGGCAAAGCACACTGACATATAGGTTTTTATCTTTGAGCACTTGGGTCCTGGCTAGCAGGATCCCAGTGACACAGTAAAAACACACTGACACACACTCACAAACAGGCCAAAAGTGGGGGTAACCATGCTAGAAAGAGGCTACTTTCTCACAGTGCATTTTGCATTTGTCGCCCTAAGTGGGAAAGTTATCCCCAGATGTGGGTTCCGTGCTCACTGCACCACTGGATTCAAGCTAGCCTGGCTGATGAAGGGAGATACCCTGAAACCGGTCCTAGGATGCTTGTTTCTGGTCTAGGGAGGGCCTGACTTGGCAATTCAGGCTTGACTGTTCCTATAGAGTACAGGGTCAAGAGTGATTTGCATATGCTGAGTTTAAGGTGGGGTGATGTGGTGGGCGAGCAAAAACAATGGTTTAAACTTAGATCTTTGTACCTGGGGGTGAATGTTTTAATTGTTCAGCATTCCATCCATCATTTGTTCTTATTGTATTTGTTGCCCTAAGTGGGAAGGGTATGCCCAGATGTGGGTCCTGTTCTCTCTGCGCCACTGGATTGAAGTTGGCCTGGCTGATACCTGAAACTAGTTCTAGGATGCTTTACTTCTGGTTGTGGGAGGACTTGGCTTGGCAGTTCCAGCTGGACTATTCCCATGGTGAAAAGAGTCAAGTCTGAATTGCAATTGGCTGGTCCAAACTTGGGTGGCATTGTGGAAAACAAAAGTGATGGATTAAACCCAGGTCTTTGTGATTGGGGGTGAACGTTTGCATTGTTCAGCATTCCTTCCACCATCTGTTCTTTTTGCATTTTTTGTCCTCAGTGGGAAGGGTATGCCCAGATGTGGATCCTGTGATCACTGCACCACTGGCTGCTGAAGGGTAATACCTGAAACCGGTCCTAGAAGGCAAGTTTCTGGTCCAGGGAGGACTTGGCTTGGCAGTTCAGGCTGGAATATTCCCATGGGGAACAGCTTCAAGACTGAGTTGCATATGGCTGGTTCCAAACTGGGGTGGGGTAGTGAGTGGAAAAACAATTGATTATACCCAGATCTTTGTAACTGGGGATTACAAATTTGCATTCTTCAGCTTTCCATCCATTATCTGTTCTTTTTGTATCTGTCACCCTAACTGGGAAGGGTATGCCCAGTTGTGGGTCCGTGCTCACTGCACCATCGGATTCAAGTTAGCCTTGCTGATGAAGGGTGATACCCTGGAACTGGTCCTAGGATGCTTGTTTCTGGTCCAGGGAGGTCCTGGATTGACAGTTCACTCTGGACAGTTCAGGTTCAAGACTAATTTACATATGGCTGGGTCCAATCTGGGGTGGGTGCTGGGCAAAAAAACAATGGATTAAACCCAGATCTTTGTGACTGGAGATGAATGTTTGCATTGTTCAGCATTCTGTCCATCATCTATTCTTTTTGCATTTGTTGCCCTAAGTGGGAATGATAGCCCCAGACATGGGTCCCGTGCTCACTGTGCCAGTGAACTCAAGCTAGCCTGGCTGTTGGAGGGTGATACTGTGAAACTGGTCCTAGGGTGCTTGTTTCGGGTCCAGAGAGGACCTGGCTTGGCAGTGTGGGCTGGACTGTTCCCAGGGGAACACGGTTAAGACTGATTTGCATATGGCTGGGTCCAAACTGGGGTGGCGTGGTGGGCAAAAAAACAATGGATTAAACCCAGATCTTTGTGACTAGGGGTTAATGTTTGCATTGTTCAGCATTGCGTCCATCATCTGTTTTTTTTTGCATTTGTTGCTCTAAGTGGTAAGAGTATGCCCAGACATGTGTCCTGTGATCACTCCACCACTGGATTTAAGGTAGGCTTGCTGCTGAAGGGTGATACCCTGAAACCGGTCCTAGGATGCTAGATTCTGGTCCAGAGAGGATCTGGTTTGGCAGTTCATGTTGGACTATTCCCATGGGGAACAGGGATAAGACTGATTTACATATGGCTTGGGTCCAAACTGGGGTGGAGGGAGGAGCAAAAAAACAGTGGATTAAACCCAGATCTTTGTGACGGGGTGAATGTTTGCATTTTTCAGCATTCTGTCCATCATCTGTCCTTTTTGCATTTGTCGACCTAAGTGGGAAGGATATGCCCAGACGTGGGTTCTGTGCTCACTGCACTACTGGATTCAAGCTAGCCTGGCTGATGAAGGATGATACTCTGAAACTGGTCCTAGGAGGCTTGTTTGGGGTTTAGGAAGGGCCTGCCTTGGCAGTTTGTACTGGACTGTTCCCAGGGAGAATAGGGTCAAGACTGAATTGCATATGGCTGCATCCAAACTGAGGTGGTGTGGTTAGCAAAAAAAAAACATGGATTAAACCAAGGTCTTTGTGACTGGGGGTGAATATTTGCATTATTCAGCATTCTGCCCATCATTTGTTCTTATTCTACTCGTTTCCCTAAGTGGGAAGGGTATGCCCAGACGTGGGTCCCGTGCTCACTGCGCCACTGGCTTCAAGTTGGCCTGGCTGATGATGTGTGATACCCTGAAACCGGTTCTAGGATGCTTTACTTAAGGTCCAAGGAGGACCAGGCTTGGCAGTTCGGGCGGACTGTTCCCATGGGGAAGAGGGTCAAGACTGATTTGCATGTGGCTGGGTCCAAACTGCGGTGGTGTTGTGATAAAAAAAAAACTAGAGATGAATCCCAGATCTTTGTGAATGGGGGTGAATGTTTGCATTGTTCAGCATTCCTTCCATCATCTGTTCTTTTTGCATTTGTTGCCCTAAGTGGGAAGGGTATGCCCAGATGTGGGTCCTGTGCTCACTGCACCACTAGATTCAAGCTAGCTGGGCTGATGAAAGGGGGATATCCAGAAAGGGGTCCTAGACTGTTAGTTTCTGCTCTAGGAAGGACTGGCTTTGGCAGTTTGTGTTGGACTATTCCCATGGGGAACTGGATCAAGACTGATTTGTATATGGCTGGGTCCAAACTGGGGTGGTGTGGTGACAAAAAAGCAATGGATTAAGCCCAGATCTCTGTGACTGGGGGTGAATGTTTGCATTGTTAGGCTTTCCATCCATCATCTGTTATTTTTGCATTTGTCGTCCTAAGTGGGAATGTTATCCCCAGATGTGGGTTTTGTGCTCACTGCACCACTGGATTCAAGCTAGCCTGGCTGATGAAGGGAGATACCCTGAAACCAGTCCTAGGATGCTTGTTTCTGGTTTAGGGAGAGCCTGACTTGGCAATTCAGGCTTGACTGTTCCTATAGAGAACAGGGTCAAGAGTGATTTGCATATGCTGGGTTTAAGGTGGGGTGATGTGGTGGGTGAGCAAAAACAATGGTTTAAACTTAGATCTTTGTACCTGGGGGTGAATGTTTTAATTGTTCAGCATTCCATCCATCATCTGTTCTTATTGTATTTGTTGCCCTAAGTGGGAAGGGTACGCCCAGATGTGGGTCCTGTGCTCTCTGTGCCACTGGATTGAAGTTGGCCTGGCTGATACCTGAAACTAGTTCTAGGATGCTTTACTTCTGGTTGTGGGAGGACTTGGCTTGGCAGTTCCAGCTGGACTATTCCCATGGTGAAAAGAGTCAAGTCTGAATTGCAATTGGCTGGTCCAAACTTGGGTGGCATTGTGATAAAAAAAAGTGATGGATTAAACCCAGGTCTTTGTGATTGGGGGTGAACGTTTGTATTGTTCAGCATTCCTTCCATCATCTGTTCTTTTTGCATTTTTTGTCCTAAGAGGGAAGGGTATGCCCAGATGTGGGTCCTGTGATCACTGCACCACTGGCTGCTGAAGGGTAATACCTGAAACCAGTCCTAGAATGCAAGTTTCTGGTCCAGGGAGGACTTGGCTTGGCAGTTCGGGCTGGAATATTCCCATGGGAAACAGCTTCAAGACTGAGTTGCATATGGCTGGTTCCAAACTGGGGTGGGGTAGTGAGCAGAAAAACAATGGATTAAACCCAGATCTTTGTAACTGGGGGTTACAAATTTTCAATCTTCAGCTTTCCATCCATTATCTGTTGTTTTTGTATTTGTCACCCTAACTGGGAAGGGTATGCCCAGTTGTGGGTCCTGTGCTCACTGCACCATCTAATTCAAGTTAGCCTTGCTGATGAAGGGCGATACCCTGGAACTGGTCCTAGGATGCTTGTTTCTGGTCCAGGGAGGTCCTGGCTTGACAGTTCACTCTGGACGGTTCAGGGTCAAGACTAATTTACATATGGCGGGGTCCAATCTGGGGTGGGTGCTGGGCAAAAAAACAATGGAATAAACCCAGATCTTTGTGACTGGAGATGAATGTTTGCATTGTTCAGCATTCTGTCCATCATCTATTCTTTTTGCATTTGTCGCCCTAAGTGGGAATGATAACCCCAGACATGGGTCCCGTGCTCACTGCGCCACTGAACTCAAGCTAGCCTGGCTGATGGAGGGTGATACTGTGAAACTGGTCCTAGGGTGCTTGTTTCGGTTCTAGAGAGGACCTGGCTTGGCAGTGTGGGCTGGACTGTTACCGGGGGAACACAGTTAAGACTGATTTGCATATGGCTGGGTCCAAACTGGGGTGGCGTGGTGGGCAAAAAAACAATGGATTAAACCCAGATCTTTGTGACTAGAGGTTAATGTTTGCATCGTTAAACATTCTGTCCATCATCTGTTATTTGTGCATTTGTTGCCCTAAGTGGGAAGAGTATGCCCAGATGTGGGTCCCGTGCTCACTGCGCCACTGGATTCAAGCTTGCATGGCTGATGAAGGGTGTTACTCTGAAACCGGTGTGAATGTTTGTTCTGGTCCAGGGAGGACCTCGCTTGGCAGTTTGGGCTGGACTGTTCCCGTGGGGAATGGGGTCAATGCGGATCTTCATATGGCTGGGTCCAAACGTGGTGGCATGGTGAGCAAAAAAACAATGGATTAAACCCTGATCTTTGTGACCGGGGGTGAACGCTTGCATTGTTCAGTATTCTGTCTATCATCTTTTGGGCCACCAAGTTCTGGGCGAGGTCGCCAAGCACTGCTTTTGTATGCTTTCTAGAGGACCACTTTGGCACGACGAGCCAACATTTCCTTAAAGTATAGTTCAGTATCCACCCGGATCCCATGTGCCACCTCACGGTCTTGTAGGTTCTAGGCCCTCAATATCCATCCTTATACCCTACCCTCTCAGCCCCCCCAGACGCACCTCCAGGGGAGAGTGGTCAGACAGCGCTCGTGCTAGATAGTTCGCCCGGTGTATAGTCCCTACCTCTCCTGTGGAGGTAAAAATATATTCTAATCTAGAAAATACCTTATGGGCCCTGGAGAAGTAGGAGTACTTCCTGTCAGTGGGGAGGGCACACCACCACAGATCGGACAATCCTAATGCTGCAGCAAAGCGTTTGAGCAGAATAGTGGGGCAGGGCTTCCTGGGCATCCCGGGCCTGTCCAAATCTGTCGCCATCACATTGTTAAACCCTCCCTCTAGAACAGGGAGTGGGCAGTCTGCCAGCAGCAGCATCTCTGCTAATTTCTCAAGCAAGGGAGCCTGGAGCCTGGGTGGATGTATGCACTCAGAAACATGACCTCCTGCCTACCCCAGAACCCCTTCAACCCCATGTACCTACCATCTTGGTCTGTCCACTGTCTCAGGATTCAGAAGGGGGGGTCCGCGCGGATCAGGATTGCCACCCTCCTGAAGCCAGAAGTAAAGCTTGAGTGTGCCAAAATACCATAGGGCCCCCTGCCCAGGAATTTACACTGTGAGCCTCTAAGATGTGTCTCCTGTTAAAGTACAACTCCTGGGTGCAACCTCTTTATGTATTGGTACACCAAACCCCTTTTGACCTTGACACCCAGTCCAATCACATTCCAAGATAATTCAATGAGGGACTTTGAATCCACCAGGGGAGACCATTTGTTGCTATCTGTCGGGGTCATCCTAGGTCTGAGGGAGAGAAGTTGCAAGCAGTTGCGTGCACTTCGATGGAGGCTGTAGGAAAGTAACCTCTTTCTAGGTAAGGTTACCCCATTTTTCTGTCTGATGTCGGTGTGTTTGACTGTGTTCATTGGGACCCTGCTAACCAGGACCCCAATGATTATGCCCCCCCAAAAAAAACTCTGTATTTCATCCCAAAATTGCCACACTGGTTCCCCTATTATAAGTCCCTAGTATGTGGTACCTAGGTACCCAGGGCACTGGGTTCAAGGGGATCCCAATGGGCAGCAGCATATATAGGGAACCCAAGCAAAGGGTTCTGCAGAACTGGGTGAAAAGGTGCAAGCACCCTTTCACTGCCACTTTTCACGGAATCAGGGTCCTCATTACAACCCTGGCGGTTGGTGTTAAAGCGGTGGTAATACCGCCAACAGGTCGGCAGAAAAAAAGGAGATTACGACCACGGTGGAAACCGCCAACATAGACAGCCACTTTAACACTCCGACCACCGCGGCGGTAGCAACAAACACCGCGGCGGTAACCGCCAACAGACAGGCGGAAGACAATGTACCGCCCACCCTATCACAAAATGCCAATCCGCCACCATTTCCGGGGTGGAACCAACGCGATCAACAACACATCGGAAACAGTACACAGAAGGGGAAATCACTCACCTCTCCACACTCCACGAGGAACCAGGACGCCATGGAGCCAGAACTGCAGATACCGCCGGCGATCATCTTCCTGCTCCTCTACCAGGAGCTCCAGAGATGGCGGCGACGACCACTGTGAGTACTGCACCTACAACAGAGGGGGGGAGGGGAAAGAGTACACAGAAGGGGAAATCACTCACCTTTCCACACCCCACCAGGAACCAGGACGCCATGGAACCAGCACTGCAGATACCGCCGGCGATCGTCTTCCTGCTCCTCTATCAGGAGCTCCAGAGACGGCGGTGACGACCACGGTGAGTACTGCATCTACAACACAGGGGGGAAAAAGAGAGTGACACACACACACAACACCCCCACCCTCACCCACAACACCATACACACAAATACATGCTGCAAAATTACATATACGCCCCCCCACCCTCCCTTCAATAACACAAGGACAAAAGGAATTGATTTGAACATCTGTAATCACTAAAAATCCAGTAGTCAAAACTCTAAATACAGTATATACAATTATGTACACCAACTACACAAGTCCGGATAGCGCACCAATCATAGTCTGTGGACCACTGGGCCCAAAATGCATGGGCTAGGCCCACACTCGATACCTGACTTTAAACGGAGAGAACACTGGAGGGGCATCAGATGGAAAATAAACAGGCACCTCAGGGGGAGTTTGAGGGGGGCACCTCAGCCTGATGAACGCACGACGCCACTGCTCCACGAGGGGGCTCCATGCACATTGATGTATCCTGGGGAGTGCAAAGCCACAGTCTCTCAAGTCTTTTCAGTGGGTGTGTTGCCCACTGCTGTATCCTGGGGAGTGCAAAGCCACAGTGTTTCAAGTCTCTCCAGTGGGTGGTTTGCCCACTGCTTTATCCTGGGGAGTGCCAAGCCACAGTCTCTCAAGTCTTTTCAGTGGATGGGTTGCCCACTGCTTTATCCTGGGGAGTCCAAAGCCACAGTCTCACAAGTGGATGCCTTTCTCCACTGGTTCTGGAGGGGGCTTTGTGCCCAGAGTGCTTCATCCTGCCAAGGACAAAGGTAGTGGATGTTATACTCCACTGGTTTTGGAGGGGGCTTTGTGCCCAGAGTGCTTCATCCTGCCAAGGAAAGATGTAGTGGATGTGATACTCCACTGGTTCTGGAGGGGGCTTTGTGCCCAGAGTGCTTCATCCTGCCAAGGACAGAGGTAGTGGATGACTTTCTCCACTGGTTCAGGAGGGGGCTTTGTGCCCAGAGTGCTTTATCCTGCAAAGGACAGAGGTAGTGGATGACTTTCTCCACTGGTTCTGGAGGGGGCTTTGTGCCCAGAGTGCTTCATCCTGCCAAGGACAGAGGTAGTGGATGCCTTTCTCCACTGGTTCTGGAGTGGGCTTTGTGCCCAGAGTGCTTCATCCTGCCAAGGACAGAGGTAGTGGATGTATTTCTCCACTGGTTATGGAGGGGGCTTTGTGCCCACAGTGCATCATCGGATGAATGACCACTGAGGATGGCAGCCATGCCTGCGGTGGTGCCACTGGCTCAGGATGTCATGGGGCCGCTGGCGGTGCTTGTGGCGGTGCTTGTGGCGGTGTCAGTTGCAGCGGTGCTGGCGGCGGGCTCTGTGGTGGCGGTGCTGGCTGTGGGCTCTGGGGCAGCGGTGCTGGCTGCGGGCTCTGTGGCAGCAGTGCTGGCGGTGGGCTCTGTGGCAGCAGTGCTGGCTGCGGGCTCTGTGGCAGCGGTGCTGGCTGCAGGTTCTGTGGCAGTGGTGCTGGCGGCGGGCTCTGTGGCGGCTGTGCTGGCGGCGGTGCTGGCTGCGGGCTCTGTGGCAGCAGTGCTGGCGGCAGACTCTGTGGCGGCTGTGCTGACGGCAGTGCTGGCTGCAGGCTCGGTGGCAGCAGTGCTGGCGGTGGGCTCTGTGGCAGTGGTGCTGGCGGCGGTTCTGGCGGCGGCGCTGGCTGCGGGCTCTGTGGCAGCGGTGCTCGCAGCGGGCCCTGTGGCAGCGGTGCTGGCGGCGGGCTCTGTGGCAGCGTGCTGGCTGCGGGCTCTGTGGCGGCGGTGCAGGTGGCGGGCTCAATGACAGCGGTGCTGGCGGAGGGCTCTGTGGCAGCGGTGCTGGCGGCAGGCTCTGTGGCGGCGGTGCAAGTGACAGGCTCAATGACTCCGGTGCTGGCGGCGGGCTCTGTGGCAGTGCCGGTGGTGCTGCAGGTGGCGATCTTCTCTGCCGTACATGTTGGCATCGACGTGGACAGATGGTGTGACACTGGTCCCTCTCCTGACCTGCCCTTCAGTTCCTGGCCCTTCCCCACCCTGGATGGTGGCGCATCTGTCTTGCCACTATTGCCTTTCATTTTCACTGAGCCCTTGTTGGCAGGTGTGTTCTGCTTCTCCCTTCGGGATGTGGGCAACATTTTTAGTTTTGCAGGTGGCGGAATGTCCTTGCCCTCACTCCGTGGCACACTGGCAGCCCTGATGGTTGGTGCACTCCAATAGCCCGCAGTTGCTGGCACCACTGTGCCTGGGGATGTGGTGGCTGAGGTGCTGGGTTGGGACCTGGAAAGCCTGGCCCTAGGGGACGGACGGGGGGGGGAGGTGTAGGGAAGAGGTCAATATTAGCCAGGAAAAGTTTTTTAGACACACTGGGACGGGTAGACGGAGGGGGTTGGGGAGTGGAGGTAGAGGTAGTGGTTGTAGGAGGGGTACGTCTGCTGAATTTGGGTGAAGGTGCATGGGCTGGAGGCTGTTGTGAGGTGGATGGCTGTTGGATGGGTGTGTGCCTGCGTTTATGTACTTTGGGAGGAGGGCTCACAGACACACTGGGAGAGGACACAGGGGATGTGTGAATGGTAGTGGGGTGGTGAATGCACGTGAGCGGTGGTGATAGGCGTGCTGGTGATGGAGGTAGTGGCTGAAGATGTAGTGCATGCAGGTGTGAGTGGAGACGAGACTGGGAGGGAAGAGGGAGACGTGGAGGAGGGGGACACAGTGGAGGCAGTGGATGTTGGTATGTCTGCATGGGTATGATGCTTGTGTGAGTGTCTGTGGGATGTGTGGTGCTTATGTTTTCCTGAGCCACCCTTGTGTGTTGATGTGTGTGCATGCTGGTCTGATGGTGTGCTTGTGTTAGGCTGAGGTACAGGGGATTGGGTCTGGGTGGAGGAAGTTGGAGGGGGGAGGTTGGACACAGGGACAATGGCTGCCATCAGTGCTGAGGCCAGAGCCTGAAATGCTCTCTGTTGGGCTGCCTGTCCAGAACGAATGCCCTCCAGGTATGCATTTGTTTGTTCCAAATGCCTCTCAACACCCTGGATGGCATTCAGAATCGTAGACTGCCCAACAGTGAGGGATCTTAGGAGGTCAATAGCCTCCTCACTGAGGGCAGCAGGGCTGACTGGGGCAGGGCCTGAGGTGCCTGGGGCGAAGGAGATGCCCACCCTCCTGGGTGAGCGGGCACGGGAAACACGCTGAGGGGCTGCTGGGAGGGCAGTGCTGGTAGGGGCGGGTGGCGGCTGTACCTGTTGATGCGAGGGCACAGAGGGTCCCACCACCGCAAGGGAGCTCCCATCAGAGGAGGAGTGACTGTCGCTGGTCTACGCTCCTTTCCCCACCGTGGAGCTCCCCTCACCCTCCGTCCCACTGGTGGCTTCAGACTCCGTTGTTTCGCCTTCCAGGGCCATGTGGGATGCAGCTCCCTCCTGCTCCGGTGCCACTGCTCCTCCGCCTGATGATGCTATTGCACACAAGAACAGGGAGACCACAAAAAGGGGGGGAGACTGAAGAAAGACATGTTTAGTGCGTGCAACACCACTACCGCTGGCGGACACTACAGACACAGCAGACCTCTGCACTATGCCATGCACTTATAGTTCCTAGATTATTCATAGGACCATGGGGTACAAGGCCTATGCCCGATTGCTGCACACATGGAAGTCACAGGAGCCTGACTAGGTGAGATGGCACTAACCACTAGCGGGGTTGGGGTACCACTGAGCCTGCCTCACAAGGAACCTTGCCTCCCAATCTCGCCCTGGCATAGGGGAACCCACACCCCACCTCCCCTACCCAGACACCTTGTAATGCGCGCAGAGTCAGCTGAATAATAGTGTACTCACCACCTTGTGGCTCCTGTGATGCCCTCAAGCGCCCATCCAACTCCGGTAATGTCACCGCCAGGATCCAGAACATCAGGGGGGTCATAATGCAACGGGCACCCCTCCCATGTTGGGAGGCCATCCCCAGCTGGGCCGTCTTCTTGCTCCAGCGGTGAATGTCCTCCCATCTTTTCCAGCAGGGGGGGCTCCGTCTGTGGTGGACCCTGAGGGTCCGGACGTCCTTGGCGATGCCATGCTAAATATCCTCCTTCTGGTAAGCGCTGACCTAGAGGAATAGTACAGGGGAAAAGGTTAATCTTTACCCGTTCGGACCATCATAGTCATTGGCCCACGTTCCCACACTTGCCCTGATGCACATACACTCACCATCTGCTCATGCAGGCCTCAGTCCGCCCCCTCCCATGTATCTTCCAGTTGTGCATCCTCTGAGGACAGCCCTTCTTCAGCCAGCACCAGAAGGAAGTAGGAATCTCCCTTGGAGTGAAAGATTCACTCCCCTGCTTCTGCAGGCACCAACTGCAACGATGACCGGCTGCGTGGATCCCCTCTCCTGCTGAGCAGTGTGGATCCTGCATCACGGGTGGTGGACAAGTGGTTCTGACCATCCTCTCTTCCAGCTGTCCAACTTGGGTGGAGGTAAGCCCTTGCCTGCCCACACAGAACAGTAAATGCGTGCACTGTGTCCTTTGTAGCTGCCAAGGCTTGTAGGAATTTTTCCAAGGGATCTTCAGGGATCTTGAAGGCCCAGCACTCCATCCTACGATGCACAGCTCCCTGAGTGGTTCTCCAGTGGCGTGGCAGCCCTTTATGTAGTGTTGCGTGGGCCTCTTCTTCAACTTTCATGTCCCCATCCTGTGGGACTCCTGTGGGTGCTGCCTGTGCTTCTGCGGGCACTCTGAGTTGCTTCCTGGTCCCAGGCAGCTCCACTTTCCACTAACCTCAAGTTTTGCATGTGTCAAGGCTTGTTGATGGAATCCGAAGACGCAAACCTGACTCCGTCTGGCGTGGGACATCACCTGCATCCTCTAGAAACTCAACTTCATCTTTTTGGGTGCAGTGCTGACTCTCCTTCTTCACGGTCAACTCACCTTCAGCCTGGTGGGTAGGGGCTCCTGCCCTTCCTGGACTCTGCTGTGCTTCTTGGACTTGGTCCCCTTCTTCCACGGTCCTCTTGTCCAGGAATCCACTCTTGGTGTCTTGTAGTCTCTTCTGTGCTTTGCATTCTTCTTCTTTTCTTCTAAGTGGGTCTTCTGAGGAATTTACAGTGATTTACTCCTGCTTTCCTGGTCACTGGGGTGGGTTCTGATACCTACCTTTGAGCTTTCCTAATACTCCCAGCTCCCCTCTTCACACTCCACTTACTTAGGTGGGGGACTGACTCTCACATTCCACTTTTTAGGTATATGGTTTGTTCACGCCCAGGGCTATTTCTCCCTATTGTGATTTTCACTAATTGCTAAATTCGAACTGTTTTATGCCTATTTCTGCATACTAGTGCATATAATGTGTGTATGACTTACCTCCTAAGGGAGTATAGCCTCGCTGGTATTTTTGGTATTTGTGTCACCAAAATAAAGCACCTTTATATTTGTAACACTGAGTGTTTTCTTTTATGTGTGTAAGTACTGTGTTTCTACAGTGGTATTGCATGAGCTTTGCATGTATCTTAGCTAAGCCTTGGCTGCTCATCCACACCTACCTTTAGAGAGCCTGACTTCTAGACACTAACTACACTACACTAATGAGGGATACCTGGACCTGGTAAAAGGTGTAGCTACCGTAGGTACCCACCACACACCAGGCCAGCCTCCTACAGAAGCGTCCTGAGATGTGAAAGGGAGAGTAAACACCATAATTCCCATTAAGGGACTCCTATTTGATTCTCGTGTTTGTGGGTCAACCTCATTAACCGTTAACATGAGAAGAATGAAAATCCCTCCAACATATAGCAGTCTCACCCGCTCCCCACCTCCCAAGGGCCCCTGCGAGCACTAAACCCCAGGAACCGTCTTGGCAGAAGTCGAGAGGTCTGTAGCCCACTATCCCCACCCTAACCCCTCTGTGTCAAAACTACAGGACGAAATCAGGGGCAACTGCCCCTAAGAACGGAAAAACCCCTGTTCCAACACACAGATGGAAAACTTTGAAAGAAGACTCCTGCATAGACTTAAGAAGTAATCTGCAGGTGGGGAGGGCAAGACAGGCCAGTCCACAATCCTCCAGCCCCAATACATGATCTGCCTCCACGGTACCTCCACCACCATCAGTGTCCGGGGCCTTTGCGGCAGAATGATCCGGATCATGTTCAGTTTCTAAGTGGATAATGGCCGCCACCAAAGGGTTGGGGGACTCTTATGCAGTCTCTACATCCTCGACCCGAGCCATCATTTATTTTGGCCTTTGCATGGCCCCCTTCTCTGCGCCTCTTTTGGATGTCTGCACTTTGGACCCCTTGTGAGTCAGACAAATTGACTCCTCTCTGTCAACTTTGATGGCCGGCACGGCATATCACCTCCACCCTTTTGCCTCCTCTGGCCTTCCTGCATGGGGCATGACCAGTCCTTTGGTCTAGTGCCCTCTCTTCCAGTGTTTCTAATGACTTCTCCCTGACTCCCCCTCACCCCCGAAGAGTTCAGGACTCTCCTCTAACCATGCCCAGACATCCTCCAGGGTCTGAAAGAAGAAGGCTTTCCCCTAGAACACGACCTTCAATTTAGCTGGGAAGAGGAGCATATACTGGTGCTGAAGGCTTCAGAGTTTTGACTTCACCGAGTCAAAGGTGCAATGCTGCCTTTCAACCTTCCTGGTATAATGGGGAAAATGAGGATCTTAGGGGCACATTTCTAGGCCCCTAGCTCCACCTTGCGCCACATTAACGTAATTTATTTTGACATTAATGTGGGCCAACAAGGCCATAATTACCACACCATATTTACACATTGGCGCAATGCATGCATTGTAACACCCTGTACCCCTTTGTGCTACATTATGCCTGCGCCAGGCATAATGTATGCAAAGGGGGCGTCCCCCCTTTAGGGGAGCCTTTAAAATGGTGCAAAGAAATCAATGGGATTTTCTTGCGCCATTTATTACGGAAATTTTAACACCTGCTCAAGAGCAGGTGTTAAAAGGGGTCTTCCATTCTTTAGAATGGGCCCCACTGTACTCTGCAGGAGTAGCGCCAAAAGTTTGGTGCCACTCCTGGAGAGTACATCAGTAGAGTCATAAAAAATGACTCTATTGCTCCCTACCCTGCGCCATAGTGTGCCAAATGTTACATATGGTGCACACATGGTGGTGGTAGGGGGGGTGCTAAGGGGCGCAGGGAAAGTGGTGCTGCACGCCATGTGGCACCACTTTTCGTAAATCTGCCCCTTGGAGTTCTTCTGTCTGACTTCACCTATTTTGCCTCCCTCTGCCAGGATCATATCCCGGTCCTGGAAATTTAAGAAGGGGGCCATGAGAGGTCTGGGTGGAGGGGGACCGGCAGTGGTCTGCCCCCCCAGTCCAATGGGCACATTCAATCACAAAACAGGCAGAAAGCTCATCAGGCAGTAAAACTCGGTGCAACCATGCATCTAGGAAATGAAGCATGTTCGTACCCTCGGCCCCTTTCGGAAACCCCATAATTTGTAGAGTGTTCCTGTGGGCCTAGTTTTCTGCATTATCCAGACGTCACATGATATCTTTATTGAGGACCTTAGCCTCCGTCATCTCTGGGCGTAACCCTCAGACGGTGTCTTCAAGATTGATATCCGTGTTCACGCTGATGTGACCCGCTCCGCTATGTTCTAGAGATCTTGGTGTAGGAGGGAGACCTCAGAACGCATCTCTCCCACTCACCCCTCCAGGGTCTCTCTAGAAGACTGTATTGCCAAGCCGGAGGGGGAGGAATAGTCACAGCTTTTGTGTAGCGGTCCATTTTCTCCTGCCAGGGAGGCTTGGGTGCTTATCTCTCGCCATTACACCGTGGCCGCTGACCTCCACTAGGATGACATAGACTGCTGCAGAGTGACCCTCACCCAAGCTGTTTATTCCTATCAGATTCAGGGACGGGAAGGGTGGCCAGCGGGGAGAAGCAGCTGATTCCAATCAGGATAGTCCATTAATGTTGACAGTGCCGCAGTAATAAGGGACTCACATGAGATTCTGGTGAAATGCACAATATCTTAGGACCCACACACGGTCAGTGCAACGCCACTGAAGGAAAGAGGAGTGAGGGCTGCAGTAATCCAGGCATCCTCTGACCCTGCTCCACTGGTTGCCAAGAGGCTCCCCTCCCCAATGCCCCACCAGTACTCTTGGGCCCTCTGCCTCTAAGTGCAGTCAGTTTCAGTACTTTTGGAGGGATAGCCATCCAACCCTCCCAGAACCAGCAGAAGAACAAGGGGTCTTCTCACTGTCCCCTTGTGCTTATGTGAAAAATGGTGTCCCCTTAAGGCAGGCCCTTCAGGAGTCCACTGCGTTCCCCAAACCACTGAGGAGGAGGCCGGGCCCACAATCACTTGCTCCTGGGGGGAGCACACTCCAGCCCCATCGGGATACATTTCCCCTGGCGCGATATCACTGGCAAACTCAAGGCCACACCTGCACCAGTCACGTCTCTCCCCTCACCTGAGACGCAATTCTCATGTTGGTCCAGGGCCAGAGCCCCACAAACTCCTGCAGGCCTCCAAGACAGGTCCCCTGTCAGCCTGCTCACCTTCAGACATCAGGTGAGAGAGGCCGCACAGCTAGCTGTGGTGGGAAAGGCCCTTCAGTGGCCTCTCAATTCTCTGCAGGCAGTCCCAGACAGCAGACATAGTCGTCACTCAGCAGAAAGGAGGAGCAGTCGCAAGGCAGTGAGGGCAGCCCCTATCACTTGACTACCGGGAGGTCCACGGCTCATCTCAGATGGTGGTGGATCTCAGGCCACATCGTCTGATGGGTGGCAGGCGATCTGAACCAGGAGGCAGCAGGATATTTCTCAGGATTATTATGGGGGCCGGCAGGAAGGTCGCTCAAAGAGCGTCCATATCTGTCGCCATCCAGGCTCCACCCCCCCCTCAGAAATCTTCTTTTAATCCACCGAAACATGCTTAGACTATTTTAATGTGTGTCTCCAGACCACAACACAACAACGGCTGTGAAGGAGAAGATGTCTCCCCGCTGCATATTGCTGTATGCAAGTTCTGACTTGGAGAAGGATGAATGTGATAGAGTGTATGTATGATTGTATATGTTGTCAGAGTAAGAGAATTGGCAATAATGGGGAAAAAGAGATTTATCCAGCTATTGGAATGTGTTAATGTATCGTATTAGGCGATGTTGTTGAAAAAATGTATATTCAAATTTTGAAATAATGTCGTGCATTTTGTATATATGCTATTGATAATTTTCATAATTGCTATTGGAAGAAGAAATTGAATAATTAATAAATTGTCAATGAGGATGTATAACTTTCATGAGTTTGTAAATTATTTGTTACGTGTCAGAATCAATCTGGGCATAGAAGAAACACAGGTCATGTGGGATATGTTTTATATGTAGTAGATAGTTCCCCTGATCCCAGGCCTAAAACAAGTAAGCAGGGGTAGCTCTTAGCTCCTTTGTATGGGACTAAAGCTGAAAACAACATGAACCATCACAGTAAAAACTACTACCTTAGTTTTTTCCCTAGCTGCTCCTCCCTCTAAACACAGAGAGGCTGACACCACTAATTCTGGGTTTGGAATCACAAGAAAAAGGGGTTTGGAATGACTTTTTCTTGGACAGGATCAGAGCTTAATTTGAGATGATGGTTGCACTCATTTTTGGAGGCCAGCACTTATTCTTCCTCATAAAAAACTGATCGGGTACAAAAGAGAGAGAAAACACACAAACAGGGAAAAGGTGGAAGAGATTAGATGGGGAAAACTGTCACAAAGAGAGAAAGCAGGGACTGACAAGAGTGGATTAAAAGTGGCATATATCATCTGGAAGTCGATTAAAGAGGACCGACCCACTATTGCACCAGCTGCAGATGTCTAAGAAGAGATTTGGGCACTGGCACTCATTCTTTTACAGGTTAAGCACTGGACAGGATTGGTTGCAACATTGCAGCTTGCTCCCCTTGCAAGTCTGGATTCTGTCTGCAAAAGCTGGGCAAACACTTGGCCACTAGGGACCAAGGCCCGTATTTATAAATTTTTTGTGTCGCATTTGTGTCATTTTTGGACGCAAAAGCGGCACAAACTTACAAATACAATTATATTTTGTAAGTTTGCCACGCTTTTGCATCAAAAAGTGACGCCAATGCGGCACAAAAAAGTATAAATATGAGCCCAAATGAGCTATTGGAAAGGCAGACATCCCATCCATATAAACAGGTAGACTGCACCCCAGCTTTGTGTTCAGATTCACAAACACTGTTCACTAAGGAGATGATGATGGGGTGTTTGGACATAATATGTAAACAAAAATAAATAAATAAAAGAAATATCTTTATGTCATGAACATAAATATCAAAGGTAAGGATATCAGTTTTAGTGTTATTTTTAACGATATATGATTTACTAGAATAACACTTTATATACTTTTGTTTTTACTTTTTTAAATAGATGTGGTAGTTGTAAAATGTACTTTATGTATTTATTGAAAAAACTGATGTTATCTATATTTATTTAGTTTTTGTAAGTTATTTTAATGTTTAGTTTTTATATAAAATATATGTTTCATAAAATCCTTAGTAGTGGGATGTTTATAGAGGAAAAGGATGAGTAAAAGTATGGTTATCTGTTTTTTTTAAATTAAATTGTTTATTTTTTATTTACTACTTTGAACATTTTGAAATAGAACATTTTAAATATAAACATGAAGGTACAAAAATGCTCCAGTTATTTTTGATAACGCATTTAATTTAATAATATTATTTAATTTAAGTGTAAATGTAAGTTTGAAATTTTTGCATTTCTAAAATGTATTAGAAGTAGTTATTTTGTATTTAGTTTTATGTTTATGTTATGTTAGGTGTATGTATATTCTGTGTTTGTGATAACTGAAAGGGAAATATTTAAAAATATGCTAATGAATTATTTTCATATTTTAAGTTACAAAGTGTTTCTTTTTTTTAAATAAAACTGTAAAATGTATTTACATTTAGTTTATTTATAAAAATTGGACGTTATTTTATAATTTAGTTAATATTTAATTTTGTGTGTTTTAATTTGTTTTATTTTTAGATTTAAAGAAATACATAATAATATTATATTCTTTGGGTTTCTAAGAGAATAGAGGAGGGAGATTTCAGAAGTATTTGCTAGTAGATTTATATTTTATTTACTGTTTTACCTTTAAGTATTGTATTTATATTTGTTTTAAACCGTTACATTTTAAAATGTAAGTTTTAATACTAACTAAACTAACACAAATTATAATTGTACATTAATTAATAAATAGCTTTTAATGTTTAAATAATTTATTTAAAATATATTTCACTTCTGTGTGTATGTATAGTTATTATATGAATATATTGTGTTATTATTTAATTAAATGACATTTTTAATATTTTATTTTTGTTTTGTGAAAATTAAAATGTTTTAATCTATAAAACAATTATAACTTAAGTTAATAAGTTATTAATTTACAATTTATATTTATATTGTTGGTAAAGGTGAATTCAAACTTAGTTTATAAATATTTCATGTATATTTTTAAATGTTTTTGTTTGTAAATGGTGTTCATAATTTTTATGTTTTATTTTATAGTTTCATGTTTATTGTTTGTAGAATGTATATGAATTGTAAATATGTATTGCGTTTTATATTTATTTGATATTTATTGCTTTTTATTGTTTAACACCAATAATGCATTGTCTTTTAGGAATATTAAATTCTACCACTGCAACACCTTCTTCAAAATGGTTTACATTGGATAGAATAGTAAATTAACCCGCTTAGGGGCATATTTATACTCCGTCTGCACCAAACGTGCGTCAAAAGTTTTGACGAACATTCTGCGCAAACCTTGCCCCATATTTAAACTTTGACGCCCGAGCCCGCGGACGTCAAAATCCCGCCGCGTGCGTCATTTTCTGGATGCGGGAAACCGCCTTGCGTTAATAATATGCAAATTAGGCGTTCCCGTCCAAAAAATGACTTAAACGCCCGTGCGTCGTATTTATGCTACCGGTCAAAAATCGCGCACAGGCTGGGAGGCGGAGTCGGAAAACGACGCACAGGCCGATTTGCGTCAAAAATGAATGCCTAGGTCAGGGCAGGCGTTAAAATGGGGCAAACACACCTGTATTTAATCAGAACACACAGAAGCAAAAGCAGAGCAGCAAAAGGAAGACATGGAGGTGCTTCTCATCCAGCGTGCACGCAGACGCAGAGCACAGCAACAACAACAGCAGCTTTCACAACACCAGCAGGGACCCCAAAGGCAACGCAGAAGGCACAAGAGGATATTCCACACCAGGACAACCCTTCATGGCCTCAGGGAACATGACATCATCCAGAGGTATAGGTTGAACTGGCAAGCCATTCAGCAGCTGCTGCGCAACATTGAGCCACAGTTGGCACCCAGCTTGCTGACATCCCGCACCATCCCAACAGAAACCAAGCTGCTAGCTGTACTACACATGTTGGCAAGTGGCTCCTTTCAAACCACTGGGGCCCTGGTTGCTGTGATCTCACAGCCATCATTCTCTGGCTTCCTGTCCAAGGTACTGGATGCCATCATCAGACTCACACCCTGCCACATCTGCTTCCCAAACAAAGAGCAAAAGCAGCAGGAGGCAAAACAGAGGTCTTACCTCATTAATGTATTCCCACACGTCCTTGGTGCTATTGACTGAACACATGTACGCCTTGTGCCACCTGCTGCAACTGAACATCTATACCGCAACAGGAAGCACACACACTCCATCAATGTGCAGGCCATTGTGGATCACCGGGGATTGATCACCAACATTGTGGCAAAGTATCCTGGGAGTGTCCATGACTCATTCATCTTCCGTCACTGCACCATCAATCAACACTTCCAGGATGGACGATATGGCAAGGGACTACTTGTTGGTGAGTACAGAAACCTACTTATATACACACTGCACAGCAACCCTCTAGGACAAACAATACATACACCACGACAGCAACATGTGAAGAGGAACACACTGAGGTCGTGACACCACTAGGCATGTTTGATAGGTCTGCAGTGAACCTGTCACACATCTGAAATTAGTGTACAGTCAAATGTTAAGACGTCAATGATGACAACGTATGGAGAGGTTTGGTTAATTGTCACCTTGCAAAATGTAAGCGTCTCACTGATGTTTAAATTAATCCATTGCATATTGTAGGAGGCTGGCCTGGCTTGTAGTGGGTACCAAGGGGTACTTACACTCTCCAGGTCCAGTTATCCCTTATTAGTGTAGAAGAGGTGTTTCTAGCAGCTTAGGCGGATAGAAGGTAGCTATAGCACAGCAGCTTAGGCTGAACTAGGAGACATGCAATGCTCCTACTATACCACTGGTGTCGTATGCACAATATCATAAGAAAACACAATACACAGATATACTATAAATAAAGGTACTTTATTTTTATGACAATATGCCAAAAGTATCTCAGTGAGTACCCTCAGTATGAAGATGCCAAATATACACAAGATATATGTACACAATACCACAAATATGCAGTAATAGCAAAAGGAAGTAATGCAAGCAATGTAAAGTTACAGTAGATTGCAATAGGAGCACATAGGTATAGGGGCAACACAAACCATATACTCCAAAAGTGGAATGCGAACCACAAATGGACCCCAAACCTATGTGGGCTTGTAGAGGGTCACTGGGACTGTAAGAAAACAGTGAGGGTTAGAAAAATAGCCCACCCCAAGACCCTGAAAAGTAGGTGTAAAGTGCACCTATAACCCCTAGAGAGCACAGAAGTCGTGATAGGGGGTTTCTGCAAGGAAGACCAACACCAGCAAAGCAACAACAGTGGATTTCCGGACCTGAGTACCTGTGAAACAAGGGGACCAAGTCCAAGAGTCTCGACAATGTCGAGAGTGGGCAGATGCCCAGGAAATGCCAGCTGAGGGTGCAAAGAAGCTGCCACCGGATAGAAGAAGCTTTGGTTTCTGCAAGAACGAAGAGGACTAGGAACTTCCCCTTTGGAGGATGGATGTCCCACGTCGTGAAGAAGCTTGCAGACGTGTTCCCATGCAGAAAGACTGCAAACAAGCCTTGCTAGCTGCAAGGGTCGTGGTTAGGGTTTTTGGATGCTGCTGTGGCCCAGGAGGGACCAGGATGTCGCCACTTGGATGAGGAGACAGAGAGGGCACCCAGCAAGACAAGGAGCCCTCACAGAAGCAGGCAGCACCCACAGAAGTACCGGAACAGGTACTTGGAAGAGGAGTGAACCGGAGTCCACCCGAAGACACAAAAGGGAGTCCCACGACGCCGGAGGACAACTCAGAAGGTTGTGCACTGCAGGTTAGAGTGTCGGGACCCAGGCTTGGCTGTGCATGAAGGAAATCCTGGAAGAGTGCACAGAAGCCGGAGCAGATGCAAATCACGTGGTACCCAGCAATGCAGTCTAGCATGGGGAGGCAAGGATTTACCTCCACCAAACTTGGACTGAAGAGTCACTGGACTGTGGGAGTCACTTGGACAGAGTTGCTGAGTTCCAGGGACCACGCTCGTCGTGCTGAGAGGGGACCCAGAGGACCGGTGATGCAGTCTTTTGTTGCCTGCAGTTGCAGGGGGAAGATTCCGTCGACCCACGGGAGATTTCTTCAGAGCTCCTGGTGCAAGAAGGAGGCAGGCTACCTCCAGAGCATGCACCACCAGGAAACAGGCGAGAAAGCCGGCAGGATGAAGCGATACAAGGTTGCAGTAGTCGTCTTTGCTACTTTGTTGCGGTTTTGCAGGTGTCCTGAGCAGTCAGCAGTCGATTCTTTGGCAGAAGGTGAAGAGAAAAGTGCAGAGGAACTCTGGTGAGCTCTTGCATTCGGTATCTGAAGAATTCCCCAAAGCAGGGACCCTAAAAAGCCAGAAAAGGAGGTTTAGTTACCTAGGAAGGAGGATAGGCTAGTAACACAGGTAAGAGCCTATCAGAAGGAGTCTCTGACGTCACCTGCTGGCCCTGGCCACTCAGAGCAGTCCAGTGTGCCAGCACACCTCTGAATCCAAGATGTCAGAGGTCTGGGGCACGCTGGATGAGCTCTGGGCACCTCCCCTGGGAGGTGCAGGTCAGGGGAGTGGTCACTCCCCCTTCCTTTGTCCAGTTTCGCACCAGAGCAGGGCTGGGGGATCCCTGAACCGGTGTAGACTGGCTTATGCAGAGATGGGCACCGTCTGTGCCCATCAAAGCATTTCCAGAGGCTGGGGGAGGCTACTCCTCACCAGCCCTGACACCTTTTTCCAAAGGGAGAGGGTGTAACACCCTCTCTCTGAGGAAGTCCTTTGTTCTGCCTTCCTGGGCCAGGCCTGGCTGGACCCCAGGAGGGAAAAAACCTGTCTGAGGGGTTTGCAGCAGCAGCAGCTACAGTGAAACCCCGGGAAAGGCAGTTTGGCAGTACCTGGGTCTGTGCTAGAGACTCGGGGGATCATGGAATTGTCTCCCCAATGCCAGAATGGCATTGGGGTGACAATTCCATGATCTTAGACATGTTACATGGCCATGTTCGGAGTTACCATTGTGACGCTATACATAGGTAGTGACCTATGTATAGTGCACGCGTGAAATGGTGTCCCCGCACTCACAAAGTCTGGGGAATTTGCCCTGAACGATGTGGGGGCACCTTGGCTAGTGCCAGGGTGCCCACACACTAAGTAACTTAGCACCCAACCTTCACCAGGTGAAGGTTAGACATATAGGTGACTTATAAGTTCCTTAAGTGCGGTGGTAAATGGCTGTGAAATAACGTGGACGTTATTTCACTCAGGCTGCAGTGGCAGGCCTGTGTAAGAATTGTCAGAGCTCCCTATGGGTGGCAAAAGAAATGCTGCAGCCCATAGGGATCTCCTGGAACCCCAATACCCTGGGTACCTCAGTACTGTATACTAGGGAATTATAAGGGTGTTCCAGTATGCCAATGTGAATTGGTTAAATTGGTCACTAGCCTGTTAGTGACAATTTAGAAAGCAGAGAGAGCATAACCACTGAGGTTCTGGTTAGCAGAGCATCAGTGAGACAGTTAGTCATCACACAGGGAACACATACAGGGCACACTTATGAGCACTGGGGCCCTGGCTGGCAGGGTCCCAGTGACACATGCACTAAAAAAACATATATACAGTGAAATATGGGGGTAACATGCCAGGCAAGATGGTGCTTTCCTACACAACCCCCCACCAAACAAAGGACAATAAGACTAGCCATGACCTGATGAGTCTTCATTTTCTAAGTGGAAATATCTGGAGAGTCCACATGCATTGGAGTGGGTACTCCCAGGTCTATGTTCCACTGTATAGTCCATTCCCTGTAGAGATATGGACCACCTCAACAATTTAGGGTTTTCACCTTTCATTTGTTTTAGCCAAAGCAGAGGTTTTTGGTCTGTCTGAACAATGAAATGAGTGCCAAACAGGTACGGCCTCAACTTCTTCAGTGCCCAGACCACAGCAAAGGCCTCCCTCTCTATGGCAGACCAACGCTTTTCATTAGGGGGTCAACCTTCTGCTGATAAAAGCAACAGGTTGATCCTGGCCCTCAGAATTGAGTTGTGATAAGACTGCCCCTACCCCTAATTCAGATGCATCAGTTTGAACAATGAATTTCTTGGAGTAACATGGGCTTTTTAGGACAGGTGCAGTGCACATGGCCTGTTTCAGCTCCTCAAAAGCTTTCTGACAGCTAGCTGTCCACAATACCTTTTTAGGCATTTCCTTGGAAGTGAGGTCATTAAGTGGGGCTGCATGGAGCCATAGTTCTTAATGAACCTCCTGTAATACCCAGTGAGGCCTAAGAAGGCTCTCACCTGGGTCTGAGTTGTAGGGGGAACCCAATCCATGATTGTTTGGATTTTCCCCTGAAGTGGTGCAATCTGTTCTCCACCTACCAGGTGTCCCAGATAAACCACTTTCCCCTGCCCTATCTGGCACTTTGAAGCCTTGATAGTGAGGCCTGCCTTTTGCAGGGCCTCCAAAACTTTCCACAGGTGGACCAGGTGATCATCCCAGGTGGAGCTAAAGACAGGTATATCGTCCAGATATGCTGCACTAAAAGCCTCCAACCCCTGCAGGACTGTATTCACCAACCTCTGAAAAGTGTCAGGTGCATTTTTCAAAACAAAGGGCATTACTGTGAATTGGTAGTGCCCTCCAATAGTCGAAAATGCAGTTTTTGCTTTAGCATCCTCTGATAACTTGATCTGCCAATACCCTGCAGTCAAATCAAAGGTGCTTAGATACTTGGCAGATGCCAGTGTATCTATGAGCTCATCTGCCCTGGGTATAGGGTAAGCATCAGTTTTAGTTACCTGGTTGAGACCTCTGTAATCTACACAAAACCTCATCTCTCTTTTCCCATCTTTTGAGTGAGGCTTTGGTACAAGCACCACAGGAGAGGCCCATGGGCTTTCAGAATGTTCAACCACTCCAAGTTCAAGCATTTTCTGAACTTCTTGTTTTATGCAGTCCCTGACATGGTCAGGCTGCCTATAGATCTTACTTTTGACAGGCATGCTGTCTCCAGTATCTATAGTGTGCTCACACCAAGAAGTGGTGCCTGGCACAGTAGAAAAGAGTTCAGAAAACTGACCCAGGAGATTTATGCAGTTGTCTTTCTGCTCAGCAGTAAGACAGTCTGCCAAAACTACACCTTCCACTAGAGCATCTTGTTCTGTGGAAGAGAAGAGATCAGGGCGAGGGTCACTCTCTTCTTCCTGTCCTTCATCTGTTGCCATGAGCAGGGTGAGATCAGCCCTGTCATGGTAGGGTTTTAGGCGATTGACATGGAGCACCCTAAGGGGACTCCTGGCAGTGCTCAGGTCAGCCAAGTAGGTGACCTCTCCCTTCTTTTCAACAATGAGATGGGGTCCACTCCATTTGTCTTGGAGTGCTCTTGTGGCCACAGGCTCCAATAACCACACCTTCTGTCCTGGTTGGTACTGAATCAGAACAGCCTTCTGGTCATGCCATTGCTTTTGGAGCTCTGGCTGGCCTGAAGGTTTTTACTGGCCTTTTTCATGTACTCAGCCATTCTGGATCTTAGGCCGAGTGCATAGTCCACTATGTCTTGCTTAGAAGCTTTTAAAGGTTGTTCCCAACCCTCCTTCACAATTGTTAGGGGACCTCTTACAGGGTGTCCAAATAGGAGTTCAAAGGGGCTGAAGCCCACTCCTTTCTGGGGTACCTCCCTGTAAGCAAAAAGGAGGCAAGGTAACAGGACATCCCATCTCCTCCTGAGTTTTTCAGGGAGTCCCATTATCATTCCTTTGAGAGTTTTATTAAACCTCTCTACCAGTCCATTTGTTTGTGGATGATAAGGTGTGGTGAATTTGTATGTTACACCACATTCCTTCCACATAGCCTTCAAGTATGCAGACATAAAGTTGCTACCCCTGTCTGATACAACCTCTTTTGGGAAACCCACCCTGGAAAAGATTCCCAGGAGGGCTTTTGCCACTGCAGGAGCTGTAGTGGTCCTTAGACGAATAGCTTCAGGATATATTGTGGTATGGTCACTACCACCAAGATAAACCTATTGCCTGAAGCAGTAGGAGGGTCAAGGGGGCCAACTATGTCAACCCCTACCCTTTCAAAGGGAACCCCAACCACAGGCAGTGGAATAAGGGGAGCCTTTGGGGTGCCACCAGTCTTGCCACTGGCTTGGCAGGTCACGCAGGACTTACAAAAATCCTTTGTGTCCTCTGACATCCTAGGCCAGTGAAACAGGGGGACAAGCCTTTCCCATGTTTTAATCTGACCCAAATGTCCAGCCAAGGGAATGTCGTGTGCCAGAGTTAGGAGGAACTCTCTGTACTGCAGGGGAATGACCAATCTCCTGGCTGCTCCAGGTTTTGGGTCCCTTGCCTCTGTGTACCAGAGGTTGTCCTCCCAGTAAACTATATGTGAGTCACTGACATCCCCATTTTGCTGTTTGACAGCTTGCTGTCTTAGACCCTCTAATGTGGGACAGGTTTGCTGTGCCACACTCAGCTCCTCCCTGGCAGGCCCCCCTCCACCCAAAAGCTCAGCTGTGTCTGCTGCCAGCTCCTCTGGTGAAGGTTCTGCACAGGGGGGAAATTCTTCTTCCTCAGAAGTAGAATCATCTGTAGAGGGAGGGATAGTGGGTAGGGATTTAACCTTACTAACCCTAGCTTTAGGGAGCACTTGGTCCATTGTTCCAGGATCCAAGTCACCTTGTCCTTTTTGCTTTTTGGCCTGAGCCCTTATCAAACCAAAACTATGCCCAGGAATGCCCAGCATTGCTGCATGAGCCTCCATCTCCACTTCTGCCCAAGCTGATGTCTCTAAATCATTTCCTAGTAGACAGTCTACAGGTAAATCTGAAGCAACCACAACTTTCTTTGGACCAGTAACCCCCTCCCCCCCCCCATCAGTTGAGATTCACAACAGCCATGGGGTGGCTAAGAGTGTTGTTATGAGCGTCTGTCACTTGGTACTGGTGACCAAGTAGGTGTTGTTCAGGGTGTACCATTTTCTCTATTACCATGGTAACACTGGCACCTGTGTCCCTGTAGGCCTGAACCTCAACACCATTTATTAGGGGAAGTTGCTTGTACTTATCCATATTAAGGGGACAAGCAACCAAGGTGGCCAAATCAATGGCACCTTCAGAGCCTAACACAGCCTCTGTGGTCTCCCTAACAAGACCAACCCCAACTAAATTACCAAAAGTGAGCCCAGCTACTCCCTTGGATTGGCTATTAGTAGGTTTGCTCCCACCACAACTGCTATTACTAGGGCACTAGAGGTTGCAGTAGGGGTTGTGGTAATGGGAGGCTTGGTGCTTTTCTTTGGACAACTGGCATCAGTTGTCCAATGGCCTTTTACTTTACATAAATAGCACCATGTTTTTTTTTACTTGATTAGAAGAGGATTTGGACCTACCACACCCACCAGAGTGTTTTTGTGGGCCTGATGAAGACTCATTTTTAGATTTGTCCCCACCCTTGTCTAAAGACTTACCATCCTTCTTCTTGCCATCCTTGTCACCCCCTGTATGAACCTTTTTGTTCACTCTTGTTCTGACCCATTTGTCTGCCTTCTTTCCCAATTCTTGGGGAGAGGTCAGATCTGAGTCCACTAGATATTAGTGTAAAAAATCAGACACACAGTTATTCAGAATATGCTCTCCCAGGATTAGATTTTACATGCTTTCATAGTCAGAAACTTTAAAGCCATGTAACCACCCCTCCAAGGCCTTCACTGAATAGTCAACAAAGTCTACCCAGTCTTGTGAGGACTCTTTTCTGGTTTCTCTGAACTTAATCCTGTATTGCTTGGTGGTTAAGCCAAATCCATCCAAGAGTGCATTCTTCAAAACTGTAAAATTATTGCCATCACTTTCCTTCACAGTAAGGAGCCTATCCTTACCATTTCCACTGAAAGTTAGCCATAGGATAGCAGCCCACTGCCTTTGAGGGACCACCTGTACCATACAGGCCCTCTCAAGTGCAGCAAACCACTTGTTAATGTCATCCCCCTCCTTGTAAGGGGGAACTATCTTATGCAGATTCCTAGAATCATGTTCTCTCACAGGATTGCTGTCTGGAATACTGCTGCTGCCACCACGGGGTCCAAACCCCAACCTCTGTCTCTCTTTTTCTAAGTCTAGGGATTCCCTGTCTAGAACCAGCTGTTGCTGTTTAAGCTTCGGCCTGGTCTCTTCCACTCTCAACTTATTGAGTTCCCTTTCTAACATCTTGTCATCAGGGTGGGTGGGTTGGGAATGTTTTAGCACAGAAGAAAGATCTGAATGAGCATAGGGAGACCTGCCTCTAACAGTTGGCACCCTAACAACCTGGCCTCCAGGAACAAAAGCATCCCTACTGTGATGGGAGCTTCTATTACTACCAGTGATGCTAGGTGGTCTGCTAAGGGGCAGGTTAGGAAGAGAAGCCTGTAACACTCCTTCAAGGGCCTCCCCTGAGTCAGAGTGTGAGCTATCTATCAACTTTTCAGATGAGGTGCCACCCTGGGCCTTATCATTCTCAATGAGCATATTAGACAGTAACTCTCTAGAAGGGTTCTTTCCTATCACTAAACCTCTATCAATGCAGACACTCCTTAGGCTCTTAAAGTTAAGATTGTCATAAGTTGTACTGACCAAATTAAGAGGAGTTCCTACACCAGACATGATAGAAGAAGGTTTAGAGACAGATAGAAGAGAGAAAAAGTTTCAGGACTTTATAAAGAACAGAAAAAAACAAACTTTTTCAAACTTTTTGAAATTTTTAGAAAGTTTAGGAGTACTTTTCAGCACTTAGCAAATAGTGTAAGAGAAGAAAAGTAAAACTTTTTGGTTAGGTGTACATACACTGAACTTGTTTTGTATATTATTCTCTTATGAAAAGTACACAATGACAAAGTGGTAAGTAGTTGCAAGTACTTATCCCACCGCTGCACAACCAATGTAGGAGGCTGGCCTGGCTTGTAGTGGGTACCAAGGGGTACTTACACTCTGTACCAGGTCCAGTTATCCTTTATTAGTGTAGAAGAGGGGTTTCTAGCAACTTAGGCTGATAGAAGGTTAGGCTGAACTAGGAGACATGCAAAGCTCCTACTATACCATTGGTGTCATATGCACAATATCATAAGAAAACACAATACACAGATATACTAAAAATAAAGGTACTTTATTTTTATGACAATATGCCAAAAGTATCTCAGTGAGTACCCTCAGTATGAGGATGCCAAATATACACAAGATATATGTACACAATACCAAAAATATGCAGTAATAGCAAAAGGAAGTAATGCAAGCAATGTAAAGTTACAGTAGATTGCAATAGGAGCACATAGGTATAGGGGCAACACAAACCATATACTCCAAAAGTGGAATGCGAACCACGAATTGACCCCAAACCTATGTGGGCTTGTAGAGGGTCGCTGGGACTGTAAGAAAACAGTGAGGGTTAAGAAAATAGCCCACCCCAAGACCCTGAAAATTAGGTGTAAAGTGCACCTATAACTCCCAGAGAGCACACAAGTCGTGATAGGGGGTTTCTGCAAGGAAGACCAACACCAGCAAAGCAACAACAGTGGATTTCTGGACCTGAGTACCAGTGAAACAAGGGGGCCAAGTCCAAGAGTCGCAACAATGTCGAGAGTGGGCAGGTGCCCAGGAAATGCCAGCTGAGGGTGCAAAGAAGCTGCCACTAGATGGAAGAAGCTTTGGTTTCTGCAAGAACAAAGAGGACTAGGAACTTCCCCTTTGGAGGATGGATGTCCCACGTCGTGAAGATGCTTGCAGAGGTGTTACCACGCAGAAAGACCGCAAACAAGCTTAGCTAGCTGCAAGGGTCGCGGGTAGGGTTTTCGGATGCTGCTGTGGCCCAGCAGGGACCAGGATGTTGCCACTTGGATGAGGAGACAGAGGGGGCGCCCAGCAAGTCAGGGAGCCCTCACAGAAGCAGGCAGCACCCGCAGAAGTACCGGAACAGGCACTTGGAAGAGGAGTGAACCGGAGTCAACCCGAAGACACAAAAGGGAGCCCCATGATGCCAGAGGACAACTCAGGAGGTTGTGCACTGCAGGTTAGAGTGTTGGGGACCCAGGCTTGGCTGTGCATGAAGGAAATCCTGGAAGAGTGCACAGAAGCCGGAGCAGCTGCAAATCATGCGGTACCCAGCAATGCAGTCTAGCGTGGGGAGGCAAGTACTTACCTCCACCAAACTTGGACTGAAGAGTCACTGGACTGTGGGAGTCACTTGGACAGAGTTGCTGAGTTCCAGGGACCATGCTCATTGTGCTGAGAGGGGACCTAGAGGACCGGTGATGCAGTCTTTTGTTGCCTGCGGTTGCAGGGGGAAGATTCCGTCCACCCACGGGAGATTTCTTCAGAGCTCCTGGTGCAAGAAGGAGGCAGGCTACCCCCAGAGCATGCACCACCAGGAAACAGGCGAGAAAGCCGGCAGGATGAAGCGATACAAGGTTGCAGTAGTCGTCTTTGCTACTTTGTTGCGGTTTTGCAGGCGTCCTGAGCAGTCATCGGTCGATCCTTTGGCAAAAGGTGAAGAGAGAAGTGCATAGGAACTCTAGTGAGCTCTTGCATTCGGTATCTGAAGAATTTCCCAAAGCAGAGACCCTAAATAGCCAGAAAAGGAGGTTTGGCTACCTAGGAAGGAGGATAGGCTAGTAACACAGGTAAGAGCCTATCAGAAGGAGTCTCTGACGTCACCTGCTGGCCCTGGCCACTCAGAGCAGTCAGGTGTGCCAGCACACCTCTGAATCCAAGATGGAAGGAGGAGCTCTGGGCACCTCCCCTGGGAGGTGCAGGTCAGGGGAGTGGTCACTACCCTTTCCTTTGTCCAGTTTCGCGCAAGAGCAGGGCTGGGGGATCCCTGAACCGGTGTAGACTGGCTTATGCAGAGATGGGCACCGTCTGTGCCCATCAAAGCATTTCCAGAGGCTGGGAGGAGGCTACTCCTCCCCAGCCCTGACACCTTTTTCCAAAGGGAGAGGGTGTAACACCCTCTCTCTGAGGAAGTCCCTTGTTCTGCCTTCCTGGGCCAGGCCAGGCCTGGCTGGACCCCAGGAGGGCAGAAACTTGTCTGAGGGGTTGGCAGCAGCAGCAGCTGCAGTGAAACCCCGGGAAAGGCAGTTTGGCAGTACCCGGGTCTGTGCTAGAGACTCGGGGGATCATGGAATTGTCTCCCCAATGCCAGAATGGCATTGGGGTGACAATTCCATGATCTTAGACATGTTACATGGCCATGTTCGGAGTTACCATTGTGACGCTATACATAGGTAGTGACCTATGTATAGTGCACGCGTGAAATGGTGTCCCCGCACTCACAAAGTCCGGGGAATTTGCCCTGAACGATGTGGGGGCACCTTGGCTAGTGCCAGGGTGCCCACACACTAAGTAACTTAGCACCCAACCTTCACTAGGTGAAGGTTAGACATATAGGTGACTTATAAGTTACTTAAGTGCAGTGGTAAATAGCTGTGAAATAACATGGACGTTATTTCACTCAGGCTGCAGTGGCAGGCCTGTGTAAGAATTTTCAGAGCTCCCTATGGGTGGCAAAAGAAATGCTGCAGCCCATAGGGATCTCCTGGAACCCCAATACCCTGGGTACCTCAGTACCATATACTAGGGAATTATAAGGGTGTTCCAGTATGCCAATGTGAATTGGTGAAATTGGTCACTAGCCTGTTAGTGACAATTTAGAAAGCAGAGAGAGCATAACCACTGAGGTTCTGGTTAGCAGAGCCTCAGTGAGACAGTTAGTCCTCACACAGGGAACACATACAGGGCACACTTATGAGCACTGGGGCCCTGGCTGGCAGGGTCCCAGTGACACATACACTTAAACAACATATATACAGTGAAATATGGGGATACATGCCAGGCAAGATGGTACTTTCCTACACATATGTCTAAAAGTATCAGATGTCCAGGGTACATAGATGCTAACGTGTTACCACCACTGTCAAATTGAATTTGTGTATGGAACTATCATCTCACCCCAAGTGAAGACACAGGAACACCTGTATCACAAGTCACAATGCTAGGGAGTACACACTGTACTGCAAATCCCAAAACATACTGCTGACAAGCGGTCAGCAGGCAAACACTCGTTCAGCCAAGGAAACAACCCAATGCAGATGGTACATCCTAGAAGCCTAGGAATCAACACAATAACAAAAAAGAGTTACAGACAACACAAGACAACTACTGCCATGCAAGGTGATATTAATGGGGCAAGCTACATCAACATGATCTCAATCATTTTCTCTTTCAGCTGATCATGGGTATGGGATCCAGCCATGGATTATGACACCATTTGGCAACCCAAGCCCTGCAGCAGAGCGTGCCTATAATGAGGCACATAGGAAGACACGCACCATAGTCGAGAGGACCTTTGGCATCCTCAAGTCGAGATTCAGGTGCCTCGACATCACTGGCAGCCTCCTATACTCACCAGAAATGGTCTGCAAGATCATTTTAACATGTGCCATACTGCACAACATTTGTATACGAAGGAACATTCCCCTATTAGAACCAGAGCCACAAATGCCTGAAGAGGAGGATGAGGAGGATGCTGGCCTGCAACATGAAGGGGACCAACAAAACACAGCTGCTGGATTGCATAGGCGCCAACATATTGTGAACAATTTCTTTTGAAACAACTCGCCATCACCACTGTATCAACATATGTAAATAAACACCTATAATAATCACATATCATGGTCTGGGTAATCATTTTTGCTCACCTTTATCTCTAACTATCAGAATAAGAGTGTAGCCTCATGGAGCATTGCTGACATACTGATCAGGACACAGAAATGTCCAAAGCAATTGTGATGCGTATTATACAACAGTCACATTCACACACACTGTAAATGACATATATCCTGTACATTTCACCTTTGAAGGGCAATAGGAGAGGAACACACCTATTTTACACATACATGTTGGCAACATGGTTCATCACAGCATATGGCACACAAGTAAGACATCATCAGTCAATAAGGGGAAAAAAGCCTCATACATGAGGCAGTGGATGTGCTATTGCATTAGTAACATGAATGTATGACCAGACCCTTGACAGCAGTAAGTCGTACAGCACCTATCTTTGCAAGGACTATCTGTGACTAGAATTCCATATAAGCAGAACATAGACAGCACAAGTGTCACACCTATGACACGTATTTTGGCTCATGACATTCCATGTACATGCCAGCCCATGTTCGAAGTCTTGACACACCCATGCTCCTGGTCTCACCCCACCTGTCTTAACAGGTCCCTGGAATTGTAATATGTGTACCCAGATATTCCCTCCTCTACATGTTAACACACAGACTAACAATAGTAATCCAGTGTGCTTCACCCTTTAGTATAGTATGCCATAGTCATTGTACATCTGTCTGCATGGACGTCAGATTAAATTATGCACTGGCTTGTAGTCTCTAAACCCTGTTCTCACCTGCAGTTTGCTTCCCATGTGAAAGGTACTGTTGGCCATTTGAACTCAAATCTCACCTACAGGACTTGTGAGAAACTGATGCAGCACACACCTGTGAGCACCTCCATGCAGACCAGCCATTTAAACATGCACTGCCCTTGCAGATGCTTGGAACAGCATAGACGCTGCCATTTTGTTGATTACACTGTTATGCATTGCTAGAAAATAAGCTGTGTAACACAGCCCTTGGGTTTATGTGTTGCCTTCCAAAACACAGGACAAACACAGTTTTCCTTGTCAACTGTCTTGTTCTTCCTCCGACCAGTCTAAGTCAGACCACCGAGTATGTACCTTGTGAAATTACTGGATCCTGATTGACCCTGCATCCTGTCAGCCTGACTGGCACCTGTCTGTGCGTTACCCTAAAGTTTCCTTGTGGCTGCATAAGTATCATACTTGCTTTCCCAACCCTCACATTCCTTCGGGGGTATTTTGTCAGGTGGTTCTTCAATGCATACTCAAATACATTGTATAGCATAATCTGCTTATTTATCGTACCATAATTGGTAACTTGTCTCCAAATACCCAAATCATGGCCTATCCCTTGTCTGGGTCACATGTATGCATGAGCGACAAAGTGTGACAGTGTACCATCACCCTATGAAGGGGTTGTGTATGGTGCCTCCAGCAGAACCAGCAATGTCAGATAATGTGCATGAAAAGTCCACACATGTTAGGACCCTGACAGTTCACACGCTGAATCACATTGCTCACAACATATTGATGGGCTGTGCGTGCTGAATAGCTGCAAGATTAATCAACACAGAGGCTATGATGTTCCCAGATACAGTGGGAACTTTACAGGCCAACCTGTGTACAAATGTTGTAATGACACCTGCTGGAACAAGACTCCTGAGATATGATCTCACTCAGCACACCAAGGTTGCCCTGTTGACAGTCTCATAACCCATCTGCAGTGACAGGGTGGGACCATCCCCATGTAAGTTCTTATATCCTCATTGGCTTTACTTCCATTGATCTCCGAAGGATACTCAGTAGATACAGGAATAGCCGCTACTGACTCATGATGAGACCTGGACGTAACTGTGACAGCATACACCCCTGAAAATATACAGGATCAACATTGGACCACACACATGAACCATACACCTCTGTGCAATTGATCACTGGAAATATGTGGCCACGTGCTGCTTCGTCTGGTGGTCCACCACTGCCACAGGAGAGTTGTGGCTCAGTCATATGACCACTACTGTGGCGTGATATTACATTTGTGGTTCACCTTTGGCTTTCCGTGCCAATAACATGGTACCCACTTAGTCTGTACATGTGCCTGACTCATGGTGGGTTCACCAACAAGTGCCTAGGAAGCAGTATCCAAATTTCCAGGACATGTGATGGCCAACTTTTGGACCATTGACATGAACAAGCGTCTGCTATCTATACGGTGCATGCTTTGTCATTTGTGGTGTTTACCTTACCCAAAAACTAGGAAGTGCACACAACGGATGTTGCTACATGTATGACTAACACATGTCCTCTCCCATTTCCACACTGACTTGCATCTGAGGGTTGGACACATTGACTTCACATTCATACAAGCATATTTGCAATGATGCCTCTTGTGAGGCTCACACAGTGGGTCAACAACTACATTAGTAGCCAGTGCACACACATTGAGCCATAGGCATTGAGGTATTGTACTTATGTGCGTCACCTTGCTATCCTCTCCTGACGCCAAACATGCCCAATTTGTGCAATACAGATATGTAGGACACACATTTGGCCATCTAGTGCGTCAGTCAAGAGTGAAAATCCTGTACATGAAGTAGCGGATCATGGTCCGCAGTAGTATGATGTCTCACATGTGCTCATACACCGTCATGACCAAAGTGGGTGCAATCAGCCTATCTCAGTTTTGTCACAAATGTAATATAACATTAAAATGGTAAAATGACCCAAACCCAGGTAATGCCTGAAAATTTGACGCATTTGCGTCAAAAAATTACACACACGCGTAAAATAATGACGCTTATGCCAGGAAAACGATGCATAATGCCCTGAAATAACCATTGCCACTGAGCTGCATCTTCCACACTGTACCTCAGAAAATTGGTTAAGTATAAAACTATTTCCAAACATATGGATGCGGGCTCAATTCTACTCCTGTGCGTTGAAGAAAATGACTCGCAGACTGTATGCGTCAAAATATTTTGACGCATAATGATAAAAAAGCCCGCCATTTTAGGCAGGAAGTGATGTAATAGGATATCCTGTTTACAGATTATGTACAGTGGGTGTACTTTCACTTTTACTTTGCAGTCTGTGATACTTCCTGACTTTGTGGCTGTGTTGAGAGTTTGTCAGGCCAAATTGTGCTTTTGTCTCCTGTGTGATCTATTTATTGTCTTTTTGTGAATAAAAACTTGTTGTTGTATCCTGTCTGAGTGTTTTTTGTGTACATTTGTGTTGTAAAGTATTGTCTTTGGTTTGTTGGGAGTCTGTTGTGGGTAGTGTTAACTTGGGTATAGTTGGGCTGTGTTAGTTGTTTAGTTTAAGTATTTCCTGTTATACTTTCCCCCTATTCTCCTTAGTTCCCATTTATCCCCTATTTCTCTATTGCTGCAAAGATGTTGGGTATGCCTCGTCTTGGCAAGATGGGTGAGGAGGAGCTGGGTGGATTTATATGGCTGGTGTGCCATTTCCTACCCCTAATGATTGAGGCAGGTGGGCAGGTGATGCAGGGGTATCACACTGAGGCACGGAGGCTCAGATGGGAAAAGGTGTTGCATCATCTGCAACGGAATTATCGTACACCAAGGAACGACCACCAGCTGAAGCACCGCTGGGCTGACCTTATCTCCAGGGAGCAAGATCTCCTGTACCACCTTGGGATTGTGATTGGTGGCCCTGTTGGTGAGTATAAATCATGTAAATATGCACGTTTAAATGCTCTGTAGTGACATCAGATGATTTTTACAATATCTGCCGGCAATGTTGTTGAGTGTGTGGAATGCTACTTTTATCATACAGAGTTGTATATATACTTTGTTAAGGACCACAATTGCTAGCTGTTAGGAAGCAAGAGCTCCGCAAACTTACTGAATACTTTTGCATCATGTAAGTTAGTACTGCCTTTGTGTCAAACAGCAACACAAATCAGGATCCAATTATGTATAGAAATAGGCCACAGTTGCCTGTGAGGTATAGAAATTTCCAAATAATTACCAACATTTTTTGAAGCAACAGCTAGACTGTCTTTTGAAACACTACATGAGGCTGAAAATGAGTGCAGGCTTCACGTCAATTGATGATAGCAATGTGGCCCGAACATATGTCTCATGGGTGTCTGGTGAGTGTGTAAGGAAACCGATCACGGAAATTCCAAAAATCCTAGGGATTATTGTGCCTCTCCTTCATTTCGGATACATGTCTGATCTGGAGTTGGACACATAGGGAACAAGTTCTAGCTGCGCTCAGCTAACATCTTAGACTGGTATTTGGAGTTTGTAGTGCCACATTTCGTTTAGGGATGGCTGGCCAAAGGTATGCACATGGGTTCATATCTCTATAGTTGGTGCAACTCATCATAGCTGGGCCACATCAAATGAAGAAACTGTAACAACATGAGGGCTAACAACTGTCCCTGGCCCTCTGTACATTGTACCTGTGTGTCATAAATTTGTCATGGTCACAATGGCTGGTTGACTGGTAATGCAGTCCTCACGGAAAGTGGCTTTGGATGTCTCTCTTGGATACACATGATGAGACGAATACACTCCATTATTATGTCTGCTCACTAATGAAGGAGCATGTTTGCCACCACATGATAGTTAGGGCCACTGCATGTGTGCAGATATGTGTGTAACACTCACTGGAGACCCTTGGTATGTACATGTTAGCCGTGCTATATCGGATGCAGTATCATCATGTCTGAGAGGCTTTACTTTCTTATGTAATCTTACACATAGTATTTGTCTTTGGAATTGTTGTACAGTGCACAGACATTGAGCACATTTCTCCCTTCCATGCCTTACAGGTGGACCGGCACCCTACACTGGTGGCGAGGTGGCTCGATTCAAGGACCCAGACAACTCTAGTAAGTGTTGATATGTCTGTTATGTGTTGTGTTTGCTGGTGATGTGTGATGGACTCCTGTGTGTTAGACACATAGCAAGGTGTGATGCGCTGGCCAATCTTTTGTTTTGTTCCATGAGTGGAATATCATTTTATCACCATCTTTGAGTTGGCCGATCCTAATCCTATTGTCTTATTTAGGGATTCTAGGTCAGTCCTGTAGGCCCCGCAGTGTGAATAGGGATGAGTCATGTGGATAACACTTGAATCAGAAAGAGTCGCACTGGACCTAATTTGTGATTTAGTCAGCCAGTCAGACCCAAATTCTCCCAGAATGGGGCTGCCAAATGCTTACCCACAGACTTCTGCTTCCCAATTCACTAATGTACTTATTAAACTGTAGGTTGAACTTCCTAGCAGCATGTAGCTCCACATGTAGTGCTACGAGTATGTGGCACTTGAGTGCAATGGCCTAGGTGTGCAGGCAACCCATGGCCAGGGGTGTTCTTGCATCTTTGTGTTTGTTGTAAGTCATGGCTTACTGGTAGTAAATGATGTGGACAAAGGTCTGCATTTCCAAACATGAGTGGCGCTGGGATTGGTCAAGGGTTTGCTGTTTCCTATTTGGAGATCCTCCTTACCTGTGGTGTGTGTGTTGAGCCAAATACATGTCCAGCTTTCCTAAGCTTCCTGGGTGTCCTTGTTGTTTGAAATTGTTAGTTGTTAGTCCACCCGCCCACCCTCAAACACAGGCATAGGTTTGTGATTAGTGTACCTAGGACTGATGATACAAGTTTGGTACACAGTCATGTAAATCAGTGAATCTTTTATCTGAACCTAGTATACACACTCATGTTTCGCACATGAGTACTATACTAGCAAGTCCATTTACAACTTGCAGATCATGTGGCCCTAGATTTCCATCCCGTACAATGACATTTGTAGCCCTGGTAGTGGTGGAGGATGTGCAGCATGATTGTTAGCTGCCAACTAGCAGAACATAGATGCCAAAATCATTCCAGTTGTTACCCATCTGGTAGGGTTTGGATGTGCTATGTGTGATAGGACCTTTGTAGGCTAGCTTGCAATGTACTTCCTCAGGGACAATCAATGATCTGTATGATGATATGAGCTGATACAAGTACAATAGATGTATTGTCTGATTTACTTCTTGTGCCATTTCACACAATGCAGTACCTAATGTTAGATTTTCTATTTGTCTTCACAGCTGCAAATATGACACCCATCTAGGTCAGGGAGTTTCAACGGCAGGCAATGAGGTATCAACACATACTTCAAGTCGAGCCTGGGTACCAAAAAATGGTGCGCAGATATCGGCATGAACGGGCCTCCAGAGCCTGGATGGCATTTCCACAAGGCAGCCCTTCTTTGCTCACCACAACCACCACCAGCACCACCACCACTACCACCCAGGTGGCACCACCAGCAGCTGGGATCATTACAGGAACATCCTCAGCAAGTGCTCCAGGCCCAAGCACAGCACCACCTGCAGGGCAGCCCACAGCCATGGACACTACACAGCCCCACACTTCCTCGGCTGGCACCCAGACCACCCCAGCTGCAGCCATTGACCCTGCTGCTTTTGGACATATGCAGCGTAAATTGGACCGTGTCCTGAAGAAGATGAGTCGACTGCGACAGGAGGTGCGACATGTCAACCTGCGGGTGCGGTCAATCAAGAGGACCCTCCGGAGGGCCAACCTGTAGCAGATTAGACGGACATGATTCCCTCCCCTCCCTCCTCTTTCCTGGTTCTTATACTTTGTGGGTTTAGGAGGCTTAGGGTTAGGTTAGATTAGGATGTTAGTTTAGTTAGTGTTAGTGGGTGGGGGTGAATATTTCTACTGTTTATTTTTAAGTTTGTGTGTTTTAATGTTGGGGTTCTTGTGTGTTTAAAAGAAAAAAAAAGAAATTAAAACAAAAAAAAAAGATATAAATATATTTGTTTAGTATAGGATAGTATGTTTTTAGGTTAGTATCTGTTGTCCTCCATGTGTCCCGTCTCATAAGGGGGGTGGGGGGTTGATATTTAGAACGTTTCGTTAAATGTGATAAGCAAGTTTAGCTTAGGTTAGTTAGGGACAGTTGTGGGTAATGAGTAGTTAGACTAGGTAAGGCTTTTCCCCGAGTTTTCACTTCTGTTTTTACTCTTTAATAATATGTAGGCAACCCTTTACAGTATGTGTTACATGCTTGTAGATCAGGGCCTTGGCATGAGTGTACAGTGTTTCTTTTGTATTACATTTTGTGTCCTATGCTGCGAACAAATCGCAACTGAGCTGTAACATTGGCAGCTACCCCAAAGCTGTCTTGCAAAGATTGGGCCATTCATTGCAACCACCAATCACAGTTACTATGGATCCCAAAGTGTTTTTTTTCATAATGTATGTTTTCAATGTCACATACAGTGCTTCCAGATTTATGATTGGGGACACTGTGTTATGTCTGACTGCAGTCTCATGTCCAAGGAAACCCGTATAAGGTGAGTGGTAGTAAGCTCTCTTGTAGTATAGTGTACATAACTCACATAGATCATTTGTTACACTGTTCAGCATGATTACTTATTTGGATGTAAACTCATATACCTCCATTCATGCAGTTGGGTGACTACTCGCTTATATTTGTGGGCAATGTTACATGTGTTAGTTTTGCATTGAAGCAACATTTTGTAGGCACCATTTTATGGTTTAGATATCCCTTGCGGAAGGGTTGATCTGTCTAACACAGCATTATGGTGTATAGTTGATCTTTTCCTCAGATATTACCTTCAGGAAGGGCAGAGTATGGTAGAATCCAGGCCACTGTGCATAGTTATCAGCCTACATTATTTCAGGACAGTTGTATTGACAAGCTATGATATTTGACAGGAGGCAAAATTCAGTGATCTACTGCACGGTTGATGTGTCACATTACACAGAGACAAAGTGGTTGTGTAAGTGCTATTTATTGAAAAGTGCTGTAGTGCTATATGTAGATTGTCCATGATTGTGAGTCCATTATAGTGACATCTTCTATTGTGATCCTACACAAGTGCAAAAGGACATTTCATTGGACATTCTGGGGTGAAGTGTCAGACAGTGCGGAGGGACAGGATTTGCCAATGAGTTAGTGAGAGACAATCACAGGGCAGGCTGACAAGATAGACAGTGGTTTGCAGAACAGTGCTTGAATACATTTGTTGCAAGACTGGCATGTTACGAAGCGCAGGACCTTGGTAATAGGTGGCCATTTGTCAGGGACTAGTGCTTCCGGGTACTTTTACGTGTGAAGGTGATCTGTTCCTGGTCTTCATCTTCTGATATGTGTGTTGCCTCCTCTGCCCTTGTTGGTGGTGGTTGTGAAGGGGCAACACACACCCCAGTGTGTGTAGATGTGGAGTCAGACATCCCGCTAGCTGCTACCTGTGGGGGTCTTAAGGGCAGTACTGCTGCAAGGAGGATCTGCTGGTTCTTAAGAATAGAAGCCACATAACAATGGTAGGCAGCCAGGTCGGCCATGAGGGGGTCATGATTGTATTCGTGCATGCAGTGGAAGGTTTGGGGTGCGAGGTGTTGTGGCAACTCTCCTTACTGCAGTGGTGAATTCTTTTACAGTTTGTTGTAGTCCTTGCAGGATGGATGTTAGCGCTTGCATGGCTGCTGCCTGATCTGCAGATGACATCATGCACAAACGCATCCCCTCAAGGCTGGCTGCCATATTTTGCAACCCCACCCACACCTCTTTGGCCAGCTCCTGCTGCACTCCCACTACAGTTCGCTCAAGTTGGTGCCTGTGTCGTCAGAGTCTCAGCTGTATTGGAGCTGGCAGGTTGTACAATTGGGGTAGTGGGTGGATCTTCTGCAATGGCTGCTTGTTCTGTGCTCCAACTTGTGACTGAAGGTGGGGTCTGGAGGGTTCCAAGGACATCTTGGAGGGTCTGCTGACTGATGTTTGTCAGCTCGTCATCCATGTCATCAGGGTAGTCCTGGACAGGCATATCCGCAAGAGATCCATCGTCCTCTGTAATGAAATAGGGTACAATTAGTGTGTCTGTGTTGTGGCATTTGTGATGTGACATGCCTGTCTTGTGATGATTTCACATTGTGATCTTGGTTCCTGTTCATTGATCCAGTCTTTCAGATGGGCATTCTCCCAGGCCTATTCCCCACCTGCATGTCACATGTATTGTGGTCAGTTAGTGGACTTGTCAGCATCACATCCTCTAGGTGTTGGTGTTGGCCAAATAGTGAATTGCCACTTCCTTGTCCTACTGAACCCTCCCCCTACTTCCATTCTCATGGTGAGACCTTTCACTGGCTGTGGGTGCTCTGATGGCACTAGCAGCACACTTAACAATCTGGACCTGCCCCAGTCTCTGATCCTTCACATCCACCTATATGTAGTTGAAATGTAGTGTATACTATGCATAGCATTGTTATGGCACGACATGGATGTCAGCATTGGTAATGTGTACAGCTGATGTTGGGGAATTTGTGGTACATTGGATTACCCTGATTGTCGTAGCAGTGTCCTATTTCCTCCTCTGACTGTGCAGGTGTATTTCAGTGACCAGTTACATGTGTCCTCCCCCTCAATGCTGTTGTCTGAGCAGTATGACATTTGGGATGTTGCATTGTGACCCAGGCACAGGGTGGACCCTGACATATGCAGCATGGGTATGACATTAGTGCTGTGTACCTCCTAATGTTGATGACATTGGCTTATGTTTGCAGCCACTATGGGCATTCACATTTGACAGGACTGGAACATTTGTCTTGTTTCAGGGGATTGTTAACGTTGTCATCCTAAACCCTCTAATTTGGGTGTGTATGCTCCATGGGGACGTTACTGCCATTGGCTACTTGACCAGCACACACAGCAGAGGTGGTAGTGGCAACTGTTGTCAATGTTACATTCCAGTTGTCGGTATGGCTAGAGGTTGTTAATTGGGCCCTAGTTAATGTAGGGGGTATAGTGGCTGATGTGTGACAGGATGTCAGTTTGATGTTGTGCCCTTCCCTCCTAGCGTGGCGTTTCTTTACACCATCGTTGGCATGGCAGCATACCCCCATGGAAATGTTGTTGGTGTTGTGTTATGGTGTGCCCCAGCTTTTCTCTGAACGGGCTATGCCTCCGTGCCGTAACCCTTTACCCATGCCACTCCATGTATATGATGACTTACATGCATTGTGTAGTAGGTATCCCCCACCCGGTTGCAGTTAACATTAGTGCGACTTACCCTGCATGTGCGTTGTCTCCTGGTAGTCTGCGCTGTCCTGTCCTTGAATCCCTGTGACGATCTCCTCAGGGATAACAGCTGCGACCATCTCCTCCATGTGGTCTAGGGCCTCCTGGTGTGCTGGACTCCCACCTCCAGTATGCAGTGCTGCCTTCCTGTTCCTGGCCATCTTTTCCTTGGTCCTGTGCTTGCAGTCATGCCAGCGTTTCTTGCACTCGATGACTGTCTGCGTACTTCTGCCACACTGTTAATCTTGTCAACAATTTGTTGCAATTTTGCCTCTCTCCTACTGATTGGCAACTTTGATGTGACAAACAGTTGGTGCTGGTGTTCCGTCACCTCTTTCATCAAAATTTCCTGCTCCTCTGCATTGAAGCGACACTTTCCTTTCTTCTTCTCCCTGTCCTGGGTCTTGTGTGGGTTCTCCTGGCTGGTTCCTGGTCTATTGTCATCTTCCTGGGGTCTGTACAGGCATCTGGGATCCATTTTGGCTCTCCTCTGGTGAAATGGCTGTGTTTGCGGTGATTTTTGATGCTATTGCGTCAAAAAATGCTGCACATCCAGTTTGCGGTGTCGTAAATCAGGCCACAGTCATTTCCACTGCGTTAACGTTGTTTTCCTTTACGACGTGATGATGCGGTGTGCGTAAAAAAAAAAAAGACTCACTCCTGTGGTTTGCGTGCCCGTGCGTCAAAGTATAAATTTGATGCCCGCACAGCGCACAGAAATGGTGTTAGCCGGCGGTAATATTTTTTACACAAAACTACATCGCCGCAGTTTTGCGTCAAAAAGTATAAATATGGCCCTTAATGTCCAACACCTTCCCCTAAATGGTTTAGATTGAATTGAAAATAGTAAATGCACCCCTTTTGTTTTCAAAACCTTTCCCAGTATGGTTTAGATTAAAATGTGATTAATATATTCGATCCCTTGAGCATCCAAAATTGTTTAAGTGAGAGTGGGTATAGTAAACCTAGGGGCATATTTATACTCTGTTTGCGCTAAATTTGTGTCATTTTTTAATGCAAATTCAGCGCAAAACTAACTCCATATTTATATTTTAACGTTAGACATGTCTAACATCAAACTATAGGAGTTTGCACCATTTTTTGGATGCGTGCACATACCTTGTGTCAATGAGATGCAAGGTAGGCATTCCCATCTAAAAATGGTGCTAGCCCCATATTTACCCCCCATGCTAAAATGACACTCAGGTGGGAGGAGGGGCTTTGCACAATTATTTAACGCCTTGGTCAGACCAGGAATTAGGAGACCTGTGGACCCATTTCCATGGTTAAGTACCATGGAATGGGTCCACAGGTGCCCTCCCCAAGCCTCAGGAACACCCCTAACCCCACTAGAGGGACACCGGAAGATGGAGGACCCCATCCCAGGTAAGTCTGGGTAAGTATTTTTTTTTTTTTGCCATCGTGGCCCTAACTTGGGCCCCCCTGCATGGCACAGGGTGCAATGGCCATGCCCAGGGGACACTTGTCCCCTCTGCTGGCCATTGGGGTGGTGGGCATGACTCCTGTCAGGAGTCATGTTTTTGGTGGTTGTGTGCCAGGAAATGGCGCTAGTCTGGTTAGAGGCATTTGTTTTGCCTCTAACCAGGCTAGTGTCATTTTCTGACACACAAACCCCTCCTTCCCTACATCCACGCCCACCTGGCTAGCGTCTTCTTCTAAGACACTAGCCCAAGTTTAGCGCTGGCTTGTGCTATTCAATTAATACGGCGCCCGGCTGACGTTGTTAAATGACGCAAGTCGTGCTAAACTTTTTTGCTGCAAAACTGCTTTAGCGCAAGGTCCAGGGCATGTCTGATTGGAACTTCTCTGCTAGGCAGTTGTAGGTAGAGAGGCTTCTGTAAGCTTGTTATGTCCCTGAAGCACAAAAAAAAGAGGTGAGCGATCTGACTCTTGGCATCACGTTCGGGGTCCCGGGTTCAAGGCAAGCATGGCCATTCTTCCTTCTGGTTCTTCAGGCTGCAGGGCAATCCTTCTTCTGATTCTTTACAGGTCCAAGAGGGTTCTGAGGAGGGTACTGGGGATGACAGATGTATGCCATGTGCCAACCTGTAGGTGGGAAAAACTTCTGACTACCTTCTACCAAATAGGGTAAAATTTCCAAGGGGTGAACCAAACCTCTTTTGCAGTACTTCATGTGTGTTATTCTGTAACGTAACCCACAGTAACCCTCTTTCCCTAAAATCAACATGGCAGAACCTTTTTTCCCCTGGTCACTTCAGCGTTTCTCTCTATGCTATTCTAGCCGCGATGAAGCCGGCGAGTCCAAAATCGGGCTTTAATGTAGTGATTCAGCCACAATCCCGTTCTATCATTACTTCGCTGTTCTAACTAAGGCACTGTTGCTTTTTGTCCTGAGGAGGCCGTATTTGATAAGGCCGAAACGCGTCGACTATATCAAACGAAGGAGTGGCTCTTGGAATTTTGAATAAGAGTGAATAATTTGGGGAATGGATTGATCTTTCATCTCAGTGAATAATTGTCTTCACTATATAGGACATTTCCTTCCCACAACAGTCACCACCTGGAAATATGACTGCTTACCACTAGACGGTTCAGCAGTTTTTCTTTTTATGTATCACGGTGCTCTTGTTTTTGTTCTTGAATTTGTTTTTATATGTGTTATGGTTATGTACAGGTGATATTTGGACTTTAGGATCTAATCTATTTATTTGGAATAAAGAAATTATTTCTCAGTAAAAAATTAAGGTTTTTGCTTAGATAATTAATACATATCTATCCTTGCTGGATACTTTGTTTTCTTGCTTAGCGCAGTTTTGCAGCACAAAGCATAAATATGGGCCTTGGTGTCCAACACTTTATGGAAAATGGTTTAGATTACAGTAGGAATATTAAATATAACCCTTTTAGTGTCCAACACCTTCCCCAAAATGGTTTCGATTGGAATAGGAATAGTAAATCTAACCCCTTTAATTTCCAACACCTCACCTTACCCAAAATAATTCACATTTGAGAGGAATATTACATTTAAACCATTTAGTAATCACCATTTCCCCAAAATGGTTTATATTGGAGTGGGAATAGTAATTTGTGCCTTTTTGCTGTCCAACACCCTCCTCAAAATTGTTTACTTTGGAGCAGGAATAATACATCTAACCCCTTTACTGTCCAATACCTTACCCACCGTTGTTTAAAATGGAGTGGGAATAGTAAATTCAGGGCCTGATTACAAGTTTGGTGGTTGGACCGCAGACTGCCAAGACAGCAGTCTAAAAAAGGCTGCTGTGCCGGTGGTCCCAAGACCACCGTATTATGATGTACAGAGGCAGAACCACCGCCCGCCAAGCCAAAGTGCAAACCGCCAGCAGCAGTCTGCTATCATAGAGGTCTAGACTGCCTTTTACAAACACACAGTTGATGTGGTGGTACCCTTGCGGCAGTTAGCCAATGGCGGGTAACCACTGCGGTTCACGTTTAACAAAGTAATAGACAAATGCACATTGGATGAATTCAAAATCAACACAGCTGACAATTATGGGCCCAGTAGATTCACCTGCATATCACACTATAAAACACATCCTTTCACAGACCATGATCCTTTGCCTTTTCACTGCAAGAAAAAGGCCAGAGCCCACTGTTTTTCTCATCATTCATAAATAAGGCATCCCTTTTTTCACCATCCTATTCAACACCCTTCATACACTTTTGTCCACTTACTCCCTATATCACTTTTTTTGTTAACTAAGTCCCTGTCACCCACTTTATTTTACACCTATGTCCCGTCCCAAAAATTCCTTTTTTTCTAAAGATGAGTTAAGAGTCATGGTGGATGAACTGATAAGAATAGAGCCACAATTGTTTGGAGCACAAGTTCAACATACTCCTCTCAGTAGTAAAATGGAAATGTGGCAAAGGACAGTCATAAGAGTGAATGCTGTAGCCACCACCTTGCACACAAAGGAGGACCTTAGAAAAAGGTGGAATGACCTAAGGGGCAAGGTGCGTTCCCTGACCTCCAGGCAACGGATAGAGGCCAATAAGACTGGAGGTGGCCCTCCCAGTGCCCCATTACAACTCTTTCCATTGGAGGAGAAGGTCGTGGCCATCCTGCATCCTGAGGGACTGGCAGGAATACCGGGAGGAGTAGTGGAGTCTGGTAAGTCACAGCACAAAAATTGTTGACAAACTGCAATGTCCTTTTTGGACAGGACATCCATTGCACAGAAAAATTAGCAACAGCAAAATGCCACCCACTATAGCCAAAGTAATCGTAAATCCCCGAAAACACTTGAAAATATAGGATATATGGCTGATGGTATTAAACCAAATATAGAGGAGAAGATGTGAACCACCAGCCTTAAAAAAGTGGGCAATTCCAGTAGTATTGGATGCATTAAATATTCATCCCACGAGTTCACCAAAGTTTCTCAGAAAGTTTGTAGTTAAAAGGGACTGAATCTTCGCCGATGACCTCGCAGCCGGAAGTGCATAGGTCTCGAGTGCAGATGTAAGCACCACATGTTTGTGAAACAATAAAGCCTTTAGTCTGATCAACTTGTCAGAATTCACATCAGGAGCAGCAATATGACTGCCAAACTTCTGCTACTCCTTGAAACTGCATAGAGGGAAAAAGGACATTCCTGCAGCACGTAACAATTTGGGAGACCGAAACAACGTAAGCTATTCTGGCTCACATCGCACAACAGCTCTCAATATTAAGGAGCACATAGCTGCCATTGGAGAGCACCTGGAATGCAGGTCTAATCAAGGGGACAGGGACACCCTTCAGATAACAAGCAAAATTTGCCTTTGGAGGCATTACATGCCCGTGCAAGGACAGCTGTGTACAAACCATCGAATGGCTCACAGAAGTCTCACATTCACTACCGATAAGAAAGACCTCTTTTATGCTATTGAAACATTTGTACAAGAAAGAAAGCTCCCACACTTCGTGTATGTAACTATCTCCCAGGATTTCATATCTGACCACTGGAATATGTTTCAAACAGGATGTAAATTGAAGCATTGAAATGGGCAGATTTATAACCCCATGTATTAGCCATTCAGCAGATGGTATTTCAGCCACAGTAAAAGGCAACTTTTCTAACTTCTCAATATTCAACATGACATATGTTGCTTCCTTCTTAGCTATTATTAGTTGTTGTTGCGTTAAGTTAAATGTTGACAAAATCTCCCTTGCGCTCCTTTCAATGTTTGTAGTGTCCATCCTAACTGCATAATGGATCTTAGCTGACTTGGCCATGTTTTAAAAATGCTACATCACTCTGAATTATATCTATTGCAGAGGATGCAATATTATTTAAGTGTAAATTCAGTCAGACAAGGTGTTTATTCCATTATCTACAATGGCTAATGCTTTCTGTAAGTTTTCCTGATCTACTTGCCTTAACCGAGCAGCAGCCTCTTGTTGGGAAAGCTTTCATATTTCATTAAATGAGGCATATAAGAAGCATTTTCTACGTTGTCTTCTGGGGCCTAACAGGAAATCCTGTAAATCTGTGTTATTGGACAGGAGACTCCGATGTTCTTTGACAGCATCTAGTGAGGAGACATGCATTCATTGCTGGCATAGTTTCCCTACCCCATATGTTGTCACTATACCCGATTATAGCGAGAGTCTGGCCTATTCATTCTAAAACCCCCCGAGGGGTTAACAAGATGGATGTGGCACCCATTGGTGTCTACAGGCCATAATAACCACCCACCCCAGGATGCAAAAATGATGCGTTAAATGTACCATTCTGCACCCATTTATTGAGCTTTACTTTGGATGCATTTATATATTTTTGACATTTGTAAAATTTAGCAGGGGTGGGGATGCTGGGCACATTCAGTTCTTTAATGTTTGCTAAGCCTAAACAGCTTGTTTGTTGTACTGTTTTGTTTAAAAATATCATTTGAACAGGAATCATACATGCTCTAATTAAAGCTTCTCTTCCTCTTACTTGCCAGCTTTTTGTTCCCCACCCACTCTTTAAGTCAATTGATTTCAACCAATACACATAGCCTTCTATAGTCAATCGGGAAACAAATGAATCAGAGGAAATCAATTTTGTATCTGACAATAAAACATGTTAGATTTCCATTCCTGTCAATTTAAAATAATATGACTCAGCATTATTGACACTGTGCCAGGAAAATATGCACATTTTCAGTATATGTTTTAGAACTGCCATCTGGTGGAGCCAACAGTGTTCCCACTGTGTATATTTAAAAATAGTATTTGGGGTACTTGCTCTGTGAATGAAATAATGTCCATAATAATTATAACAGAACATAGTAAATAGAACATATCAACATAATTTCCTTTAAAAGGGTGCACATAGTAATTTTCAAATACTGTATAATATTTCAGATCAGACATCATAGCATCAACAGTTTTCACATCCCAATCATGTAGCATCAACAGTTTTCACATCCCAGTCATCAGAAGTTACTCTGGGTGTGATCACAGCTATCATGGAAAGTTTAAATAAAAAGGGTGCACATAGTCGCTTTCAAATACTGTATAATATTTCAGATCAGACATCATAGCATCAACAGTTTTCACATCCCAATCATGTAGCATCAACAGTTTTCACATCCCAGTCATCAGAAGTTACTCCAGGTGTGATCACAGCTATCATGGAAAGTTTAAATAAATATGGTATTTTAATGACCTCAGTAGGCTCATATATATCAAATAATACTTTGTCCCAAATGATCCCATCAGGAATTGGTATGGCTGTAATGTTCACTAGAGACAAGTCTCTGCAAATTTTATGTGATGACAAATGTGGTTTTAGAACCTCATTCACCGGTTCAACTGTAGTGCGTTCAGGAAGAAAATGACCCTGCATCAGAAGCAAGAAAACTAAAACAAACCCAATCCAAAGGAGAAAAGTGAGTACAGTCAATAAGATCCATAGATAAATCCATAGATGAATTAGATAGTTAATTTTAAGCCAATGTATCAGCTTACGTGCTCTTGAAAGTTCTGTTGCAGTAGAGGCAGATGAGTCTGAAGAAAAGTTGTCAGCTTCGACTAAGTAACCATCATCTATACAAACAAATGCTGGAGGTGTATTTTGAAGAGGTGAAACTGCTAAAGATTCCCTCGGTGGTGTAAGTAAGTTACTACATCCGTTTGTGTAGAAGTTGTAGAACTTTGTTCCGTATTAGCAGAAATCAATGTGAAAGTGGTTGTCCGTGGAACCAATAAAAGCTCATTTTCCACCCTCTCCAAGCTCAGAGAGGTATCAGCATTGCAGTTGAAGACTTGTAGGGGACCATCCTGGTCTGAAATGGGAGGGATTCAGGCACTACTCAGGAGTCCTCTAGGTCGGCTGTGCAGGATCGGCCACATGGTGTAACTTGACATTGTCAATGGAGACAAAGCGATTTTCTTTAGAGCCAGGCAGCGGTGGTAAAATCACAATTCTGGTACTGTGTATTCCCAGGACTGGCACTGGTGCACGGTGAGAAGGACCAAATTCCTTTTTCTCAGCAATATTTTCACGCACTAGATCCCCAAAGTTTAGGTATCCAGCCGGTGGATGTTACTGGTACATCACTGATTCCAAGGGAGGCAGCATTAGCAGATGCATTGTCAACACGGAACTGTTGTAAGTCTTGCAAGACAGTCACATGTTCATTTATGTCATGGGGTGTATCCACCACCTCCACGCCAGGACCATCAAGATCTGGAACATACATTTGACTTTCAAAAAGACATTTGTATGATGCATGCCCCCCATGGACCTTCTAGGCAGATTGTTAAGTGCTCTCTGGACTCCATATAGGTTTGTAGGCCAGCTACGACACATGCCTAATACTCCAGCTGTTAAGGATCGCTTTCAATCTAGGTTTCGCGGCTCCACAACACTATTTCCCTCGGGATGAAATGGAGACGAGCATTGCAGTTGGACCCCTAACGAAGCAATTACGTCCCTGTAAGCCCTTGAGGCAAAAACAGGGCCCTGGGCCAAATGGAAAGCTGCAACAACATTTGTACCGATAAAGACATGCAAATCTTTAATAATAGTTTGAGCGTCAGATGTGCATTGTGGCCAAACCCACAGAAATCTGGAGCATGAGTCAACAGCGACTAGAATATATTTGTATGTACTATCTGGTATCAGGGGACCTCAATGGTCCAAGTACACACATTGTAATGGTTTGTTTGCAATTACGAGGGGTGTCTGCAGTGGGCGCTTCACGGTGGACCCTATTATTTTCTGGCAGATGTCACAACAAAGGACAAACTGCTTGGTATCTTTGTATAGACCTGGCCACCAATATCGTGATTGTAATGTTGAAATTGTAGCCGTCATAGCTGCATGGGCAGAAGTAACACTCTCATTGCTGCTTTTACTAATACAGGTCTTAGTTCTTATTGGGAATTATCTGAACTCCCACACCTGGAATACTTAGCAGGATATCCTTTAAGAAAGGCGTGCCATCAGCCAAAGCTGCTACAGCTGCCAGTGTTTCGAGTTACTGCAGCAACAGAGGACATAGCTACTGCTGATTTGGCTGCTTCATCTGCCAAAGTATTGCCTTCAACGTGTATTCCAACACTCTGATGTCCTAGTGTATGTACAACATGGACGTTAGGTAGCTTCTCCTTCAGATATGCTACTTTCCCACACAGAACTCTGTGTTTAACAGTATTGCCTTTTGAATCTCTGAACCTATTTTGGAGCCAGTAATGCAGATATTAATTGAAGGACTGGACACAACAGTAAGAATCTCAGACAATCAATGCCATCTGCTCAGGGTCCATATGTTAGAGTGCCATCGCCAGAGCCAGAGCCTTGAGGTCTGCAAGCTGTGCAGTGCAATCTCCTAGAGTCTATGTGTAAGTATTTTGTAGATGGAACTTGCCATCTTTCATGTAACCACTCATGACTGCGCAAGCAGAGTATTGATGTTTTGTTCCTATTGCCGGTTGGACTGAACCATCAGTGTACAATATTTTATGATATTGTTCGATAGGCAATGTATTTGCTGGAAATGGATACTCAAGTTCATATTGTAAGAATTCATGGGTCTGTAATTTGGAGTCAAAGACATTATCATAATCAGTAGCTGTTAGAGAGGTTGCCCATTGAATCCAACATGAATGTAGTCCTTTGGCGTTAGGAACGCTTGCTCTGGTAACAGTTTGTAGGGCTGTAATGGGGGAGACAACAATATGGCGCTTCCCCTGGGCCAGAGGTGTATCTTTAAGGACCACCATCTGGACAGCAGGTAGGATGTTCTCCATGGGAGCAAAGAGTTGTTCAGCTGTGGAATATAAGTGTGATTTATATGCAATTGGGATGGTCTCACCCTCATTGAATGTCACATAAGTGAAACCAATGGCACCAGCAATTACTCTGATGACCAAGTGTTTTTATTGTCCTTGTAAGCAAGTGTTTTGCTTCAAGCATGTCTTTTTGCAAAGCTTTCAGAATGCATGTGTGTTCGACTGTCCAAAATTTACCAATAAAATCAGGATGTATTAAGTCGTACAATGGTTTGGCGTGTTCTGCATAATCTGGAATGTATGTTCTGCCAAAGTTTTAAAAGTCCAACACTGAGTGGAGCTTTTTCATTGTGTTTTGAGGTTGTAGTTGTGCGCATTTTTCCCAAAATTGGGGCGCCAGGCTCCTGCCTTCATCCGATAATTCGTATACCCCTTAAACAGGACACTGAGGAAGGATTTTTTTGTTTTTTTGAAGTTGAATTTGTAGCTTATTTCGGCAAATCCTACAACAATGCGGGCTACCCGTCTAAAATGTTGCATGCAGTCATCGTCTGTGAGATAAATGTCATCCAAATATGACAATGCCTCAGTGTCAATATTGTGTAAAATAGATGTTATACGAGCTGAAACAGCCCTGAGCTGTTCTTGTACCCCTATGGCAGTTGGCAGAATTTTTTTCTGAGAGGCGAGGGCTGTAAAACTAGTTAGGTCCCTACTTTCACACGCTATATTTTGGCAGAAGATATATCCAGGGTTGTTTTGTATTTTCTGTGCATTATATTGTTCATAAGTGCTGTGCTATGTACATTTTGTATAGCAAATGTTTTTGTGTGACTTTAAAATGTCTGTAGTCTAAGACTATTCTATCAGGTTTAGCGACTGGAAATAATGGATTATTCTTGGATGAGTCTGAGGCTTCAATGACACCCTGGTAAACCAATTGATTGAGGATTTCCTTCACAGGTGCTTTAGCATCATATTTTATAGGGTGTTGAGTTGCGGTTGGGGTTTGGATTTTATTGGTATTATGTGGTGGGGGTAATCTTTGTCCCATCCCACGTGATTGCGATATAACGCAGGTACCTGTGCCAATGCCCAATCAATGGCATGCATTTCAACAAGCTTTCTGGGAGCAAGGGGTGAGAAAGATTTTTCAATCACATCCTCTCCAAAAGGGAGATTGCTGGTGAATTCTGGCGGCCAGTCTTTTTCAGCCAACAAAATATTGTAAATAGAGATAACGCAGTCCTAAAAGATAGCATCAATTATGTGTTCAATGTTCCCTTTTAACTGAATGGTTACTCTGTATACCCAACTTGTAAGAAGTCATCAGTTACTTTCACCTCCAGATACTCTTGAAGATCCTGGCAAACTATTGTAACCTCTGCTGCACTGTAGAACAGTGTCATTGCCCAGTTCTTGTTCTTCAGTAAAGCCCTCTTCTTGAGTGGCATGGTGAATTGTAACTGCTGCCACCTTTTTCTTTTTAAATTGGGGTTTTTGTTGAGGAAGTTTCTTTTCTTTTTTACCTGAAACTTCAGATGGGCATTGTGCGTTTTTAGACCTGACAGCTTTAGGGTGGTCACCCGTAACTTTTTGCCTGCCTCCCTCATCTTTTTGGGTGCTGTTTTTGCTGGTTTTTAGACTGTGCGCACTTTACTACTGGTAACCAGTGCTAAAGTGCATATGCTCTCTCGCATTAAACATGATGACATTGGATCATACCCAATTGGATTATTTAAAGTGCACTATATGTGCCCAGGGCCTGTAGATTAAATGCTACTAGTGGCTGTGCAGTACTGGTTGTGCCACCCACTTAAGCAGCCCCTTAACCATGTCTCAGGCCTGCCATTGCAAGACCTGTGTGTGCAGTTTCACTGCCAATTCGACTTGGCATTTAAAAGTACTTGAAAAGCCTAAAACTCCCCTTTTTCTACATACCCTAAAGTAGGCCCATGTAATCCATAGGGCAGGGTGCTGTGTAGTTAACATGTCCTGGTAGTGTAAAACTCCTTAATTCGTTTTTACACTGCTTTGAGGCCTGCTCCTTCATAGGCTAACATTAGGGATACCCTCATATACTGTTTGAGCGGTAGCTGCTGATCTGAAAGGAGTAGGAAGGTCATATTTAGAAAGGCCAGAATGGTAATACAAAATCCTGCTAACTGGTGATGTGGGATTTCATATTACTATTTTAGAAATGCCACTTTTTGAATGTGACTAGGTTCAGTTGACAGTTCCCTTGTGCATTCACTCAGACAAACCCCAAAAACAGGATGCTCAACCTCACTTGCATACATCTGCATTTTGAATGGGTCTTCTTGGGCTTGGAGGGTGGAGGGCCTGACACTTACATGTCAAAAGACAGTAGCCTGCACTCACACAAAGGAATGCCACACTCCCTAGTGGGACCCTGGCAGACAGTATTGAACTGAAAGGAGACCTTGTGCACTTCTAAGCCACTCTTTGAAGTCTCTCCCACTTCAAAGGCACATTTTGGTATTTAAACAGGGCCTCTGCCCCTACCAAGTCAGACACTTCCTGGAGAAACGAACCTGAACCAAGAAGAACTGCCTGGCTGCCCAAAGGACTCGCCTGACTGCTTTCTGTGAAGGACTGCTGCCTTGCTGTTGCTTTCCTGCCTTGCTGCTCTCTGGCTGTTGTGAGAAGTGCTCTCCAAGGGCTTGGATAGAGCTTGCCTCCTGTTCCCCGAAGTCTCAGGACCAAAAGGACTTCATTCCTGCAAGAACTCCTTGGGCGCCGAAAATCGACGCATAGCCTGCCGGAAACAATACACAGCCTGCATTACAGTGAAAAATTTGCCACATGCCGAACCGGAACAATGCAGCCTGAATTCACAATGAGAAGATCGACACAGCGTTATCATAGCCACCGGAAATTCGACGCACAGCCCATTGGATCGATGCACAGTCGGAACGACACCTTGTCATTCACAAAGGGGGTACCCTGTAACCCTAGCCTGCCTTGGTTACTAACCTAAATGCAATATCATAGAATGGCAGGCAGGGACAAATCCACTCATTACTTTAGGTAACCAGTATTCACTCCTGATTTCATGGGTAAATTCCTTTCCCTCATTTATTTAATTTATTTGTAAAGGGCAGCTTAGAACTCGTCATAACATAATCCATCACGTATTCTATCTCAACAACATAGATATACACATCACATTAACATCACAAACATTTGTAACATGAATAAACTAAGGTAACATGAATAACCAGAAGAAGGGTTATGCCCATCAACATTACTTTGCATTGCGGTCACTATTACACAATTAACAATGTGATCCAATAGGCTGTGATGATCAAGGGTTTTAACTAACCCAGCTATGGAATACCTAAATATTTTTTCAAAGGTATTGTGTAGTGCAACAACAACTCTGCTTATAAATTCATTAGCTTCAAAAGCCCTTGATCCCACTAGAAAGATGTTGACGCGTTTCAGCCTCATCATTCAGGGCCTCGTCATGACTGTCAAGGGGCACTGGCACCTCTTTATTATGTTTAGGTTCCACTTTTTCAAATTACTTCAAATGCTCTCGATTTATTCTATCTACTCGAGTCTTACTGCTTAAATACAGGCATCTTTGTGAGGCGGAACCTTTTAACGGAAAATTAGTTGTCTTTATACTGTCAAGCCACGCACAAGTAATTCAAGGCTCTTGCATTAACAAAAAACTTCGGAGCTACTACTGTTCGTGTCTCGTCTCGCCCAACTTCTCCGTCTCGAGTGCGACGGCGTTTAAAGTTTCTGCAGGGGAGGGGTGCTGGCGGGCTGTTGGTCCTGTGGCAGGGACTCCTGTCCACTAGCGGCAGCAGAGATGGAGGGCTGTTCAGTAGTCTGGCTAGTGTCAGGGGCCCGCTGGTGTTTCCTGTGTGGTGCCTAACTGTGTCACTGAGACTCTGCTAACCAGAATCTCCGTGCTTATGCTCTCTCTGCATTTAAAATTGTCACTGAAGGCTAGTGACCATTTTTACCAGTTCTGATTGGCACAATGGAACACCCTTATAATTCCCTAGTATATGGTACCTAGGTACCCAGGGTATTGGGGTTCCAGGAGATCCCTATGGGCTGAAGCATTTCTATTGCCACCCATAGGGAGCTTAGACTATTCTTACACAGGACTGCCACTGCAGCTTGAGTGAAATGACGTCCACCTTATTTCACAGCCATTTTACACTGCACTTAAGTAACTTATAAGTCACCTATATGTCTAACCCTCACTTAGTGAAGGTTAGGAGCAAAGGTAATAAGTGTGAGGGCACCCTGGCACTAGCAAAGGTACCCCCACATAGTTCAGGGTAATTTCCCCAGACCTTGTGAGTGCGGGGACACCATTACATGCGTGCACTACATATAGGTCAATACCTGTATGTAGCTTCACAATTGTAACTCCAAATATGGCCATGTAACATGTCTAAGATCATGGAATTGTCCCCCCATGCCAAATCTGGTATTGGGGTGCCAATCCCATGCATCCCCGTGACTCCAGCATGGACCCCGTGTACTGCCAAACTAGCTCTCTGGGGTTTCCACCGCAGCTACTGCTGCTGCCAACCCACAGACATGCTTCTGCCCTCCTGGGGTCTGGGCAGCCCAGTCCCAGGAAGGCAGAACAAAGGATTTCCTCTGAGAGAGGGTGTTACTCCCTCTCCCTTTGGAAATAGGTGTTAAGGGCTGGGGAGGAGTAGCCTCCCCCAGCCACTGGAAATGCTTTGAAGGGCACAGATGGTGCCCTCCTTGCATAAGCCAGTCTACACCGGTTCAGGGATCCCCTAACCCCTGCTCTGGTGCGAAACTGAACAAAGGAAAGGGGAGTGACCACTCGCCTGTCCATCACCACCCCAGGGGTGATGCCCAGAGCTCCTCCAGTGTGTCCCAGACCTCTGCCATCTTGAATGCAGACGTGTGAGGGCACAATGGAGGCCTCTGAGGGGCCAGTGCCAGCAGGTGACGTCAGTGACCCCTCCTGATAGGTGCTTACCTGGTTAGGTGGCCAATCCTCCTCTGAGGGCTATGTAGGGTCTCGCCTGTGGGTTTCTCTTCAGATAACAAATCCAAGAGCTCACCAGAGTTCCTCTGCATCTCCCTCTTTGACTTCTGCCAAGGATCGACCGCTGACTGCTCCAGGACACCTGCAAAACCACAACAAAGTAGCAAGACGAATACCAGCAACATTTTAGTGCCTAATCCTACCGGCTTTCTTGAATGTTTCCTGGTGGTGCATGCTCTGAGGGCTGTCTGCCTTCATCCTGCACTGGAAGCCAAGAAGAAATCTCCAGTGGGTCAACAGAATCTTCCCCCTGCTAATGCAGGCACCAAACGTCTGCATCACCGGTCCTCTGGGTCCCCCGTCATCTTGACGAGCATGGTCCCTGGAACACAGGAGCTGGATCCAAGTGACCTTGACAGTCCAGTGGTCCTTCTGTCCAAATTTGGTGGCTGTAAGTCCTTGCCTCCCCACGCCAGACAGTAATCCTGTGTACTGCATGAACTGCAGCTGCTAGGGCTTCTGTGAACTTTTGCAAGGAATCCTTCATGCACAGCACAGCCCAGGTCCCCAGCACTCCGTCCTGCATTGCTCAACTCGCTGAGTTGACCACCGGCTTCGTGGACCCCCTTTTGTAGTGTTGAGACGACCGTCATGCTCAGATTTCTTGAACGCCTGTTCAAGTACTTCTGCGGGTGCTGCCTGCTTCTGCATGGGCCCTCTGTGCTGCTGAGCACCCCCTCTGTCTCCTCCTCCAAGGGGCGACCTCCTGGTCCTTCCTGGGCCCGGGGAGCACCCTTTTTCTTCAACCGTGGAAACAACTCTGCATCCTCCAGCATGCCGTGGGACATCTTCTGTGCAAAGGAGAAGTTCCTGGCACCTTCCGTTGTTGCAGAATCTTCAGCCTCTTCCACCCGGAGGCAGCCCTTTTGCACCTTCATCCGGGGTTAAGTGGGCTCCTGCCCCACCCTGGACACTTGCGTGACTCTTGTACTTGGTCCCCTTCCTTTACAGGTCCTCAGGTCCAGGAATCCGTCTTCAGTGTTTTGCAGTCAGTTGTTGCCTTTGCAGAATCTCCTATCACAACTTTAGTGTGTTTCTGGGGAAGTAGGGTAACTTTACTCCTACTTTTCAGGGTCTTGGGTGGGGTATCCTGGACACCCTTAGTGTTTTCTTACACTCCCAGCGACACTCTACACACTACACTAGGCCTGAGGTCCATTTGTGGTTCGCATTCCACTATTAAAGTATATGGGTTGTGTTGCCCCAGGCCTATTGCATCCTATTGTATTCTACAGTGTTTGCCCTACTTTTCTAACTGTTTACTTACCTGATTTTGGTTTGTGTGCATATTTTGTGTATTTTACTTACCTCCTAAGGGAGTATATCCTCTGAGATATTTTGGCTCATTGTCACTAAAATTAAGTACCTTTATTTTTAGTAAATCTGAGTATTGTGATTCTTATGATATAGTGCTATATGATATAAGTGGTATAGTAGGAGCTTTGCATGTCTCCTAGTTCAGCCTAAGCTGCTCTGCTATAGCTACATCCATCAGACTAAGCTGATAGAACACTCCTAATCTACTAATAAGGGTTAACTTGACCTGGCACAAGGTGTAAGTACCATCAGGTACCCACTATAAGCCAGGCCTGCCTCCTACAGGGAGGCTCTGTAGTGGTGTGAGAGTGTGCCTGGGTAACCGACTGATGGGCCAGGTTGGTCATCCAGGAGAGCAGGGGGGACTTGACGTAGCTGACACCTCTTCGTCAGTGACATTTGCTGGGTTACCTATGGGGATGTAAATGCAGTGTTTCTGCGTGTGACATATTGTGCATAGGTGGGTTGCCCTCTATGGTTGTTATTGCCATGGCAGCTTTGCCTTGTGTGAGTTGTTATTTGGTGGGCTAGGTGATTCTGTCTAGTGTGCATGCTGTGGTGATAGGTGTCCATGCAGGGCTGTGAGGGGTGTCCATGCATTGGTGGTGCATGCAGGGCTTGGCATTGGGATGAGTGGGTTGTGATGGTGGGGTGTGTGGGAGGTGGGTGTTGGTGTGTGATGGCATGCAGGAAGGAGGGTGATTGCAATAGAGAATTGACAAACCAGAGTCCAGTCCTCCTCCCACTCCTGGCAGGCCCTCAGGATGCATGATTGCCAAAACTTGCTCCTCCCATGTTGTTAGATGTGGGGGAGGAGGTGGGGGTCCACCACCAGTCCTCTGTACAGAGTTGGTGTTGTGCTGCTTTGGAAAGCAGCTTCCCCTGCAGGTCGTTCCACCTCTTCCTGATGTCATCCCTTGTTCTTGGGTGCTGTCCCACGGTGTTGACCCTGTCCATGATCCTCCACCATAGCTCCATCTTCCTAGCAATCAATATCTGCACCTGTGATCCAAATAGCTGTGGCTCTACCCAGATGATTTCCTCTACCATGACCCTTAGCTACTCCTCAGAAAACCTTGGGTGTCACTGTGGTGCCAGGAGTGTAGTGTGAGTGGTGTGGGTTAGGGTGTGTAGGGTGATGTGTTGGGGTGTGGGATGTAAGGTGCGTGGGTGGTGTATAGGTGTAGGAGGTATGTGGCTTTGGTCTTGTCTGTGGTCGTGGTGTCTGTCTTGTGCCAATGGTTTGTAATCGTAAAGGGTTGTGGGTAATGTGAGTGTGTATTTTATAGTGGTGTGGATGTGTGGGTGTATGGGTGTCAGATGTGTATAGTTTGAATTGACCAATGTGGTGTTGTTTTGTTAGTGTGTGTGTATTTTGAGCGTGGCGGTATGTACCGCAAATGGTTTACCGCCATTGAATGTCTGGCGTGGTGATTCATGGGTCATAATGTTGTGGGTGTTGTTCTGTTGCCGTAATGGTGTGGGTTTTGATACCACCAGTTTATCACTGACCTTTGGGCTGGCGGACTTGTGTGTGTGGCTATATAGTGACAGATTGGTATGTGTGTGTCATAATATGGAAGGCGAATATCCGTGGCGGGGGTGGCGGGGGTGGCGGGGGCGGCGGTATGTTGGCAGCAGTCGACATGGCGGTAAGTGGGATTTACCGCCAATGTCATAATGAGGGCCTTTGTCTTCTCACCAGTGGTTCCGCTTTTGCACGTTCATCCGGGCTAGCAGGGGCTCCTGTTCTCTCTGGGCTCTTCAGTGCTTTTTGGACTTGGTCCCCTTCTTCCACAGGTATTCAGGTCCAGGAATCCATTGTTGGTGTATTGCAGTCTTTTCTGGTTCTTGCATTGTCTTCTATCACAACTTCTAGTATGTTTTAGGAAGCTTGCTGTGTTTTACCCCTGCTTTCCTGGGCTCTGGGTTGGGGTATTTTACTTACCTTTGCTGGTTTCTTACACTCCCAGAGCCCCTCTACACACTACACTTGCCTAGGTGGGAAACCAACTTTCACAATCCACTTTCTTAGTATATGGATTGTGTTCCCCCTAGGCCGAATGCAACCTTTGGTGTTTTTCACTATTTGCACTATTTTCCTACTGTGTACCTACTTGTTTCTGGTTACTAGTGTATATATTGTGTGATTTACTTACCTCCTAAGGGAGTATATATACAAAGTATTTTTGGCATTGTGTGACTAAAAGAAAGTACCTGTATTTTTGTAACACTGAGTATTGCCTTTCATGTTTGTAGGTAATGTGTGACATTCAAATCGGCAAGACACGCAATTCAATTCTTGTGCTTAATTCATGTTATTCATTGTGCGCAACTATTTAATGGTATTTACAAACTCTTGTGGAAATCCGCAATGTGTGCAATTCATGTTCTTGCATTCTAAGAATCTAAAGTGCTAGAATTCTGGATGTTATATTCTATGTGCATGTAAGGTCTTTAGTACAATTCCTATTGTTTTCCAAGGAATGTGTGGATGGCCTTCATCCTCAAGTAATGCGGCCGTGTTTGTACTGGGACATTGTTCAGGAAGGTTCTTGTATTCCTAAAACAGTATGTTTCAATTCATGAAAATTCCATATGAAACATTGTACTAACCATTTTTGATTCTTTTTCCAGGTACCTAGATTTAGTGAGGCCTAATTAGAGTCTAATTCAAGGCCATTCATGTTTCCTTAGTCTAGGTATTATTTCATGTTCCGAGTATCACAGAACTCTAGACTCAACAGTGTGTTATTTCATGCTCCGAGTATCATTGAACTCTAGACTCAACAGTGTGTTATTTCATGTTCCGAGTAGCACTGAGCTCTAGACTCAACAGAGTGTTATTTCATGTTCTGAGTATCTCTGAACTCTAGACTCAGCAGAGTGTTATTTAATGTTTCAAGTATCACTGAACTCTAGACACAACAGAGTGTTATTTCATGTTCGAGTGTCATAGAACTCTGGACTCAATAGAGTGTTATTTCATGTTCCAAGTATCATTGAACCCTAGATTCAACAGAGAGTTTTTCTGAATCTAAATGTGGTTTTGAATCTGATGTTGTGTTGTTTAATCTTTTGCTTCCCACAGGTCTCCTTCCCCGCTGTTCGTTTCCTAATCCCCTTTTCCTCACTTGAACTCTCTTAGACTCTGTGACATTCTAATCAGAGTATTGGAGCTGTCTTGTGGTGGACATGTTGGGAACATGCGCAGACCCTGAAGATCTGGTGACTCTGACACAAAATGACAAAAATCCAACATCCACAGGTCTAGATATGAATTTTTAAAATAAAAAGAGTCTTACTCAATAGAAAACAATGGAAATCTTGTTTTCACACAAAGTTCATGGTTCAAAAATAAAGCTGCAAAGGCGAGCGTGAGTCAGAAAACTCAACGATGCCTCGATTCTTTACTCACAGGTGAGGCCATATGTCTTTTCTAATCGGGTTGAGTAGGAGATATATCTTTTTTCTCTACCGCAAGAGAACGTTGCGGCAATTTTAGGATGGGGCATCTCAGATCTGCGCAGGCTCAGAGTGATTTTGATGCCCAGCGACGATTCATGTGAAATCTGGTTGCACAGTGATGGAAAACCGCGCTGCCTGGAGTTTGCATCATTTTCAGCGGCCACAAGCGAGTCATTTTTCCAGCCGCGATGCAGGTGATGCGTTGATTTCCCACCCACGATGCAGGTGGTGCATCAATTTCAGCCACAAGGCAGGTGGTGTTTCATTTTTACAGCTGCGTCGCAGGTGGTGCATCGAACCTTCCCCTGCACTGTGTCCTGTGTATGGATTTCAGCCTTTTTCTACAAGCTACACCTTTCAAGGGCCCAGGGACTGGATAGGGCACCACTTGGCAGGGCAGGAGTCTCAGCAGAGTCCAGCTGCTGGCAGAAGACGTCTTTGATGGCCCTGAGACTTCAAAACAGGAGGCAAGCTCAGTCCAAGCCCTTGGAGATTCTTCACGAGCAGGAATATACCACAAAGTCCAGTCTTTGTCCTCTGTCAGGTAGAAGCAGCAACTGCAGGCCAGCCCAGCAAAATACAGTCACAGGCAAAGGGGAAGTACTCTTCCTCCAGCTCCTCAGCTCTTCTCCTTGGCAGAGGTTCCTCTTGGTTCTAATAGTAATCTGAAAATCTGGGGTTTTAGGTCCACTACTTATACTCCTTTCTGCCTTTGAAGTAGGCAAACTTCAAAGGAAAATCTCTGCCTTGCCCAGGCCTGACTCCAGACTCACATCAGGGGCTTGGAGACTACACTGTGTGAGGGCAGGCCCAGCCCATTCAGGTGTAAGTAACAACTCCTCCCTCCACTCTAGCCCACATGGCCCATCAGGATATGCAGGCTACACCCGCTCCCTTTGTGTCATTGTCTAGAGAGGATTCACAAACAACCCAACGGGCAGTCTGACCCAGACAGGGAATACACAAGCATAAAGAGTCACAGAATGGTTTAAGCAAGAAAATGCCCACTTTCTAAACGTGGCATTTTCAAACTGACAATTGAAAGATCAACTTTACCAAACGATGTCTTTTTAAATTGTTAGTTCAGAGACACCAAACTCAACATTGCTATCTGCTTCTACAGGGAACTGCACTGAAAAGATATTTAAAGGCAGCTCCCATGTTAACCTATGAGAGAGATAGGCCCTGCAACAGTGAAAACTGAATTTGGCAGTATTTCACTGTTAGGACATGTAAAATACATCATTACATGTCCCACCTTTAATGTACACTGCGCCCTGCCCATGGGGCTACCTAGGGCCTACCTTAGGGGTGCCTTATATGTATAAAAAAGGAAGGTTTAGGCCTGGCAAGTGGGTACACTTGCCAGGTTGAATTGGCAGTGCAAGACTGCACACAAAGACACTGCAGTGGTAGGTCTGAGACATGTTTACAGTGCGACTCATGTGAGTGGCACAATCGGTGCTGCAGGCCCACTAATAGCATTTGATTTATAGGGCCTGGGCACCTCTAGTGCACTTTACTAGGGTCTTACTAGTAAATCAAATATGCCAATCATGGAAAAGCCAATTACACATACAATTTACACAGGGAGCACTTGCACTTTAGCACTGGTCATCAGTGGTAGTGTGCCCAGAGTAACAAAAACAAAAACAGAGTCAAAACGAGGGAAGCAGAGGCAAAAAAGACAGGGGACACCATGCAAAGGATGCCAGGTCTAAAACGTGTCCCCCCCAGCTGAAAGTGGGGAGAACTACCCAACCTCATGGGAGTTCTCATCACTAAGGCGGAAGAATCTGGAAAGACCATCAGCATTGGTGTGTTTTGTTCCAGGGCGGTGTTCCACCATAAAGTCCATTCCCAGTAGGGAGATAGACCACCTCAACAGTTCTGGATTCTCATCCCTCATCTGCACTAACCATCTGAGGGGCCTGTGGTCTGTCTGAACTCGGAAGTGTGTCCCAAACAAGTAGGGTGTTAGCTTCTTCAGCGCCCAGACCACAGCAAAAGCTTCATGCTCAATTGCACTCCACCTACGTTCCCAGGAAAGTAGCCTCCTACTAATGAAGGCTACAGGCTGGTCTAGGTCATCTTCATTCAGCTGTGACAACACTGCTACCACACCATGCTCTGAAGCATCAATCTGCACAACAAATTCTTTAGAGAAGTAAGGTGCCTTCAGCACGGGCGCCATGCACATGGCTGCTTTCAGGGCATCAAAAGCTGCCTGCCAAGCCTCAGTCCAGATCACTTTCTTTTCTTGTTTCTTGGAAGTTAACTCTGTTAAGGGAGCAACAATGGTGCCATATCGCTTAACAAACCTCCTAAAAACGGGTAAGACCTAAAAAGGCTCTCACTTCAGTCTGGGTCTTGGGAGGCTCACCAGCAAGAATAGTGTCAATCTTGGGTTGTAGGAGGGCCACCTGGCTACTCCCCATCCAGTGTCCCAAATACACCACATAACCCTTCCCTATTTGGCACTTACTTGCCTTAATCGTAAGGCCTGCCTTATGTAGGGCCTCTAACACTTTGCAGAGGTGCTACAAGTGTTACTCCCAAGTGGAGCTGAACCCAGCAATGTCATCCAGTTAGGCTGCACTGAAATCATCCAGTCCAGCCAAAACCTGGTTAACCAATCTCTGAAAGGTGGCAGTAGCATTTTTATCCCAAAGGGCATCACCCTACACTTGCAGACCTCTCCTTGGCCCCCTCAGTCAGAGCAATCTGTCAATATCCAGACGTTAAATCAAACATATTTACATATTTGGCAGCCCCTAACTGATCAATGAGCCCATCAGCTCGGGGGATGGGGTGCACGTCAGTCTTCATGACCTCATTGAGCCCCCAGTAATCCACACAGAGCCTGAGTTCTGGAGTGGCACCAGGAGCAACAGCTTTTGAGACCACAGGACTGGCCCAAGGGCTACTGGAAAAACTCAATAACGTCAAGAGCTAACATTTTGGATACCTCATTCTTAATGTTGGCCCTAATCTTGCCAATGTAGGAAAGTACCCTGTTTTTGCCATGGTTACCCCCATTTTCTGCCTGATGTCAGTGTACTTGACTGTGTTCACTGGGATCCTGCTAACCAGGACCCCAGTGATTATGCTCTCTCTCCTCTAAATGTTGTTGTTGCATACTGGTAACCCAGTATTTCACCCCAAATTGGCAGATTGGTGCTCACTTATAAGTCCCTAGTAAATCGTACCTAGGTACCAAGGGCCTTGGGGTTTCCAGGGGATCCCTATGGGCTGCAGCTTATCTTTTGCCAGTTATATGTCAGAACCACAGGTGCCTAAACCACCCGTGGCTCAACAACGAGGTTGGAACAACAACCTCATTCTAAACACTAATGCCTTCACCACGAATGCATTTACAACGATTTTACAGTTGTAAATGCATTCCTGGTAAAGGCATTAGCAATCACCATGCACGACCCAGCATGCTTCTACCCCAGCCCCCAGCCCCCCACCCCTTAAACCTAAACCCTGACCCCCCAACCCTAATCACCCCCAGCCCCCCACCCCACCCCAAAAACTAAAACTACCCCAAGTCCCCACCCCTGCCCCTAAAATCTAAACCCTGCCCCCCCAAACCCTAATCATCCCCAGCCCCCCCCCCCCAAAAACAGCCCCAGTCCCAGCCCAACTTACCTCCTCCTTCACCACGTCATCTCCGACTCCCTTCTGTACCTTAACCACACATGTACGTTGTTCAGACATGTGTGGTTAAAGTACCAAAACCAGGGAGCCGTGGAAAATGAAAGCGTTGTTTCGCTTTTGTTTTTCACAACCTCGTGGTTCCGGACTCGTTCTTCCGGGTGTTTCCCTCTTTTGTCATCCATAGGGAGCTCCTTCAAAGGCTGCTACAGGACTGCCATTGCAGTCTGTGTGAAAAGGTGCATGCACCCTTTTACTGCCATTTACACTGCACCAGGTCACTTTTATGTCACCCTTTAAGCAGGCCCTCCAGCCGTGAGGGCAGGGTGCAGAGTACTAGTGTGTGAGGGCACCCTTGCACTTGCAGAAGTGCACCCATGACCTCCAGGACCATTTTCCCAGACTTCATGAGTGCGGGGGACACCATTTTATGTGTGTACTGGACATAGGTTACTACCAATGACCAACTACATAATGGTAACTCTGAACATAGGCTGTTATTATTCCAACATGTTTGGTATCAAACAAGTTGGCATAATACCCCAAGGCTTTTTCAAGCATTGGTTGTATGATTCCATGCACTCTGAGGGCTCCTTAGAGGACCCGAGTATTGCCATCACAGCCTTCTGAGGTTTCCACTGCAGCCCTGTGAGAAAGTAGCCTCTTTCTAGCATGGTTATCCCCACTTTTGGCCTGTTTGTGAGTGAGTGTGTCAGTGTGTTTTTTCTTTATCACTGGGATCCTGCTAGCCAGGACCCCAGTGCTCATAGATAAAAACCTATATGCCTGCGTGTTTTGCCTATCTCACTGGGATCCTGCTAGCCAGGACCCCAGTGCTCATAGTTTGTGGCCTAATGTGTGTGTTGTCAGTAGTGCTAGACTGTGTCACTGATGCTCTGCTAACCAGAACCTCAGTGCTTATGCTCTCTCTGCTTTTAAATTTGTTACTGCAGGCTAGTGACCTCATTTACCAATTTCAATTGGCACACTGGACCCCCCCCTTATAAGTCCCTAGTATGTGGTACCTAGGTACCCAGGGCATTGGGGTTCCAGGATATCCTTATGGGCTGCAGCATTTCCTTTGCCACCCATAAGGAGCTCAGACAACCCCTTCCACAGGCCTGCCATTGCAGCCTGCGTGAAATAGTGCACACACTATTTCACAGCCATTTTCACTGCACTTAAGTAACTTATAAATCACCTACATGTCTAACCTTCCCTTGCTGAAGGTTAGGTGCAAAATTACTAAGTGTGAGGGCACCTTTGCACTAGCAAAGGTGCCCCCACATAGTTCAGGGACATTTCCCGTGAATTTGTGAGTGCGGGGACGCCATTACACATGTGCACTACATATAGGTCAATGCCTATATGTAGCTTCACAATGGTAACTCTGAATATGGCCATGTAAGGTGGCTAAGATCATGAAGAGTCCCCCCATTCCAAATCTGGTACTGGGGAGCCAATTCCATGCATCCTGGGGGCTCCACCATGGACCCCCGTACTGCCAAACCAGCTCTCTGAGGCTTGCAGTACAGCTACAGCTGCTACAACCTCACAGACAGGGTTCTGCCCTCCTGGGGTCTGAGCTGCTCAGTCCCAGGAAGACAGAACAAAGCATTTACTCTGAGAGCAGGGTGTTACACCCTCTCCCTTTGGAAATAGGTGTTACAGGATGGGGAGGGGTAGCCTCCCCCAGCCTCTGGAAATGCTTTGAAGGGCACAGATGGTGCCCCCCCTGCATCAGCCAGTCTACACCAGTTTAGGGAACCCCCAGTCCCTGCTCTGGCACGAAACTAGACAAAGGAAAGGGGAGTGACCACTCCCCTGTCCATCACCACCCCAGGGGTGGTGTCCAGAGCTCCTCCAGTGTGTCCCAGACCTCTGCCATCTTGAATCCAGAGGTGTGCTGGCACAATGGAGGCCTCTGAGTGGCCAGGGCCCAGCAGGTGACATCAGAGACCCCTCCTGATAGGTGCTTACCTGACTAGGTGGCCAATCCTCCTCTGAGGGCCATTTAGGGTCTCTCCTGTGGGCTTTTCCTCAGATAATGATTTGCAAGAATTCACCAGAGTTCCTCGGCATGTCCCTCTTCGACTTCTGCCAAGGATCGACCACTGACTGCTCCAGGACGCCTGCAAAACTGCAACAAGGTAGCAAGAAGACTACCAGCAACATTGTAGCGCCTACTCCTGCCAGCTTTCTCAACTGTTTCCTGGTGGTGCATGCTCTGGGGGCTGTCTGTCTTCACCCTGCACTGGAAGCCAAGAAGAAATCTCCCGAGGGTTGACGGAGGCTTCCCCCTGCTAACGCAGGCACCAAACTTCAGCTTCACCGGTCCTCTGGGTCCCCTCTCATCAGGACGAGCATGGCCCCTGGAACACAGGTGGTAGATCCAAGTGACCCCGACAGTCCAGTGGTCCATCTCTCCAAATTTGGAAGAGGTAAGTCCTTGCCTTCCCTCTCCAGACAGTAATCCTGTGTACTGCGTGTACTGCAGCTGCTAGGGCTTCTGTGCACTTTTGCAAAGAATCCTTTGTGCACAGCACAGCCTAGGTCCCCAGCACTCAGCCCTGCGATGCTCAGGTCCTTGAGTTGATCTCCGGCTTTGTGGGACCCTCTTTTGCAGTTTGAGACGACCGCCGTGTTCAGACTTCTTGAACCCATGTTAAAGTACTTCTGCAGGTGTTACCTTCTTGTGCATGGGCTCTCTACATTGCTGAGGGCCCCTGCTGCCCCTCTCCCAAATGGTGACATCCTGATCCTTCCTGGGCCCGGGCAGCACCCTTTTTCTTCAACTGCAACTCTTGCAGCTAGCAAGGCTTGTTTGGGGTATTTTGCCAAAGAAACAACTCTGCATCCTCTAGCACTCAGTGGGACATCTTCTGCATGAAGGAGAAGTTCCTAGCATCTTTTGTTGTTGCAGAATCTTCCGCTTCTTCCATCCGGAGGCAGCGATTTTGCACCTTCATCCTTCATCCGTGGTTTAGTGGGCTCCTTCCCCCCTGGACACTTTCGTGACTCTTGGACTTGGTCCCCTTCCTTTGCAGGTCCTCAGGTCAAGGAATCCGTCTTTAGTGTTTTGCAGTCAGTTGTGGTCTTTGCAGAATCTCCTATCACAACGTTAGTGTGTTTCTGGGGAAGTAGGGTCACTTTACTCATACTTTTCAGGGTCTTGGGGTGGGGTCTCTTGGACACCCTTAGTGTTTGCTTACACTCCCAGTGACTCTCTACACACTACACTAGGCCAGGGGTCCCTAAGTGGTTTGTATTCCACTTTCTTAGTATATGGTTTGTGTTGACACTAGGCCTATTGCATCCTATTGTATTCTACAGTGTTTGCACTACTTTTCTATCTGTTTACTTACCTGATTTTGGTTTGTGTGTATATTTTGTGTATTTTACTTACCTCCTAAGGGAGTATATCATCTGAGATATTTTCTGACTTATTGTCACTAAAATAAAGTACCTTTATTTTTAGTAACTCTGAGTATTGTGATTCTTATGATATAGTGATATATAATATAAGTGGTATAGTAGGAGCTTTGCATGTCTCTAAGTTCAGCCTAAGCTGCTCTGCTATAGCTACCTCTATCAGCCTAAGCTGCTAGAACACTACTAATCTACTGATAAGGGATAACTGGACCTGGCACAAGGTGTAAGTACCCTTAGGTACCCACTATAAGCCAGGCCAGCCTCCTACATTGGTGGTGCAACGGTGGGATAAGTACTTGTAACTGCTTTACCACTTTTGTTATTCGTGCTTTTCATAAGAAAAATGTATTGCAAATACTTAGAAATATACACAGTTAACCTAAACAGTTTAACTCTCTTTCTAAAGACTTTCTAAAACGTTTCTTTAAAGTTTTCGAAAGTTTTGAAAAAGTTTGAAAAGTTTTTCTCTTTTCTTTAAAAGTTCTAAAAACTTTTTTCTCTCTATCTTTAACTAATTCTTACAACTATGTCTGCAGTAGAGCTCACCCCCATAGTTGTTCAGGCAACCTATGGAAGTTTAAAATGTTAACGTTCGAGGGGTCTCTGCATGGAAAGAGGTTTAAGCATTGGTAAGAACATTACCAAAGATCTTCTCCTTAGCCTTCTCCTAGAAAGTGACCAGAACCAGTCTGGCCCATCCAAGGATCAGGAGGTAGAGGAGGAGCGTAACCCGCAAGATTCAGGGCAGGGCCCTGAGGACTCTGGGGAGGGCTCCTCCAAAGACCTTCCAGCTAACAGGCAAGCTAGTGCAACTGGTAGTGGGTGGGGGTCACACACTAGTAGGGCACCTTTCACTCCCAAAGGCCAGGTAACTAGAGTCCAGCCAGTGAGAGACAGGTCCACTTCTGCCAATTCCCACATTTCCTCTGTGTCAGAGAATTCCCAAGCCTCCCATTCTGAGGATAACATCCTAGACAGGGAACTCAGAAAGCTGAGGTTGGAAGAGGCCAGACCGAAGCAGGACAGCAGTTGGCCTTAGACAGGGAATCTCCAGATGTAGAGAGGGAGAGACAGAAATTGGGGTTAGTTCCCCATGGTGGCAGCAGCAGTATTCTTGATAGTAATCCTGTAAGAGAACAAGATTCAGGAAACCTGCACAAAATTGTTCCCCCTTACAAGGAGGGGATTGACATCAACAAGTGGTGTGCTGCACTTGAGAGGGCCTGTGTGGTACAGTTGGTCTCTCAAAGGCAGTGGACTGCTATCTTGTGGTTATCATTCACTGGTAAGAGTATGGATAGGCTCCTTACTGTCAGATAAAGTGATGCCAATAACTACAAAGTTTTGAAAGATGCACTCTTAGATGGAATTGGCTTAACCACCGAACAATACAGGATAAAATTCAGAGATACCAGAAAAGAGTCCTCTCAAGACTGGACAGACTTTGTAGATTGTTCAGTGAAGGCCTTGGAGGGAGGATTACATGGCAGTAAGGTGACTGACTATAAAAGCCTATATAATGTTCTTCTGAGAGAGCATATGTTGAATAATTGTGTGTCTGACTTGTTACATTAGTACTTGGTAGACTCAGATCTGACCTCTCCCCAAGAATTGGGAAAGAAGGCAGACAAATCGATCAGAACAAGAGTGGACAGAAATGTTCATACAGGTCGTGACAAGGATGACAAGAAGAAGGATGGTAAGTCTTCTGACAAGGGTGGGGACAAAGATATAAAACATTCTGAGTCTTCATCAGGCCCACAAAAATCCTCTGGAGGAGGTGGGTCCAAATCCTCTTCTCACAATCAACAGAAGCCATGGTGTTATTTATGTAGGAGTAAAGGCCATTGGGAAGTGATTCCACCTGCTCAAAGAAACACGCCAAGGCTCCCACTACCAAAACCACAACTGCGTCCTCTACTGCCCCTAGTAATAGCAGTGGTGAGGGGAAGTCTACTACAAATAGACAATCAAAGGGAGTAGCTGGGCTCACCACTGGTAATGTAGTTGGGGTTGGTCCTGTTAGGGAGACCACAGAGGCTGTTTTAGTCTCTGAAGGTGGTATTGACGTTACCACTTTGGTTGCTTGCCCCCTTAATATGGGTAAACACAAGCAACGTCCCCTAATAATTGGTGATGAGGTTGAGGCCTACAGGGATACAGGAGCCAGTGTGACTGTGGTGATTGAGGAACGGGTTGCCCTTGAACAACACCTACTTGGTCAGCAGTACCAAGTGACTGATGCTCATAACAACACTCTTAGCCACCCCATGGCTGTTGTGAATATCAACTGGGGGGGGGGGTTACTGGTCCAAAGAAAGTTTTGGTAGCCACTGATTTACCTGTAGACCGCTTACTAGGCAATGATTTGGAGACATCAGCTTGGGCTGAAGTGGAGTTGTAGGCTCATGCAGCAATGCTGGGTATTCCAGGGCATATCTTTGCTCTCACAAGGGATCAGGCCCAGAAGCAAAGAGGACAGGGAAGCTTGGATCCTGAAATAATGGACCAAGTGCTCCCAAAAGCTAGGGGTAGAAAGGGTAAATCCCTGCCCACTATCCCTCCCTCTCCAGAAGATTCCCCTTTTGAGGAAGAGGACTCCTCTCCCTGTGCAGAACCTAAACCACATGAGCTGGCAGCAGGCACTGCTGAGCTTTTGGGTGCAGGGGGCTGCTAGGGAAGAGCTGAGTGTGGCACAGCAGACCTGTCCCACACTAGAGGGTTTAAGACAGCAAGCTGTCAAACAGCAGAATGGGGATATCACTGATAGCCATAAGGTCTATTGGGAAGATAACCTCCTCTACACTGAATCGAGGGACCCTAAATCTGTAGTTGCCAGGAGATTGGTCATCCCTTTGCAGTATAGGGAGTTTCTTCTGACCTTGGCACATGATATTCCTTTGGCTGGGCATTTGGGCCAGAGTAAAACTTGAGACAGACTTGTTCCATTGTTTCACTGGCCTCACCTGTCAGAGGATACTAAGGATTTTTGTTGCTCCTGTGTGACCTGCCAAGCCAGTGGCAAGACTGGTGGCACACCTAAGGCCCCCTTAATTCCACTTCCTGTGGTTGGGGTGCCCTTTGAAAGGGTAAGGGTTGACATAGTTGCCCCCCTTGACCCTCCAACAGCTTCAGGCAATAGGTTTATCCTTGTGGTAGTAGACCATGCCACTAGGTATCCTGAAGCAATTCCCTTAAGCAGCACTACAGCTCCTGCAGTGGCAAAAGCCCTCCCAGGAATCTTTTCCAGAGTGGGTTTCCCTAAGGAAGTGGTGTCAGACAGAGGTAGTAACTTCATGTCTGCATACCTCAAAGCTATGTGGAAGGAGTGTAGTGTAACTTATAAGTTCACTACTCCTTATCATCCACAGACAAATGGTCTGGTTGAGAGGTTTAATAAAACTCTAAAAGGTATGATTATGGGACTCCCTGAAAAACTCAGAAGGAGATGGAATGTCCTGTTGCCATGCCTCCTTTTTGCTTACAGGGAGGTACCCCAAAAAGGAGTGGGCTTTAGCCCCTTTGAACTCCTCTTTGGACACCTTGTGAGAGCTCCCCTTGCTCTTGTGAAGGAGGTCTGGGAACAACCTTTCAAAGCTCCAAAGCAAGACAGTGTGGACTATGTACCTGGCCTAAGATCCAGAATGGAGGAGCACATGAAAAAGGCCAGTAAAAATCCTCAGGCCAGCCAAGAGCTCCAAAAGCAATGGCATGACCAGAAGGCTGTCCTGACCCAGTACCACCCAGGACAGAAGGTGTGGGTATTGGAGCCTGTGGCCCCAAGAGCACTTCAGGACAAATGGAGTGGACCCCATCTCATTGTTGAAAAGAAGGGTGGGGTCACCTACTTGGTAGACCTGGGCACTGCCAGGAGTCCCCTTAGGGTGCTCGAAGTAAATCGCCTGAAACCTTACTATGACAGGGCTGACTTAGCTCTGCTCATGGCAACTGATGAGGGGCAAGAAGAAGAGAGTGACCCTCTCCCTGACCTCTTCTCCACCACTGAAGCTGATAGCTTAGTGGAGGGAGTGGTGCTTGCAGATTGCCTTGCTGCTGAGCAGAAGGTCAACTGTATAAATCTCCTAGGCCAATGCTCTGACCTCTTCTCACTGATCCCAGGTACAACTACCTTGTGTGAGCACACATTCAACACTGGAGACAGTTTACCTGTCAAAAGTAAGATTTATAGCCAGCCTGCCTATGTCAGAGATTGCATAACACAAGAGGTACAGGAAATGCTAGATCTAGGAGTGATTGAGCCTTCAGAGAGCCCATGGGCTAGCCCAGTGGTGCTTGTCCCAAAACCTCACAGTAAAGATGGTAAAAAGGAAATGAGGTTTTGTGTTGACTGCAGAGGACTCAATCAAGTAACCAAAACTGATGCTCACCCTATACCCAGGGCAGATGAGCTAATATGTACACTGGCTTCTGCCAAGTATCTAAGGGCCAGATGTAGCAAAGTTTTGCGAGTCGGAAATGGCACTATTTGCAATTTGCGACACCGCAAAATCGGAGATGAGATGCAAAAATCCTATTTCCGAAGTGCAAATTGCGATGCGAGCCATTACCGACTCGCTAAAATAGCGTCCTGATTTAGCGACCCGCAAATAGGAAGTCCCAATTTGCAAGTAGCAAACCATATGAAAAAGCCAGTTGTAAATTGCGACTAGTCGCAAAAAGCCCATTTTGCACACCCAAATTACCACTAAGTCAGAGCAGGTGGTAACCAGAACCAAAGTATAAAAGGAGACCCAGAAGGCACCTGGGTTACTCAAAATGGCTGAAATATATGTGATAGTAAGGAGGAGGATAGTCCCCGCCGCCCAGCTGAGGAGGGGGAGGAGCCAGAGACAGGAGAGGATATACAGAACCAAGCAGACACTTTTCCAACAAACTGAGGAGGAGATTTATGACAAATACAGACTCAGCAGTGCAGCAATATTAGAATTAATTGAACTACTCAATCCGCAGCTTCAACGCCACACTATGCGCGGCAGCACCATCCCCACACATGTGCATGTGCTATGCTCACTGCACCTCTTGGCCTCGGGTAGTTATCAGGGGGTGATTGCAGTGGCAGGTGGGGTATCCCAAAGTGCCCTCTCACGATTCTTCAGATGTTTCCTAGATGCCATACTCACACATATGTTCAGATACATATGCCCTCCCAGGAGTGAGGCAGAAATTAACAGCACCAAGTTGGACTTCTACAGAATTGCCAACTTCCCCCATGTAATAGGGTGTGTGGACGGGACACATTTACAAATCTGCCCACCTGCAAATCTGGTATATGTGTTCCGCAATAGGAAATGTACCCACTCACTGAACATCCAGGTGGTATGCGACGCCCATAATGTCATCACCTGACATTTTAGCCAAATTTCCAGGGAGTACACGACTCATACATATTCAGGCACAGTGGGATACACCAACGCCTAGAATGTGGGGAGTTTGGAGACGGATATCTATTAGGTATTGCTGACTACACCCTGTAGCCATACACACAGGTCACTGTAGAAACCATCCATGCCCTGCTAACATTGCTTATTTTTGCCAAACTGGTGACAGTGCATATGCGCTAAGACCATGGATACTTACCCCTTACCTAACACCTGGCAATGAGAACGAGAGGCGATATAACAGTACACATCGGCGGACCAGAAATGTAATTGAGAGGACTTTGTACTGTTAAAGGCAAGATTCCGATGCCTCCACAGAAGTGGAGGTGCGCTCCAGTATGCCCCAGTAACAGCATTCAAGATCGTTGGCGCATGCGCAATCCTGCACAACATTGCCACCAGACGTGGGCTACATCTCACCCCTGAAGACACAGATTCGGAGGATGAGGAGCAAGAGCTACCACATCGCCAGCCTGGGGATAGAAGCATTGCAAATCAAGGCACCACATTGCAACCCAATACTTTGGCAGGTACGTGGCAACTGTCACCACACTCATTGATGTCACACAAACAGAGCCCAGTTGTGTAGTGGAACAAACAAAACCTTTTTATTAGTGAACCAAATGTTGAAAGAATATATCTGTCCGTAAGGGGCTGCACATATCCACTTTTTATGAAGACACATTGACTTCATGTGCCTCATGAGTCCTGCTGTGTTATGGCCTACAACCTCCTCCTTGGTCGCCCAGCATGGCTAATTCCAGGTGGGTCTGCTGACCCCTGCTGTGCACTTCCACTCCTCAGTACACATGTGTCAGTTGCAGATACATTGCTGATAGTGGACCCCTCCTCACTGTCCTGAGGGGTCTCACCTGTGCCCCTTGCCACCTGCGTGGCCTTCAACATGTCCACTGCGTGGCTGATGTGGCCTAGTTCCCGTGCCACATCCCCAGCAAAGTGGCCAAGTTTGACCTGCAGACTCACGATCCGTCTTGACAGGCCTGTAGTGTTCGTGGCAAGATGCCCAATGGACGCTGCCATGCGGTCAAATCTTGTGACTAGGTGGCGCTCGCGGCGCCTTGCACTGTGTCTATCAGCCACCAGTTCTGTCACTAGTTGCCGGATGGACTGGGTGAGTTCGCTCACATTGTCATTGAGTCTTGTGAACTGTGAGTTCACATCAGCCAGGCCATGTGTCATGTTATTTTCAAGTCTGTGCAAAGCACCTGATATCAACCGCAACTGTCTTGTTTGCAGGCACTGACCGGTAAGGAGGGATGCCTCGACTACAGACATTGCTACCTCCCCTAACTCCTCCTGGGGCACCGCCTGACCTTGGCATCTGTGTCTGCGATGTGGTTGTGCTGCTGGCTCTGGACGTCTCACTGTGGGGCTGGGGCCAGGGGTCATATGTTCGTCCTCCATGTCCTGCACTTGTTCTGGAGGGGACTGTGGTGGTGTCGTGCTGGGCCCTGGAATAGCTGCTGCAGGCTCCTGCACTGCCTGTGGCCTGCTGTCTCCTCCCTGGATGGTGTGGCTGTTGGGGGTGTCATGTGGGAGACCTGTGGGACATATGGGAACACACTGTCAGTCTCTCACATCTGTTGTGTGCCTCAGAATAAACATTTGCCTAAATGCTGACTACTGTACTACATTGCCCATAATGCACCATTCTGGTGGTTGCTAGTCTGGAATGGCGCTAGTCTGGGTGTGCCTGCTGCTGTGTACTGGGAGAGTGTGGATACTGCATTTGTAGGTGTGAATGCATATTTCATGGCACTCACTTTTGGATGTCCCTTGCGCAGAGCTGTCCAATGCTCCAATTCCTGACACAGCCTCAGGCTCCAGTGTCTGCTCCACCATTTCCTCCATGGCTGTGGGTGGTGGGATGGTGAATGGGCCTCCTGCTGTGCCACTCATTTCCCTGAGGTGCTCTGCCACCCTCTCCTTTGTTCTGAAGCGCAGGTGGTACCACCTTTTTTTGATTTCATCCATGGTTCGGTGGCTCACCACAATGGCATTGATCCTCTCCTGGATTTGCAGCCAGATCTTCCTCTTCTCAGTGTACGGGACACTCAGAGCTGCCTTGCCAAAAAGTTGGTCATGGTGCTGGCAGCATTCTTCTGTTAGCACCTCAAGTTCTTTCTCAGAAAACTTGAGTTTCATTTTCCTCCCTGCACTGCCTGTGTCTTCCATGGTAGCAGCAGCTCCTCTCTCCTGGTTGTTGCACAGCAGTTTGAAAAGGGTGTGGTCCTCCCTCCTCCCAGGTGTATTTGATGACTTCCTGGTTCTGATGTCATTAGCAAGAGCCAGGAAGTGTTTTTCCAACTGTTATGCTGCACCTGCATGCAATTTGCGGGCCAGTCGCAATTTGTGACACCCGATTAAAAAATTGCGAGTTTGCTTTTAGCGAGGTCGCAAAAAGCGACCTCGCTAAAAGCGAACTTGCAAACTGCAGTGTAACATCATTTGCGAGTTGCAATTTGATGTCGCTTTTTTTTCTTGGATCCCATTTTGCGAGTCGGAAATTGCAATTCGTATTGATCGCAATTTCCGACCCCTAAAATGTTTCCTACCTACATCTGGCCCTAAGCACTTTTGACTTAGCTGCAGGGTATTGGCAGATTAAGTTGTCAGAAGATGCTAAACCTAAAACAGCATTTTCCACCATTGGAGGGCACTATCAGTTCACTGTTATGCCCTTTGGTTTGAAAAATGCACCTGACACTTTTCAGAGGTTGGTGAACACAGTCCTGCAAGGGTTGGAAGCTTTTAGTGCAGCATATCTAGATGATATAGCTGTCTTTAGCTCCACCTGGGATGAGCACCTGGTCCACCTATGGAATGTTTTGGGGGCCCTGCAAAAGGCAGGCCTACTATCAAGGCTTCAAAGTGCCAGAGAGGGCAGGGGAAAGTGGTTTATCTGGGCCACCTGGTAGGTGGGGAACAGATTGCACCACTGCAGGGGAAGATCTAGACCATTATGGAATGGGCTCCCCTTACAACTCAAACCCAGGTGAGAGCCTTCTTAGGCCTCACAGGGTACTGTAGGTAATGCATTAAGAACTATGCCTCCATTGCAGCTCCTCTTAATAAACTCACCAGCAAGAACATGCCTAAAGAGGTATTGTGGACAGCTAGCTGTCAAAAGTCTTTTGATGAGCTCAAACAGGCCATGTGCTCTGCACCTGTCCTAAAAAGCCCTTGTTACTCCAAGAAATTCATAGTTCAGACGGATGCTTCTGAATTGGGGTAGGGGCAGTTCTATCACAGCTTGACACTGAGGGCCAGGATCAACTTGTTGTTTTTCTCAGCAGGAGGTTGGCCCCTAGAGAAAAGCATTGGTCTGCCATAGAGAGGGAGGCCTTTGCTGCGGTCTGGACACTGAAAAAGTTGAGACCATACCTGTTTGGTACTCACTTTATTGTTCAGACAGACCACAAACCTCTATTGTGGCTTAAACAAATGAAAGGTGGAAACCCTAAATTGTTGAGGTGGTCCATCTCCCTACAGGGAATGGACTATACAGTAGAACATAAACCTGGGAGTACCTACTCCGATGCTGATGGACTCTCCAGATATTTCCACTTAGACAATGAAGACTCTTTTGGGCAAGGTTAGCCTTATTGTCCCTCGTTTGGGGGGGGTTGTGTAGGAAAGTACCATCTTGGCCCCATTTTTCGCATGTATGTAAGTTTGTTTTTGCCTGTCTCACTGGGATCCTGCTAGCCAGGATCTCAGTGCTCATAGTTTGTGGCCTGAATGTGTGTCCCTGTACAGTGATTAACTGTGTCACTGAGGCTCTGCTAATCAGAACCTCAGTGCTTATGCTCTCTCTGCCTTTAAAATTGTCACTATAGGCTAGTGACCATTTTCACCAATTCTAACTGACACACTGGGACTCCCTTATAATTCCCTAGTATATGGTACCTAGGTACCCAGGGTATTGGGGTTCCAGGAGATCCTTATGGGCTGCAGCATTTCTTTTGCCACCCATAGGCAGCTCAGACAAATCTTACATAGGACTGCCACTGCAGCCTGAGTGAAATAACGTCCATGTTATTTCACAGCCATTTTACACTGTACTTAAGTAACTTATAAGTCACCTGCATGTCTAACCCTGACGAGCTCTGGAGCAGGCACCAGCATGCCAGGGAAGAGGTACTGAAACCGGGGGATTTATGGCAGCATTCCCAGCACCCCGCAAATATGTTCTCTGCTGAAGAAGGGATTAACCCAGAAACACATGTGTCCAGAGATGCACAGTAAAGGCTGTACCTACTTAAAGGTGAAATATTTAAAAATTAATGGAGTTCGTTTTTTGAAGATACTACATCTACCATGATGCAATGGGGCAGATTAATTGCTGGGATGTCAGGCAGGTGCGCTCCTAACTGTTTGTGACTTTAAAGGCTCCCTTGAGCTACTGGGCTGACGAGCTCTGGAGCAGGCACCAGCATGCCAGGGAAGAGGTACTGAAACCGGGGGATTTATGGCAGCATTCCCAGCACCCCGCAAATATGTTCTCTGCTGAAGAAGGGATTAACCCAGAAACACATGTGTCCAGAGATGCACAGTAAAGGCTGTACCTACTTAAAGGTGAAATATTTAAAAATTAATGGAGTTCGTTTTTTGAAGATACTACATCTACCATGATGCAATGGGGCAGATTAATTGCTGGGATGTCAGGCAGGTGCGCTCCTAACTGTTTGTGACTTTAAAGGCTCCCTTGAGCTACTGGGCTGACGAGCTCTGGAGCAGGCACCAGCATGCCAGGGAAGAGGTACTGAAACCGGGGGATTTATGGCAGCATTCCCAGCACCCCGCAAATATGTTCTCTGCTGAAGAAGGGATTAACCCAGAAACACATGTGTCCAGAGATGCACAGTAAAGGCTGTACCTACTTAAAGGTGAAATATTTAAAAATTAATGGAGTTCGTTTTTTGAAGATACTACATCTACCATGATGCAATGGGGCAGATTAATTGCTGGGATGTCAGGCAGGTGCGCTCCTAACTGTTTGTGACTTTAAAGGCTCCCTTGAGCTACTGGGCTGACGAGCTCTGGAGCAGGCACCAGCATGCCAGGGAAGAGGTACTGAAACCGGGGGATTTATGGCAGCATTCCCAGCACCCCGCAAATATGTTCTCTGCTGAAGAAGGGATTAACCCAGAAACACATGTGTCCAGAGATGCACAGTAAAGGCTGTACCTACTTAAAGGTGAAATATTTAAAAATTAATGGAGTTCGTTTTTTGAAGATACTACATCTACCATGATGCAATGGGGCAGATTAATTGCTGGGATGTCAGGCAGGTGCGCTCCTAACTGTTTATGTCTAACACTCACTTAGTGAAGGTTAGGTGCAAAGTTACTACGTGTGAGGGCACCCTGGCACTAGCCAAAGTGCCCCCACATAGTTCAGGGCAATTTCCACAGACTCTGTGAGTGCTAGGACACCATTACACGTGTGCATTACATATAGGTCAATACCTATATGTAGCTTCACAATGGTAACTCCGAATGTGGCCATGTAACATGTCTAGGATCATGGAATTGTCCCCCCATGCCAAATCTGGTATTGGGGTGCCAATCCCATGCATCCCCGGGGCTCCACCATGGACTCCGGGTACTGCCAAACCAGCTCTCTGGGGTTTTCACTGCAGCTAGCGCTGCTGCCAACCCACAGACAGGCTTCTGCCCTCCTGGGGTCTGGGCAGCCCAGTCCCAGGAAGGCAGAACAAAGAATTTCCTCTGAGAGAGGGCGTTACACCCTCTCCCTTTGGAAATAGGTGTTACGGGCTGGGGAGGAGTAGCCTCCCCCAGCCTCTGGAAACGCTTTGAAGGGCACAGATGGTGCCCTCCTTTCATAAGCCAGTCTGCACCGGTTCAGGAACCCCCAGCCCCTGCTTCGGCACGAAACTGGACAAAGGACAGGGGAGTGACCACTCCAATGTCCATCACCACCCCAGGGGTGGTGCCCAGAGCTCCTCCTGTGTGTCCCAGACCTCTGCCATCTTGAATCCAGAGGTGTGCTGGCACAATGGAGGCCTCTGAGTGGCCAGTGCCAGCAGGTGATGTCAGAGACTCCTCCTGATAGGTGCTTACCTGACTAGGTGGCCAATCCTCCTCTGAGGGCTATTTAGGGGCTCTCCTGTAGGTTTTTTCTCAGATAACGATTTGCAAGAATTCACCTGAGTTCCTTTGCAGCTCCCTCTTCAACTTCTGCCAAGGATCGACCACTGACTGCTCCAGGACGCCTGCAAAACTGCAACAAAGTAGCAAGAAGACTACCAGCGACATTGTAGCGCCTACTCCTGCCGGCTTTTGAATTTGAATCTAGAAACGTGCACAACATTGTCCCCCTTACATGGAGGGTGTGGGCTACAGCCCATTTAAACTCCTTTTTGGTCACCCTGTTAGGGGTCCACTTGCACTTGTCAGAGAGGGGTGGGAGCAACCGTTGAAGCCTTCTAAACAAGACATTGTGGATTATGTGCTTGGCCTAAAATCAAGAATGACTGAGTACATGAAAAAGGCCACTAAAAACCTTCAGGCAAGCCAAGAGCTTCAAAAGCAATGGCATGACCACAAGGCTGTCCTGACTGAGTACCATCCAGGACAGAAGGTGTTGGTATTGGAGCCTGTGGCACCAAGGGCACTCCAAGACAAATGGAGTGGACCACATCTCATAGTGGAGAAAAAGGGTGAGGTAACCTACCTGGTGGACCTCGGCACTCCCAGAAGTCCCCTAAGGGTACTTCATGTGAACTGCCTTAAACCCTACTATGATAGGGCAGACTTGACCCTACTCATGGCCACTGATGAGGGGCAGGAAGAAGAGAGTGACCCTCTCCCTGATCTCTGCTCCAACACTGCAGCTGATGGCTCAGTGGAAGGAGTTATCCTTGCAGACTGCCTTACAGCAGAGCAAAAGGAGGACTGCAAAAACCTCCTAGGCCAATTCTCTGAACTCTTTTCACTTACACCTGATCAGACCACTTGGTGTGAGCTTACTATTGATAGACCAGCCTCCTGAACAAACCATAAGCACTGGGGTCCTGACTAGCAGGATCCTAGTGACACAGTCAAAACACACTTACGAACAGGCCAAAAATGGGGGTAACAATCATAGGAAGAGGCTACTTTCTCACAATAAGTCCCTAGCATATGGTACCTAGGTACCCAGGGCATTGGGGTTCCAGGGGATCCCTATGGGCTGCAGCATTTCTTTTGCCACCCATCGGAAGCCCAGGTAAAGGCTTCCGCAGGACTGCCATTGCAACCTGTGTGAAATGGTGCATGCTCCCTTTCACTGCCATTTACACTGCACTAGGTCACTTATAAGTCACCTATATGTCTGGCCTTCCAGCCCTGAAGGCTAGGTGCAAAGTACCTGTGTGTGAGGGCACCCTTGCACTAGCAAAGGTGCCCCCACACAGTCCAGAACCATTTCCTGGACTTTGTGAGTACGGGGGCGCCATTTTACGAGTGCCCTGGTCATAAATCAATACCTTTGTCCAACTGTGCAATGGTAACTCCAAATATGGCCATGTAAGGTGTCTAACATCTTGGAATTATACCCTAATGCTGAATCTAGCATTAGTTGTATAATTCCATGCACTCTGGGGGCTCCACAGTGGACCCCCAGTACTGCTAAACCAGCCTTCTGAGCTGCTGCCACCTGACAGACAGGTGTCTGCCCTCCCGCTGCTTGTGCAGCTCGAGCTCAGAAAGGCAGAAAAAGTAGGGTGTAACACCCTGTCCCTTCCGAAATAGGTTTTACAGGCATGGGAGGGGTAGCCTCTCAGAGCATCTGGAAATGCTTTGAAGAGCACTGATGGTGCCCTCCTTGCACAAGCCAGCCTACACCAGTTCATTAACCCCCAGTCCCTGCTCTGGCACGAAACTGGACAAAGGAAAGGGGAGTGACCACTCCCCTGTCCATCAACACCCCAGGGGTGGTGCTTAGATCTCCTCCAGAGTGTCCCTGGGTTCTGCCATCTTGTTTTCAGGATGGGGAGGGAACTCTGGGAGCATCTGAGTGGCCAGTGCCAGCAGGTGATGTCAGAGCCCTCCCCTGATTGGTGCTTACCTGGTTACGTGACAGATCCCCCTTTCAGGGCTATTTAGGGTCTCTCCTTTGGGTGTTTCAAACTCGGATTGCAAGACTCCATCAGGAATCCTCTGCATCCTTCACTTCACCTTCTCACTGAAGAAACTGCATCTGGATCCTCCAGGAACTCTACAAACTGCAACAAAGAAGCTAAGACGACTTCTGCAACATTGTATCTTCTGCTCCTGCCAGCAACTGCAACTGTTTTCCAGTCGTGCATCCTCAGAGGACAGTCAGTTTTCAACCTGCACCTGAACAGTGAAGGAATCTCCCTTGAAGTAAAGGAGTCACTTCCCTGCTTCAGCAGGCACCCCTCTGTAGTGAGGACCGGGGGCTTGGGTCCCCTCTCCTGAAGAAGTACGTGCATCCAGCAACACAGGTGGTGGACTGAAGTGGTCCCAAAGGTCCTGAAGTCCAGCTGTCCAACTTTGATGGAGGTAAGAGCTTGCCTTCTCACGCAAGACAGTTCCCCGTGCACCATGTGACTTGCAGTTGCCAAAGCTTGTGTGCAACCTTTCACAAAGTTCAGCACAGCTCTTGCCCCCAGCACTCAATTCTGCAATGCACAGCTCCCTAAGTGGTTCTCCGGCGGCGTGGGATCCCTTTGTGTCATGCTGCATGGGCCTCTATTTGCACCTTCTTTGTCCCCATGCGGTGGGACTCCTGTGCATGCTGCCTGGTCTTCCTTGGGCTCTGCGTACTGCTGAGAGCCCCCTCTGTTTCCCCCTCCTGGGTAGAGTCAATCTGGCCCTTTCCGGGACCAGGCAGTGCCATTTTTTGCTAACCGTGAGCTTTGCGTCTACCAAGGCTTGTTGGTGGAATCCAGCAACGCAAACCAGACTGCAATCATCCATCCGGCATGGGACATCTTCTGCACCAACCAGGAACCCGCATCCTTCTTCTTGGGTGCAGAACTGACTTTTGTTCTTCACAGGCAGTTCTTCTTTTGCACCTTCATCTGGGTTAGCAGGAGCTCCTGTTCTTCCTGGACTCTTCTGTGCTTCTTGGAATTGGTCCCCTTCTTCCACAGGTCTCCAGGTCCAGGAATCAATTGTTGGTTTCTTGATGTCTCTTCTGTTCTGCCATTATCTTCTTTTTCGTTTTCTTGTGTGTTCTAAGAAAGTTCCTGTGATTTACTCCAACTTTCCTGGGCTCTGAGGTGGGTTCTATTGCTTACCTTTAGGGTTTTCTACCATTCCCAGTGCCCATCTACACACTACACTTGCCTAGGTGGGAAACTGACATTCGCATACCACTTTCTTAGTATATGGTTTGCGTTCCCCATAGGCCTATTTCTAACTACTGTTACTTTTACTATTTGCATTGTTTTCTAACTGTTTACTTACCTGTTTTTGGATACTAGTGTATATATTGTGTATATTACTTACCTCCTAAGGGAGTATAGTCTCTAAGGTTTATTTGGCAAGTGAGTCACCAAAATTAAGTAATTTATTTTTCTACCACTGAGTGTTTCTTTCATGTGTGGAAGTACTGTTTGACTGTTGTGATATTTCATAAGCTTTGCATGTCTCCTAGTTAGGCCCTGACTGCTCATCCACACTACCACTAGAGAGCCTGGCTTCTAGACATTGACTACATACACTAATAAGGGATAACTGGACCTGGTAGAAGGTGTAGGTACCTCTGGTACCCACTACAAGCCAGGCCAGCCTCCTACAAGGAGTCACTCTCCTGCTTCAGCAGGCAACTCTCTGCATCGACGATCGGCAGCGCGGGTCCCCTCTCCTGATGAGTTGCATGGATCCTGCATCACGGGTGGTGGACTGAAGTGGTTCCGACAGTCCTGACGTCCTATTGTCCAACTTTGGTGGAGGTAAGAGCTTGCCTCCCCACGCAAGACAGTACCCCTATGCACCACGTTTTTCATTTGCCAAGGCTTGTTGGCATCCTTCACAAAGTTCTTTATGCACCTTGCAGCTCTGGCCCCCAGTACTCTATTCTGTGATGCACAGCTTCCTGAGTGGTTCTCCGATGGCGTAGGATCTCTTGTTGTAGTGCTGCAGAGGCCTCCTTTTGCACCTTTTTTGCCCCCATGCTGTGAGACTACTATGGGCACTGTCTGGCCTTCTGTGGGCTCTCTGAGTTGCTGAGAGCCCCCTCTCACTCCACCTCCTGGGTAGAGTCCACCAGGGCCCTCCTGGTTCCAGGCAGCACCAGTTTGCGCTAACCACAAGCTTTGCGTGTGCCAAGGCTTGTTGGCAGAATTCAGCGACATAAACCAGACAGCAATCTTCCATCCGGCATTGGGACAACATCTGCACCAAACAGGAACCTACATCCTTCTTCGTGGGTACTGACTGCTGTTCCTCACCGGTGGTTCCTCTTTTGCACCTTCATCCATGTTAGCAGGGGCTCCTGTTCTCCTTAGACTCTTCTGTGCTCCTTGGACTTGGTCCCCTTCTTCCACAGGTCTCCAGGTCCAGGAATCCATTGTTGATGTCTTGCAGTCTCTTATGGCTCTTGCATTAACTTCTTTGTCGTGTTCTTGTGTATTCTAGGAAAGTTACTGTGACTTACTCCTGCTTCCTTGGGCTCTGGGGTGGGTTCTATTACTTACCTTTGGTGTTTTCTAATACTCCCAGCGTCCATCTACACGCTACACTTGCCTAGGTGGGAAACCAACATTCTCATTCCACTTTCTTAGTATATGGTTTGTGTTCCCCCTAGGCCCATTTCCAACTATTGTGATTTTCACTATTTGCACTGTTTTCTAACTATTTTTGCATACTAGTGTATATGATTTGTGTATTTCTTAGCTCCCAAGGGAGTATAGTCTCAATGGTATTTTTGGCATTTGTGTCACCAAAATAAAGTACCTTTATTTTTGTGACACTGAGTATTTTCTTTCATGTGTGTGAGTACTGTATAACTATAGTGGTATTGCTTGAGCTTTGCATGCCTACTAGATAAGCCTGGGCTGCTCAGCTACAGCTACCTCTAGAGAGCCTGGCTTCTAGACACTGCCTACATTTCACTAATAAGGGGTAACGGGACCTGGTATAAGGTGTAAGTACTATAGGTACCCACTGCAAGCCAGGCCAGCCTCCTACAGTCAGTTACCCTGTAAACTTTATGTTACACAGGAGGACTGTCCCCAGTGTCCACATCATGTGTACACAGATGGGTGACCCCTGGGGTCAAGTAAAGGAGCGAGGCACATTGTCCCAACACTTGGTGACAGTCCCTCTGTTGTTCTAGAGTCAGGGAGGGGGAGAGGTTCACATCTTCCTCTGAACCATCTTTCTCTTTGGCAGACAGGAGGTCAGGAAGAGGCTCACTCTCTTTCTCCACCCTATCATCTGTTGCCAAGAGCATAGTCACCTCTGTCCTCTCAAAGTGAAGCTTGAGGCGGTTCATGTGCAGGATCCTTAAAGGGTTCCCGGGAGTCTGCAGGTTCGCTAGATAAGTGACATCACTCTTGTGCTCCACAACCTCAAAATGCCTAGTCCTCTTGTCCTGGAGAGCGTGATGCTCCACTAGGGCCATGACCCACACTTTGTGGCCAGGCTGAAACTCAACCAGAGTGGCATTCTGGTCATACCAGCGCTTCATGTCTTCCTGGCTTGCTTCCAGGTTATCTTTAGTGAGCTTCCTGAAGTGGGCTGTCTGGTTCCTAAAAACCAGCATGTAACTGAATACATCGAGGGGGGTTAGTGGAGGCCTTCTCCAAGCCTTCACTAACCAGACTCAAAGGCCCCCTCAAAGGGTGGCCATACAGCAAGTCAAAAGGGCTACATCCAAGATCCTTTTGTGGCACCTCCCTGTAGGAAAACAGATGGCGTGTCAAGAGGACATCCCATTTATGCCTCAAGGGCTCTGATAGGCCATAATCATGCCCTTCAAGGGGCGGTTGAATATCTCAACCAGACTGTTTCCTTGGGTATAGTAAGGAGTGGTAAACCTGTAGGTTACCCTACACTCCCTCCATAGAGACTTCATATATGTAGATATGAAGTTGGTACCCCTATCAGATACCACCTCCTTGGGGAACCCCATGTGGGTAAAAACCCCCATCAATGCACGTCCCACTACCAGGGCAGTGATTGATCTCAAAGGAATGGCTTCTAGGTACCTGGTGGCATGGTCCACCAAGACCAGGATGAACCAGTTGCCCATGACTGTCTTGGGATCCAGAGGCCCCACAATGTCAATACCAACACTTTCAAATGAGGTGCTGACTACAGGAAAAAGTTGGTGGGGAGCCTTACATTTCCCCCATTTCCCCCAGTTTCCTGACAAGTTTGGCAAGACCTACAGTGTGCATCTGAGTACCTGCGCATCTGGGGCAAGTAAAAGTGGGTGACAAGCCTCTCAAAGGTCTTGTCCAGCTAAAGGCGCATCATGGGCCAGACCCAGAAAGGCTCTGAAGCACTGGGGTACCATCAGCACTTAGGTTGCCCCAGGCTCAGCAACCTTAGGCTTGCGACATAGGAGGGCATCTTTCCAATAAATCTGATGTGAACCAGACTCCTTGGCAGACGCCTGGTCTGTAGCCTGCTGCTGCAAACCCACCAGAGTAAGGCATGTTCTCTGTGCCTCACAGTATGCTTCCCTGGTGGGTCTCCCTTCCTGCTCCCAGCTCAGGTACCTCCCCCAGTTCAGTCACCTGTTCCCTTGTAGGCTCCGGGGCATCCCTCTCAGGTTCAGCCTCCTCCCGGACCATGGGAACTTCTGGGGTGGGTTTCCCACACCCCTTGCCCTTTCTCCTTCTGGCAGTACCTGGGCCACTCATTCGGGTTTCAGGGTCTCCTGATCACCCTGAATGGCTGCCATTGACTGGGTGGATACACACACCCACTCAGACAGACCCAACATCTCCATGTGAGACCTGTGTTCAAGCTCCTTCCAAGGGGAATACTCCAGGTCATTGCCAAGCAGAAAATCTACAGGCATGGTTGGACTCACAGCTACTTTCAAGGAACCTGAGATCCCCTCCCACTCAAAGGGAACCTGTGCTGCTTTGCACAGGCGTTCAGAGTTGCCTACCACAACTACTTGGTGAAGTGCATGGGGAACTGCCTGCTCTTCAGACACCAGGTAACAGTAGTCACACAAGCTCCTGTGTCTCTCAGATCCACCACCCTCTGTGAACTGATGGTCACCCACTGTCTTTACTTTTTAGCCTTCTCAGGCAGAAGGGTCCTCTAGACCATCTCACTGTCCCCTAGTGAGAGAAGGGGCATCTCAGCTGGCCCCCACCCACCTGGAACCAGCTCCTTCATAAGAGTTACACTGGCCAAACCCTGTGACTGATCACTAGTGGGTGCCCCCTCTCATGTTACCTAGACAGAATGGCCTGTACTGAAAACAGTAGTGTAGATTTAATCACTGTATGTCAAGTACAAATCCAAGTTCTATCCTCACCGCTGGTTACCAATGTTAGAAATGGGGTATCCAGTTGGCAGTTGGTTTGCACTTTGCCCAAGCAGGGACTCTCACTGTAGTCAGGGCAATGGAGATACACACTTAAGATAACCCCTGCTCACCCCCTTGGAAGCTTGGCACAAACAGTCAGGCTTATCTCAAAGGCAATGTGTACAGTACTTGTACCAGCACACAGTAATACAACACTACAAAATGGACACCACACCAGTTTAGAAAAATAGGCAATATTTATCTAAAGCAAACAAGACCAAAAGGACAAAATTCAACATACACAAGTCAAGATATGAATTTTTAAGATAAAAAGAGACTTGCTATATAGAAAACAATAGAAAAGTTGTTTTTACACAAAGTACCTGGTTTGCGTGAAAAATAAAGCTGCACGGGTGAGCGTGCGCCAGAAAAGTCAGCAATGCATCAATTTCTTACTTGCAAGTGAGACCGTGCTTCGTTTCTTCTCCGGTCAGATAGGATATGCGTTGTTTTTCTCTCCCACAAGAGAGCAATGCTTCGATTTCCGGATGGGGCCCCTTGGATCCACACACTCTCACGTTGATTTTGACGCCCAGTGATGATGCATGAGAAATCCGGCTGCAGGGTGATGGTAAAACTGTGCTGCGTGGGGCTGCGTCATTTTCAGCAGCCGCAAGCAAGTGTTTGCATAGTTTCTCCAGCCGCGATGCAGGTGACGCTTCGATTTCCTAGCCACGATGTAGGTGGTGCATCGTTTTCAGCCACGAGGCGGGTGGTGAGTCATTTTTACAGGCTTTTTGCAGGTGGTGCGTCTACATTTTTCCCGCACGGTGTCTTGTGCATGGATTTCAGCCTTTTTCTACCAGCTTCACCATTGAAGGTCCCAGGGACTGGATAGGGCACCACTTGGCAGGGCAGGTGTCTCAGCACAGACTCCAGGTGCTGGCAGAGAAGTCTTTGATGGCAAGCTCAGTCCAAGCCCTTGGAGATTCTTCACAAGCAGGAATATACCACAAAGTGCAGTCTTTGTCCTCTCTCAGGCAGAAGCAGCAATTGCAGGCCATCCCAGCAAAGTACAGTCACAGGCAAAGGGGCAGTACTCCTCTTCTACCTCTTCAGCTCTTCTCCTTGACAGTGGTTCTTCTTGGTTCCAGAAGTATTCTGAAAATCTGGGGTTTTAGATCCACTACTTACACCCCTTTCTGCCTTTGATGTAGGCAAACTTCAAAGGGAAGTCTTTGTTGTTCACAAGATCCTGCCTTGCCCAGGCCTGACTCCAGACTCACACCAGGGGGTTGGAGACTGCATTGTGTGAGGGCAGGCCCAGCCCATTCAGGTGTAAGTGACCACTCCTCCCTCCACTCTAGCCCAGATGGCCCATCACAATATGCAGGCTACGCCCCAGGTCCCTTTGTATCACTGTCTAGAGGGGATTCGCAAACAGCCCAACTGTCAGTCTGGCCTAGACAAGGAATACACAAGCAGGCAGAGTCACAGAATGGTTTAAGCAAGAAAAAGCCCACTTTCTAAAAGTGGCATTTTCAAACTGACAATTTAAAGACCAACTTTATCAAAAGATGTATTTTTAAATTGTGAGCTCAGACACATCAAACTCCATATTTCAATATGCTCCCAAAGGGAATTGCACTTAAAAGATATTTAAAGGCAACCCCCATGTTATGTGATGAGAGAGAAAGGCCTTGCAACAGTGAAAAACAAATTTGGCAGTATTTAACTGTTAGGACATGTACAACACATCAGTACATGTCCAATACTTAACATACACTGCACCCTGCCCATGGGGCTACCTAGGGCCTACCTTAGGGGTGTCATATGTATAAAAAGGGAAGGTTTAGGCCTGGCTAGTGGGTACACTTGCAAGGCGGAATTGGCAGTGCAGGACTGCACACACAGACACTGAGGTGGCAGGTCTGAAACACTTTTACAGGGTTACCCATGTGGAAGGCACAACCAATCCTGCAGGCCCACTTGTAGTATTTGATTTACAGGGCCTGGGCACCTCTAGTGCACTTTACTAGGGACTTACTAGTAAATCAAATTTACCATCATGGAAAAGCCAATTACACGTACAATTTACACAGGGAACACTTGCACTTGAGCACTGGTCAGCAGCGGTAAAGTGCCCAGAGTAACAAAAACAGCAAAAGCAGAGTCCAGCACACAGTCAAAACATGGGAAGAGGAGACAAAAAAGACAGGGAGAATACACCAAGGATGCCAGGTCTAATAACCTGATACACAAGGGATGCTGAGCTTCAGATTGGTAACTTGTAGGGAAGCTTTGTATATTTAGGCAACAGTCAAAATCTGACAATAAGTTTGTAAGAAAAAGTGAATGCAGACGTGTTCCTGTTTGAGAGTGTATGGGATTTGATGTTGAATGGACCTAAGCCCGCTGTGTCTGGTGTTTATTATGTTTGTGGTAAGAACGCTTATTACAAGTTGCTGAAAGGCTGGTATGGCAGATGGTATTTGGGAATGGTTTTCCCGAAAATGTACCAAGCAGACAACATTGACAATCCAGAAGGGATTTTGAAATCTAAAATGAAATTTAAAAGAGGAGCAAGTGTTTTAGAAATTACTGGAGATATTTTTGGACCTTTGATTCCATCAATGGGTGTGCTCTTGAATTACATAAAAATAAGGAAGTTATCAACGATTGTAGATAAGAGGACAACTTATTTTTGAGATGCAATGCTTCTAATGGACACAGAAATGGTTGCATCAAGGTCTATGATTCTTCAGAATTGCCCTGCATTAGGCATTCTTTTAGCAAAAGAGGGCAGAGTCTGCAGAGTTTGGAAATCACAGCACTGCTGCACTTGTATATCCAATAACAGCAAAGAAATAAGGAGATACTTATCTAATCTGACAAGTATAAACAATGACTTAAGTGACCTAAAAGAGACAAACATTTGGGTAACCACAGGTGAAGGATTCTCTAAGGTAGAATCATGGTTTTGAAACTTGAGAAATGGTTTTATGAAGATGATCCTGAAACCTTTATTGATTGTGACAATGTACTTAATTTGTGCACTTGGATTTTACAAAGCTTAGAATTCCTGGAGAAAGCAAAGAGCAAAGAATAAAGAGATGAATGGAAATTGAGAATATGGGAGTCAGGTATAATCAGACAATGAAGGGAATCAACAATTATCGCAAGCCTAGATCTATGCGTTATCAAACTAGAAGGTTTTGATTTTGTCTCATTGTAAATGAGAATAATTATTTTGTGATTACATAAATTGCCGTCAGAGGAGGGACTGAGAGAGATCAAATTTTATTAATAAATTAATGGCATAGAAGTTAGAATATGGTGATGAATTAACCTGCATTTAAAACTGTATCAGAGAAAGTAACATGAGTTGTGAAATGTGCACGTTTGAATTATGGTGAACCATGTGGCCACGCGTATTGTGCACCAAGTTTTAACGGAAGCGTTTTGCATTTTATTAAATGAAGTATTAAAATAAGCCAATGTTAATAATGTTTTATTAAATGTAGATTAATTATTGTAGTATTAAATGGATATGAAATAATCACAATTTTATTGAAATATTAAGTTTCATAATACGAGTTATATGTGTGCCGATAAAATAAATGCATGTTTAAAATGATTCTAACATGTTATAAATGATGTTTGCAATAAACAATTTGTTTTGCAGATAGGGATTGTAAGGTGCGCAATAGGTTTATTAATGTATTAATGTGTATCAAGGCTACCTAACCTGACTAGGCCTGAAGAGATTCATTTTGCGGCAGTAATGGAAAAACACAAATGGGGTCATTCCAACCCTGGCGGTCGGTGATAAAGCGGCGGCCAACCCGCCAACAGGCAGGCGGTCAAAAAAATGGAATTCTGACCCTGGCGGGAACCGCCAACACAGCCCGCCACTTTAACACTCCGACCGCCACGGCGGGACAGACAAACAGCGCGGCGGTCACCGCCAACAGGCAGGCGGCAGACAATGTACCGCCCACCCTATCACAACTCACCAATCCGCCACCTTTTCCGGGGCGGGAGCCGCGCCGATAAAAACACGGCGGAAACAGACTACGAACGGGAAAACGCTCACCGATACACACTCCATGAGGAAGGAGGACAGCATGGAACCCGAATTAAACATCCTACCAGCTATTGTCTACCTGCTCATCTACCACGAGTACGAACGCCGGCGCAGACGACAACGGTGAGTACTGCACCTACGACACAGGGGAGGGGGAGGAGGAAAGCTCACGGGCACACACATACGCCATACACCCACCCCCCCACCCCAAATACCTACACCCCAATGCAGAGCAACAAGTCAGAGTGACACCCCCCAAACCCACCGGAATAATGCAAAGACACAATTAAAATGATCTATCAAATATACAGTATGTATAAATAGCTCCATTGAAGTTCTGGGAAATATGCAATATGAAAGATACAAAATAAGGAATGAACATATTGAAAAATATATACATAGGCAATAAGTCCTGCCCATTCTGTCAAAGTTCCATAGTCCGTGGGCCAATGTGCACAAACACATGGGCAAAGCCCACACAGGAGACCAGATACCATTGGAGAGAACACTGCTGGGGCATCAGATGATAAAACTACAGGCACCTCAGGGGGAAGGGAAGGGGGGGCACCTCAGCCACATGAGTCCACGACGCCACATCCACGAGGGGCCTCCATGCCCACTGTCCCATCCTGGGGAGTGCAAAGCCACAGTCTCACAAGTCTCTACAGTGGGTGGCTTGACCACTGTGCCATCCTGGGGAGTGCAAAGCCACAGTCTCTTAAGTCTCTACAGTGGGTGGCTTTCCCACTGTGCCATCCTGGGGAGTGCAAAGCCACAGTCTCACAAGTCTCTACAGTGGGTGGCTTGCCCACTGTGCCATCCTGGGGAGTGCAAAGCCACAGTCTCTCAAGTCTCTACAGTGGGTGGCTTGCCCACTGAACAATCCTGGGAAGTGCCAAGCCACAGTTCATCAGATGGATTACCGACTCCACTGTTAATGGAGGAGGCATGGTGCCCAGAGTGCTTCGTGAAGCCCTGCTCGACACAGAACCGGCACTGTCAATGGGCCAGCGGTGCTTGAGACGCCGGTGCCCAGCGGAGCGGTGCTTGAGATGAAGGGCCCAGTGGAGCGGTGCTTGAGAGGAAGGGCCCAGCGGAGCGGTGCTTGACAGGAAGGGCCCAGCAGAGCGGTGCTTGACAGGAAGGGCCTAGCGGAGTGGTGCTTGAGATGATTGGCCCAGCGAAGCGGTGCTTGAGACGGCGTTGCCCAGCGGAGCGGTGCTTGAGACGGTGGTGCCCAGCGGAGCGGTGCTTGACAGGAAGGGCCCAGCGGAGCGGTGCTTGAGATGGCGTTGCCCAGCGGAGCGGTGCTTGAGACGGCGGTGCCCAGCGGAGTGGTGCTTGCCAGGAAGGGCCCAGCGGAGCGGTGCTTGAGACGAAGGGCCCAGCGGAGCGGTGCTTGAGACGGCGTTGCCCAGCGGAGCGGTGCTTGAGACGGCGGTGCCCAGCGGAGCGGTGCTTGACAGGAAGGGCCCAGCGGAGCGGTGCTTGAGATGAAGGGCCCAGCGGAGCGGTGCTTGAGACGAAGGGCCCAGCGGAGCGGTGCTTGACAGGAAGGGCCCAGCGGAGCGGTGCTTGAGATGAAGGGCCCAGCGGAGCGGTTCTTGTCACGGCGGGCCCCTGTTCAGCGGTGCTTCTCACGGCGGGGCCCTGTTCAGCGGTTCGTGTCACGGCGGGGCCCTGTTCAGCGGTGCTTCTCACGGCGGGGCCCTGTTCAGCGGTGCTTCTCACAGCGGGCCCCTGTTCAGCGGTTCTTGTCACGGCGGGGCCCTGTTCAGCGGTTCTTGTCACGGCGGGGCCCTGTTCAGCGGTGCTTCTCACGGGGGGGCCCTGTTCAGCGGTGCTTCTCACGGCGGGCCCCTGTTCAGCGGTTCTTGTCACGGCGGGGCCCTGTTCAGCGGTTCTTGTCACGGTGGGGCCCTGTTCAGCGGTTCTTGTCACGGCGGGGCCCTGTTCAGCGGTGCTTCTCACGGCGGGGCCCTGTTCAGCGGTGCTTCTCACGGCGGGGCCCTGTTCAGCGGTGCTTCGCCTGTGTTTCTAGGGAGCCAGACCTGGCCAAGACTTTCCGCTCAGTCGCCATCCGACCTTGCGGTCGCGGGGCCCTCCTGTGATGGAGTCCTGGGCCCATGGGCGTCGTCCGTCACAACCGGAATGGGGCTGGTGGGGCCCTCCTGGGCAGCTCGCCTGCTGCCTGACTTCTCCGCCCTGCTGCCCTTGCCCTTCTTCGCTGAAGCTCTGTGGCCCTTGCCTCCCTTTGATGATGTGGCAGGTGACGGGGCAAGGCTACTGTCCTTGGTGGCAGCCGTCTCAGGCTTGTCGCGCCGGCCCTTATTATTTTTGGTCCTCTTCCCAGGGGGTGGGCTGGCTGTCCCCCTTGCTGCTGGGCGATGTTCCTGCCCTAGGAGCTGGTGGACTCCAATAGCCCTGCACTATGGTTATAGTAGATGCAGGGATGGTGGTGGCTGAGGTGCTTTTTTTACCCTTACCAGATGGAGGGAGTGGGTCAGTGATTGGAACGAGCTCAAGGTTGGAAAGGAAAACCACTTGGGAAGGACAGGGACGGGTAGGTGTAGTGGGTATGGGAGTGGAGGAAGAGGATGTGGTTGTAGGAGAGTCAAGTGTGCTGTCTTTGGGTGCAGGTGCTTGTGACGGAGGCTGTTGTGAGGTGGATGGCTGTTGGGTGGGTGTCTGCCTGCGTTTGTGTGGTTTGGAAGAGGGGGTGACAGACACACTGGGAGAGGACACAGGGGACGTGTAAATGGCAGTGGGGGGGGTGACTGCACGTGTGCGGACTGTAATGGAGGGTGTGCTGGTGATGGAAGTACTGGCTGATGGTGGTGTGCATGCAGGTGTGAGTGGAGACGTCACAGGGAGGGAGGAGGGAGATGAGGAGGTGGGAGACACAGAGGTGGTAGTGACTGTTGGCATGTCTGCATCTGGATGTTGCTTGGGTGAATGCTTGTGCGATCTGTGGTGCTTATGTCTGGATGAGCTGCCCTTGGGTGTAGAGGTGTGTGCAGGCTGGTCTGATGGTGTGGATGGGATAGGCAGAGGAACAGGAGACTGGGACTGGGTGGAGGGAGTCAGAAGAGGGAGGCTGGAGACAGGGACAATGGCTGCCGTCAGTGCTGAGGCCAGAGCGTTGAACGATCGCTGATGGGCAACCTGACCCGAATGAATGCCCTCCAGGTATGCATTGCTCCGATGCAGCTCCCTTTCTACACCCTGGATGGCATTCAAAAGGGTAGACTGCCCAACAATGAGCGTCTGCAGGAGGTCAATGAGCTCCTCACTGAGGGCAGCAGGGGTAACTGGGGCAGGGCCTGAGGTGCCTGGGGCGAAGGAGATGCCCGCCTTCCTGGCCGAGCGGGCACGGGGCAAAGGCTGAGGGTCTGCTTGGAGGGCGGGGCTGGTGCAAGGGAGCTCCCTTCCGAGGACGTGTCGGTGTCGCTGACGTCTCCACGGGTCCCCGTTGTGGAGCTCCACTCGCCCTCCGCCTCACTGGTGTACTCGGAGTCTGTTGCATGGCCCTCCGGGGCCATGTGAGATGCAGCTCCCTTGTGCGCCGATGCCACTTCTCCTCCGCCTGATGATGCTATTGCACACATGAACAGGAAGACAAAGAATATGGGGAGGAGGGAGAAATGAAGACAGGTTGAGTGCATGCATTGGCAACACCGTTGTCGGAGAGGACAGACACAGAAGCCCCCTGCACTAGGCCGCGCAATCAGGGTACACTACTCAGTTATTGTGACTAGGCCTACAGGTCTATGGACGACAAATGCACACATGGGTGAGGCCGGACCATGGATAGCTGTACTTGGCACCCTACAGAGGTGGGGGGCGGGGGCACAGGGCCATGCCTAACGGAGGGGCCTAGCCTACAGAATGCGCCCTGGCCTAGAGATAGTCACAGCCCTCCTCCCCCACCCAGACACCTTCACTGCGCGCAAAGATAGCAGAATGTGCTGATACTCACCCCCTTGTGTCTGCTGTGATGTCCTCACGCGCCCATCCAAATCGGGGTAGGCCACCGCCAGGATCCGGGACATCAGGGGGGTCAATTGGCAGCTGGCACCCCTCCTACATTGGGAGGCCATCCCCAGCAGAGACTCGGCGGTCTTTCTGGTCCCGCGGCGGATGTCCTCCCACCTCTTTCGGCAGCGGGTGCCCCGTCTGTTGTGGACCCCCAGGGCCCGGACGTCCTTGGCGATGGCACGCCAAATGTCGATCTTCTGATGGGCGCTGACCTATGTGACATGTACAGGGTGGTAAAGGAAATCTCATCACTTTTCTGCCTGGTCAATGTGAGTGGCCCCCCCCTCCCCAACCTTGCCATGTGGCACATGCTCTCATCTTTCGTGCGTTGCACTCCTCATTCGCTCCCCTCCCCACCATCTTACATACACCCCACTCAACAAAGGCATAGCCCATTCAACGTGCACCCTGTGTACTAACCTGTTGGTCTGGAGGACCGTAGAGTAGCGCATACTGGGGGAGGACCCCATCAACAAGTTTCTCCAATTCTTCAGAAGTGAAGGCAGGGGCCCTTTCCCCAGTCGCAGCAGCCATTGTATCTTCCAGACCCAGGTCACAGCAGCACTTGCAGTATCGGTCCTCTCCTGTGGATGATCAGGTCTCGAGTGATTAATCAGATAGAAAATGGCGGTCACGCCGCCGCGGTGCGTACCGCGACCGCAGGCGCACATCCTCATTGGCTACTGAAACCCATAGGGTGCAATGTTAACCAATGCGGCTTAGCACCGCGGTCTTCGACCGCCTTCCGCCACGGTGTGCCACGCCAGCGCATTCCACTGTCACACTTCACAGGTCAGGCAGCCGCCATTTCAAGGGCCCACATGGCTGAATTTCTACTGCGTCACACAGGCCTAGGCCTTGCATTGCCACTCATACAAGCCTTTCAATGCATAGCGATTCGTATACTGTGCAAGCTGTGTGAACGAACCTGTGGGTTGCTTGACTCTGTGCTCCATGTTGTCCTTCCTAGGCACCGTCCGCTGGGACTTGCGAGAAGGATGAATCCTCCCGTGTACCGACCGCTTGTGGACCTGTCGACAATGGAAGAACGAAATATCATACTTACATACAGGCTTGACAGAGCAACTATACATGAACTATGTGCCCAGCTGGAGCCAGACCTGATATCCCCCATCCGCCAACCCACAGGGATTCCCCCTCTGGTGCAGGTTCTGTCAGTACTCCATTTTTTGGCAAGTGGGTCTTTTCAGACAACAGTGGCCATATCATCTGGGATGTCTCAGCCTATGTTTTCTAAGGTTTTGTCCAGAGTGTTGTCTGCCCTGATGAAATACATGCGGAGCTACATTATTTTCCCTGAGGTGGGCGATTTGGCTACAGTGAAGGGTGATTTCTATGCCCTTGGACATATCCCCAACATCATTGGTGCCATTGATGGGACCCATGTGGCTTTGGTTCCCCCCAAAGAAAGTGAGCAGGTGTACAGAAACAGAAAAAGTTATCATTCAATGAATGTCCAGGTGGTCTGCTTGGCTGACCAGTACATCTCCCATGTAAATGCCAAGTTCCCTGGGTCAGTGCATGACGCGTATGTCATGCGAAATAGCAGCATCCCTTATGTGATGGAACAGCTACAGAGACACCGTGTGTGGCTAATTGGTGACTCTGGTTACCCCAACCTGTCGTGTCTACTGACCCCAGTGAGGAATCCCCGGACCAGGGCAGAGGAACGGTACAATGAGGCCCATGGGCGAACTAGGAGGATCATAGAAAGGACCTTCGGGGTCCTGAAGGCCAGGTTTAGGTGCCTGCATATGACAGGGGGATCCCTAATGTACTCACCAAAGAAGGTGTGCCATATCATCGTGGCCTGCTGTATGCTTCACAATCTTGCTTTGCGACGCCAGGTGCCTTTTCTGCAGGAGGATGGTCCAGATGGTGGTGTTGTAGCAGCTGTGGAGCCTGTGGAGAGTGAAGAGGAGGAAGACGACGGGGACGACACGGACAACAGGGATACAGTCATACAACAATATTTTCAGTAGCACACAGGTAAGAATCACCCCTGCCATTTTACATTTACCTAAGGCCTCATGCGTCTCCACTGTCTGTGTTTCCCCCCAGTTCCTGTTAACTGATTTTTTACTTTCCCTTCCCTTTTCAGAGCTGTATGACCCACTGTGTGACTTCTGCTTTGTTTGCCCATGGACTAAAGCTTATTGAAATTGGTATGTTGTCATCACAAAGTAACTGGACATTATTGCACCGTTATGTGTAATACATTTGTTAAGAATACAAGCAGACTCCTGTTATTTTAAGTGCAATAAGTGATTTATTTTAAGTGCTACATATAGGTACATGATTGTAAAACGGTGATGGGTGGGGGTGGAGTAATGTCCATGGCAGAGTCCAGTTCTCAGTCGCACAGGTGCATTGTCCATATGTCTGTGGAAGGATGGAGCAGGGGCAGTTAAAGGTTGGACAGGGTGACAATGTGGGACAGTGGGATGACATCAGGGGGTATCTTAGGCTGGCGGGGGTCTTGCAATCCTACTCTGTCTTCTTGTGAGATCTCAGGTTCCGCTTGCGGGGTGGTTCTTCTTCTGCAGGAGGTGGGGTTCTGGTGGCCTGTTGTTGTGTGGGGGCCTCCTGTCCACTAGCACCGGCGGAGGTGGTAGGCTGTTCCTGGCCTGGGCTAGTGACAGGGGCCCTTTGGGGTGCCACATGGTCCCGCAATGTGGTGACTATCTGGTTAAGGGCCACGACGATGGTCCCCATTGCGGAACCAATGTTCCTCAGTTCCTCTCTGAACCCCATGTACCGTTCCTCCTGCAGTGCCTGGATCTCCTGGAACCTGGCCAGTACCGTCGCCATTGTCTCCTGGGAGTGGTGGTAAGCTCCCATGATGGAGGAGAGGGCCTCTTGGAGAGTCGGTTCCCTGGGCCTGTCCCCCCCCTGTCGCACAGCAGCCCTCCCAGTTCCCCTGTGTTCCTGGGCCTCTGTCCCCTGGACGGTGTGCCCACTACCACTGCCCCCAGGTCCCTGTTGTTGTTGGGGTGGTGGATCAACCTGGGTGCCCTGTAGTGGTGCACACACCGCTGATCGACGTGTCCTGGAGGCAGAGGCATGGGCCCGCTGGGTGGAAGCTGTGCTGGTGTTCCCAGAGGGGGTTGGGTCTGGTGTAGCCTGTGGCTCTCTGTGGGGAACAGACTGTCCAGAGGTCCCCGATGGGCCGGGCTGGTCATCTGGGTCCAGGGAGACAGAGCTGCTGTCATCGCTGGGGGCCTCTTCTGGGGGTGGGATGGACATCTCTGGACCCTCCGTGGCGGTGTGGTGGCCTCGGGTCCTGCAGGGGTATAAAGGTATGGTTATTGCTTCTGTGTGTGGCTTTTCGTGTGATGGGTGGGTGTCCGTGTACCCAAGTGTAGGCATTTCCTTGTGGGGGGCTTTTGTGAGGGTGGCTTGTGGGGATGATGTGTGTGTGCAGTGGGCATGCTTTGGTGATGGGTGTCCATGCTTTGTGGTCGCATGCAGGGCTTGGTGTTGGGATGGGTGGGTTGTGATGGTGAGCCATTTGCAAGGAGTTGGTGTGATGGGGGTGGGGGTGAGGGTGGGGGTATGTGCTGGCATGCAGGTGGGGTGGGGGTGGGAAGCAGTAGTGAAGATTTGACTTACCAGAGTCCATTCCTCCGCCTACTCCTGCGAGGCCCTCAGGATGCAGGATGTGCAAGACTTCCTCCTCCCATGCTGTAAATTCTGGGGGAGTAGGTGGGGGTCCGCCGCCAGTCTTCTGCACCGCAATGTTGTGCCTTGATACCATGGAACGCACCTTCCCCCGTAGGTCGTTCCAGCGCTTCCTTATGTCATCCCGATTGCGTGGATGCTGTCCCACCGCGTTGACCCTGTCCACTATCCTTTGCCATAGCTCCATCTTCCTGGCAATTGTGGTGTGCTGCACCTGTGCCCCGAAGAGCTGGGGCTCTACACGGACTATTTCCTCTACCATAACCCTGAGTTCTGCGTCAGTGAACCTGGGGTGTCTTTGGGGTGCCATGGGGTGGTGTGGATGAGGTGTGGGGTGGCGTTTGTGGTGATGAGTGTGGTGCGTGTGGTGGTGTGTGGTGTTTGGTGCATGGATTCTGTGTGGGTGATGGTGTTGTGTGCCTCTGTGTTGTGGGATTGTCTATTCTGTGCTCTCTCTCTTGCCTTCGTCAATAATTTCGGGTCGTAGGGGTTTGTGGGTGATGTGGGTGTGTGTTGTATATTGTGTTGGGTGTGTGGGAGTGGTGGTAGTATGTGTATCAGGTGTGTGTGTTTCAAACTGACCAATGTGGCTGAGTTTTCTATATGTGTGTGTATTTTGACCGCAGCGGTGTGTACCGCCAATGGAATACCGCGTTTGAAAGAGCGCCGCGTGGATTTGTGGGTCCTAATGGTATGGGCGTATTTCTGTTGGCGTGACGGTGGAGGTTTGGTCATCGCCATTTTTTCGCTGACCTTTGGTGTGGCGGACTTTTGTGGATGTTGGGTTTTTGGTTGTTTGCAAGTTGCGGGTCAGAATGACCGTGGTGGTTTACCGCGGCCGCGGCAGTGTTATGGCGGTCTTCTGACCAGCGGTAAGCGCCTTTTACCACCGAGGTCAGAATGACCCCCAAATTCTGTCCCCTCTAAACTGAATTCTTTTCCTAGATTGTTAATGTGAATGTTGAAATATCTTATTGTATTGTAGACAAGAAACATGTTTCAAAAATAACATTGTTGCTTTGTTATAGCTGTTGAATAGGACAGCAAATTGTAGTTCTCATGTGAAATGAATTAGTTTAGTTTATTGTGTGCCATCAGAAAGGATCTCAAGTAACAAATAACTAGAGAGTGTAATATGTTGATAGAAACATGTGAAATGACTCAATGACAAGGCATTTTGATGAGTAAATTTAAAAAAGTTGCAAACTTGAAGCACCACTTCTAGCCATTGGAAGCTGAAACTAACGCCCAGAGTGTGCCCACCTAAAGGACCAATAGAAAGGATTTTGGTCATTCTAACTAGTGAGAAACTTTGGCCCATATTTATACTTTTTTAGCGCCGCATTTGGGTAATTTTGCAATGCAAAAGTGGCGCAAACTTACAAAATACAATTGTATTTTGTAAGCTCGCCGCTTTTGCGTAAAAAAGCGGCGCAAATGCAGCGCTAAAAAAGTATAGATATGGGCCTTTGAGTTTTCAGTCTATGATGGTCTTGAAATTGTCCAGACCTCTGCCCACTTCTGTTTCAAGTCTGCTGTCACATTCTGTTCTCTAAGTCTCGGGATGGGTTTATTCATCATAGTATTAACTGCCCTATTCTGTTATGTGGATCAGTACTAATAAGGCCAAATAATTCTAAACTGCTGATTTTGACCTATGTGCAGCTCATGTTCTGCACTGTCCTGATGCTGCTGTTAACTGACGCCGGAAGAAAGTGACAGTCCTACCTAATTAATTGCTCCTGTCTGCTGTCCCATGAGGTGATGTATAACTGAATGTGTGTTTTAATATTTTTTTTAGTTAGTGACTTACATCAGCATATTTTTAGTAAGTTATCTTAGTTAGATCTTTTACCAAATCATTTTTGTCTTCCTTTTTCTTTGCTTTTGTCCGCGTGTGTTAACACGTTCCCACACGTGCAACTCCAAATTTGTGTTAGTCACGTTTGAAACCTGAAATCTAAAATTGAATGTAGAATTGTATTTTGATGATTTACTGATGTCACCATCATCTGCTTTAAATTCTAACAATAAAGTGCATATCACTTTAATTAGTGTTTAACAGTATTGATGTTTAGTAGGCAAATAGTTTCGGACATTTTGTTCAACTTATGGATTTCATGTATGTTTATTACTTAGTTTTGTGCACCATTTACGTGACATTGATTTGGGGATTGTAATAAAGCTTTGAAACCTTACTCGGTTTAGAGTTTGCGTTATTGTAAAATTGCTTATGGTGTTCAATATTGTTTATGGTGTAATGTTGTTGATTTGTGATTGAATTATTCTGACTACTACACTCTTCACCAACTCCAAAGATTCAGTCGATCTCAGTGGCTGAGATTGGTGATTATGTCTCACCTGTGCACCGGTGGTTGTTGAACTGGAATCGGGGAGCAAATTGATCTCAGACTGTTGCACGCCAACAAGGGGCTAGTGCCTTCTTCAAGACTATTGGCCTTGGTTTCTCACATAAAATATTTTGAAGCATTGCCTGGTCAATAGAGAGTGCTATGGAAGCGCATTAAATAAAGCTTTTGATGTTTTTATAATTAGGTAGAACAGTAGTGGAAATGCCCCTTCATCATAGAACAAGTACATCTTGCGCAGATGCAGCCCAAGCTTTCCTACTTCCGAAAACAGGTACAGCTGGGGCGGTAGCAGCACAAACTTTCACCATCACAAGATACATACAAATCAGGCAGCAGCAGTGCCAGCTTTGTTTCCTCACTTGAACAGGTACAGCATGGCAGTAGCAAATCAAGCTCCCCTCTCTCAAAGAAGGCAGCAAGTGCAGTCTTCATTACATGGAGAACAGATTCAACAGGGCAGACTTGTATAAGCTTTCACTATTCACACAACATGTAAAATTATGGCGTGACTTGTAAATTACAGCCAGATGGCTGAGGGTGAATGCTTAACTCACAGAGAGGAAGGTATAGACAAGTTAAAAAACAAGTCCTGACACCATTACGATTAAGATGATATTACATGTCAGAGGCCTGAGGTTTGTATTGATTCTTTAGTTTTCCAGGAATTGAGAAGTAGCTGTTACCAAATGGGTCATTGCTATTTGAATCAGCCCAGCAGAAGGATAAATAATTATGCATTAGACAGGAAGAAAGGTGCAAACCTCTTCAAAAAGGATTTGAACGTGTGCACCTCAGGTACTCTGCAGCAACCTCAGTGCAGCACCTGTTCAAAACGTTGAGGGGCACCACTTGCTGTAAAGGATAGGTAGTTTGAACTGCAACAAAAAATAGAGGGAAATTCAACTCAATAAAGTATTTATGGCAATCCTGATTCAGCAATAAGTCTATACTTACAGCCAAATCAGATTATAAAGTGTGCACAAACACTTAGGGCCTAATTAAGAGTTTGGCTGATGGGAAAGCCCATCCACAAAACTCCGGGCAGGGTGGCAGCAGCCTTCAAGGCCACCAGCACCAGCCGGAGCTGTTATGAATTTCCCGCTAGGTCGGCGGGCAGACACCTCAGTTTCTGCTGCCAGCCTAGCAGAAAATAGGCTGCAGCATTGGCTTTGGCTCGTAATCGAGCCAGCAACATTGCTGTAGCCTGCAGGGTGCACCAGCACCCTTGCAATGATCACTATCTGTAAAGCAGACAGTGAACATTGCAAGGATGCTGGGTAGTGGGGCCCCTGCATTGCCCATGCCAAGTGCATAAGCAGTGCATGGGCCCCACTGTCGCCCCCTGCAACTGTTCTTTGCCAGCCTTTTCATGGCATTGCATGCACTGTTGCCCTGGCGGATTACGATCTCTGCCACCGCCTGGATACCGGGATCATGGATGCTAATGGAACACTGCTGTTCTGAATGCCAGGGGCTTAATGTGGTAGTTGAACTTCCGTAACAGCAGTGATTCTGACCACCGCCACACTCATAATGAGGCCCTTAATTTCTGTGTTTTTCCACCTGTGCACATTTCACCAGAGAAACTGTCTGAAATATGTGCAGGGCTAAGGCAATTGAATGAGTGAAAGATATGTGGGAATTACATGAAAAGATTCCTAAAGTTTTTCCTTATTCCTAAGGAAAACATTTAGGCCTAGATTTACTAAGATGTCATGCTGCGCTGCATTTTGTGAAAGAGAGAGAGCAGAATTGTGTCATATTTACAAAGATATGAGGCAGATCTGCTCTATCCTAGTTCTGGCACACTTGTGGAATGCTCTAATCTGAAAACAATTTAATGACAGTATATAGTTTCACATGTTTACCCAGACACCATTTATACTTATTTACCATATTATATAGATTTATATACCATTTGCATACATGTGAATCGGAGTGATTTAAGTAAGCAAAAAGCACGGGATGCAAGAGGGAAGGTCAAGGATACCTCAGTCAAAGCCAGGGGAGCATTACATAGTCGTAGTTACTTAACTAAAAGACAATCAATCCATCTGTTCCACAGTGTATTTACATTATATCATATATCTTGTACATTGAATAAGTCAATGACCAACACCTGATCTGGACTTCCGAGTGATTCTGCTCAGCGAATTAAGTGGCCAGTTGATATTTAGGACTTTTACAGTGGATGCAACTGCAATGTTCCAAAATTCTTTATTTAGCAGGTTGTGCAGTAGTTTGTTCACTCAGACAACATTTGCCATAGATCATATTTTCTCATGTTGTAGTTTGTTGTACTTCCTTTGCATATGTGTATGATGCATGTTCATAAATGTTATATTGTCCTACAATATGTGAAGAATCCGAAAAGTTCGTAATTACTAGATGTGGTTGTAAATGTTGCCAGGCCTATACTATTTGATCTTTCAGGATCTTGGATGTTTTGATTGCAATCATGAGTTTGTAAATATATAACGATGATGTGGAAAGTATGTGCCAATTTTTAGATGTGGGCTACAGGCTGCTTCGGGTACACTGTTAGCCTCATGTAATCAAAATATGTATACAAGTATACATATATGGAGAGATTTTGGGCAAAGAGCCTATTTAAGTGTTATTCGTGTTTTCCTTCTAACCACCACACCATGCAGGACGGAGCAATGGATGAGCCCATTTAAACTGACTCTCTTGAAATGTGCGTGATTTCATATTTCTCTGATTGTCATGCTTCTATTTTCACACACACGCAATGCTCTCCTTTTGAAAATCCTTCCTCTGTTTCATTTGAAATAAAGTGCTTACCAGTCTTCTTTGATGAGCACATTAAAAAAAAATCTACATATTTTTTATTCCTTTAATGACTAATGGGACACATATTTATGCTTTATGGAGACAGTTTCTGCATAGGGCTGTACCCGGAAGAACACTTCAATTGCCATTTTAGCGTACAGGACATTAGTACAGCTATCTTGCTTGGTCAATTTCACATCATCAGGCCTCAGGCCTACGAGTGTGCAGTGTTTCTAATTGTAAATTATGTGACTGCTAGGTATATGTATGCAATCTATAAACGTGATTTCATACTCTTTCTTTTTCACCCTGAGATTTGTGCTTAGCTAGTGACCCTTTCTGTGGTATTTTGTTCATTAGATATTTTGTATATTTTCCAGAAACATTCTGGACTCATTGTGCACAAATCTTGTCATACACACAATACGTAAGTTGTCATACTGACAGAGCATGTTCACACATACTAACTTTTGATGTTTAGCTAACTTTTGAATTTTTTGTCTTTACTATAGACCCATTACTCATTGAGAAGTAAGGTAAATTGATCCCCATTTTGTTCTGTATATGATTCATTATAAACACTGGGGTCAATGCTAAATTGAACCACTGTTTTTGGTATTACTGATTTTTGTTCAGGTTCACTTCTGGTTTTAATGGCTGCTCTTGGTCTGTGATACAGCTTAAGGTGTTACAAGCAGCTCTTGGTTGACATCAGTCAGAGTCATTTTCACAGGGGTTGGAGTAGCCCAGCTTTAAACCCTCGGAAGCTGTCTGGAGAAGGATTCAGCATCTTTATCTCAGATTCTACAAGGGATATAAGGTTTCATCTGTCTTTCAGTTCTTCTATTGACCTGTATATCTGCAAAAGTGGTTTGATCACATTGAGATATTACCATTACCCTGGATTTATTTGAGTGCATGTTCTGCTCTTTGAAATGTGTTTTTATTAGACAGTACTGAAGCTACTGCTGCCTAGATCAAGATGTCACATGTCAATCCAGAATTCCACCCTGAGGAACTAAACCACATAGAGCCTCATTACACCTTTGGTGGTCTAAGGACCGCCATGTTGGCGGCGGCGGTCAGACCACCAACAGGCTGGCGGACAGGACTGCAATTATGAGTATGGCGGTGATGCCAATGGAATACAGCCAAAGCACTTCTGGCACCGCCAGTGTGGTAAGACCACCGTGGACAATTGGAGCCAACAACAGGCCGGCGGAGACCATGTTTCCGTTGGACTCATTACAATGTTGCACACTGCCAACCTTTCCTCTGCGGTCGGACCACCACAGAAACCCAGGTGGAAATCAGCTGGATGAAAGGAGACAATCATCTCTAGGAAGCCTTACTCATTAGGAGCCACCATGGAACCACAACTAGACTTCATCCCCCTGCACCTGCGCGCTGAAAGACAACGAAATCATCGCTGACGAGGACAACAGCAACCGTAAGTACATACACTCACCTGTTACATTTGTATATTGGCAACTTTTGTATCGACATAACATACCATAGGAAGGGGGGTGCTAGGGCTATATTCACATGTGATAGTACTGTGGCACGCACACACACATACAGCAACAAATACACCCACTCATACACAGCATGCACACTGCAGCCAGCACACACACACCACATGTCAAGAACACACAGTTACGCACAGCAACATAGCACAGGCCTAGTCTCACTCATTCACATAAAAAAATACAACATGGCACAACTACCCCACAACTGCACAATCAAAACACATTGTCAAGCAATCACAATCGACACTGGCCAGGGACTCATTACACATACAACACAGTGTACAACCAGCTGGGAATGAACACACACAATTACACCATCATGCAACTTAGCATTCGACACACACACACCACATACACACAGCACATTGTGCCTATCATTACATGCACAATACACAGTCAAAGCACACAAAGCCACACACTACAAAATCAAAACATGTCAACTCAAACACAACACAACACCATGACAACATGTCAGCAACATACACATGCCCATCACACAGCACACACCCTATCCCTGGGGGACAAAAGCGCTGCACACACCCTTGCATATTGCTAAAACAACACAGGAAGCACAAGCGCCACACACACACACACACACACAAACACTGGAACACACACAATATCAGTCAGGAAAATTCAAACCTAGGAAAGGAAATGCAGAACAAAGGGGTAACCAGAAAACCAACAACTGGTTGGTTATACTATATTATAATATTTTTAACAAAAAAATAGGAGGCCAAGGCCATTGGCCAGTCCATATAAATACATTTACATTCCACCAAAGGCACAAAGTGGTGCCCCAATTTGACTCCTGACTGTCATGTAACCTCCACAGGTAGGGGTATCAAGGGGCAGGCAGGCACTTCAGGGACTTTTGGGGGGTGGATGCGGGGAGTTGGGCTTAGGCTGGGAAGGGCGGAGGTTTGGGCTTAGGCTTGGGAGGGGGGATTTTGGTTTTGGCTTGGGGGAGGGTCGGGTCTTTGTGGGAGGGGTTGACTTCTTGGCAGAGGGAGTGGCATGGGTACTGGCAGGGGGGTAGGAGAGGCTTTGAAGTTGCAAGGACTTGGGGAGAGAAACAGATCTTTTAGGGTTGTCACAGGGGAACAGTAGGGAAAAGGTTAAACTTCAAGAGGAAAACACTCTTAGACATATGGGGATGGTCATAGCAAAAGGGTTTTGGTCTGGAGGTAGAGGGAGTGGTTGTAAGAGGTGTTGGTGTGGATGTCTTGGATGCGTGTTTGTCGGAGGTATGCTTGTGGGTGGTTGGTGTATGTTGGGTGGGTAAGTCATGCCATTTATGTATTCTGGGCTGAGTGGGGTGGAGGTGCTGGGGATGCCATGGTGGGTGGGTGCCTGTCTGTTGGGGTGGTGACTGCAGGTATGGTGGATGTGCTGCATGTAGGCGTGTCTGTGGTTGTGGTGTCTGCAGGTGTGGTGACTGGGGTAGATGTCTCAGGGTCTGCTGTTGTGCTGTATCTGGGTAGGATAGGGCTGGTGGCTGTAGCACTGAATGTTGGTGTGGTGTCTGAAGGTGTATATGCTGGTGGTGTGTCTTGTGGTGCTTATGTTTGTCTGTGCTACCCTTAGATGTTGAGGTGGATGCATGCCTGTCTGTTTGTGTGATTTGGCTGGGTCAGGGAAGGGAGGAATCGAATTGGGAAGAGGAAGGTGGAGGAAGGACGACAGACAAAGGGAGACTGGCTGCGGTCAGTGTGTAGCCAAAGCCTGAAAATATCTCTGTGACTGTGAATCCCCTCCAGGAATGCATTACTCTGTTGTATCTGAGTTTTTAGTCCCTGGGTGGCATTTATGATGGTCATCTGACCCACAGAGAAGGACATCAGGAGGCCAATAACCTCGTCACTGAGGGAGGGCTGTGATAGAAAGGGGGTGGTGGATATAGAAGGTGCTGGGGTGGTCCCAGATGCCACCACCAAGGAGTGGCCACTGAAGGAGGATTCTGAGGATGATGTACAGGATTCATGACTTCAGGTCCCGTGGCCACAAGCTTTCCCACTCAGATGTGCCCCCTCTCCTTCACCTGCTGATGCTGCAAAACAGACAGTGAGGTATGGTCATCACATTCTCTACATACCACTTCTATCATACTATAAACATCAGTAACATTACATCCAGTTGACCAACACCCCCAGGTAGTACCAGTTAAGTGCTAACATCATGTCATAATAAGATACAATATATGTCTCTCAATAAAAACAGTTGTACATACAGGCTAAGCTACCTATATCACACCTACAATACCACAATAGCAATAGATCTATCACACTGACCATTACATGACACAGTGTCTTTGACACATGATACAGGGTTCCTATCCACAGCAACATAATCAAGCAACAATCAAGTTATAGCCAAGAAATATAACATTGATTTCCACAATTCAAATACACAAACTCAACACATACTAACAAATAAGCCTAACGTCATGTACAAGGCAAATAAACATATTGTCTACTATACTCAGGACAGCCTGGTGTACACAAGCCATAACCCCTTCATGTCACATAGTTAACAAAATGCACAGTGAATATATGCAATCATGCAACTTTTCGAATTGTCATACTCAAAATCTTTTTAGATGAAAGAGTCTTAACACACGTCACCTACACATGTACCAATAGTGACGTATGAAAGGATTGTAACTACATTGTGGACCAAGGCATCTAAGTCAATGTCCTCCTGAAAACAAAGTATATCAGTCATATAAGGGCCTTATGAGCTCAGAGCATTTACTCACACACAACAGCTAGTATATCTTCTGTTTCTAGTCAATGGACCACTGTCATGTGCATAAAGGTGACATTCAGAATGTTCTAATCATGCAATCATTCCATGAATAGCCCAATGACTGACTGGATGGCAACATCACTATCCACACATCAGAAATGACTACTGTTCCATCACTCTGTGAAAACCTTCTGAGAGATAAATCACATCTGATGCTACCATGACAGATACACCCACCATGATGCACGCCAAATGTCTGAATACACATACCATGCCACTCATGTGTATGTGAACCACCACACCTGCATCTCGTTGGTGTCAGTTCAAACAATATGTTTCCATATAGCCAAACTCACAGTAAACATAACCTATTTAGCAACAGAAAGTAGGTCTGTAGCTCTTTAAGATGTGGAATCATGACAGGACCTTTCAATTTTTACATTAAGTTGGCAAAAAGCTGATAAGGTTTATTTGCTAATAAGATATCTTTGACTATTTATGATGCCTACAACAGTATTGCTCAGTAAAATGCTGAGTAGCCACTTACCACCTACTGAACCTTAACATGGTACTAACATTCATTGTTCTGACACCAATGTATGTGATCCAATAGGAGTCTAGAAATACCTCCATGGTTCCCAACATGTAGGTTGTCCACTCAGAAGACACATTACAAAAGTCTATGTACATCCCTCTCTTACCACGGGGGTTCATCTTGTAACAGGTCTGAATAAGTGAAACTAGTACACCATGTGAAATGTCAGATGGACATCACAACATCACATGATGCTGTTACTCACCTGTAAGCTTTTGAAATGTGGGAATGACTTCAAATTGTCTGACTCAATGTTGCACATAGATATAGATCAATGGACATTGCAATGGGCAAAGAGTAAGGACCTGGAAAACTCATGAGTTTTTAAATATATAACGATGATGTGGAAAGTATGTGCCAATTTTTAGATGTGAGCTACAGACTGCTTCAGGTACACTGTTAGCCTCATGTAATCAAAATATGTATGCATGTATACATGTATGGAGGGATTTGGGGCAAAGAGCCTATTCAAGTGTTATTTATGTTTTCCTTCTAGCCACCACACCATGCATGACAGAGCTATGGATGAGGCCATTTAAACTGACTCTTTTGTGAAGCTAGTAGATCATGTAAAATGTCAGATGGACATCACAACATCACATGATGCTGTTACTCATCTGTAACCTTTTAGAATATAGGAATGACTTCACATTGTCTGACTCAATGTTGCACATAGATATAGATCAATGGACATTGCAATGGGCAGAGAGCAAGGACCTGGAAAACGTACCATCATGATATTGGGAGTACTGATCTGTAGTTGAGAATGAACAACCACCAGGGCATTGAAAGGTGTATTGTGTGACACATATGACACTGTCACATGTACATCATTATATGCTTTTTACAGAGGGGACAACATACGTGAGTAATTTATCCCTATACACTTTAGAATGTGCACACCTGTATACCATTGTTGGGAAATGTACATCAGTGTGTCGACTGGAAATCTTTGACCGCTCGCACTAACCATATTTTCGGAGCTAACAATCTGTCACATCAGACACTAACCTGTTGAAATGGTGAAATTGTATTAGGTCTGTACTTATCCCCTTGTGGCTGCTGTGCTTCCCTCAAACGCCCATCCAAACCCCGCTAGGTCACCGCCAATGTGCGGGCCATGGGGGGGTCAATGTCCGTCAGGCACCCTGTCCTTATTGGGAGGACATTGCTAGCTGGACCTCTGAGGTCCTCCAGGCCCAGCCTCTGAGGTTCTCCCATCTTTTCCTATAGTGGGTGCTCTGCCAGCTGTGGACCCCCAGGGTCTGTACTTTCTTGGCGGTGGCACGCCATATTCCCATCTTCTGATGGGTGTTTACCTGCATGGATGACACAGACAAGAATAGAATGTCATGCCCACATGCACCATACCAAAACAAGCAGGGTGAAAAACAAGTTAGTGCACATAGCCATACACAGAGAGTCTCCAATACCCCCTTCAATGATAGATGAACTTATGCAGTAAGGCCATGTGTGATGTTAGAACAGGCACACGATATGCATATCCACCAACAGGTGTCAGCTTGTTACCTATGACTAGACTACATGCATATCTGTAAAAGTGGTATTCCTGGCAAAGTTTGTCAATGTACCTTCATTGATCATGTATTACAGTCAGTAGGTGGCTCAGGGAGCATACATCACACACTCTTTACTAAGTCTAAGTAATTGATATCTCTCTAAAGATATATGCACATGCCCATCTACCCACACATATCACCACAACCCTTCATTCTTCCACATTTCCCGGACATCATCACAAACTTGACCCATCATCCATTGCTTGTCATAACAAAGGATAGATGGGAAAATATACATACGTGCCCATGGTGCATTTACCTGTTCATCTCGTACACCACAGAGCTGTTCATACAGGGGTAGGACCTCCTCCAGAATCTTATTGAGCTTCTCCAGGGAGAAGGCAGGGGCCTTATCACCTGCAGGATGTGGCATGATTACTCCCAGGGACAGTACACAGCAGCTCTGGTCATTGAGGTCTTGCTGGCAGCAGTGTCAGGAGTCAAGTAAGAGATGAAGTATGAGATGGTGGTCACACCCACCACATAAGACATCGTCACCGTCGGCGGACATCACCATTGGCGCAAGACCACCAAAGGCAGCAATGTCTTCCAATGGCAATGTCCACTGCAGTTGTATCCGCCTACCACCATGACGACTTCAGCTGGCAGAGTTAGGTCATTACCTAATGTCCAGTACAGCAGGTCAGGCAGCTGCCATTTTAAGTCTCATAGCTGATCAGTAAGGTAGATCAAAACTGAGTCACAAGCTGTGAGACATATTTACTGCTTTGTGTTCACTGCTGGCTTTGAGCAAACATGTAGGAAAATGCAGGATTTATGTACGGGTTATAAACGTAATGAGTTATGACTAACATAACTTTAGTGGCAGAGGCAGCAATGGCAATCTGAAATATGGCATTTGTGTTGTATTAATGTGAAACATGGTAAGATTGTCATTATCATAGTGACTTTAATGACATCCTTCTCCATTTCTAAATCATGATTGAGGAAAGGGAATGTGATTGCTGTAAGAAGACATTATTTGACTAAGTATATGCTGTGTACAATGTTTCGACAATTTCATGTGGCATGTCCGAGCATTATGTGTGATATGTATTTTAATACTTACAATAGGCAGAATGAGTGAAACACATGCATCTTGGTTTTATCACACTTAGTTACCCTGGCATGATAAGAGTGAGAAAACCTCCAGTTTACCGTCCACTAGCAGACCTGCAGACCGTGGAGAATCAATATATAATCCAAATATACCTCCTGGATAGGCATGCAATCATGGTTCTCTGTTGTCAGTTGAAACCAGATCTGATGCCTGCCATTCATAATCCATGTAGCATACAACCCATTGTACAAGTCATGCCAGTGCTGCACTTCCTGGCCACAGGCTCCTTTCAATTTACCATGGCCCTAACTGCAGGGATGTCTCAGCTTATGTTCAGTCTGCTTTTGAGGGCTGTACTGTCTGCATTGTTATAACACCTGGACAGCTACATCAGATTTCCATAACATGTAGATTTGGCCCACGTGAAGGCTGAGTTTTATGCTTTGGCATACATCCCACATGTGGTGGGTGCCATTGATGGCACCCATGTAGCCTTACTTTTCTCAAAAAGGCAATGAACAGGTGTATAGGAACAGGAAAAACTTCCACTCCATTAATGTCCAAGTAGTCTGTTTGGCTGACCTTTACATTTCACAAGTTTGTGCAAGGTACCCAGGGTCAGTCCATGATGCCTTCAGCATGCAGAACAGCAATATCCCACTGCTGATGAAACAACAGTACACAGAAAGGGCCTGACTGGTTGGTAAGTCATATATGTCATATGTGTCTGCAACTTTTAGCTGCTAACAAATGTGTGGATGCCCAAGATAGAAGCTTGCCTCTGTGTAACTATTCCCCACAGGGGACTCAGGCTACCCAAACCATCCTTGGTTGTTGGGTACTCCTGTGAAGTACCCAACCACGCTAGGGAAAGTCTACTTCGATGAGGTCCATTGAAAGACAAAGCGTGTCGGGGAGCGGACTTTTGGGCTCCTGAAGGCAAGATTCCGTAGCATTGATAAGTCTGGTGGAGCCCTCCTCTACTCACCCACCAAAGTATGTCATAATAATGTCGCCCTCAGACATGAAATCCCATGTATACAACGTCAGGGAGCCAGCAGTTCCAGCGGGTGAGAATGCAGTTGTGCCACAGGAGGATGACTATGATGAGGATGAAGCTGGAGAAATCCAGGTAGATCTCATCAACCAGTACTTCACCTGATTGTAGGTATGTCATGTCCTGTAATTGTACTAACTCAGTGGGTTATTGGGGGTGTTAGGGATGCTTGATAAGGGTCTTAGTATGACTATCATACAGGTCATAAGTAGCTTCTAAGCACATTCCTCAGATGTTAGTTTAACTTTAACATACAAGGCAATTTTATTTGTATTACACTGTTCTGGTTTTCTTAATGGTGGAGCAGTGCCTGCTGGAAGTTGCAGTGCTATCAGCCCCTCTACTGCCCATGCCATACACGGACACTGGGGTCCCAGGTAGGTTTAGTTGACATGTAGGTGGCATGGAGGGGTATTTGAATAGTTGGACATAGGGGTGGTAATTGGTTTGGCAGTTAAGATGTCAAAAGGTGAACAGTGATCATGCAAGACAGAGGTTTAGGGTGACATCATAGGTGTTGTGACTTACCCGACTCCACTTCCCCAGGTATTCCTATCAAGCCCACAGGATGCAGAATGTCCGAGACCTTCTTCTCCCATGATGTGAACTGTGGGGAAGGAGGTGGGGGCCCACCACCAGTCTTGCTGATTGCCAGCTGGTGCCTGGTGGCTATGGAACATACCTTCCCCCTGAGGTTGTTCCTACTCTTCCTGATGTCCTCCCTGGTGCGTGGATAGTTGCCTACGGAATTGACCCTGTCGACTAATCTGTGCCACAGCTCCATTTTCCTGGCAATGGATGTTTGCTGGACTATTGTTCCAAATAGGTGAGACTCTACTGTGATGCTTTTGTCCACCATGACCCTCAATTCATCATCTGTGAAACAGGGATGTTTTTGCGGGGACATGGTAGTTGTGGACGAGATGGTAAGGATGTAAAAAAAATTGGGATGAAGTGTGGGTGCTGTGATGTGAATAGTTGACCGGTGGTATCCAATGTGTGCAGTACTTATTGTTGTGTTGAGTGTGTTGTGCAGATATGTGATGTGTGCAATGTGAAGCATGTAGGGGTGCCTAATCTATGGATTCTGATATTTTAGTGCAGTTTTTTTTTAGATATGTATGGCGTTCTGATTGCAAAGGATTGTGGGTTTTGAAGGGGTGTGTTTTATAGTGCAGTGTGTCAGATGTGTGGCTGTGTGTCAGGTGTGGGGTTTTCCAATTATCCAATGTGGTGTTGTGTTATACTGTGGGGACCGCTGCAATTTCTACACGCACTGGTGTTCCCCCATGGAAGAACCCCTATCATGATTTGTGGGTTGTAATAGGTTCAGTGATTTATTGATGGGCTGGTGGTGCGGTGGTCGGACCGCCTCGTTTCTGCCATCCAGAGTCCTGGTGGTGTCAGAATTCTGGCTGTCTTATGGCGGGCTTGGCTGTGTAACTCATAATACGGCAGTCTGTATGACCACCAACATGGCAGTCTTTTGGCGGCCGCCACTACGGCAGGCTTACCGTCAGACCTCCAAACTCGTAATGAGCCCCATGAATTCTGGGAAAACATGCAGTGTTTCCTCCACCTCCCTTTCTGGACATTAGACATTAGACTACAGCTGGAGAAGTTGTGCCTGTCAGTTAAACTATCTGTCACAGCCTAGTTGTTTTAGATTCTAAACTTTTAAGATGTACTGGTCCTTGGGGAAGGTAGGTGGAAAAATGTGCACCACTCAAGCCCTTGGGCAAGGGACCATTAGGCCCCATTGGGCAATGCATGGAGCCTGTACACCACCTCTGTCATTTGGCAATGAAGGAATGGTAAAAATGTAAACACATGCTGGAGCCACTATACTGCAATGCTGCCACACACATGCACATTGGCTTAGGCATAGCAAGAGGGTGTTTAAAAAGTACTTCAGTCACTTGGTTAATGCGAGAGGCAAAATGCTTGAGATGACTGTCACCACTTCCCGTGCCCAAGCTGGGGAAGTACACATAACCTTATCTCTTGATAAAGGCAGGGAATACTAGAAGCTACCTGCACCACCTTCTTGTTTTCTTTACTCTCCTCACAGTTTGTAAACATTGAGGCACATTAAAAGAAAAAAAAATATTTAAAGCTACTCAAGGCAGAAGGATTAAAAGTAACAAATGAGAGACACTTGATAGTTTATCAGGCATCTTGTTCCAAATTGCTAGAAGGGTAACTAAAATATATCTGAGGCCTTCATCAACCTCCCAATGATGAGAGTGAACCAGGCCTGGGACAGCTAAAAGCTGGTTCTGCATTCTCGCACCAAAATCAATAAGGATTCTTTTGTACACCTGCAATGGCATGTGCACAGTTTGCATTTGCATACAGGATCCAAAGGCATGACAAGGCCCGGGCTTTGTTCACCAACCAAAAAATAAGAGTGAAAGATGGCTGGAACACCTGACAGACCCAGTAATGTGACTGCACTAGCTAACATAGGCCCTTATTATGACATTGGCGGTAAATCCCACTTACCTCCATGCTGACTGCCTCCAACATACCGCTGCAGCACCCACCCACCAATCCGTCACTATTTAGCCACACACACACATCCGCCAGACCAATGGTCAGTGATAAACTGGCAGTATCAAAACCCACACCGTTACACCAACAGAACAAAGCCCACAACATTATGACCCACGAATCACCACGGCGGCCATTCAATGGCGGTAATCCATTGGTGGTACATACTGCTGCGCTCAAAATACACACATACAAACAAAATAGCACCACATTGGACAATTCAAACAACACACACCTGACACCCATACACACACCACACCCACTCCACTATAAAACACACACCCACAGTACCCACAACCCCTCATGACTACAAATAATTGCCACAAGACAGACACCACGACCACAGACAAGACCAGAGCCACACACCACCATCTCTTATACCCCATGCTGACTGCCACCAACATACTGCTGCAGCACCCACCCACCAATCCGTCACTATTTAGCCACACACACAAATCCGCCAGACCAATCGTCAGTGATAAACTGGCAGTATCAAAACCCACACCGTTACACCAACAGAACAAAGCCCATAACATTATGACCCAGGAATCACCACGGCGGCCATTCAATGGCAGTAATCCATTTGTGGTACATACTGTGTGCTCAAAATACACACACACAAACAAAACAGCACCACATTGGACAATTCAAACAACACACACCTGACACCCATACACACACAACACCCACACCACTATAAAACACACACCCACAGTACCCACAACCCCTCATGACTACAAATAATTGCCACAAGACAGACACCACGACCACAGACAAGACCAGAGCCACACACCACCATCTCTTATACACCACCCACGCACCTTATAACACACACCCCAACACATCACCCTTCACACCCTCACCCACACTACTCACACAACACCCATGGCACCATAAAGACACCCCTGATTCTCTAAGGAGGAGCTAAGAGTCATGATGGAGGAAATGATCAGGGTAGAGCCTCAGCTATTTGGAGCACAGGTGCAGCAGATTTCCATTGCCTGGAAGATGGCGCTATGGCAGAGGATCGTGGACAGGGTCAACACCGTGGGACAGCACCCCAGAACAAGGGATGATGTCAGGAAGAGGTGGAACTACCTACGGGGGAAGGTACGTTCCATTGCAGCAAGACACCAACTCGCTGTACAGAAGACTGGTGGTGGACCCCCACCTCCTCTCCCACAACATGGGAGGAGCAAGCCTTGGCAATCATGCATCCTGAGGGCCTGGCAGGAGGAGGACTGTACTCTGGTAAGTAAACTCTCTATTACTATCACCCCCCTACCTGCATGCCATCACATACTCCCACCCCACCCTCACTCCCATCACTCCACTACCTCCCACACACCCTACCATCACATATAACCCATCCCGATGCCAAGCCCTGCATGCACCACCAATGCATGGACACCACTCACAGCCCTGCATTGACAACTATCACTAAAGCATGCACACTAGAGAGAATCAGCTAGCCCACCACATACCAACTCACACAAGTTAAAGCTACCAGGGCAAATACAACCATAGAGGGTAACCCACCGATGCACAATATGTCACACACAGAAACAAGAACACTGCATTTACATCCCCACAGATATCCCAGCTAATGTCACCGGAGAAGAGGTGCCAGCAATTTCCATTCCCCCCACAGAAGAGGCCCACAGTGATGACAGCGACTCTGTTCGCCTGGATCTGGATGACCAACCAGGCCCATCAGGGACCTCCGGACAAGTGGTTACCCAGGCACAGCCACACACCACCACAGGGCCTCCCCTCTCAGGAAACACCAGCACAGCACCCACCCAGCATACCCATACCTCTGTCCCCAGGATGCATCAATCAGCAGTGTATCCACCACTACAGGGACCCCAAGGCACACCTCATACCCAAAACAATCAGGGACCTGGGGTCAGTGGCAGTGGGCACACGTTTCAGGGGACAGAGGCACAGGCCACCAGGGACACTGGGAGGACTGTTGTGTGCCAGGGGGAGGACAGGCCCAGGTAACCGACTCTGCAGGAGGCACTCACCGAGATCCTGGGAGCATACCAACATTTCCAGGATACGCTGGGCCAGATCCTGGCCAATGTGCAGGGGAAAGGCGGCTGCAGGAGGGACAGTACCAGGGGATCAGTGAGGACTTGCAGGCTATTAACACCACCATGGTCTCCATAGCAGGGGTGCTGGCAGACATGGCCAATATTATGAGGGAGACATTCTCACAACAGCGGGCCCCTCCCACTATCCAGACATCTAGCTGCCGCTAGTGGACAGGAGGCCCCCCACTGGACCAACAGGCCACCAGCGCCCCTCCCTGTGCAGAAGGAGAACCACCCTGCAAACGTTCCCTGCAATCCAGGCAGAAGCTAGAGACTATTGCCAAGACCCCCGCCATGAAATGAGACTCTCTTGATTGTCACCCCTGTGCCCTACTCTGTCACCCTGTCCACCTTGAACTGCCATTGCTCCCATTCCTATGTCCCCGTGGAGAATGCATCTGTGCTACAAATAGACTAGAACTCCACCCTGGACTTTCCTCCATCATCATCCCATCCCAATGCACTTGCCCCACTCCTCCTTATCACTTCAATAAATACCCTTTAAACAAATACAAGTATGGAGTATGTCATTTGATTTACGTATGCATTTGTTCAACAAGGTTCAACCATTGCAATTCAACTGTACAGTAATGTTCACTTAGGATAGACCTGTAGTTGTCTGCAGTGATCACACCAGGAGCAATAGTGGGGCACCAACATCAGCAAAAAGAGTTGCCAAAGGGTACAGTGAGTGGGCATAGAAGTAGGAAATTACTGCCTGCCAGTGACAATGTGAAACAAAAAAATGACAATGAAATGTGAAGTTACACTGTCTTACCTGTGTGTCATTGTAAGTATTGCCGAATCACTGCAGTTCTGTTGTCCTCATCCTTTGCCTCCTCATCTTCACTGTCCACAGGGTCCACTGCTGCCACACGGCCATCCCCAGCCTCCTCCTCCTGCAGAAAAGGCACATGTTATGCAACATGCAGCATGCCAAGATTATCTGGTAGACCTTCTTGGGTGAGTAGCACAGGGATCCACTTGTTAGATGGAGTCACCGAAACCTGGCCTTCAGGAGGTCGAAGGTCATTTCTATAATCCTTCTTGTTGGTCAATGTGCCTCATTGTAATGTTCCTCTGCCCTTGTCCTGGGATTCCTCACAGGGGTCAGCAGCCATGATAGGTTGTGGTAACCAGAGTCACCTGCAAATATCGAGGGACAACATTTAGCCACACACTATTCCATAGGGCCCACACCATACCCATAAACTAACATCCGCTGGGTGGGAACCAGAGTTCACCTATTAGCCACACCCGGTGCCTCTGTAGTTGGGCCATCACATTTGGGATACTGCTATTCCTCAGGATGAAGGCATCATCCACCGGCCCAGGATACTTACCATTGACGTGGGAGATGTACTGGTCCACCAGGCACACCATCTGCACATTCATGGAGTGAAAACTCTTTCGATTTCTGAACACCTGTTCATTTTGCTGGGGGGGGGCAAATGCAATATGTGTTCTATCAATTGCTTCAGTGATGTTGGGTATATGTTCCATTGCATAGAAGTGACCAAATCCTCCACCTGGGGAAACACATGTGTTTAATCAGGGCAGACAACACTCTGGTCAGCACAATTGAGAACATTGGCTGTGACATTCCTGCTGCCAAGCCCACTGTCACTTGGAAAGAACTAGTTGCCAAGAAATGGAGCACAGATAGCACTTGCACAAGAGTGGGGATCCCAGTGGGTTGATGGATAGCAGATATTAGGTGAGGCTCCAATTGGGCTCTGAGCGTCCACCAGGAGTCTGTACATGGGGGTTTGTCTCCATCTCCTATTCATCCGCAGTGGTAGCAATCTATGGGGCAAAAAAGTGAGGAGCCAGTCACAAACTCTACATCGTAACCACAACAGTACATTGTATGATGTCAATTTTTTTATATGTTTGTGGGATATGTCCTGTATGTCCAATTATGTACTGTGACGCAGTTATAATCCAGGGCCTGCCCCCCCCCCCCGAAATGGTGTCCGCCTGTCCTGCGTGGAGGGACAGGTGGAAGAGAGGTAATTCTGCTGATGTTGTGCACCTTCGCAGGAGGCGGTCGGGAACCGCTGTGCAACTCCTCATTGGATAATATTGGCCCCTATGGGGTACAGTGGCCAATGGTGATGTACACCAGTTGTGACAGTATGCACCGATGCGGACTTGACCGCCATTTTCTATCTCATCACTCACTTGCTGCCTGACCTTCAACAGGAGAGGATCTACACTGCATGTGCTACTGTGACCTGTGTCTGGAACTTACCATGGCTCGTGTGACTGGGGAAAGGGCCCCTGCCTTCACCTCAGCGGAGTTGGAGCGACTGGTGGATGGGGTCCGACCCCTGTACCGATTGCTGTGTGGCCCTCCAGACCGACATGTGAGTACACTATGAGCACGATGCATGGGGCATGAATGCATGGAGTAGTATGTGTGAAGGCCTCGTGTGGGTGGGTGGTGGATGGCCCCTAGGCGGCAGACAGCTTGTGTGCTGGGACCTACGTGTGCAAATGGCGATGTGAAGGGGTATGGTGGGCCATGAGTGTAACAGGCAGGACGGTCTGACTAATACCTTTCCCTGTGTGTATTTCTCTGCAGGCAACGCCCATCAAAAAAAGGGTATGTGGCGTGCCATCACCAAGGATGTGCGGATCCTGGAGGACTACGGCAGGTGGAGCACCCACTGTCGGAAACAGTGGGAGGACCTGTTACAAATTTAAATTAATATATTTTAATGTTAAAACAAATATCTGAATAAAATCATATATATTAGGTAATTATAAGATATTTAAAGAATGTTTTAATTTAAAAATGATGCTTTACATCACTTTTAATAGTTATTGATGCATAATTAATTTCAAAATTAAGATAATAGTGTTGTAGCATTTGTCCTACATTTAAAGTAAATATAGATAATCAATTTGCATTTATTGTTAAAATATAGTTAATTTCTTTAATCAGTTATATACATCACTTTCAATAAGTTTTATTGATTAAAAAATATTTGTTTACTTTAGATGGGGATTTATTTTTTCAATTAAACTTTAGAATTGTTTTCATTTAACTTAATATTTTTAACCAAATTAACAATTGAATTTAAAATTAAGGCCACAATGCTGTTTTTTTTTGTTCTATATTCAAGATGAATATTTAAAATTAATTTACCTTAATATTAAACTTACACTTTTTAACTGTTTACTATACTTTATCATAGGGAGTCTCCAAAGTTGGAGCAGAGGTTGGCATATGGGAAAGTATACGTAAACGTAAACATAGTTTATTAATTGTTAGTAAAAATGTTTGCATGGCAAAAATGAATATACATTAATTTATATATATTTATTTTAAATGTAGAATAAAACAAAAAATAAATAGCATTAAACAGTAAACAAATATTATGTTAAATATTCATGTAAACGAAATCTATGTATTTGTTTGAAATGTAGAACAAATTAAAAATGCTACACCACTATATATAAATATACATATATATTCACTTAGAAAACCAAAGGTTTCAGGGATGCTATATTTAGGCTCAAATGTTAAACGTACCAAAACATACACCTGTTACAGTTATCTCAAATAACTATAACTCCTAGACAAAGGCAACTATAACTCGCGTCCCCACCATGCACAATTATCTGAGCAATAATTTTACTTCAGATGTTACAGTGACGTTTTCAATGATGTAATGACAAAAGTCATGAGTGCTGTAATTTGTGGAGTAATTAGCAGTGCAAGGTGAGGGTACAAGTTACAGTTACCTTAGGACACGAGTTAAAGTTACTTGAGATAACTCAAACTAAAACAGGTGAATTTGTATGGTTTGGCACATTTAAAATGTGAGCATAACTATAATGTCCCTGTAACCTTTGGTATTGCCAGTGAATTTCTATGGTTTATTTCACAATAGGTAATTTTCATTACCATATGTCAATTCAACCACCACCGCACATGACCAAAGGCCAACCCCTATAACAACCCAATCCTGCGCTGCACACAGACTTTGGGTGTGTGCAGCAGGGGTTGGCTACGGGGCCTGCCAGAGCCCTCTTCCCCAGGCTGATCTCCACCCCGGGGTCCCCATCCCCTGGGGACTGGCCATGTGACCTGGGAGCTCCTCAGGCCACGCAGTCACAGTTTTCGGGACTGCAGGGAGAGCCTGAAGGCCCCTGTGCTCGCTGCTGACTTATCACCTCCTGTGGGAGCCGGCATTGCTAAAGCAGCTCCCTCTTTGTGAGAGCAGTTTTCTCTGTTTCCCTGCTAACATTTCTGCAGGCAGCACAGCAGAGGAAACCTCTGCTCACAGTGAGGGAGAGCTGTTTGACAGCTCTCCCTCACTGTATGCATAGTGTTTGCTGTAACTTGGTGGGAGCTGTCAGCTTCTGCCAATTTACAGCAAACTGCTATGTCCCAGGGGTGGGCATCCCGGGACATAGCAGGAGCCAGCCCTGGGGGGCTGGCAGTCCCCAGGGCCATCAGTGGTTCCTCATGGGGGGTCACGTTGGGAGGTGGTGGTCCCCGGGGCTTTGGTGAAGGCTCACCACATTACATTTGATGAAAGCCCTGGTTGGCAGACCCTGGGGTTCCATGGAGACGTGCGCCCACTGCATAGCATTTGTTGAAAGCCCTAGGTAGGTGGCAGTCCCTGGGGCTGCAGGAGGAGCTAGGTGACCCCGTTACAATTGTTTTAAGCCCTAGGGAGGTGGCAGTCCCTAGAGCGTTCCCCCTACATTAAAATGGCAATGCCCCCAGGACTTGGCCCATCTAGAAGCTTCAAAATTATCAAGCACTTGTTTATTTCTTTAAAATTTTCACTGGATCTGCGGCTTCACCATGAATCATGGCAAAACTTTTAACAGAATGCTTTTAGCTCTGGGGGGCCCTTTGGGAGCCCAGCACCGGAGCAAAGGGGTCAGACTGTCCGTATCCCGGCCCTTTTTGCTTTTTTACATCGTTTCCTCTATGATTCAGCTGAGGCTGAGTCCCAAGATGGCTGCCAATGCTTCCTTGTAGAAGTGTTGGTAACTGATCAGATCTCAGTACGAGATCAGGATAGTTTCCTAAGCCTTCACCCCCATACATATAGAAATTCAGATTTTAGAGCTACCTTTCTGCCAAATTTGGTGTAACTCGATCCAGTGTTTCGGGCGCTGTCACATTTCAAAATCGCTATGAAAAAATGAATGGTGGAAATGCATTTTAGGACCCCGCCCCTTCCAGACAGACACTGAGTGAGTGTTGTATTTTCTTGAAAAAGTTCCTGAAGATTCATCAAACAGCACCAAAGTTATTAACAAAACACAAAACGATTTTTCTATAGAAGCTAGGGGCCTCATTATGAGGCTGGTGGTCCTAGGACCGGCAGCCCTGACTGTGGTGGTCTGACCACACATTAGAAGATAGGTGGGTGGAGCCACCTAAAGATCTTGATGGGATGATGGCAGTTGGGCTTGTACCCTGCCATGGAGGTCCTGACCTCAGCCCCGCCTCACTGATTACAACCTCTCTTTCTGCCAGCCTTTTCATGGCGGGCAGTGCAGGGGCCCCTGGAGTGTTAGGATATTGGTTGCAGCTCCTTTAAGGGAGACAAGGCCAATATCCTAACACTGGTGCTGCGGGGCACCCCGGCGGGAACGCGTATTGCCCGATGGGAACATTGTAATACACTCATGGGGAACGTCACTGCCATGGCGTCTTCCCAGTGAGTTTGGTGGTCCCATGGTGGGGCTGCTAAACTCATGAAGAGACCCTAGGTTCTAACTATAGCTACCTAGTGGCGACTGCCACTAGGTAATATATATATATATATATATACATATATATATATACATATATATACCAATAACAATATAATTGAGCTGTATTTGACATAACAATGTTTTTGAAGTTGACATAAGTGGGTCTCAAATTCAGTTGTATTTGTTGTACATAACACATTTTCTCACTTCTCTCTCTGTGCAGCTCAAGTTATAATGTGTTCCTCAGCATTTTGTAAACTCTTAATTCAAGCTGGTTGTGTTTTTATTATATTTTTAAAATGTATTCTTCTTTGTATTTCTAATATTCCTAGAGGAAGGAGCAGAGGTCAGATGTATTTCTGAAAATCCATTTCCTCAGGCTAGCAGTAGATTGTGTATGTAATTTCAAACTCTTTTGTTTATTCTTGATGGTCACCAGTTCATAATATGTGACACAAGTTCTATTATTTGGTTAGTCTTGGCCTACCTTTTCAAATGTGTAAATTGTTGCTTAGCAGATGGTTTAACAATTCAAATTCAGGATGAGGATACTGATTTCAAACTAATATCACAAGTTAAGAGTGATTTTTCTCCTGGGACTTACCTAAAGGTTTAAAGCACATAGTGAAAACAGAGGTTTGAGATTTTACAGGAAAATAAATTGTGTTAGTAAAAAGTGCAAAGGGGGGCATGGCTAGCTGGTGGGTGCTCTCCGAAAGCTCTCTTTACTTCTTAATACACCTGACCTTTAAAGACACCTCAACTGAATGCAGAGGGTTTGTGTTTACCTCCTGGCAACCAAAGGTCCTACAACTTGATTGGACAGCAGTGTTAAGGTGTGGACTGACGGGCTGGCCTGTGCTACATGGATTCTCCACTAAAGATGGCAGTGGTAACTTGGTGCGACAGAATAGTGCTCTGTTAAAGGTCCCCTAGTCCATGGGGAGCTGAGTCGTGAGCACAAAAGCATGCAGTCTTGAGCAAGGTCAACACTGATGGTGAGATACTGGGAGGTGAGTGCACACCTGGCAGATAACAACACACACCGCGTGGCCTGTGTCTGACTCAACCTTCAGCTCCATTATGTATACCAGCAGCCAAGCTCCAAATTTAGCGGAGGTCAGGGCACTTCCGGCTGCACTGAATGGGACACTCCTATGAGCACAGTTAATAGGTTACGCTGGAGGGGCAGGAGGTAGCATGTGAAGTAACATGAGGTGCTGCTGTACAGATGGTTTGCCAGCAATGAGGTCCCATAAATTGAGCAAACATTGCATGTAGTTGGGCATTATAGTAAAAATGTACATGAATATTGCTAGGGGTTATTGTAGATGACTGGGTCCCACTGGCGGTAGGTGACCTAGTAATTTGATGCAACCCCTTAGTGAATGGTTTGCTTTGCATATGTTGAAGCAGTCTACAATACCTCTAATGCATCAAATGCATGGCGTTTAGACTGTTAATGTTTGAAAAGCCCAGGTGTTAAGCTCTATGCTGTGCTGAATTAGAAACTAAAACCTAAAACCCTGAATCTGCACTGAAGAGTGCATTGCAGTCTGCACTGAAACCCAAAGACACAAAGAGATGCTGGCTTCTGAGAGATCATGGAGCCTGGACCCTGAGTAAGTATTGCTCATGGTTGTCAATATTTCATAAAATACTGGTATAGGACAGTGCTCAGAGCATATAGCTGTTTTGGAGTGACCTCTGAGATTGTGGTTCCCTGGTATGAGAATCTGGCCTTATGTTCCCATTACAATGAACTGAGGGCTAGAATAAACAATTTTCTGGTAATTAATAACTTTCAGGCGTGTGCATGTGGTTGCACACGAGAAAGGCTGAGGGGCAGCCCCTAGAAGAACTATAGTGAAACCAAGTTCCGAGAACAATTTTCTGGTGAAATTGGTGGATCCTTTGGAGCATGCAGGTAGAGATGTAGGACAAATGCTTCACAAGGTGGAGACTGCACTTGAAGGACATGCTGATCAATGTGACAAAATCCTTAAAGCTATATCAGACCTTAACGGGATCACTTGAGGTCAGTCAGACATCCACAAGACAGTGCAGAAGATGCAGAAAGTTGTTCCCACAAGAATAAAGTATGTGTTCCCTGAAAAACTGGAGGAACAGGCCATTGACCAATACATGGAACAGTGGTTGCCAGACAATATATTCAAAGAAGTTCCAGCCCCTCATTTTCTTTTTGGAAGGGTCCCCAGGATATCGGGATGCCCCCAAATACTGGGAGTTTCTTCTTGACCAATAGAAATCAGGCTTCACAATTACAGAGATAAGGACTGAATTCTTCAGATGGCAAGGCTACACTGACCATTGTCCATTGAGGGGAACCAGCTTATACCACCAGGACACAAACGTGGAGAAGCTATTTCTTGGAGTTTAGAGTCAAGTGCACCAGCTTATTATTAAATATGCCTTGCTATTTCTAGTACATCTTCAGGTTAAAGACAATAGTGATCACATGTTTGATTTGCCAGCAGAGGTTTGGGACTGGCTTGAGGGCCACGGTTAGAAAACAAACAGAAGAACATGCTAAGATGGTGGCAGACTTAGAACGGTATAGTCAATCGCAGGAGATAAGGGCAAATCGCTGCCTTGCATTACTCTGCCCCAGGGAGGCCTTCCACTAGTGTTCCCATGCATCCATCCAGGGAGTTTGATGCATTTCCAGATTTACTATTAGTGATAGACCTGGGAATGTGTCAAAATGCTATGCCTCCCAAGGTGAGGCAAAACTAGGAGAAATATCTTTATTTCTCCTAATTGTTTCCTCTTTCCATGTGTGCTGCATTCTGCTGCATACATGGAAAGGGGAAAATACCTCTCAAGATTATGGTTGTGCAGGAAGCCATTCCTTCCTGCACAAAAGCAATCCTGCCTACAGCACAGGCTCTTTTGCACCATGATGAAAGGGTGCTTGCATTGGCGCTAGGCAGCTAAAAGTGCACCAGCAGTAGCAAAGGATGGGAATGTGCCATAAAATGTGAAATATTGCACATTTCTGCCCTTTCACGCAGCAAAGCTTTGCACTGCACGAACAAATTATAAATATGGGCCTATGTCCGGTACTGTGACTGCAGTGGTATTTGGGGTGGACACTACAATCTAATGTTAGATGCTTTTCTGGTCAAAAACACACCCAAGGTTAACCTGTGACCACCCTCTGGTAACTTGGCACAGAGAGTCAGGCTTAACTTAAGAGGCAATGTGTAAAGTATTTGTGCGGCACTTCAAACAGTAAAACAGTGAAGACATCCCACAAAAATAATCCCCACCAGGTAAGAAATATAAACCTTAATTTAATAAATAAACAAGACCTAACCAACAAAAATCCAAGAAGTAGAAGTCATCATATGAATTTTTCAAGAATAAATGTAAAATGGCGCTAAGAAGCAATAAGCACTTAAATGGGATATCTGGTCATGCTGGACCGGCACAAAGTCAAAAGTTCAAGCCAACCGCAATGGAGCTCTGGCTGGACATAGGGACCCACATAGGCCAACTGAACCAAAGTACCTTGATCTGTGATGCATCGCTGTCGATGAAGATGCGAGGTGCTGTTGAAGTGAAACATCTATGTCGAGCCATGCGGTGGACAAGATGCCTTGATTTCCTTACATAACTATTGTGATGCACCAATGCAGAGTGCAATGCACTGGTTACGAATGCAAAGCTGTTGCTGCTGCAGTAGGCTATGTGTAATAAGATCTTGGACAAAATAAAAGCCAATAATTTGCTCCAAATAGTGCGAACGATGTTACACGGAAACCAGAACGGCTTTGTCCGAAGGTGTAACATGCATATGAATTTGTGATGCCTATTCTGTGTCGTGATATGATTTAGAGGTTGGAGCTGAACTCTGCAGTGGCGTCTTTAAAGGTAGAAAAGGCAGTTGATATGCTGCCTTTGCCATACTTGATCACAGATCTTGCTAAAATCAGAATGCAGGCAGTTATTTTGCTTTGGGTATGTTTGTAATGCACATCACTGATAATGAAGATGAAGGCGTGTTCGGTTGTTTCTGGGCAATGCCCTATTTATAGGGGCACTAAGTAAGTTGTTTTCGAAAGCTGTTGAATTTTGATCGTAAAATTGCAGACTAGAGCCCATGAATGGGGCTTCCAACTCCCAGAGAGGAGTCACATAAAATCATTATGTGTGGATGATGCCTTGTTATTCTTATGAGATCCAACACTACAAATCCCTGCAGTAATTCAGGTGTGATCAGAAATCAACCTTGTGTCTGGCCTACAATCTAATTGGAGGAAGTCTTGTATATTTCCATTGGTGCAGAGTGTCCATGGAAAAGGTTGCAATCAGGATGGTGTTGCACTTACATGGGAGCCTGATTCCTTTAGATATCTGAGAGTACAGGTTTACAGGAATAATGAAAGGCTGCATGCAGGGAATCTAAGTAGAGTTTTGACTTCAGCAAGGCATCTGTTGCCCTTCTGGATTGGATTGACCTTGTTCTCCATGGTCAGGATATTATTTGCTAAAATGTTGTTGCTATCTTGATTGTTATATAATGTTGCAGTTCTCCCATTGAAGAGTCACACAGTTGTTTTAGGGAGTGTGTATTAATTGCTATAGAGTAGAGATTAATGTAGACTACCACTGGGGAATACAATGAGAGCCAAACTTTGAAGAGCATTATCTCACAGTACAACTGCATGACGTATACAATGGACAAGAGAGGCTGGTGATGCAGAGAGTGTAGAGATCAGATGTTTAGGACTGTATTCCTCTGTAGATTTGTTGTGGGGCAGGGCAGTGCTCACCTCCCTGCCTCAGAGTGTTATGCACAGTGAGTGAGCAAGTGTTGGAAAAGCATTGTGAAGTACTTGGGAATAAGAAAGACATATTGCATGTCAAGACCAGAGGTTAGCATTATGCAAATCTTTACTGCCACTCCATTTCAGCAGTTCAAAGAAACATTAAATACTTAAAATACCACATCCAGAATGTCACTAAAGACTATATAAATCTCATCCCAGCATCCATCTTCCTGGTTTGATTGCTGCTCGTTGACAGCTAAGTATCTTGTGTAGGTCATTTCTTTGAATTTAGTCCTTAAAAAAAGCTTATAATTTATTCCTGTTTTGATTCAAATTGTTAAATAATAAGGTATTTCTTATGGTTATATGTTTATTTACTAGTTGTGTTAGTTGCTCCCAGTTTATGGGAGATATAGTTTTTAGTTTAGGTGTATTTTTGTAGATTGCAAATAATATACTGTTTCAGAAAATCTACTTTATACTTGCATTTTTGGGAAAATATGGGATGGGAGCAAGGTACGACGGTCAGTCAGTATTTAGAAAAAAAGAGAAAAACTATTGGTGAGGAGTATTGGTTCTTGGAGGAACTTGGAGGAAGACAAAGAAAATAAGGAAAAAATATCAGGAAAGAGGAGAATGAAAAAGAATAATATTGACGTGGATGAAAGATTTCTGTTCTGGGAGAGAGGTGGACTTAGCACCACAGAAGAGAATGGAGTCCATAGCGACACAAAACAGAATCAGGCTCACCCACAAGATTTTGATGGCCATGACAATAATGTTGACGGTTATGATGAGTTCATTTTGGATGGTTATGATAATGATAGTTGGGACATGGATAAGAATAAGGTAGAGAGGATAAGGAAAGAGAAAAGGATTATTTAGGATCCACAGGAGGTTGACATGTTTAGCCCATGTATGATTAGGCACCCAAGGAGCGTGGATTGGTGGCCAATGCCACATGTTGATGACTTTTATAAAATTATGGATTAAAAGACTATTAGAGAAGGGTCCATGGCTGTGATGAGGTCTAATTGCTCCAGTCCAGTTATACAACACAAGGCTTGTGTAACACTTGATTTGGACCCAGGCCAAATACGTTTTTTTATTTAAATTGGGACGTGGTCCAAGAAAAGGTCTGGAGCAGACACTGGAACAGTGCCAGGATAGGTTATTGGATGTAATAGGACCATTAGCCAGAATTTTTGATATGGCTTAAGAGGCCAAGACTAAATCAGTCCAGGTGGACAATGATTTTCTGCATGGTTGGTCACTAAGAGGGGCATGTTTCTTAGGGAAAGCTAATGCTGCTTCAATGGCAGAAAGGAGGAAGGCTATTTTAAGGAGGTTAAGCCCAAAGCTAGGGGATTTTGCAAAGAAGAATGCCCAGAGCACCCAAAGGGCTATCTGTTTGGGGATGGTTTGGTAAAGGGCATTGGAAAGTATGTCCCTATGTTCACCAGCCTTGAAAGAGCTCATTTCTCGCAGAGGAGAGATTTTAGTGGCTGTGTTCTTGATCGGGCCAGAGTAAGGGGACGTTTCTTTGGCAGATCATTTACAAGGTCCCAATATCAGTCACATTGAAAAGGCTTTTTCAGAGGATTTCAATCTGCCAATGGAATTTATCCTCAGAGAGGAAGAGGTGGCAGGAGTCACCAAGCAAGAGGAAGGACTCAGTTATCCCAAGGATCTCAAAGTAAGTATGATGACAGATTTTGGTTCTTCCCCAAAAAGGTCCGGAGAAGGTTACAAAAGTATGTACACAATTGGAGATTTATAACAAGGGATCAATGGGTTTTAGATACAATTCAGTGGTACACAATAGAGTTCAGGAAGTTTCCTGTACAGATGGTGTAGCCTAGACAGATGGTGTTTCAGGATGGCCAATGTAATTTGGTATTGAATGAAGTGCAAAAGATGTTGAAGAAGGGGGTAATAAAGAGAATTATGGAAGAAGAGAAGAACTTTGCAAACACAATCTTTTTGGTCAGGAAAAAAGACAAGGGCTGGCAGCTCATGATAAATTCAAGGACTCTAAATTGGTATTTCATCTACAGACATTTCAAGATGGAGGGATATTTTGCAAAATAACAACTCACTGGTAAAACTGGATCTGAAGCAAAGGAGAGTCGCGCATTTCTTCATTACAGGTGGTTAGGACAGCTATATCAGCTTACATGCCTACCATTCAGTCTAGTGTTGGGACCTAGGTGGTGTACAAAGGTGTTGCCGCCAATAGTGGCTTATCTCAGAGATAGGAGGATTCTTATGATCTAACTGACTTTTTGATCATGTCACAAGATCAGGAGGAGTAGAAGAGTCAAATTGATTCGTAGTTGGTCTTACGGAACCTCTGGGATTTTGAGAAAAGTCAGTGTTGGAACCATAACAGGAGTTGAAATTCCTCAGGTTCCAGGTGAATAAAGTGCTTGTGACATTGAGTTTACCAGGGAAAAAGGTATTAAGGCTAAAGACGGAGGTGAAGCAAGTACTAAAGAGACAGTATATTTCACTAAGAACTTTTGCAAGAATAATATAATTATTTTTATCCTCTATGCAGGCAGCTTTTCCAGGACCGCTTCATTACAGAGCTCTGCAGAGATTTAACGTGGATGGTTTAAAGAGAGGTTTAAGGTATGTGAACCGGATTCACATTTTAATAGAATAGAAGATCAGGAGGAACTGGTTTGCTGGTTGGACAATCTGGATGTCTGGATTGGCCGGGCTCCTTTTGGAATCTATTTAAAAAAAAAAACAAGGTACACCAAAGTAGTCCACGGAGTTTGTGATGTGTAAAGCAAGTCAATAAAAGTTTCAGAGATGTCTTGTTGATTATGTTTTATTCATCCCACGCTATGATGATCCCAATAGCAACAGCCAATCATAGTGTCCAAATTTATGTTGAAGAAACGGATATACATCAGTGAGAAGGTGATGTAAAGAGAGATAGTCTACCGTAGTCCCCAGTGGTGAATGTGTATCAAACCTGACACCAAGCAAGTGAAGCTAGCTGTGTAAAGTATTCTTGGGAGAAAAGCAAAAAACAGAAGCCAAACAACCACAAACGGTATACAGTGTCATACGACAAGCTAGTTTTACCCTTTGATGACCAGTGATGAACTCCTGCATATAACGTTGCACCCATTAAATCATAGTTAACAACAAGACGTATCCAAAACTCTTATTGACTTGCTTTACACGTCACAAACACCGTGGACTACTTTAGTGTGCCTTGGTTTTTTTAAATGAACATGTTCAGTCCTAATTGGTTCTCCAGCTTAGACAGCCATATCCTTGGTGTTTGGGTGTGAATACCAGTACGACACCTAATGGACATTGCGTAAGATTATGAGATACAGCTCTCTCCCATTACTTAGTTTGTGTATTTAGGATGTGCGAACTTGCAAGCACAACCACCTTTCCTTTGTAGTTCAACTTTTGGAAACTTTCCAGATTATGTGATAGAGACAGATGCAAGCCTTTTTGGTTGGGGGACATATCTACGTCAGCAGGAGACAGGTGGTCAAGAAAAGAGAATATTTGAACACATTAAAGGTTTCAAGATGAGGGCAGGACTTTTTGCTTTGTAAAGTTTTGGGAAGGTGTTGTAAAATTACAATGTTTTGTTGAAAATGGACAATGTTTCAACAGTTTGGTACATAAACCGATTGGGTGGCAGCAAGTCGAGGAATATGACTCAGGTTGTGAAGGAGATTTGAAATTTTTGTCTGGAACAGAAAATAGGGTTACAAGAAGAGTTTTTTCTGGGGCAATCCAATATAGTGGCAGATTGGAATTCAAAGCATCTCAGGGACTACAGCAATTGGAAACTGAAGGTAGATATATTTAAGAGGATTCAGCGAGTGGGGGTCCACTAGAAGTAGATTTGTTTGCGTCAAGACTGACATTTCAATTACCCCAATATTACAGATGGAGACTTGATCCACAAGCGGAAGCAGTGGGTGCTTTTCAAAAGGTCTGGAAGAAAGTTCAGAGAGATGTTTTCCCTTTATCTGCAATGCTACAGATGGTATTGTTGATTGTGAGCTAACAGAGATGTCAGATAGTTCTGGGCCCCCCTTTCTGGACAGTTCAACCTTGGTTTCTAGGGTTGTTGGAGTTAGTGATGGAGGAACCTTTTTTGATACCGGATTCAGAAGACATTATGTCAGGGCCAGAAGGGGAGTTGCCTCCTTTGGTCATGGAAGTAAACTCGAGCCTTCTTGTCTGGAAGACTTCACAGGAGAAAACAATTTTGAAGGACTTTCACAACAGGCTCAGGAGTTGCTCAGGGGGTCTTGGGCACCAAGCACTAGAAAGTGCTATGTTGGAGCATGGAAGAAATGGGTCTGTTGGTGCTTTGAGAGGGACTTGGGTCCCGTGGAGGCTTCTGCCATAGCACTTTCTAATTTTCTATCTTCTTCTGCGAAAAAGGCATGAGTTACAGAACGATTAATTGTTATGGGTTGGCAGTGGTGGCAGGTCATGCTGCGGTAGGAGACTGCACAATAGGAAGAGATATATTAATTTGCAGGGTGATGAAAGGCATTAGGCTTTAGAGACCTCCAACACCTAAGTATAATTGTTTATGGGATGTGAATTTAATGTTTCAGTTGCTAGAGAGCTGGTCTGGCAAATAAGTATTTATCTTTAAGATAACTGTCTCGTAAATTGGCAACTTTTGTATGCTTAATTTCATTTAGAAGAGTTTCAGATGTATGAGCTTTTAGGTCAGTAATAGATTTTCTAATCCAAATGCTGTGAGAAAAGGCCTCTTTTTGACATGGTTAGCCCCCACTTTTTTCCTGATGTATGATATAACCTAGAAATTGTAGTGCCCAGGGACCCTGCTAACCAGGTTACCTGGGCCACAGCTCTTTCCCTAAAACTGTTGTGATGCATTGGATACCCCGTTAACTACCACTAAAAGTCCCTAGTAAAGGGTACTTAGGTACCCAGGGCATGGGGAATTAAGGGTAGGCCCCTGAGGTCCGCAGCACTGATTGAGCCACCCTCTAGGGCAATGCATCCAAATGCACCCAGCACTGCCATTGCAGGCTTAATGTCCTGGTGCAAGCCTAAAACAAAAACTCTACATGGCACACCGCCTGTGTGCCCTGTCCACCATACACTGCATACACTATGAATAAAACACTCCTCTGGTGGGCCTTCCAGCCCTAAGGCAGGGACCCTTAAAAATTACAGAAAAATTAGAAGTATTTTTATAAATTGGTCTTGAGTTATTTCTTTGTGTGTGTGAGTTGCAAGATTGATACTGGGAGTACATCAAATGCTTTGCACTTCTCCAAGATTGGCCTAACTGCTCAACTAAGCTACCTTGAAAATTAGAGCATTAGGTGATCTAATTTATACCCCTGTAAACCAACATGTGGTTGCCTGGACCCCTGCACAGTGTGCCTAGCTTTGCACACTACATAGAGGGCCAGCCTCCTACATTTGGGGCCAGATGTAGGAAGCTTTTTGCATGGTGCAAACAGCCAATTTTGCTGTTTGCGCCATGCAAAACGCACATTGCGATGCTCATTCCCATTTTGCGAGTCGGTAACCAGGGTACCGACTCGCAAAATGGGAATGCGACTCGCAAATAGGAAGGGGTGTTCCCCTTCCTATTTGCAATTCGCATCGCAATTCGCATTTAGCACCCATTTCTTTGTGAACGGCCCTGAAAACATTTTTTTCAGAGCAGGCAGTGGTCCCATGACCACTGCCTGCTCTGAAAAAAATGAAACACAAACGTTTAATTTTTTTGTTTGTGTTGCAACTCGTTTTCCTTTCAGGAAAACGGGCTGCAATACAAAAAAAAAAAAACTGCTTTATTAACAAGGCAGTCACAGACATGGTGGTCTGCTGTCTCCAGCAGGCCTCCATCCCTGTGAGTGCTGCGAATCAGAAGGGGGTCGCAAATTGCGACCCACCTCATCAATATTAATGAGGTGGGTCTTTGCGACCCCCTTCTGATTCGCAGATGGTGTCAGGGACACCATCCAGCATCCGCATTTGCGACTCTCAAATTGCGAGTTGCTCAGACTCGCAATTTGAGAGTTGCAAATTCTGATATTGCAACATCTAGCCTTTGGTGTATTAGTGGTGAGATAAAGACTTTGCATTTGCTGATACCACTTTGTCAATTTTGTGAGCACACAGATAACTCTGCAAATTGCCTCTAGTTAATGATTTTTTACTTTTAATTTGCTAAACATTTTTTGACATTTTTAAAAATAATTGTGAGGGCCCTGGGTAGGTTCCTACAACTCTAGCAAAAAGCTTTGAAAGTCCCTACTTTAGTTGGCCTATCCAAAGAGGGGATTCCAAATTCTTAAAAGGGTCTCAACTTTAGGAAAATAATAATGACAGCTGCAGAGACCAACACCAAGAAGCTCCACCTGGAACATTATGAGGCATGTAGCTATGACCAATTAAGGAGACTCAGCAGGCTGTACCAAATTTGTAGCGGAAAAAGCCCCAATGCAGATAAATTTAGGTTTCTGGTGGCCCAGAACAGAAAATATACCCCCCCACCCCCCAGATGAAGAAGATGATGAGGCTTCTGGTGGGTGAAGAAGACCCTGTGGATAATGGGGATCAGGCTGACCAAGAGACTGGCCTTAGAGAGTTAGCTTTTGGAAATAGAGAAACAGAGAAAAGAGTTGGGCTTAGATCCCTCCCTTCACTGAAGGGGATAATATAGTCAAATGGTTTTCTGCCTTTGAAAAAGCCTGTATTGGGTGGGAAATTGAGAGAAAACATTGGTGTACACTGTTGTGGGAGTTATTCTCAGGAAAGTGCAGGGAGAGGTTCCTGACACTGAATGAGGCAGATTCTAAAATCTATAACCCCATAAAGGGTACCCTGATTGAAGGCTTTGGATTTACAACTGAACAGTACAGAATAAAGTTCAGGGAGGCTCTAAAAAACCTAGAGCCAAATTTGGGTAGACTTTGTGGACAATTCAGTAAAAATGCTGGGTAGTTGGTTAGCTGGAAACAAAGTACAAGACTATGATGAGCTGTATAACCTGTTCATGAAGGAGCATCTGCTGAGTAATTGTTTTAATGACAGACTACCTCAATATCTGATAGACCTAGGTCCACTTCCCCCCCCAGAATTGGGGAGGAAGGCAGATCACTGGGTCAAGACAAGGGTGACCAAAACTACTACCGGTGGGGGAGACCAAAAGAAGAGACCAAAAAGCACCCCCCAAGGGAAGGATGGGAGCCAAAGCAAACATAATAAAGAGTCTTCTTAAGGCCCCCAAAAACCTGCACAGGAGGGTGGGCCCAGAGACTCCTCACAGTCTAGGGGTGGGTACAAAAGTAGGCACTTTGATCCCAGCAGGGCTTGGTGCCATGACTGCAAAAAAGGGCACCAAACTGGAGACTCTAGCTATAAAAACAAAAATAATGCCTCTAGTTAACCTGCTGTAAATGAAGTTGCCACTCTCCAGATGGGATCAGAAGTATGTCCTGACCATGTCAGTGACCCCACAGAGGCAACATTAGTCACTGAGGGAGGGGTGGAATTATCCTGTGCTGTCTGGCCAAGTAATATGCAAAAATACAGACAGCACCCTTTGATTAATGGGGAGAAAGTGGAAGCACCGAGTGTGAGAAAAGTCTTCTATTTGACATGGTTACCCGCCACTTTTTGTCTGATGTATGATCTAGCCTAGAAATTGTAGTGCCCAGGGCCCCAGCTAACCAGTTTCCCTGGGCCATATCTCTTTCCCTAAAACTGTTAGGTGTATTGCCACAATTTGATTCACCCTTACCTACCACTATAAGTCCCTAGTAAAAGGGTCCTTAGGTTCCCAGGGCATGAGGTATTATTGGTAGGTCCCTGAAGGCAGCAGCACTGATTGTGCCACCCTCTAGGGTTATGCATCAGGATGCACCCAGCAGTGCCATTGCAGGCTGAGTGTCCTGGTGCAAACCTAAAATACAAACTCTAGATGGCACACTGCCTGTGTGCTCTGTCTACCATACACTGCATTCACTATGGATAAGACACCTGCCTGGCAGGCCTTCCAGCCCCAAGGCAGGGTGCACTATATTGTATGTGAGGGCATAGCTGCAGGAGCAATATGACCCCATTGTGTCATTGCCAAACCTGGGACATAGTGAGTGAACACAGCAGCCATTTTAAAATACATGTGCTTGACAATGGTCAGTACAAGTTTCACAGTTACATGATGGTCAGTTTGAACCCTGGGTTGTTTGGTATAAAAATACCCCCTTGCAAAAGCTAACTACCCTGGCATGGCTGCTGACTGGAACAGTTCTGTTAGAAACTGAGGTGTATAAACAAAAAATTAAAGCTATGCTTTCAGTACAAGAACATTATCAAAGGGCCAGAAGTAATCTTGTTAAACTCATTTGTTCCAAACTTCAGACCATCTGTGAATGGGGCATTCAGAGTGGCACTATATCATCCAAACTTGAGACTGAATTCCTTAGGGTTAATAACCCAAAACTACCTGCAACATATGGAGTACCAAATACACATAGACAGATTAATAACCGTCCTCTTAGACCTATTATTTCCACCATTGGTTCAGCCACGGAACCACCATCAAAATACAATGACTCCTTCCTCAAACTTTTGATCACTATGTTTCCCTCTTACATCATCAAAGATACAGGACAGATGATAACAAAAATAGAGGGCCTTAGGTTTAACCCTAATCGGGAACTTCTAGTAAACTTCTAGTAACATTGGATATAGAGGCGTTATAAACTAACATTCCCCAAAAAGAGGCATATAATGCAGTACAACATCTGTTGATGAAAGAATCCATCGACACCCCGGTTACCTTTATTGTGAAATGTCTCAAAATAGTTTTAGAGGACAACATTTTCAAATTTGATGGAGACATATATAAACAAATCAAAGGAGTAAGCATGGGAGCACCATGTGCACTGAGTGTGGCAAAATCTACATGGGTCTCTTTGAAAGGAAGCATATATACAACAAAGTTGTTCCTTTCTTTGAAAATGTCAAACATTGGGGGCGCTACATCGATGATATTTTTTTCATCTGGGAGGGAGACAGAGATTACCTTCAAGAATTAATTGAGTAGCTTAACTTATATGATAACAACCTTAAATTTACTCCCAATTCCAATAATCATAAGGTGGAATTTCTGGATATCCTCATTTTTGAGGAACAGGGACAGTTACAAATGTCTCTGTATATAATACCTACAGCCACAAATACGCTACTGCATTATGCAGTTTCCATCCTAGATGCCAGGGACAAAGCATCCCTTTCAGTCAGTGACTTAGAATTTGGAGGAACTGCAGCAATGTAATCGAATATGATAGGAATGCCATAGTCCTGAAGGATACGTTTTCACAGAGAGGTTATCTCTATAGGGTGATTCGTGAAGCCTACAAAAGGGCCACATATTACAATCGTGACAGTTTATTTGAACCACACCAGAAGATTGGACAATCATAGGTGGTATGTGTTGTTAAACATTTGAATATTAACAATAAAGTGAAAGGAATTATTAATACACACTGGAATATACTAAACACCAATGAAGATCATGCTCTCCTCACCACACCTATGCTTGCTTTCAAGAGGAACTAGAATTATGAGAGGCAATGAATTCATTCAAAAAAGGATTACGGGAACCAACCCCGTCTTAGGTAACCATTGATGTGGCAAATGCCATGCTTGTGCACAGGCTATGGTAACAGATATCTTTCAATACAATAAGAAAACTATTCGCTTAAGGACCATGACGAATTGTCAAAGTTTCAATGTGGTATACTGCATTGTGTACCCTTGCCACTTAGAATATGTGGGCGAGAGAGGAAGAGAATTTAGAGTATGCTTCAGCTAACACAAATCAGCAATTAAAGATCAGAGACTTCAAGCCCCTTTGTTTGACCACTGTGTAGAGAAGGGTCGTAAGGAAAGTACGTTAAAATGGATCATTCTTGAGAAAGTGGTAGCATCTCATGTTGATACTGACAGACACAGGAGAAAAAGAAAAGTCTTTTGGATTTATCATCTGGACACAGTACACTAAGGACGCAATGGTAAGATTCCTTGGGAAAATGCGTTCCTTTGAGATTTCCCATCTGTTTTTGTTATATTTACAGTCTCAGAAAAATAGTTCAATAGACATCTAGGATCTCTCTCCATTAGAATATGTTTTTTTTTCTTTCTCTTTTCTCTCCATAGGAACCACCCTAATATGGCGTCTGCATTTGCTACTTTACTAGGTGTTTTTGGCATAGTGCATTTTAGAACTAGGCATTGCTCCGTTTCGGGACAAGGATATTCATGGTAGTTGGGGATTACATATTTCTTTTTGGTTTGATCATAAAGTCTGTCTTAACCCTATAACTCAGGACTCCATTGATAATGATATTATTTAATTAATATGGGGTACTGCTAGCTCTTTGCTTTCCTTCCGAATGCACATTTCAATATGGCAGCCACATCTGTCTGCTTTTGAGTCGGCTCTTGTCGAGTCCGGCGTCTAATATAGAATCGTTCTGCTCAAGGAAGCAGGCATTTCCTGGTCACAATACTATCTAATTAATATGTGGTATTCCTAGCTCTTTGCTCCCTTTCTGAATGCATATTCCAATATGGCGTCCACATTTGTCTGCTTTTCAGTCGGCTCTTATCGAGTCCGGCATCTAATATAGAATCGTTTTGCTCAGGGAAGTAGGCATTTCGGGGCCACAATACTATCTAATTAATATGTGGCTCTCCTAGCTTCTTGCTCCCCTTTCGTATGCACATTCTAATACGGTGGCCACATTTGTCCGTTTTTTAGTCGGCTCTCGTCTGGTCTGGCGTCTAATATAGAATTCGGGAAGCAGGCATTTCTGGGTAATGTCCGCGAGGGCTGGCGGTTCTCTGCCTTGCGGTTTAAGCAGCAAGCTCCTGCACACTGCCTCGTAGTCTCCGTGTGGAGTATTTATAGGGCAAGCTTCTGAAATAAACCACCAATTCTGTCTTAGATCATCAGAATGCAAGAGGTAAGAAAACCACGGGCATGTTCGGAGAAATGTCCGGGACCCAGCTGTAATACAGAGGGTTTATATTGAGTTCATTCCAAACTGTTTCTGTTTCCTATGTCTTTCATTTACCAAAGGATCTCTTGTCTTGAGACAAGGACTGAGGAGGAACATTACATCATGTGGTTCCCCTTTTATATCAGTAAGAATCTTGTGCCTTGGACACCTTTATCATCTACCTATGACAATCTGATGGCAGCACATGAGTCCATTTTAGATTATATTGCACTAGACTGCCGGCTATATGCACCATGGAAAGTGTTTTGGGAATCACCAGGATGCAAGTTTGGGTAGCAACTAATACTTGCATGAGATAATACACCAGGCAACAGATAATGCATGTCCAAGTGCATGTAGACACACTTTTGGATATTTACCAATAGAGTGGCAGTTTCTGCATGATGGTATGGATCACGTGTGGAGATGGAGCCACCACAAACAGAACATATATTTTCTTTTTCTTTTTTATATATGTATTTTTCTTTTTTCTTTTACATTGCAGGTATATAATCTATGAATGTGATAGCCTTTCCAGTTATGGCTTTATTCTTATAATTGCTGTGTGCCCTGAAGAAGGTGGGTGACCCTTTGTGGTCACTTTTCACCAAAACGCGTGTTTTGTACTGTCTGAATATTGAGGACTTGTAATCAAGTAGCATGGTAAATTGATATGATTATTTTGCTTGGATTAGTATTGATCTTGTCCTTCTGGGGATTTCTTTATTTGGTTATAGATTGCCTTACACGCAATGAATGTGAGTTTCTTGTTTTATCTTTTGCCTTTTTCCCAGGTTGTAAAGGACTATGGGCCTGATTCTAACTCTGGTGGGCGGCAGAGGCCGCCCGCCAGAGTTCCCCCCTCCAGAATACCGCACCGCGGTCATTAGACCGCTGCGGTTATTCTGTGTTTTCCACTGGGCTGGCGGGCGACCGCCAAAAGGCCGCCCGCCAACCCAGTGGAAAACAACCTTCCCACGAGGACGCGGCTCCGAATGGAGCCAGCGGAGTGGGAAGGTGCGACGGGTGCAGTTGCACCCGTCGCGAATTTCAGTGTCTGAGAAGCAGACACTGAAATTCTTTGTGGGGCCCTCTTACGGGGGCCCCTGCAGTGCCCATGCCATTGGAATGGGCACTGCAGGGGCCCCCAGGGGCCCCACGACACCCCATACCGCCATCCTGTTCCTGGCGGGCGAACCGCCAGGAACAGGATGGCGGTATGGGGTGTCTGAATCCCCATGGCGGCGCAGCGAGCTGCGCCGCCATGGAGGATTAAGAAGGGCAGCGGAAAACCGGCGGGAGACCACCGGTTTTCCTGTTCTGACCGCGGCCAAACCGCCGCGGTCAGAATGCCCTGCGGGGCACCGCCAGCCTGTTGGCGGTGCTCCCGCCGACCCCACCGGGGTCAGAATCACCCCCTATGTGTGCTACACACATGTATATAATATTGAAATAAATGAGATTATAATTGTAAAGTAAATTGATATGAAACATGCAGATATAAATACACATTGAGAATCATGCCTTGACGATTTGTTTTCTTTATATTTGAGGAATTCAATTCCTTGGAACCATCCAGGATGGTGGGTTATTTGTATTTTGTTGACTGGTTCTATCCAGCCTGACACCTCCAGGCATCCAATCTACAAACCATGGGGGAGAGAGCCATATTTCTGGTTTGTAAGAAACCAGTAAGCCACTGAGGGTCACTTCACTGACCAGCCCCTAATTCCTGAACCGGATGCCGCACCTGAATCAAGTGACACACGGATGACCACAAGGACACACCCTGCTAGTGTGCCAAGTTTGGTGGCACTGCACCCTCCAGTGGTCAAACCATGCCAATACACTCAGTATTGGTCAGCTAACGTTAGACACTGAGGGAACCACTCTGCCCGTGGCTGAAAAAGGACCAGGAGGAAGCCCCAGTCGGAGTACTTCATGAACACCTAGACCTCCTCCCAGGGTGCACCCGTTGTCCTGTAAAAGACCCGTGAACCAAGTTACCTCCTGCTCTAGAGGGCACCTTTGGGCACTGCTCCAGGCTCAACAATTTGCTCTGCACCTAACCGCCCTGTGCCCAGTATCGAAGAACCTGCTGTGCCCTAAGGGGCCCCCACCCCTTGCAACCTGGACACTCCAAGGCGACCAGAAGGATCCATCTTCAAACTTACCTGTGCAGTGCTTTTCCAAATGGTCCCCCATAGTGCTCTGCACCAGCTCCAGAGTACTTCTCTTGCTGCTTGCACCAAAAGAGCTTGGTGCACGAACTTCTCCAGCTGGCACAGTGTCCCCACTGATGACCTCAATCAACCTGCAGAAAAGGAACTTGGTAAACCAACTGTACGATTTTATATGTATTTTTAAATGTGAATTTCCATTGATTCCTATGGTGTGTAATTACGCATAAAAATACAATTTGTATTAAAATTCAAAAATTCATATCTCAAAAAATACTTAATCAATTTTGATAATCTTGGTCTTAAAAATATACATACAAATCTGAAGTATTTTTATAAATTGGTCTTGAGTTATTCCTTTGAGTATGTGAGTTGCAAGATTGTGCCTGGGAGTACAACAAATGCTTTGCACTTCTCCAAGACTGGCCTAACAGCTCGACGAAGCTACCTTAAAAATTAGAGCATTAGGTGTTCTAGTTTTTACCCCTGTAAACCGAGGTGTGGTTGCCTGAACCCCCTGCACAGTGTGCCTAGCTTTGCACACTACATAGAGGGCCATCATCCTACAAAAGCTGTATTATTACAAATTACATGAAGGAGAAAGACTATGGGGCCGATTATGACTTCGGCGGACGGAAAAGCCCATCTGCCATAGTCCAGATGTGTAGGTTGCCGCCAGTGTGGCAGCCTCCCCACAGGGGCCTTTACCGGCTTCACACTGGGTCAGTGGGTGGAAACTCAGTTTCTGGCCGCTGGCTCAGCAGGAGGCAGCCTACAGCATTGTCTCCGGCTAGTAATCGAGCCAGCGTTAATGATGTAGTGCGTAGAGCGCATCAGCACCCGTTGCAGTATTAATCTCTAGGGCGGCACTGCATGCAGTGCTGCCCTGGTGGATTGGAACCACCAGCACCGCTAGACCAATGTGAAGTCGTAATCTGGCAGCGCTGACGGTCCTATAGCAACGCTACCGCTGCAGTCGTAATATGGAGCTCTGACCACCACATTGGCGGCTGTCCAACTGCCACTACTACCCTGGCGATCATTAGACTTCCAGGGTGGTAATGAGGCCCTATGTCATCTTCGATATCCTATCCAAGATTTGATGAACATCCTAAGTTATGTGTGGTACGTTGCTGAAGAGGGTACGAGTCAAGGATGCAGGAGTTTTGAAAGGATGGAGTAAAACAATTGTTGATTTCATTTGTGAAACCTCATAATCCAGTGAGTGTGGCTTTTACAGCTCGATGGGTGATGATTTGTATACTTGAGGCAGGACTAGAAATGCTGAAATTTGGTGCACACTAAATCAGAGGCGCGATGGCAAGTAAAGTTTTCTCATCAGGGGTCACTTAGAAAAGATATTAAAAGTGGCAGATTGGTCTAATGCGGATGTGTTTGCAAGGTTTTATTTAAACTCTGTGGAGCATGTTTCATCTGTTGTATTTCACAGCTTTGAACATGCATAGTGCTAGCCTTCAGTTTTGACATGAAATGTGGATTTTCCAAGTTTGTGAAGAGAGAATCTGGATTTCATTAAAGACACAGGCTAACATTAACCTACCCTCCCTTCCTAGGTAAGGATTATTTTGGAAGAGCGAGTGGATGCATAAAGAAAGAAAGAAAGAAAAGAAGAGTTGTTGAAAATGATTTGTGAGCATGATTTTTTAGCTAGGACCAGTTTACATTTTATCTATGTTAATTTTGTTTCAGATGTAAAATAGAAGTGAAGATTTTTGGTGCAGAGGAAGAGGTAGAAGTATTCTGAGTTTGATTTTTGTTTTTAGTTGATCCAAGTATGTTGTGATGGAGCCGCTTAAAAGAGCAAGATGGCTGCTGAGTTGAGTTTTATATAGTCTTTAGTGACATTCTTGTTCTGCAATTTTAAGTATGGTAAATGTTTTCTTTGAAGTGCTGGCAATAAAGACTTATTTATAACACTAACCTCAGTGTCTGTAATGAAATCCTGATTTTCTCATCACAAACTTGGAGAATCTACATTCCCAGAGATGCCCATGAACTCCTTCCTAAAAATACCACCCAGTATTATACTGTTCAATATAAGAACATGGATTAAGGCAGGTACAGAGACGGTTAGTGATCTACATTCAGAGGACAGTTTGACCTCTTTTGAGATGATATGTACTGAAACTGATTTGACAACAGGACAATTTTTCCTCTATTGTACTCTAACAATACAGTGCAGTAGCATCAGTAGACATCGGAGCTGCACAACAAATGATGCACTAATGCTTTTATTGATCCATGGGTAAGGGGCCTGCCAGCATTGTATACTGCAGTTCCTCTGGTGTTTTATTTGGATTCAACTAAAATAAGATAGCAGCGGGAGGTCCAGGCAGAGATATTGAACAAAGTATGAACCTGCATGTTGGAATATGCTAAGACAGCTAATAACAATAAAAGACTAAAATACATGTAGGAAAAATATTTGCACCAGATATATCTGCCCCTGGCTAGTTTGGAATGGGTCTTTTTGGAAGCTGTGGATGCCTGCTCATAATTCTGTTCCTGAGGTGCAGATTTTATCACATGGTATGGGGCTCTATTGTTATAATGCAGTACTGAGAAAAGATAATGGCAGAACTAAAAGATATGGTGGGTATAGAATTGTTGATGCCCCTTGAACTACATCTGTTGGGAAAGATGCAATGTAATAAGAAGAATAACACGTTTGTAAAACATAAGATAGTAAAGCATTTGAAGCCCCCAAAATAACTGATTGGCTAGGAGATGTTAAAAAATGATTGGACGCAGGGGTAGCTGCAATACACTTGCAAGAAAGATTGCTGGGTTATCCCATACCTCATGAGAACTGGAATGTTATGTTAACCAAACTTGAATCTAAATCGGACGAACCGCCCCATAATTAGAGATAGGTTTTATTATATTGGCTGTATGTTATGACTCCTTGATATGGATAAAAGAAATACTGTGTTAGTAGAACAGATGAGAGTTGGTTTGACAGCTTTCACATAGCTGGTATGGCTGTTACATCCCTTAACTGGTATATGCTTGACAGCAGACAAATGAATTTAAGCCCAACTTTAATGCCTTTGCATAGGTGTGTTGTATTAAACAGCGACTCCTGATGCATATCAATGCAAGGTATCGTTTAATAGAGTTAATGTTTGATTATAGTGGTAAAAACAGATAAAAGCTGAATGTTTGCTGTGGGACATGTAGAAGGGAATGATACATGAGGATAAAGATTGTTATGGAGAAACTTGGTAAGGTGCTTACACATGTATGTTTACAAAGCCAGAGTTTATTTCTCTACTTGTTTTTTTTTAACCTATGTTAAACTCCGTATGCGATTACTGAAGAAGGTTAAAATAAATGAAATATTTTAGAAAAAGTGTGACACAAGTGCAAATCAAACTGAAACCAAATATAGTATATCCTTGTGCACCTAAGTACACACTTACCCATGAAGCAGAGGTAGGAATGACATCTGTAATTGACAAAATGATTGAGAAAAGCATTTCAAAAGAAGTGCTAGGAAACCAGTGTAACTCACTAATTATGGGCTTGAAAAAATCAGATGGAAATGTTGCATTGTACAAGGCAATGGAAAACCTAATAATATTGTAGTTTCATGCTGTCCTGTGGCACTGCATTCTGCTATCATTTTCTTTCAAATGCTTATGGGTGCAGATCACAGTTATTGATTTGTGTGAAGCATTTCCCCCCATTCCTCTTCCTGAAGACAGTCAATTTCTCTTCAATTTAGATTTTTGAACAGAGTAATAGTTTGGTGTAGGCTCCCACAGGGCTATGCAAAAAGTCCTTCAATTTTCTCCTGAATTCTAAAGAAAGATGTAGAGACTTTGTAACTGCTCTATAATTATTCAGTGCTGGTATAATACATAAATGATATAATGGCTGCAGCCAAAGCAAAGAAAGTGTGTAAGCTAGTCAAAATTAGATTGCTAAATCACCTAAGCAGAAAATAGTCATAAAGTGTCCCCGACAAAATTGCAATAGTGCCAGAGAGAATTAATTTATTTGGGACACAAGACTGAAAAAGAAATGAGGAAATCATCCAAAGTATTTCTGTGATTCTGAAAATGTACCCACCAACAACTCAGAAACAGAAGGAAGTATGGAAGTTATTAAGAATGGTTGGCTACTGTTATCTGTGGAGGCCAAGCTTTTTTCCTGATTGCAAAGCCTTTATGAAGGCGTACTCACAGTGATGTGAGTGACCCAGTACCATGAAACAATGAATGCATAAATACATTCCTAGAGCTTAGACATAGGGGGTGATTCTAACCCTGGCGGTCGGTGATAAAGCGGCGGCCAACCCGCCAACAGGCTGGCGGTCCAAAAAATGGAATTCTGACCCTGGCGGGAACCGCCAACACAGCCTGCCAACTTAACACTCCGACCGCCACGGCGGGACAAAAAAACAGCGCGGCAGTCACCGCCAACAGGCAGGCGGCAGACAATGTACCGCCCACACCATCACGACCCACCAATCCGCCACCTTTTCCGGGGTGGGAGCACCGCCGATAAAAACACGGCGGAAACAGACTACGAATGTGAAAACGCTCACCTCTACGCACTCCACGAGCACGGAGGACAGCATGGAACCCGAATTGAACATCATACCTGCTCTCGTCTACCTGCTCATCTACCACGAGTACGAACTCCGGCGCAGACGTCAACGGTGAGTACTGCACCTACGACACACAGGAAGGGGGAGGACGAAAGGTTACGGGCACACACATACGCGATACACCCACCCCCCCCCAATATGTACACACCAATGCAGAGCAACAAGTCACAGTGACACCACCCAAACCCCCGTAAAAAATGCTATGACATTTTCAAATTGTTAAGAAATATTTATGTCCAAAATAGCCTCCGATAAGTATTGGTCAACTTGCAAAAATATTTACATTTAAAAAGTCTATATACACAGCAGTGGACAACTGAAGAAATCAGTCCTGCACATTTTACGTATTAACAATTTGTCCGTGGGCCAAAGTGTAGCAACACAAGGGCAAAGCCCACACACGAGACCTGAGTCCTTTGGAGAGAACACTGCAGGGGCATCTGATGACAAAACTACAGGCACCTCAGGGGGAAGGGAAGGGGGGGGCACCTCAGCCACATGAGTCCACGACGCCAGAACCACGAAGGGGCCACCATGCCCACTGCCATATCCTGGGGAGTGCAAAGCCACAGTCTCTCAATGTCTCTACAGTGGGTGGCTTGCCCACTGCAATATCCTGGGGAGTGCAAAGCCACAGTCTCTCAATGTCTCTACAGTGGTTGGATTGCCCACTGCCAAATCCTGGGGAGTGCAAAGCCACAGTCTCTCAATGTCTCTACAGTGGTTGGATTGCCCACTGCCAAATCCTGGGGAGTGCACAGCCACAGTCCATCAGGTGGAAGAATTGCTCCACTGGTCAAGGAGGATGCATGATGGCCACAGTGACCCGTGAACTGTGTTTGCAGGAAGGGCCCAGCGGAGCGGTGCTTGAGACGGCGGTGCCCAGCGGAGCGGTGCTTGACAGGAAGGACCCAGCGGAGCGGTGCTTGAGTTGAAGGGCCCAGCGGAGCGGTGCTTGAGTTGAAGGGCCCAGCGGAGCGGTGCTTGAGTTGAAGGGCCCAGCGGAGCGGTGCTTGAGACGGCGGTGCCCAGCGGAGCGGTGCTTGAGTTGAAGGGCCCAGCGGAGCAGTGCTTGAGTTGAAGGGCCCAGCGGAGCGGTGCTTGAGACGGCGGTGCCCAGCGGAGCGGTGCTTGACAGGAAGGGCCCAGCGGAGCGGTGCTTGAGTTGAAGGGCCCAGCGGAGCGTTGCTTGAGACGGCGGTGCCCAGCGGAGCGGTGCTTGAGTTGAAGGGCCCAGCGGAGCGGTGCTTGAGTTGAAGGGCCCAGCGGAGCGGTGCTTGAGACGGCGGTGCCCAGCGGAGCGGTGCTTGAGTTGAAGGGCCCAGCGGAGCGGTGCTTGAGACGGCGGTGCCCAGCGGAGCGGTGCTTGACAGGAAGGGCCCAGCGGAGCGGTGCTTGAGTTGAAGGGCCCTGTTCAGCGGTGCTCTTCTGCACGGCGGGGCCCTGTTCAGCGGTGCCTGTCTTCATGGCGGGGCCCTGTTCAGCGGTGCTCTTCTGCACGGCGGGCCCTGTTCAGCGGTGCTCTTCTGCACGGCGGGGCCCTGTTCAGCGGTGCTCTTCTGCACGGCGGGGCCCTGTTCAGCGGTGCTCTTCTGCACGGCGGGGCCCTGTTCAGCGGTGCCTGTCTTCATGGCGGGGCCCTGTTCAGCGGTGCTCTTCTGCACGGCGGGCCCTGTTCAGCGGTGCTCTTCTGCACGGCGGGGCCCTGTTCAGCGGTGCCTGTCTTCATGGCGGGGCCCTGTTCAGCGGTGCTCTTCTGCACGGCGGGCCCTGTTCAGCGGTGCCTGTCTTCATGGCGGGGCCCTGTTCAGCGGTGCTCTTCAAGTAAGTCTAGGGAGCCAGACCTGGGCTGGACACCCTGCTCACTCGCCCTCCGACCGTGCAGTGTCAGGCCCCTTCGGGGATGGAGTCCTGGGCCCTTTGCTGTCATCCCTTGCAGGCGGGATGGGGCTTGCGGGGCCCTCCTGCTCCGCGCTCCTGCTGGCTGACCTCTCCGCCCTGCTGCCCTTCCGCTCCTTAGATGGGACTCTCGGGCCCTTGCCTCCCCTGGCTGTTGTGGCAGGTGAAGTGGCCGTTGTTAGCTCCTGGGGGGCAGCCGTCTCAGTCCTCTCACGGCGGCCCTTCTGTTTACGTGTCCTCTTGCCTGGGGGTGGGCTGGATGTCCCCTTGCTGCTCAGTGAAGTGTCACTGCCGCCTAAGGGTGGACTCCATAACCCATGCACCACTTGGATCTTCGAAGCTGGGCTGGTGGTGGCTGAGGTGCTCTTGGGACTCTTACCAGATGGAGGGGGTGGGTCAGGGGAGGGAAAGAGGTTAAGATTAGAGAGGTAATATTTCTTAGGACCAAGGTAAAGGGTAGGAGTAGTGGTGATGGAAGTGGAGGAAGAGGATGTGGTTGAGTCAGGTGTGCTGACTTTGGGTGCAGGTGACTGAGACGTAGGCTGTCCTGAGGTGGTTGGCTGTTGTTTGGGTGTCTGCCTGCGTTTATGTGTCTTGGAAGAGGGGGTGACAGACACAGTGGGAGAGGACACAGGGGACGTGTAGATGGCAGTGGGGGTGGTGACTGCACGTGTGAGGACTGTAGTGGAGGGTGTGCTGGTGATGGAAGCACTGGCTGATGGTGGTGTGCATGCAGGTGTGAGTGGAGACGTCACAGGGAGGGAGGAGGGAGACGAGGAGGAGGGGGACACAGAGGTGGTAGTGACTGTTGGTATGTCTGCATCTGGGTGTTGCTTGGGTGAATGCTTGTGTGTTCTGTGGTGCTTGTGTCTGGATGAGCTGGCCTTGGGTGTTGAGGTGTGTGCAGGCTGGTCTGATGGTGTGGATGGGATAGGCTGAGGAACAGGAGACAGAGAAAGGGTGGAGGCAGTTAGAAGAGGGAGACTGGAGACAGGGACAATGGCTGCCGTCAGTGCTGAGGCCAGAGCGGTGAACGATCGTTGATGGGCAGCCTGACCCAAATGAATGCCCTCCAGGTAGGCATTGCTCCGATGCACCTCCCTTTCCACCCCCTGGATGGCATTCAAAAGGGTAGTCTGCCCAACAATGAGCGTCCTCACGAGGTCAATGAGCTCTGCACTGAGGGCAGCAGGGGTAACTGGGGCAGGGGCTGAGGTGCCTGGGGCGAAGGAGACGCCCGCCTTCCTGGGCGAGCGGGCACGGAGCGAAGGCTGAGGGGCTGCTGGGAGGGCGGGGCTGGTGCGCTGGGTGGCGGCTGTACCTGTTGAGGCGGGGGGCCCGGATGTTGCCGCCACCGCTAGGGAGCTCCCAAACGAGGACGTGTCCGTGTCGCTGGTGTAATCACCGGTCCCCGTTGTGGTGCTCCCCTCGCCCTCCGGATCACTGGTGCCCTCGGTGTCTGTTCCAGTGCCCACCGGGGCCTTGTGACTTGCAGCTCCCTCATGCTCCGACGCCAATTCCCCTCCGCCTGTTGATGCTAATGCACAAGGAGACAAAGAATAAGGGTGGGGGGAGAAATAAAACGAAGTTGAGTGCATGCCTTGTCAATACCGTTGGCGGAGAGGACAGACACAGGTGCCTCATGCACTAAGCCGCGAAATTGGGGTACACTACTCAGTACTCAGGCCAACAGGTCTAGGGACAACAGACGCGCACATGGGTGATGCAGGACCATGGATAGCTGTACTTGGCACCCTACAGAGGTGGGGGGCGGGGGCACAGGGCCATGTCTAAGGGAGGGGACTACACTACAGAAAGCGCCCTGGCCTACTGTCACCCACAGCCCTCCTCCCCCACCCAGACGCCTCAACTGCGCGTAAGGATAGCAGAATGTGCAGATACTCACCCCCTTGTGTCTGCTGTGATGTCCTCAAGCGCCCATCCAAATCAGGGTAGGCCACCGCCAGGATCCGGGACATCAGGGGGGTCAGGGTACGACTGGCACCCCTCCTAGGTCGGGAGGCCATCCCCAGCAGTGACTCGGCGGTCTTTCGGGTTCCGCGGCGGATGTCCTCCCACCTCTTGCGGCAGTGGGTGCCCCGTCTGGTGTAGACCCCCAGGGCCCGGACTTCCTTGGCGATGGCACGCCAAATGTCGATTTTCTGATGGGCGCTCACCTGTTTGACATGTACAGGGTGGGAAAGAGAAAACGTGATGTTTCTGCATGTTTGGAGTACATGCCCCCCCCTCCCCAACCTTGCCATGTGGCCCATTCTCATCTCATCTGTCGTGCGTTGCACTCCTCATTTTCTCCCCACCCCACCAACTTACATCCACCCCACTCCACACAGGCATAACCCATTCAATGTGTACTCACCTGTTGGTCTGGAGGACCGTAGAGTAGCGCATACTGGGGGAGGACCCCATCCACAAGTTTCTCCAACTCTTCAGACGTGAAGGCAGGGGCCCTTTCCCCAGTCGCAGCAGCCATTGTCACTTCCAGACCAAGTTCACAGCAGCACTTGCAGTATAGGTCCTCTCCTGTGGATGATCAGGTCTCGAGTGATTAAGCAGATAGAAAATGGCGGTCACGCCCGCGGCGGTGCGTACCGCGGCGGTGCGTACCGCGACCGCCGGCGCACATCGTCATTGGCTACTGAGCCCCATAGGGTTCAATGTTAACCAATGCGCCTTCGTACAGCGGTCTTCGACCGCCTACCGCCACGGTGTGCCACGCCAGCGCATTGACCTCACATCCCATTGTCCCACTTCACAGGTCAGGCAGCCGCCATTTCAAGGGCCCACATGGCTTAATTTCAACTGCGTCACACAGGCCTAGGCCTTGCATTGCCACACATCCAAACATAGCAATCCATACCTTTTCGTGTACTGTGCAAGCTGTAGTGAACGTACCTGTGAGTTGGTTGACTCTGTGCTCCATATTCTCCTTCCTAGGCACCGTCCGCTGGGACTTGCGATGAGAAGGAGGAATCCTCGCGTGTACCGGCCGCTGGTGGACCTGTCGACAATGGAAGAACGCCACATCATACTACGATACCGACTTGACCGTGCCACTATCCATGAACTGTGTGCCCAGCTTGAGCCAGCCCTGATGTCCCCCATCCGCCAACCCACAGGAATTCCTCCTCTAGTACAGGTTCTGTCAGTCCTCCATTTTTTGGCTAGTGGCTCATTCCAGACAACAGTGGCCATGTCATCTGGAATGTCTCAGCCTATCTTTTCAAAGATTTTGTCCAGAGTGTTGTCTGCCCTGATGAAACTCATGAGGAGCTACATCATTTTCCCAGAGGAGGATGATTTGCCTACAGTGAAGGCTGATTTCTATTCCCTTGGACATATTCCCAACATACTTGGTGCCATAGATGGGACCCATGTGGCTTTAGTACCCCCAAATGACGATGAGCAGGTGTACAGAAACAGGAAAAATTACCATTCTATGAATGTCCAGGTGGTCTGTTTGGCAGACCAGTACATCTCCCATGTTAATGCCATGTTCCCTGGGTCAGTGCATGACGCGCATATCATGCGTAATAGCAGCGTCCCATATGTGATGGAACAGCTACAGAGACAGCGTGTGTGGCTAATAGGTGACTCTGGTTACCCCAACCTGCCGTGGCTACTGACCCCAGTGAGGAATCCCAGGACCAGGGCTGAGGAACGGTACAATGAGGCCCATGGGCGTACTAGGAGGGTCATAGAAAGGACATTCGGGCTCCTGAAGGCCAGGTTTAGGTGCTTGCATATGACAGGTGGAGCCCTAATGTACTCACCAAAGAAGGTGTGCCATATCATCGTGGCCTGCTGTATGCTTCACAACCTGGCTTTGCGACGCCAGGTGCCTTTCCTGCAGGAGGATGGTCCAGATGGTGGTGTTGTAGAAGCCGTGGAGCCTGTGGAGAGTGAAGAGGAGGAAGACGACGGGGAGAACACAGACAACAGGGAAACTGTTATACAACAGTATTTTCAGTAGCACACAGGTAAGATTCACCCACGCCATTTCCCATTTACTTAGAGCCTCCTGCATCTCTACTTTCTGTGTTTCCCCCCAGCTCTTTTAAACAAACTTTTATATTTTCCCTTCCCTTCGCAGTGCTTTATGAGTCAGACCCTGACTTCTGCTTGGTTTGCCCATGAACTACAGCGTATTCGCATTGGTATGTTGTCATCACTAATTGACATCACATATATTGAACTGTTATGTGTAATACATTTGATGAGAATACCGCATGACTCCAAACTGTTTTATGTGCAATAATTGTTTTATTTTTTGTGCTTAGATATTGGTACATGATAGTAAAACGGTGATGGGTGGGGGTGGAGTAATGTCCATGGCAGAGTCCAGTTCTCAGTCTGACAGGTGCATTGTCCATATGCCTGTGGAAGGATGGAGCAGGGCCTGTTTAAGGTTGGACAGGATGGCATTGTGGGACAGTGGGATGTCTTCAGGGGGTATCTCATGCTGGCGGGGGTCTTGGCATCCTACTCTGTTTTTTTTTTGGATCTCAGGCTCCTCTTGCGGGGTGGTTGTTCCTCAGCAGGAGGTGGGGTTCTGGTGGGCTGTCGTTGTGTGGGGGCCTCCTGTCCACTAGCGCCGGCGGAGGTGGTAGGCTGTTCCTGGCTAGTGACAGGGGCCCTGTGTGGTGCCACATGGTCCCGCAACGTGTCTTCTATCCTGTTGAGGGCCTGGACTATGGTCCCCATGGCGGTAGCGATGTTCCGGAGTTCATTGCTGAACCCCATGTAGCGTTCCTCCTGCTGTGCCTGGATCTCGGTGAACCTGGCCAGTACCGTCGCCATCGTCTCTTGGGAGTGGTGGTATGCTCCCAGGATGGTGGTGAGGGCCTCTTGGAGAGTGGGTTCCCTGGGCCTGTCCTCCCCCCCTGTCGCACGGCAGCCCTCCGAGTTGCCCTGTTTCCCTGGGCCTCTGTCCCCTGGACGGTGTGCCCACTACCACTGCCCCCAGGTCCCTGTTGTTGTTGGGGTGTTGGGTTAGCCTGGGTGCCCTGTAGTGGCAGACACACCGCTGATTGACCTGTCCTAGAGACAGAGGCATGGGCCCGCTGGGTGGGAGCTGTTCTGTTGTTCCCAGAGGGGGTTGGGTCTGCTGTGGCCTGTGTCTGTGTGTGGGGTACCCACTGTCCAGAGGTCCCAGATGGTCCGGGCTGGGCATCAGGTTCCAGGTCGACAGAGCTGCTGTCATCACTGGGGGCCTGTTCCGGGGGTGGGATGGACATTTCTGGACCCTCCTGACCGGTGTGTTGGCGTTCGGGGCCTGCATGGGGTGAGAGAGTATGGTTATTATTTCTGTGTGTGCAATTGCGTGCGATTTATGGGTGCCCTTATCCCCCAGTGCAGGCATTCCCTTGGGGGAGGTGTTGTGAGGGTGGTTTGTGGGGGGGGGATGGATATGTGCAGTGGTCATGCTTAGGTGATGGGTGTCCATTGTTTGTGGTGGCATGCAGGGGTTGGTGTTGGGTGGGGTGGGTTGTGCTGGGGAGACATTCTCAGGGAGGATGTGTGCTGGGGGGTTGGGGGTGAGGGTGTGGGTTGGCATGCTGGTGATTGGGGGGGGGGTTAAGTAGTTGAGATTGTACTTACCAGAGTCCATTCCTCCGGGTACTCCAGCGAGGCCGTCAGGATGCAGGATGTTTAGTACCTCTTGCTCCCATGCTGTGAATTCGGGTGGGGTGGGTGGGGGTCCGCCGCCAGTCTTCTGCACCGCGATGTTGTGTCGCGACACCATCGAGCGCACCTTCCCCCGTAGGTCGTTCCAGCGTTTGCGGATGTCGTACCTATTTCTGCAATGCTGTCCCACCGCGTTGACCCTGTCCACGATCCGCTGCCATAGCTCCGCCTTCCTTGCTATAGTGGTGTGCTGCACCTGTGAGCCGAAGAGCTGGGGTTCAACTCTTATGATTTCCTCCACCATGACCCGGAGTTCTTGGTCCGAAAAGCGTGGGTGCCTTTGGGGTGCCATGGGGTGGTGTGGATGAGGTGTGGGGTGGTGTATGTGGTGATGAGTGTGTTGGTGTGTGGTGCTTTGTGCTTCTATGTGGTGTATGTGATGTTGTCGTGTGCCTCTGTGTGTATAGCTCTATATTCTCTGATGTGTCTCTCTCTCTTTCGTCTCTGATCTTTGGTTGTAGGGGTTTGTGGGTGATGTGGGTGTGTGTTTTATATTGTAATGGGTGTGTGGGAGTGGTGTGTGTATGTGTTTCAGGTGTGTGTCTTTCACATTGTCCAATGGGGTAGTGTTTTGTAAAGGTGTGTGTATTTTGAGCGCGGCGGTGTGTACCGCCAATGGACTACCGCGTTTGAAAGACCGCCACGTGGATTTGTGGGTCGTAATGACATGGGCGTATTTCTGTTGGCGTGGCGGTGGAGGTTTGGTCATCTCCAGTTTACCACTGCCCGCTGATGTGGCGGAATGCAGTGGAGGTCGGATTTTTGGAGGTTTGGCAGTTGTGGGTCAGAATGTCCGTAGCGGCTAACCGCGGCCGCAGCGGTATTGTGGCGGGCTTCTGACCGGCGGTAAGCGGCTTTTACCGCCGAGGTCAGAATGACCCCTATAGTCTGTACTGCACCTGCTCTTGGAATGCCTTATTATAAAGAAACATTCATGTCATGAGAGAGAAGGGTGTTCACTTTCAATACTTAATCAGCAACCTGAAGGGGCAAAGCAGCCAATAGCCTACTTTTCAGTGGCATTAGATCCTGTAGCTGTCTCACTTCCAGGTTGCTTGAGAAGCTTTGCTGCACCTGTCTTGTCATACAGCAAAGTGAATGGACTGTGATAGACTGTACACTTATTGTGTTAGTCCCTTATTCTGTTGTGATTTGGTTACTCATACTCAAACTCAGCATCTGACAAGAAGCTGTCTAACAAAGTACAACCAAGTTATTCTTGCAGATGAAAGCTTTTCAATTGGAAGATGCAATACCCTGAAACCTGTCACACTTTTGCCAATTCCTGAGGGAGAAGCTACAGATGACGGGGACAACAAATGTTATCATGGCTGCATTGATATAAAAGAATTGTGTGCCAAACCAAGACCAGATATTCATGATGTAAAACTTGAATTGGCTGATTTTATTTTATTTGCAGATGGGTCTTGTCTGAAAGATCAAGGAACTGTGACAGCAGCATATGCAGTTAGAGCAGTAAAATACATTGTTCAAGCATCATACTTGTGTAATATAAACTCAGTACAAGCAGCAGACAATTGGAATCAGATTAATATTGTAATACTGAAAAAGGAAGCATAACTTGTTTTTTTGTGGACATCAGTACAGATATTAGAGAAACTGTTAAATCTCCAAAAACAATGTGCCTAAGGACGAAAAGAAAAAGTGGTTTATAACAGGTTGTACCAAGGATGACGGTCAATTGTGCATGTCAGCTGACAGAAGAGATGCGTTGCCAAACTGTATTCTGAATCATATGGCAATATAGATACAGAGGCCCACACATGTTGGACATTATGAATTTTCAGGATTTTTAAGAAGTTTTGGTTCAATCCTCATTTAGGAGCTTTAGCTGAAAGCTTGTGTCAGCGTTGTGTTTCTTGTCAGCATTTAAATGTTGGCTAAGTCGTATTCAACATTCTGAAGGTCCTTTCACAAGGTTAAAGACTAATTTTGTTGAGGTGACTCAATGTATTGGGTTATAATATATTTTAGTCATTGTCTCTTTTCCAGGAGGGTGAGGTCTACTCAACTAGAAGATGTAACATATTCACTGTAGCCAAGCTTCTTTTATTAGGGAGTGGATCCAAAGATTTATTTTGCCAACTTCTTTATGATCATCTCAGGGTAGTCACTTCAAAAGTAAATTAATAAAATGTTTATGTACGACACTCAATTTAGACCACAAATTCCACAATAGCTATCAACCAGAAACAAAAAGCATTGTAAAGTGAATCAATGGTACTCTTAAATCAAAGTCATCCAAAGTGTGCAGCTCAATGTCACTGAAATGGCCAGATGCCCCGCTACTGGTAATATGGAGATCCTTGGTATTTTGTCAGCTGATTTTGTGAACTTTTTGATACTCTGTCCTGGACCATTGAAAAGGTTTGGCTGGCATAGTATGCCCAATCTCTCAGTAATTGAGGCTCAAACACCTTCTGCAAGTGAATAACTCTGCCACAACTTTCAATCTAGTGACTGGCTTATGGTGAAGAAGAACGGTCGAAAGAGCTGCTTGGAGCCAAGGTGACTGGGCCCTATCAAATCATACTTGTAATGAATACTGCTGGGAAGTATGCAGACTTGCCACAGTGGATTCACACATCTCACACAAAGAGAGAAAAGATTGCAGATAAATAAGTGATAACATCAACCGCTGACTCACAGTGAAAAATGTGAGTTCACTACAGAGATCCAGAGGGGGTGGACAAGAAGACTAAAGTGTGTAGCAAGAAGAACAATCTCAACAACATGTTCGAACTCAAGAAAATCAGAAAGCAGACAAAAGTTCAAATTTTAAACCCCCCTTGAGCAAACCAAGCTGTTCCAGTTGAAAGCTGCACAGATCAAGTGGCATGTAAAGATGAAGATGCAGCAGGTGTCATAACAGGGTCTCACTCAATCAATCAATCAGTGATTGCTGAAGTCACTCGTGGGGTCTCAAGACCCTTAAGACCCATAGGATCTCAAGGGTCTGAAGATGAAAGTTGGATCTAATATGGATGTCCTGAGAGTGTGAGAGGGAGAAGATTTTCAAAACAAGGTCACAGACATGAAACAGTTGAAGAAGAAGCAGGACAACAACCAAGCCAAAAAGAGACAAATCTGAGTGTCAGTGAGTCAGAACAGCCAGTGGTCAGACAGACGATCTACAAGAGTGAGCGTATCAAACAAGAAGTATAGAGTACCTGAATTGACATTTTTAATTAAGATTGAACCACAGCCAAAAGATGTTAACTTGTAGGAGTATCAGTTTGTTTTTTATTAAACCCCATGATCCTGCTGTGAAAAGAAACTGGAGAAAATCAGCATGGAATAATGTTTGATGGAGTGCTGAAAAAGAACTCAAAGTCTCAGAATTGCTTTTGATTTTTTAAAATTCGTACATCATTTTTGTCATTGGTGACATATTAATGTTTTGAAGATGTTGAAGTTTTTGATTTTTGTACTATATCTAGTAGTTTAGATTTTTGTTTTTGATAGGGTTTTTTTTAGATTGCGGTCTCCAGCCCGGCGGTCGTCACTAGACCGCCGACGGTATCAGGACCCTGCATACCGCCATGGATCTCGGGTGGTTGGGAACCGCCATGAGATCCATGGTGGTAGGCACTATCAGTGCCAGGGAATTCCTTCCCTGGCACTGATAGGGGTCTCCCCCACCTCGATACCACCACGAATCCTCGCCCCAACCCCCCACCCCCCTGCCACCCCCAAAGGTGGCAAAACTCCCCTCCCCACCCGACCCCGAACATGCACATATACACACCCCTACACGCACACACCCCGAACATGCACATATACACACCCCTACACGCACACATACACCCCGACAACACATACCCACACACATACAGACATGCACACTGTCCGACCCCCACACATTTCCCATACACACAACACCCCCCGCATGCATACACTCACTCACTTACCCCCTCTACACTCTCACACGCACACCCCCATGCACGCACACAAAACTCCGTCACCAGAACACTGCCACACCGAATCATGGGACGTGATGGCTGCTGGCGGCTATCCGTACGAAAAAGGATGGCGGACTGCCAGCGGTCATAATACGCGGGCGGAAGACCGCCACCACTGGCGGTCTTCAGCACGGCGGTACCTCGGCGGTCTTGCGAAAAGACCACGAGGTCGTAATGACCATCATAGTGTCTTGAAGAGTTTGGTGTGTGGGAGACCTTCAGTGCATGTTTAATGCAATGGAAGATTAAATTATGACGGTTGGTAAATTGTTTAATGATGTGGGTGTAGGAATGATGGTAAAATTTTAACCCTTTCCATTATTATTTTACTATGTGTAATTCAATTAATACATATATTTAAGTTCTTAGAAGTAATATGTTTCAAATAAAATTGTGGGTACAAGAAAGAATAGATGACAACGACAAGAACTAGGAAAAATTCCGATATTGAAATCAACAACTTTAAAGCTAGGGTTTTTAATGAAATAAGAGCAATGGAGAATTCAAGTCAAAATAAAAATAAAATGCATTAAATAATGCCTTAAGTTGTGTAGTTTGTGGTGATATATATATATTTACAGAATTAGGGACTGTTAAAATGATTTCAGAAATAATACATAAAGTGTGTTTAATTAATATGAGCAGGTAGCAAATAATGTCGTTAGGCTGTATCACATAACATTGTTTTTAAAGTTGACATAACTAGGCCTCAAGTTGACTCGCAGTTGTTGTGCATTGTACATTTTCTTGTCTCTGTGAAGCTCAAAAATATGTCCTTTGGCATTTCGTAAAATAATCTTAATTCAATCAGTTTTACAGTCGTATTTTTAATTTATCTTATAAATGTATTCTTCTTCATGTTTCTAATGTTTCTGCAGGAAGGAGCAGAGCTCAAATGTATCTTTACAAGGCTAACAGGAGGTTGAGTATGTTTTTCAAACACACTTTTTTTTTCTCTTGCTTGGTACAATACAGGAGGATTAATTAGTATTAGAGCAAGTCATTTTCTATACAATGTGTTTTCTGCTTCACCACTGGACAATGTGATGTATCATTTGTTCCACTCCATGATATCAGCCTGCTCCTCAGTTAAACACCACGTAGCATGCTCTCCCTTGCTCTCTTTGAAGGCAGGCTCCATGTCAATCTTCGTGTTGACTTTATACTTAGAGATTTCCTCTTGCTTTTAAAACTAAGCAGTCTCTATGACAATTTGCTCTTTAAATTATTGTTTGCCTTGTGCTATCCCGTATGTGGTTCTTTTAGCTAAAAGAGGACTCAAATTCTAGTACCCTATGCTAATTCACATTTATTTGCATTTTGAGAATGATTTGCTTTTAGAATTGATCTGGCTAGCTAACCATTTTTTATTCCGTAATGATTTTTAATTTTTAAATGTTTAAACCTTCAAGGTTTTGACTTTGAATCTTATCTGGTGTATGTGATTTGACTTGGTTTATCTCTGTTCCAGAGTTATCGTCCTTTGGGACCTCCACAAGACTTCTAATCATTAAAAAGGAACTCTTATGATAATAATAATTTAATGTAGACAGTTTTTGGGAGAGCAGAAGTTGGTGTCCACATTCATTCTAAATCAGTCATCACATACATATACATGCATACATTCATGGCCCTCTACTAATGTAGATGGGTACATGGGCAGCACTTGTTCCAGCGTTTATTTGGGATGTGTGTGCCCAACAGATTGTTTGCCAGATTCCCTTGTTGAATTACATTTAGAATGCGTTTGGAAGTTTAGGCCAGAGATGTGTTTTCATCTAAAACCAGATTAACATAGTGAAAGGAGATCAACATTGAGTAGAACAGTCATACTTATGTCCAAAGATCCCTCTTTGAAAGGAAATGGAGCTGCAAAATGAAGGATCATCACCCAAGACAATATGCAAATGGCTCTGAATGTCACCGGAAGTAGGTAGATGTCAACACAAATAATTTATTGACACTGCTTAGATTTAACATGCTACCCATCAGTAGTTAGTTGTTAGTGGGATATTTGGTCATCTCATGGATGCATGGGTGTCATCCCTGTGTCCATCAGGACCTCCACAGCTCAACTTCATTCTAGGAAAACACTAAACACATCTCTTTAACGAACATTACGTCACAACCAGGTAAGAGTAAACTGCTGTTCTGAGAATACAGCTGCCCATCCAATCACTCATTGACTACATCTTTGTATTTCCCCTCTGCTGCCTTTTGGCTTGGTTCACACTATTCATATATCAGATACATACATTAATGCCTCTACTCCTGTGATAAATTATCTGTTGAGATTAGCATGCATTTCATTCTTTTCCTATTATTGACACTGTGATTTCAACGAGATAAAAATATACTGTCCCATCTTCAGTGAGAATAAAATATCTGTTAGCTACAATGAGATATTTTAGTTAACATTGTTATAGGAATATTGTTAAAATTTACATTAACTTCTATTTTTAAGCAGTTTATTTTTATTAAGAGGTACTTTCGAAATAAATCATTATTGATTAGTTGATTAAGAGTGTCACAGTTTGTGGGGGCATGCCCAACTGCTGGGGAAGATGTCTGCTTTTTAGGGTGGCTCTTATAATTCACCAAACCAATCCTCAAACATCTGCTCTATTATGCGAGCAGCCATGCCTAGGTTTTGAAGGCAGTAGCAACTGGAGAAACCAAAGCACTGATTGCACAATTTCTACAGGCTCCCGAGCTGATTTCTGAGGTATGGCCTGGAAGGTGAAGTGTAGCCATGGCCTTGCATGAGCCAGCACAAGTGAAAAGGCAGAGAAGAAAGATCCATCCGGTCACCCTGCCACCACAGGAGTGGACCCCCCACCTGGCAGTGATACTAACAAGCGCAGAATTGGCCAGTGGGTGGTAAGGGAAGGAGAAGCGGAGGTCTGGCGAACCATCAGGGCCCCACATGACTGCAGCTTGTGAATACAGCCACCCACTGCTGCAACAAAGGCAGTCTGGAGAGTGGAGACGCATGTGAGGTAAGTATGGCCTTTTTCTCATCCACTCCATGTGTTTAAGGCATGCCCTGGACGTAACAGACTTCAAAGTGATCCTTTGCAAAGGTTAGAAAGAGATGTGTGAAGGAACGTGAGGGGGCGTCCACTCATACTGCCTGAAATTTGTACTTTTGCTATTGACCTATTTATGACACCCTAAAAATTTAGCCAACCAGTGACTGGACTCCTTTTTGCTCGAGCCGGCCTCAGAACATTAATGTTCCATACATCCTTGACAGTCCTTGAGCTACGGGACCATGAGACTCTCGCTCGAATACTGTAGAGACTTTGCAGTATCCTTGCCAGCATCTGTATCTTGGGCTGCCATTGACTGTGGCTGTGATACACAGGAGACTCCTTCAATACTACAACTTTTGGACTTTGCCCATATTGACAAAGCTCTCTAAACTCAAGTTGAAAATCCTGCGGAAGATGGAGGGAATGGAATAGGGAAACAGGGGTGACTCTACTTGCCCCCTGGCAGGTGGCTATGGGTACCAGAAAGGTTCTCCCCCAAATTCCCACATCTATAGTGCCTTGCAGCCGACTAGCAAATAAGTTTTGGAACTGAAAATAATTACTTGGGGTAAAGGAACCTGCACCCTGCATCAAACCAAACTTGAGAAGTACACCCTACCCAACATTGACAACACAGGGGCTAACACAAATCAGCCATCCACAGAACAGCCTCCCACGGAAGATGGGCCTCTCACACTCCAGGACATTATGGAAGTGGTCAAGGAGGTTTGTACCTAATTGGAATGCAAAATTGACTCTATATCCACTGAAGTCCCATTAGTCAGAGCTGATCTCTATAACATAGGAACCAGACGTAGAGGACACAGTCACCACTCTCAAAACTGAAGATGCGACCCTGAAAAGACAAATCGCCAAGCTGGGAGCATCCACAAGAATACTGGAGGATAGAATGGATGATTTCGAGGGCCGCTCCAGGTGAAACAATGTACACATTATTGGTGTTCCGGAGCAATCAGAGGGGCCCGCGGCTGATCTCTTTATAGAAGATCTCATCCTTAAAAAGCTGCAGTCTAGCGGCCTTTCCAACTATTTTACAGTGTAGCGGGCCCACCAGCCCCCCGGCACCCCCACTAAGCCTGTGGCCACTCCCATTCCATAATAGCTCAGATTTGTAACTACGTAAACCGAGATGTCATCTTGCAAATATCGTTCAGTGCTCCACCACTTATCGATGAAAATGCAGTCATTACCTTCTTTCCCGACTTTACATTGAAAGTTCGACTACATAGGCACAACTTCCTGAAGGTCAAGAGGGCTTTGAGAGAGTGGGAGATAACATTTTCAATGATGTTCCTGGCAAAGCTGAGAATAGTGGCAGAGGGTAAGGCCTGGCACTTTGAGAGACCCGAAGAAGCGTGAGTGGTTGGACGGCTGGAGGGCTGTTAGCGGCCCCCAAGTCAGACCCCCTAGGGGAACAGAGGTGGCATAATACTGACTAGCCTGAGATACCAGAGGACACTGAAGGTTCACGAAGACAGCATACCACTTCACCAGAACAGAGATCCTGATTTGGAGTGACACAGATTCCAGTTATGAGAGGTAAAGCTACCAGCTGAGATGAGTTTCCTTGTCATCAAGAGACTAGGCAGTTCTACAAATGATACTGTGGCTCTGTGTGCCTTCCACTACATTGTGAACATTATGGACATGAAGAAATGACTTTGGTAACATTTCTCATTTCTTTGGGGAGAGGAGGGTAGAAGCACCCCTGGAATTGGTTGCAGTCACCCACTGTTGACATAATGCTTTGGGTGACAGGCGCTTTGCAGAGTTGGAGGGGGGGCAGGCAGTTCAAAGTTCACCATGAAGGGAGGCAGGGAGTGGGGTTAGCCATGGGTTTTTTGCTGCTGTTCATATTCAGTTTTAGAAGTGTCACATTTTTATGTTGGACTGCAATTGAAGTACGATCCACTCCCAAGGGAGAGAGCCTTCTCCCTAGATTACTGTCCGTCTAAAATCAGTCATTTAGAAAATACCACCCCAAACCCAGGTGTACCCGTGGCTAATCCGATGATATACTCCTCTATTAAAATGCTTTCATGGAATGTAAACATACTGGGAATAAATACAAACACAGAATGGTTTTACACTGTATTAAGAAACTAGCCCCAGAATTAGTCCTACCTCAGGAAAACTACCTCAAGAAGAACTCATATCAGGCCTTGAATAGATGGGAATACAATATGACTGCCCATGTGGCATACACCACTGATTCAAGGGGGATGGGCATCCTAACACACAAAACATTACAATTTACTGCACACCATACCTGGTGAGACACCCCAGGTCTGTTATGTGGTCTTCGATGGAATATGGTAAGACAAGTTGGTTAACAATGTGTCAGTATACATACCTCCACGGCTCCATTACACTACACTCCCAAATTTGAGTGCACTACTGGATGGCATATTGTTGATGAGAAGTGACTTTAACCTAGCACTAGATGATGATATTGATCACTTGCCCCTGAGATTGGCAGGGACCTCCCGCCACCCACTAGTGGATCGACTGTCAGCACTTGTGGCTGTAGATGTGTGGCATTTTCATAAACCGATGGCTCAACAATATGCATTTCACTCCGGGGCACATGGGAGTCTTTTCCGTACTTACTATGTTCTTACACTCGCACACTTTACCTCCCACTTCGGTGAGGTCCACCACTTAGTAAGGGGCATCTCAGATAATTTTCCGTTGTGGGTGGTGTATGGGTTTCCAACTCCACTGCCTAGATGTGGTATAAAACTCAATCTTTCATGTTTCAAGATACCCTGAATAACATTGAGCCTCCTTGGGACCACTTGGCACTACTTCAAGGAAAATGAGGGATCCGTAGACTCTGTGCAGACACTATGGGAAGCTTACAAAACTGTAATACAATTGATCAGGGGGCATATGAAAGACAAGAAGGCACAACTAGTGACATTGGTGTGTGAAATGGAAGACCTAGAGGCCAAGCTTGCTAGTCAACCAGACAGTGACATTCAGCATGTGTTATGCCTCAAACAAAGACAATATAGAGCTATACCTATCAATGCGGCCAGGACTAGTTACTGTGCAACACAACACCGCCTTTATGAAGTCAGTGACAGAGCTGGGACACTCTTGGCCTGGGTTGACAGGTGTGAAAGAGCAAACCCCTGGGTGTTAGGGGTGCAGACGAATGCTGGAGAGGAGATATGGGGAAGGGAGGAGGTCACCAAAACCTTATGCTTATGCTCGGCACTGCTAAGGCAGGGGTGTCCCGAGAATTGGTAGTCGATATATGGCTCCCGTGATGGCTAGAGGAAGACCTCACAGAGGAGGAAATAGTTAGGGCAATGCAGGAGTTAAATTCTGGAAAAGCAACAGGCCTCAATGGAATCCCTATTGAACTCTGTTAAAAATGGGATTTCTGGTTAGCTAGGATATGCACCTGAGCCAGACAGAACCCACCCACTCTAGTCAGGGCGAGGGAGTTACGCACCCAAGATAACCCCTACTCAGCCCCTTGGTAGCTTGGCATGAGCAGTCAGGCCTATCACAGAGCCAATGTGTAAAGCGTTTGCACAACACACACAACACACATGACGCACTACACACACCTCAAAGGAAACACAACACCAAGTTGTATAAAAAAACTGTATTGTACACATCATTAGACCAAATTCAACATGTCAATCATATCCTGCTCCCCAAGCAGTTGTCAGAACATTACACCGGTTACTAGTACCCTGTGTAAATCAACAGTAGTCAAAATATAATACATATGTTACTGGGTATTCTGCAACACAAGCAGTAGTCAGGCTAAACACGTCCCCAAACAATGCACAGGGATTAGTAATACTATACAAAGCAGGCACTTGTCATAATAAACACATTTGAATAAATGCCAGGATGTCCCTCTGGTTGCACATATTATGGAAACCTTCCTATATGGCACATATCAGAATCAACATGCCAGACCTCATAATATAAGAGTCTGCAATTACCTCATCCTTTGAGGGGTAGTTCAACTCCACACTGGCCTGTATAGGAACTCCTGTGTTCCTTTTACATTGAGGGGGCCCCTAACGTGAAGTGACGGAAATAGGGTGACCACCCTGGCTGTAATCAGCGGAGCAACCTCATGGAGCTGCTCCTGTGGGTTGAGGCCGCTCTTCCGGCAAAGGTGGAATGGACTCCCCTTCAATGGGTTCAGGGCCTCCGTCAGGGTTTCAGTCTGTCCCGTGAGGGGCAGCAGGCCTTGATTACTCCCCAGAGACGTAGAGGCCCGGGGAAACCCTCCAGGGCTTCCCGAGATAATACGGTAAAGGGTAAGGGGGCACTCCGAGTATTCCCCGCTAGGAATCCGCTCTTCCCCACGTGGGAATGAGTGTCACCACTGCGGCTCTCTCTCTCACCGCAACTGTCTCCCAGACTCCTATCCTTTCCTCAGGGAGGTAGGCTGGCTTAAGGGAGAGTCTCCCAGCTGCAGCGCAGCGGCTCCGATACCCAGCCGCAGTTCCTCCACGCTCACCCAGGCTGTGGCGGTGATTCCAATGGATAGCAGTTCCTGTTGCTGCCCCAGGGGCACTCTTCCAGCACTCCTGTGCCCCGGGGGTACTAATCCCCAAGTGTGCTCCGTGCACTCGGGATTTTCTTAACCCTTCCGGCTGGGGCAGTGAGGCTCCCTCCGGTCGCACTAGAAAGTGCTCTCAAAGCGCTATGGCCAGGAATGGAAAGCGCTCTCAGGGTGCTTGCTCATCAGATGGAGCGCTCTTCTTTGCCCTCACAGAAATGCATGGCAAAAGTACTCCTTTACTGCATAGCAAATAGGTGCAGAGGGCAGGGGTCACAGCACCCTGGCCCTGGAGAGAGAAAGAGGGAGCTCAGGGCTGGAATGCCCCACAGACAGGCCAGCATAAGAGTTTAAGTCAGTGGCAGTTCCTCCTAGTGGCCCAGCAGGCCACAGGTCACCACAACAGCACCAGTCCAAGGCGGTTCCTGGTGAGTCCTTCCAGCAGCAATCTGTGTTCAATTCGGTAGTCCCTTAATATCTAAAAAAATTGGGAAAACCCCCCTGTACTTATAGTCAGTTTTGCAAAGCATTTTCTATGAGGAGGAGAGGAGGTTCTAACCAGTTACAACTCATTCTAGGAGTGTCCCCTCTCTCCTCCAGCACAGGCTCCAGACATCAGTTGAGAGTAAACGAGCCCTTTTTGTGAAGCCAGGGCACAGCCTTTACAAAACAGGTGTGCCTGCCTCGCTTTCTCTCAGCCCAGGAATACCATTCAATATGTAAGAGGGCCCCACAAAGTATTTCAGTGTCTGCTTTGCAGACACTGAAATACGTGACGGGTGCAACTGCACCCGTCGCACCCCTGCAACTACGCACCCCTGCAACTACGCCGGCTCAATTCTGAGCCGGCGTCCTCATTGCGGGGGCATTTCTGCTGGGCCGGCGGGCGCTCTTTTGGAGAGCGCCCGCCGGCCCAGCGGAAATGTTTGAATGGCCGCCGCGGTCTTTTGACCGCGGTGCGGTCATTTGTCGGCGGTACCTTGGCGGACGGCCTATGCCGTCCGCCAAGGTCTGAATTACCCCCTAAGTTCCCTCCCTGGGGCCCCCTCGGGGTGCTTTCCAGGGACTGTGGTGGGGCATAGAACCAACTAGAACCTGTACCTTTCCCACTCTGAAACCTGTCTGGATTGACTAAGTTCCCTCACTTGGGCCCCCTCAGGGTGCCTTCCAGGGACTGTGGCAGGGCACAGGACCATCTAGAACCTGCATCCTTCCCACTCTGAAACCTGTCTGGATTACTCTGAACCCTCCCTGCACTCTGCTTGGGAAACCTGAGCCATTCCCTTTTGGGTCACTCCCCAGTTCTTTACCAGCTCCTATAGCACTTAGCCAGCGGTCAGCCTCCTTTGATAGTTCTGTGGGGTCAGAGAACTTGTTCTGTGACAGGTGTTGGTATAGCCCTGGAAAATAAGAACGGAACATGTGCTCTCTGACATTCAGATTGAACAGCCCCTTATAGGTGTTTGCTGTGCTACCCTTCACCCATCCTTCTAGTGATTTACAACAACCCTCCACAAAATCCTCCCAAGACTGGTGAGACCGCTTCTTGCTGCCTCTGAACCTCAAGCTGTAGTCTTTAGGGGAGAGATCATACTTTTTTATCAGGGCCTCTTTGATGAAGGGATACTCCTAACTGTTACTCTCTTTTAGGGCCAGTAGGGCATCCCTCCTCAAGAGTATAGCTCCTGCCACCACTGGACTGGTGAGTCCAGATTTGTCATACTGCTCTCTAGAGCAGTCTTTCCCTGGCAAAAGCCCTTTCAGCCTCTGCCATCCTCTCCTGGACTAAGGCTTTCTCTACTTCAACCCTTCTCTCTTCTACAGCCAGATGGGCTATCTGTAGCCTCAGGCCCCTCTCTTCCTGCCTATCTCTGAGTCCTCAGGTGACAGGGAATGGGAGGAGCACTGCTTCTAGGCAAAGACCCAGTAAGGAACACCCTATCTATGGGTTCTCTCTCTCTACTGGCGTCCCTCGCCGCCATCTTCTCCTTCTGTGCCAAACTTTCGGGGATCAGTGACCCCCTGGGGTGTGGACTGGGGACCCTCTCGCTCAGTATCCTCACTACTCTCATGGTCCTTTTCAGGGTCACCCTTAGACCCATCACTCCCTTGGTCCTCCTTTACTGTTGCTACCCAGTGTGCCTCTTTAAAATTAAACAGGGCTTTCCTAAGGTTCCCATATCGGATTCTCCACATACAAGTATACTCCTCTCCCTTGGCCCTCCTTTACTGTCCCTACCCAGTGACCGCCTCAAAATTAAACAGGGCTCTCCTAAGGCCCCCCATATCATATTCTCCACATACAGGTATACCCCTCTCCTTGCAGAATCCCTTTAACTCCTCTAGAGTGTGGTCCCACAACCCGTCTATGTCAAAGGTGGATTCCATTTTAATGAGGGCAAACACAGGTGTAAAACAACAAGAGTCCCAAGTGCAAGTATATGACACAGGAGTGATACATCAAAATGACTGGTTTGAGAGAACAGGGTAATAATTTGAAAGAAAGAAAGAGTTAGAACAAGTAATGGTCTAAGTGCAATTTGTGGTGCAACAATGAGTCACAATGGTATTGTGCAAGTGCATGTCCCATCCTCACCACTGACAACCAATGCTAGAAATGGGGTTTCTGGTTGGCTAGGGTATGCACCTAAGCCAGGCAGAACCCACCCACTGTAGTCAGGGCAAGGGAGTTACACACCCAAGATAACCCCAGATCACCCCCTTGGTAGCTTGGCAGGAGCAGTCAGGTCTATCTCTGAGGCAATGTTTTTCCTTTGTGGTGTGTTTAGTGCATTACATGTGCGTTACATGTGTTGTTACATGTGTTGTGTGTATTGTGCAAATGCTTTACGCATTGCCTCTGGGACAGGCCTGCTTAAAAAGACAGTCCAGACTTGGGATTTCTTCATAAAGACATCCTGGCCATTGCAGTGGTCATCCATAAAGAGGGTAAACCTCCCAGTGACTGTGCCTCATACATGCCTATCTCATTACTGAACACTGAAATCAAAATATTTGCTAAACTCCTAGCCATTCGTCTGGTGCAGGCGATTACAACTCTCATCCACCCTCACCAGTCTGGCTTTATGCTAGATAGAAACACTGCTCGCGACCTAAAATGCCTCCATGGGGGTCCTAGAACAGGCTATGTCCATGCAGGTAGAGGCCCGGGTGCTCTCTCTAGCTGCTAGGATGGCCTTCAACACAATTGAATGGCCATATATATTCGAGATTTTGCATAAGATGAGCTTTGGCCTGCAATTTCTGAGCTGGATAAAGCTCCTATATACTGAACCTTTGGCCTAAGTTCAATGGACAGAGGACTGAGAGGATAAGATCTCAATATACGTAGACAACATATTGCTATATGTCTCTGTTCCAACGCTAACCCTTGATAGGATCATGCAAATACTTACCGAATGTGGCACCTACTCAGGCTACACTATAAACTAGAAGAAATCCTTAATATATATTCTCCATGGTGGCGTGCTGCGTTTTCCCAGTGATTACGAGGCCAGGGTAGTACAAGACAATTTTCGGTATCTGGGAATCTTTGCCACCACTGATTTCAACCGGTTCTACATCAATAACTTAGCCCTCCCAATGACACCCCTCGGACAAGATGGAGGGCACTGCCCCTCTCACTGCTCGGAAGAATGGCTCTCATTCAAATGATGGTATCACTTTGCTTTCTGTATGTGTCACATAATACCCCTTATCCTGTCCCAGACTCCAATTTAATGAAATTGAATGTAAGCTGCGGTTGTTGCTCTGGAATGAGGTCTTGCCATGAATTGCCCTCCGAAAGTTGACACGTTCATGATATGATGGAGGCATCACCCTCCCAGAACTTCAGGGGCCACACAAATAATGGCGGTTCACTACTGAATGCACCTTCAACCAACTAAAGCCAACCATCGAATGCATAGACTGGTCATGTGTTCAAGGGGTTATCAGTGAGCCATATATGGGGGAATTCGCCCCACATCTTTTGTGAGCCCCACTGCAGTAACACTGAAAGTCTGGCACACGACTCTCAAGGCACTTGGATGGGCAGATAAGATTACTCAAGCCACCCCGTTCTGGGACATTGTTAGCTTAGGTACTCTTGGCACACAGCTGGGTTTGGATAAATGGGATCTAATTAGCCTATAAAGGGTGGGAGTCCTTTGGGGGCAGGGTGGTGTTGTCTCTTTTCAAGACCTACAAAATAAACACCACTTAGCACCCACCAAAATTTACAGTTATCTACAAATACAACATGCCCTGCTGACAGCACTGCCAAAAGGGAGGTACTCCCAGACACCTCCCCACTTGAGGATAGACTCCTTGATACATGTATGCCCCGTAAAGCAATTTCACTTACCAAAAATAATGAACAATACCCCAGATAACCTAGTACACTTGAGAGCACAATGGGGGCAGTACTTTGAAAGTCTTGAAGATGGTGAATGGCAGGAAGCACAGGCATCCTCAAGGGAAGTGTCCAGGTTTTGTTTGGTGCAGCTTAAAGTCCCGCACAGGACATCTTTTTCTATCACTAGGTTGGTAAAAATGGGCAGAACAGTCAATCAACAATGTTGAAGATGCTGTGGTCAAATAGGCACCCTCTTTCAAATTGTATTGATCTACCCTGTGGTACAACAGTTTTGGGTAGCTGTGATTAACTGTATGAATAAAGTTTTTGGACACAATATGTAACCTGACGCTAAATGGTGCCTCCTCAATATTTGGGACATGTCCAACTTGAACCGCATGGACCAAATATGGGTCACCCTGTGGGAGGGGGAGCTATCACAACACCATAGACACTGGAAAACTGATACTGACTGGTGCATGTTGGAGGAAACTGTGGAAAAGCAAGGGAGGGGATGTCCTCACAAGTGGAGAAAGGTGTGGGGAAACTGGAATGAATATAGAGGAAACCCTTGTTCTGTCACTACTAAGATTGGCTTTGATCTATTGTCGGTTAGCCACTCTATCATATCAGGAATTAATGGAGGGTGGGGGAAGATGAGACGGGAGACGTTTAAGAGATTGTGGGATTAAGGATCATTATTTTTATTTATTCAAATCATTGTATTGTAGAGTATGACATTCTTTTTAACTTTTCTTTGTTGTCTTATTCTTACACTTACACCAACAAACAGAAATTATATTTTAAAAAATCATTCAAAAAAAAGTGTCACAGTTTGGCAACACTGATTTGCTTAGGCCGTTTCATCTTTTCACCACCACTGAAAGTGTTGCAAGATTACAGTAATAACAATACTACTTCAACTGCTAGTACTATACTACTGCTACTGATGCGACTACTATTTATCACTATTGTTATTAGTTTTATTATTATTATCATTATTATCAAATCCCCACTTGTATGACAAATTTAGGATTGAAAACATAATGAATACAACAAAACACAACACATTATATTGATGCAGATGTGTTTAATGACATCAATGAATTTTTTTGATGAGGCAAACTTAGTATTATCTTGCCAGTTTTGTGGTAACATGTAAAGATTCCTTTTAATTTCAATATCTTAAAAAATCATAATTATGAAATGAGAACTAAAAAGTAGAATCCATCTGCTGTTTCAGCCTTCCATTGACCACTGTGCCAGCTTTTAGGAATGCAAAGGGCTTGCTGCAATGTAGTGACAGCCGGTACCCCAAACATTCACCCACTTGATGTACTTCCCAGGTTTAACTGGACCTTTATACTCCAAGTAAAATTTGCCATCAACATACACTTTATACGAGTTTTCCAGGCACTCAAAGTCAATCTGAAAACAGAAAAAGCAGAACATTATATTATTCAGCTATTACAACCATAAATACATTTTTTGTTATTTTCACTTGGATACACAGTGGTATCTACTGGCAAGTAACCTAGGCATTACCTCATGATTTACTCTTCTTCAACCCAGTCCTCAATAATGGGAATGTAGCAAGCAGATGGAAAATGTTCAGAAAACATACACACAAAGCCAGTTGTATAAAGTGATTTACACAAATAGTCAGGTTAAGAGAGCACCAATGTAATTCAGACAGCAAAGAAAATAAAATGCAAGCCACACTCAATACAGCACTCCTAAAGGAAGCTGAAAAGACATCCCAGTATACAATGTGAAACAAACATGGCTATGTGCAAAAGTTTTTACCGTACATATATCAAACATGAAGACTCCCTTGTATGTCACTCAAGAGATTACCATCTCTCTCCTTGACCATCCCTAACTAAAAAAATGAAGAGCCATCTCAGAGGTAGCACAGGCTGAAACGATTTCTGAACAGATGCAACCACTGATCTGTTTATATTCCCATTCAAAATGCTGGCAGAGTTCCCTGGCAAGAGGCAAATATGTTTATCTGCACAACTCCCACTGTCTTGTGATTTCCTTAAAGTCCTTCAGGCTGAGAGTCTTTTTAGGATGGACACACTCAGGGTTTTGGTCTTCATATTTATGACCTTTAATGATAAGATGTTTCCATCAAAATAAAGGCTCTGCCCGAGTTAACAGGGGATGAACCAGAAGAGACAAGGAAATAGACCTGGTGCACACAGTCTGTTGCTATATACATTTGTCACAAGGTTGTTTTTCTGCACTAGAAGGATGGGCACCAAGATCTAGATCTAGATAGAAAATAACTGCTTTACCCTCCACAGTGCACATGGGTCTTTACTACAGGTGTGTATATGAGTCTCCTGAGCCAACCACAGACCTTGAACTGAGGCGGTCCCAAGTGCTACACCCCTATCCCTTGATACAGCTATCCATTGTCACAACTGCAGGAAACCGAGACCCTCCCAAGAGACATGATCTTTCACAAGCCACCACCACTGTTTTGCAAGTTATGGAAGACTGCAACGAATTGAGCTTGCTGCAGACAATGTTTGCTTTAATATCAGGTAAATCAACAGTAAAACTGGCCTAGCAGACAATAAAAGAGGCCCATGAACAGCCAGAAAAAAGGCTCACACACTGACCCATGTAATGATATTTGTGTTTTGACCACTGACTCTGTGTTGCACCATTTTGCACTTGGCTTAGCTGTCCACCGTCACATTAGTGGTCACCAGTTATAGACTCCATTTTGTAGTCAGCTTAGCCTTTGCTTCATCGCCCCGTTAAAAGTGCGAGTATTTTTCCGTACAAAACATGTTATGCAACCTGTTTTCTATTCTACGTGTCTGCTTGCTCTTTTCTCACCAAAGGGCTAGGACATAGCGTGGAGGAGTCAGTCAATCTGCACGATAAGGATGTACTAGAATTATGTTTATGGTACAGCAGGGAATAGCTTAGGCTTGGGAGAGACACCTTGGGAAACAGGCCAGTTCCAACCTGTTTCTTTCAACCCTGACCTAAAATAGCCAGAATCTTTTAATACTTCTTGCGGAGCAGGAGGATTTTTTTCCAGAAATCTCCTTCCTTGTTTGTTTAAGATATATAAGAGACCCAGGTCGACAGTGGGAGATTCAGAGACCTCAATCAGGATTGAGACGTCGAATGCCTGATATATTTCCCATGAGGGTAGATCTCTCTCTTTCTCGTTGCGGTCGAACACGGGTCAACGACTTTGTGGCAGGAAAAAAATGAAGCACCAGACCGGCCCTAGGGTGATGTATTTTTATTAATTATTTGCTTTGCATTATATATGTGTTAGACTTTTCATCTTTGACATGGTCTCCCTTAACTTTTTGCTTCTGTTTCCCAGGTTGTTGATGTGTGCTGGACTCTGTTTTTGCTTTTTTTGTTACTCTGGGCACTTTACCACTGCTAACCAGTGCTAAAGTGGAAGTGCTCGTATACAAAATGTGTATGTAATTGGTTCATCCATGACTGGCATATTTGATTTACTGGTAAGTCCCTAGTACAGTGCTCTAGAGGTACCCAGGGCCTGTAAATCAAATGCTACTAGTGGGCCTGCAGCACTGGTTGTGCCACCCACATTAGTAGCCATGTAATCATGTATCAAACCTGCCACTGCAATGTCTGTGTGTGCAGTTTTAAACTGCCAATTTAACTTGGCAAGTGTACCAACTTGCCAGGCCTAAACCTTCCCTTTTCTTACATGTCAGACACCCCTAAAGTAGGCCCTAGGTAGCCCCCATCAGCAGGGTGCAGTGTATGGATACTGCCAAATTCGTTTTTTAGTGTTGCAAGGCCTGTCCCTCTCCTAGGTAAACATGGGGGCTGCCTTTAAATATGATTAAAGTGTAGATTCACTTTGGGAGCGGATAGACATGTGGATTTTGGGGTCTCTGAGCTCACAGTTTAAAAATACATCTTTTAGTAAAATTGATTTTAAGATTTTGTGTTTGAAAATGCCACTTTTAAAAAGTGAGCATTTTCTTGCTGAAACCATTCTGTGATTCTACCTTTTTGTGGATTCCCTGTCTGGGTTAGTTTGACAGTTGGGCTGTTTGCATCTCTCTCTAGACAGTGACACAAAGGGAGCTTGGGTGTAGCCTGCATATTTTGTTGAGCCATCTGTGCTAGGAGGGAGGGGAGAAGTGGTCAATCACACCTGAAAGGGGTGTGCCTGCCCACACACAATGCAGTCTCCAAACCCCTGGTGTGTGTCTGGGACCTGGCCTGGGCAAGGCAGGATTTCACAAACCAGAGAGACTTTTCTTTTCAGTAAGCCTACTTCAAAGTGCAAAATGTGTATAAGAAGTGCACCAAAAACCACAGACTTTAGATCACTTCTGGAAACCAAGAGGAACCTCTGTCTGGAGAAGAGCTGAAGAGCTGAGGAAGAAGAGCTGTCCTGCCTGTGACTGTGCTTTGTGGAGCTATCCTGCAGTTACTGCTTCTGCCTGTGCAAGAGGACAAAGACTGGACTTTGTGTGCCTTCCTCCTTGTGAAGAACTCTCCAATGGCTTGAAACTGAGCTTGCCTCCTGTTGTTGAAGTCTCAGGGACAGCAAAGACTTCTTTCTGCCAGCACCTGGAGCCTCTACTGAGACTCTTGCCCTGCCAAGTGGTAATCTATCCAGTTCCTGGGTCTTTGACAGGTGAACCAAGATTGGAAATCCACGGACAGATCGCCGGGCAGGGAAATTTGAGATGCAACCTCCGAGAGCGGCTGAGGAAACGACGCTCCGCCGGCTCCGCGGCTGAAAACGACGCATCGCTTGGAGCACAGCTGTGAAATCGATGCATGCAAATGGAGAAACGATGCTCGGCATTGCTGACGGAGGCTGCAATGATGCAACATCCCTGGGCACGGGAAAACAACGCAAGCCTGCCCGGACCCGAGGTGTTTTGTCCTGATCGAAGCATCTCTCTCCTGTGGGGAAAGAAACGACGCACGCCGACTGGACTGGAGAAGGAGAAACGACGCACGACCTCGCTTGCGGGTGAGAAATCGACACACTGCTTACCTTTTTCGACGCACACTGGCCAGTGCAGATTATTTTAACGCAATGGAGCACAGGTCGGATACAGGGCCAGGTTAGTCATGCTGAAAAGTTACCTTCTCAGTCAGTGCAAAAAGTCCCCTCAGGGGTGGAGGGGCCGCTAGGAGCAGGGAAGCATTGCAAGCGTTGGCCGATGAACACGGACAGTCATAGCTCTAGCGCAAGAATCATGCTGTCGTCACGAACTGTCGGGCCGGAGCTTCCTGGTGGTCTTCCCCATGAGCGGCCGATAATGGAACATGAACGATCAGATTGATGGAAGTTTGCGTTGGCTAGCAGTGTGAGCAACAAGGATTCAGTGTCAAGAAGCCTGTTCGCAGTCACTAAGAGACCAAAAACTTAAATTCAGTGCCACGGAGGCCACACCTAGGATCCAGTACCCAAGGGGCACCACTGGAGGGTCAGGGTCTGGATCTAGTGGGACCTGGGTGCTGGTTCAGATGGTTGGGAGCGTGTTATGTCCCTGTGGCTCTGAACAGGAAGCCTGCAGACTAGCCCTTAGAGTCACTTAGGGAGTCCTGGGTTCTGGTGCAGCACCAATCCCTCTGACTCAGGAAGAAGGTCAGCAGGGCAGCAGAGTGGTCATTCTTACAGCAGCAGAGCAGTCCTTCTTCCTGTTTCAGAAGTGACCTGAAGAGTTGGAGGCAGATGCCCAATATTTTTACCAAGTGCATCCTTTGAAGGTGTGGAAGCATAGAGAGGATTCCCTTTCCCTTTGAAGTGCAAAGGTTGCCTGTCTCTCCTGGCTGTGGACTAACTACTGAGGGTATGCAGACCTTTGTGTGGAGGCAGGGCACAGCCTATTTAGGTGTAAGTAGAGGTGTGCCCAGCTCCACCCTCCCATCCAGGCACACCTAAGCTATCTATAGTGTGTGGCTGTCTAGGAGGAATACACAAAGGTCACCAATAAGCCACACGCAGTCATGTGACCCAGAGATAGGCCGCAGACAAGGGTAGTCATTCTGACCCTGGCCGGCTGCAGTAGCTGCCGGCCTGGCGGGAACCGCCAGAATACAGCTGCGCGGTCAAAAGACCGCCGCGGTTATTCTGAGTTTCCCGCTGGGCGGGCGGGCGACCGCCAGAAGGCCGCCCGCCCGCCCAGCGGGAAACCCCTTCCCACGAGGAAGCCGGCTCCGAATGGAGCCGGCGGAGTGGGAAGGGTGCGACGGGTGCAGTTGCACCCGTCGCGATTTTCAGTGTCTGCATGGCAGACACTGAAAATCTTGGTGGGGCCCCCAGGGGCCCCACAACACCCCTTACCGCCATCCTGTTCCTGGCAGTGACAACCGCCAGGAACAGGATGGCGGTAATGGGGGTCGGAATCCCCATGGCGGTGCAGCAAGCTGCGCCGCCATGGAGGATTCGCCAGGGCAGCGGAAAACCAGCGGTACATCGCCGGTTTTCCGTTTCTGACCGCGGCTGTACCGCCGCGGTCAGAATGACCATGGGAGCACCGCCAGCCTGTTGGCGGTGCTCCCGCGGTCGTTGGCCCTGGCGGTTTTTACCGCCAGGGTCAGAATGACCCCCTAAATGGCTAACAAAGGAAAATGCCAACTTTCTAAATGTGGCATTTTCAAAATTGTAATTTAAAATCTCACTTTACCTTGAGAGAGGATTTTTCATTACAATTCCAAAGACACCAAACATGAGCAGATTTCAAGTTCCCATTTGGAAGTTACAGTTTATTAAATGTAATAAGGTAACTCAAATGTCATCCTATGGGAGAGGTAGGCCTTGCAATAGTTAAAATGAGTTAAAGACTTTTCAACACCAAGATGCGTAAAACGTAAAATTACATGTCCTACATTTTAAATACATTGGATCCTGCCCTGTGGGCTGTTTAGGGGCTACACCAGGGATTACTTCAATGTATTAAAAAGGAAGGTTTAGGCCTAGCAAAAGGTTTATTTTGCCAGGTCAAACTGGCAGTTTAAAACAGCACACACAGGCTTTCATGGCATGTCTCAGACATGTTTAAAAGGCTACTTATGTGGGAATCACATTAGGTGCGCATGTCCACTAGCAGCATTTAATTTACACACCCTGGGTACATGTAGTATCTCTTTAAAAGGGACTTGTACATAAATTAAATATGCCAAATGAGGATAAGCCAATATTACAATGTGTAGCAGTTGTAACGTGCACAGAGTCCTAAGGCCTACAAAAACAAGAGCAGCAAAAAGGGAGGAGGAAGTTAAAAAGTGTGGAGGAAGACCTCCCTAAGGCTGACAAATCTAAAAATAACATGTTTGTGAGTGATGGCATGCTGCCCACACACAATGTATTTCCTTGTACTTTTGTACAAAAACATTCACAAGCATTGTAACTAAAAAACAAAACATCTGCAGCAAACCCAACCTTTTAGTTTTGCCACTTGTTATATTATGCTTTTTCCTCCCTGCGACCATTTGGTACCCTGTTCCTCCCTTGTCCATCCCCATTTGCCTTGCACGTCTTGAAAAAACATGTGCACATACTGTTGTTTTGTCTAGCAGATACTTAAATCATCTTCTTACTATCCCCTTTGTGGAGGAATCCATGGTTATTAAACATTTTACTAGCTCCAAAGCATAGAGACGTGCATGTACATAGGCAAGATTCTGAAAATGTCAAGGCATGGTTTACTCAAGCTTAGCACAGCTCTCGTAAGAATGATGTCTGAAAAACATGGGTGCTAGTGCCAGCTGATGCCGGCTCTAGAGAGCTGGTGCACTGTACTCTCAATAGAGAAACACAGAAAGAAGCTCTGGACGTGAGCCTTGGTTGGAGAAGGGACAAGTAGGCTAATAAGTGTTATCTGATCTGAGAGCAGCAAGGAGACACATGTCACACACTAGTTTTCTCTGACACAGATTGAAGAGGCCTGCAAAGCAAAACACCATTATTTAGGAACTGAAGGTCATATGTTCCAATCTCTCAAGGGTCGAGTGAGTAGGTGAAAGCAATACAAATGCCTAAGGATCATATAGTTGTTTTGAGTTCTAGAAATAATGCTTTTTGTGAACTACTTGCTGGCAACACATGAGGACATTATTATAGAAACACTAGTCTGTGACCAGATGGTCACTGCATCCCTCCCAAAATGTATTGAAAATGGACACTGAGTCCACCCTGGGGGAGAGAACAAATCAACCCAACAAAAACACCACTGATACTCTTCAGGCAGTCCGCTGGACAGAATGAGTGGAAAGGTGAATCTGGGGGCACCAGGTATCACAGCACGCCTCTGTAGTTTAACCACACTTTTATGGGCACAAATGGCAGTGTTGATGAAGTCCAGATCTCTGAATCGCCAGTCCATGAGGTTACAGTCTACCTGGGCACTGTTGGACCTGTCCCACCTAGTCTCACGGTGTTTATTCCCAAAGTCCACTGGGATGTTGCATCCTGAGCAGTGGTGGAGTATATTGACATAGTTCAATGTGGGTGCATCCGGTGTGGTGGTTGAGAGTCCACTTCAGATATCGCTTTGAAGGTGCTCAGGCTCCCTGGACGGCAAACTTGCAAAGACGGAGGACAACATTGATGAATGGGCATTTTCCTTGAAGGCCATGATACTTCGCAGCCCCTGCTGGTAGAGCATCTTTAGACTTCCCTCTCATGCCAGGACTCCCCTTGAGGCTATGTGGACTGTGCAGGGCCTCTCGTAGACCGCATGAAGGCATCGCTGAGGAACTGCCTTCAGGACCACACCCAAGTTGCTCTTGCAGCCACAAAGGGTAGTTGTCTCAGGGTTTGTGTGCTCTGGCTGTCAGGACTCAGGTGCATGGGCCTTAGTCAGATAGCCTTTGAGTGACCAGTCTCTGTCCGTAACCTCAGTGCTTCCCTGAGCCTGTTGTGGAGGTGCTTCTGATGCGTCTCTCTTATCAGGATTCCCTGGGCACTGGAATTTCCTTGAAGCCCTTGCCACTGGACTGCGTGGGCTGTGCGAGGCCTCACTGAGGCAGTGCAAAGGGTCTTGGCGGAACCCCTAAAAGGACCACATTCAAGCCCCGTGCAACCAGAAGGGTGGATGGTCCAATGGTCGAGTATGCTCACTTTGAGCCTCAGGTTCACGGTGACTCGCAGAAGATTTCTGGGTGGCCAGCTTCCCATGGTGCCAGGGACACCTGGTTAACCTCTGGTTGTTTTGCAGGCATACGACTCCCCTCTGGTGGTGCGATGCTCCTTAAGTGTAATGCTGATGCACCTGGTAGTGATGACAAACGTTTTACTATACAACATTTCTACAGATGATGATGTCTTGCTTGGAGTAAGGATGACTGGAGGGACTTTGTGTCCTCAGGACTTGTTACATCATTGGAGCTGTTAGTCTTTGGCATGTGCAGTCGCTGGCAGGGATGCCATCGCTTTCAAGCAGCCAGTGACAGGTGTCTGGACGGTCACACTGTGAAGTGTGGGCAGCTCCGCAGTTTGCGTACTCTGGCGGCTTACTTTTGGTACATCCTCTGTGCTGTCTCCAGTGACATTACTACACCTCAGTGGCTGGCTTGTGTTGCTGGATGGACTCTCTGGTAGTGGCATGAATCCTTAGTCTTAGTGCTCTATTGCCTTTCTCTCACACACCTGTGATAGTTGTTGTTTATGCTGTGGCCTTGTGCCACTCTCTTCTCACCTTCAAATCCTTTGCAATATGGTGTCATGCCATGCTCCTCTCTATTTTCAACCATGTCGCTCAAAGAGATGTGGCGTAATGCCAATGGTCACATGTTGACTCCATATGGACATCTCGCTGGTTGCGTCCAGTTCCGAGGACTGTTTCTTCTCTTTCTCCTGACCAACCCTCTTGCGGTGCTTCTCTCTTCACCGGGACCTCCCTGATCGCATCTGGTCTGTAGAATTTGAAGCCTTTCCTGACAGTAAGACATACTTCTCCCCATGGACATGTTGCAGGTCCTATCACTTCCGCAGGGATCTGCTCGATGCTCTGCTCCCATGATGGAGGGTCACTTTCTTTCCATCTTCTAGTCTTTACTCAAGAATGTAGCACTTGTGCCTCGATACTGCACCATTGCAATGCTAGCTCTTGCCTCCTGACTGACTCTGCTAAGGGTTGCTTGGCAGGGTCAGTCGCTCCACATTGCGAGCTCAATGATGGGCCAACGGTGGCCACCTGGTGCGTGGGGTGCCAGCTGGTGCGGCCTCTGACGTGTGACATTCCTTCATGTCCTCTGGGGCTCTCTCTCCAGGGCGCCTGTCATTGCTGTCCAATTGCCAGGTAAGGCCCTATGCACACCTCTGATTTTGTGCTCTTGGTCTCTTACCTCTTTCTCGGGGTCCCTTCTTGTGGGCTAGTACCTCATCATACATTAACGGGGTGGTAGACAGTCTCTTTGCGGGCTCCTTCAGCTGGTGTCTTGCATGCATGCTGTGTTTTCTTTTGAAATGATGGCTGTTCACTACTTGTGGCCTGTGACACTATCTCCTTTCTTGCAGTGACGTCAGATAGCCGCTGAAGTGTGGCACACGTGCAGCACACATTCTCTTTGTGTCCTTCATGGGGCTTGCTGCCTTCTGGCTTCTAATACCTATGCTATATTTTTTTCTTGTGACAGCTTAGTGGGCTGGGGCAGGTTTGGGTTCTGGGCTCATTGTGGGGGCTGCCAGTCTCTTCTGTGGAGGGAGGCTAACAGTCCATGCTCTTCCTTGGGCAACGGCAGGTATCCACCTGAGGGCATGCAGTACACTGCAGCCTAGCTTTCACCCTTTCCTCTGCAGTCTGTCTCTGCGCCTTTCAATCTGCGAGACATCTCATTCAGTTCTTTCACTATGTCATTGGGGCCTGCCTCAACCCACCATGCAGGTGACCTCATTAATATGTTTCCTCTTTCAGAACCCCCTTGTCAAAATTTTGCACCCTGTTGGTAATTATGATGCTGTTGGGGGGGGCAGCACAGGTGCAGTCACAGGCCGAGATGCCCTTTCTTTTTGTGGGGGGGGGGGAACGGGGAGTAATCATCCTCTGATGACAGTCGATGAGTGTAGGAGGCTGTCCTGGCTAATAGTGGGTACCTTGTGGTACTTACACCTTGTGCCAGGTCCAGTTATCCATTATTAGTAGATTAGAGGTGTTCTAGCAGCTTAGGCTGATGAGGTAGCCATAGCAAAGCAGCTCAGGCTGAACTAGGAGACATGCAAGGCTCCTACTATACCACCTACATCATATAGCACTATATCATTAGAAAACATAATACTCAGTGTTACTAAAAATAAAGGTACTTTATTTTAGTGACAGTATGCCAAAAGTATCTCAGAGGATATACTCCCTTAGGAGGTAAGTAATATACACAAAATATACACACACAAACCAAAATCAGGTAAGTAAACAGTTAGAAAAGTAGTGCAAACGCTGTAGAACACAATAGAATGCAATAGGGAAAAATAGGCCTAGGGGCAACACAAACCATATACTCCAAAAGTGGAATGCGAACCACAAATGGACCCCAGGCCTAGTGTAGTGTGTAGAGGGTCGCTGGGAGTGTAAGAAAACACTAATGTGTCACGCAAGTGTCCAGGGGGGCAGGAGCCCACTAAACCCCGGATGAAGGTGCAAAAGGGGTGCCTCTGGGTGGAAAAAGCTAAAGATTCTGCAACAACGGAAGGTGCCATGAACTTCTCCTTTGGTCAGAAGATGCCCCACGGCGTGCTTGAGGATGCAGAGTTCCATGCAGAAAGACTGCAAACAAGGCTTGCTAGCTGCAAGAGTCGTGGTTGAAGGTTTTGGGTGCTGCCAGGGCCCAGGAAGGACCAAGAGGTTTGGAGGAGGAGACAGAGGGGGCGCTCAGCAATACAGAGAGCCCATGCAGACATGCAGAAACAGGCAGCACCCACAGAAGCACCTGAACAGGCATTCAGAAGATCTGAGCACAACGGTCGCATCAGCACAACAAAAGAGGGTCCCACAAAGTCAGAGTCCTGCTCAGCGAGTGCAAAAGTGCACAGGAGCCCGAGCAGCTGCAGTTCATGCAGTACACAGGATTACTGTCTGGCGTGGGGAGGCAAGGACTTACCTCCACCAAATTTGGACAGAAGGGCCACTGGACGGTCGGGGACACTTCGATCCAGCTCATGTGTTCCAGGGACCACGCTCATCAAGATGAGAGGGGACCCAGAGGACCAGTGATTCAGAAGTTTGGTGCCTGTGTTGGCAGGGGGAAGATTCCGTCAACCCACGGGAGATTGTTTTCTTGGCTTCTAGTGCAGGGTGAAGGCAGACAGCCGTCAGAGCATGCACCACCAGGAAACAGTCGAAAAAGCCGGCAGGATGAGGCGCTACAATGTTGCTGGTAGTCTTCTTGCTACTTTGTGGCGGTTTTTCAGGCGTCCTTTAGCAGTAAGCGGTCGATCCTTGGCAGAAGTCAAAGAGGCAAGTGCAGAGGAACTCTGGTGAGCTCTTGCATTCGTTATCTGGTGAGATGCCCACAGGAGAGACCCTAAATAGCCCTCAGAGGAGGATTGGCTACAGAGAAAGGTAAGCACCTATCAGGAGGGGTCTCTGACGTCACCTGCTGGCACTGGCCACTCAGAGCTGTCCATTGTGCCCTCACACCTCTGCATCCAAGATGGCAGATGTTTGGGACACACTGGAGGGGCTCTGGGCACCTCCCCTGGGAGGTGCTGGTCAGGGGAGTGGTCACTCCCCTTTCCTTTGTCCAGTTTTGCACCAGAGCAGGGCTGGGGGGATCCCTGAACCGGTGTAGACTGGCTTATGCAAGGAGGGCACCATCTGTGCCCTTCAAAGCATTTCCAGAGGCCAGGAGAGGCAGAGGAAATCCTTTGTTCTGCCTTCCTGGGACTGGGCTGCCCAGGCCCCAGGGGGGCAGACACCTGTCTGAGGGTTGGCAGCGGTAGCTGCAGAGAAAACCCCGAAGAGTTAGTTTGGCAGTACTCGGGCTCTATGCTGGAGCCCCTGGGATGTATGGAATTGTCCCCCCATGGGGAGACAATTCCATGATCCTAGACATGTTACATGGCCATGTTCGGAGTTACCATTGTGACGCTACATATAGGTATTGACCTAAATGTAGTGCACACGTGTAATGGTGTCCCCGCACTCACAAAGTCCAGGGAATTTGCCCTGAACAATGTGGGGGCCCCTTGGGTAGTGCCAGGGGGCCCACACACTAAGTAACTTTGCACCTAACCTTCACTAAGTGAGGGTTAGACATATAGGTGACTTATAAGTTACTTAAGTGCAGTGTAAAATGGCTGTGAAATAACGTGGACATTATTTCACTCAGGCTGCAGTGGCGGTCCTGTGTAAGAATTGTTTGAGCTCCCTATGGGTGGCAAAAGAAATGCTGCAGCCCATAGGGATCTCCTGGAACCCCAATACCCTGGGTACCTAGGTACCATATACTAGGGAATTATAAGGGTGTTCCAGTGTGCCAATAAGTATTGGTAAAATTAGTCACTAGCCTGCAGTGACAATTTTAAAAGCAGAGAGCACATAAATACTGAGGTTCTGGTTAGCAGAGCCTCAGTGATACAGTTAGGCACCACACAGGGAACACATACAGGGCATACTTTATGGGCACTGGGGTCATGGATAATAAGATCCCAGTGACACAGGCAAAAACAAACATACATACAGTAAAAATGGGGGTAACATGCCAGGCAAGATGGCACTTTTGTACAATGAGCACAGGGGCGCGGTGCTCTGCAAGTAAGTGTATATCCTCAGCACTGTGCTGCTATTTAAACTGTAGGGCTCTCACTGTGTGCAAGTGCCCACACCCCTTACTCATCACACTGATGGCCGGTTGGGCTGTAATGAGGGTCACCTAGGTGTCACTCCACCCATTGCTCCTCTGTAGGTTTGACAGCTGTACTGAGGCACTGGGCCTTGCTGTTCATGAGGGCGCTACATACAAAGATGTGGCAAGATGATTGAGTGCAGGTGCAGCCTCAATATTTTCTCGATGGTAACCCCGGTCAGGGACATTGCACACGACTTTCCTAGATGGGGGTGCGGGCATGCATATTGCGGGCTATTTCAGTGTACACAGTTCGCTTTACACTGGTACAGTACATATACATGGCCACTAGGTGGCGCTGCAGCCACTTGGGCTTCCCTGATAGAGTGGATTGTTTTGCTCAGGCGGCCCCTTTTATCTCCCTCTACGCCCACTCCAGGTTAAGTGTAGTTTATTTAACATGCAAGCGAAGCTGTCTGGTGGCGAATGTCACACCTTTCGTGTGGGATGGAGGAAGCACTTCTGTTGCCATGCTGGGCATTCAGGTGGGGAGCTAGCTCTATGCATGATGTTAACCCCTGTTGGGCCACCTATCAGTGAGTCTGTGCCGGCGCTGCTGCCTTGACTGTCTGAGGCCCTCAGCAGCCTTCCAAGCACTGCAGGCCCTATTTTCAGTTGCGGGTGGAGGATACAATTGGCATCAGTGGCATGCCATTCTTCATGTTAGTGCCATGCTGATGCTTATTGCTATGTGGCCCGTGCATTTCAACCTTGACACGGGAGGCGCACAGTCACTTTCCTTCCCTGTGGTTGCAGCAACTGTTCACCTGGGACTGCACACAGCACTGGTCCTTGCTTTGCTTCCTTTCCCCACATGCAGGCTCGAACGGGGGTTCCTCTTAGTTGGTGCTGTGCAGTTTAGGCAGTGGGGGTGTTTTGTGATGGCTGCCACACATCACCACTTTTTTGGCTCACTCCTTCCTCTCTTGGGGCCGGTTAGTGTGCTGGCCCACAGCTGGCAGGGCTGCAGGAGCATGCTGACAGCTTTATAGGCCTTCTCCTTATCGGTGTATGTGGCAGTGAACACGCTGGGTGGCCTTTTCCTTGCCCTCTCTGTCTTTGGTTGCTATAGTGCTGGTAGCAGGTATGGGGTGGCTTAGACTGGGCTACATTCCTCTCCTCCAGAGGAACAGTGCAGTTGCTGCAAGCACACACACAGGGTCAAAACTGCTCGTTGTCATTGTGGTGTCCTGGACCATAGGCCCTCATGCAGCCATATGAACGACACGGACACCTCCTTAAGGTAACTGGAACTTCCCCAGGGCACATGCGCATGCCCCTTTTATTAGCAGAGTCACCTGACCAGTGACACCTGGAATGGATGAGTGTGTGGTGAGTGTGGAAGCCAGCCCTCAAGGAGTGGCTGGTGGAAACACATTATTATAGAAATACTAGACCGTGACCAGCTGGTCACTACAGTAACCAAAACTTCAACTTTAGCTGCCATATTATCTCTAGATAGCACTGCTCTTGAAGTAGAAGGCGCAGGTAAGGACTACAATTTTACTGCAACAAGCTTGCAGAATGACAGCGCTTATCAGCATTGTGTTATCACTGAGGCACTATGAACATGAAATATAATGCAATTTTTAAAGCCAGTACCATGCCTGTTAATTAAATTGCTTTCTGATAGCAGTTTCTAACTATCCCTGCTTTGGAAAACATAAAAAGGCACCTCCCAGATTTTTTAATCGACCCTCTCTAAAAACCGAGACATAAGGTCAATTTCTCAAAATCTGCCGGGACAGCCAGTGAAAAACCAAGACTACCCTGGCAAATCCGGGACACCGGTTTACCCTATCAATGTCACCACCTCATTAAAACTAGATGCAAAACACCTGCCGCCCGGAAGGTGCATGTGTCCACCCTATATACACCTTGGTGTGAAAAAAAGAAACAGCTCCGCAGTGCTTTATTATGCAGTGCTTTTTTACATGTGTTAATAATGCACTTCTCACTTGTGAGCAACCAGTCATTAATATAAAAATAGACAAGCCCCCTCACTCCAGGTTTTATCCGTTCAACAACTCTCATTACAGGGGACATCCAGAGGTGTCATCTTTCTGTCTTTGGCTCCTGCAGCTATCAATGACAGGCATGCCATATAATGTTTTTTTAAGGTTGTTATTTTTGGTTAACACTTTTCTTTCCAGCATTCATTGTCATTTTATGAAGCAGATCACCAGTATGAGCACCAGAGAGCTTTGCACCAGAGAAGTTTGAAGAGTGTACTTTGAGTATTCAGTTTGAGGCCTATCTTACAAGGGAAAGTTTATAGGAATAAGCCAGAGAGGTCTGAAGGGTCTGCTTCTGTTCCGATAACTTAATTAGATACCAAGAGCACTTCTTCCTATTCAGGAGTGGCTCGCGGCACGTGGCAGGCAGAGCAGCATGAGGGGGAGAAAAAATCATTTTAAAAAACGTACCTGAATCGCCACCACAGCGCTGCTCCTCTTACCTTCGCCGCAGGCTGCAGGCACAGGCTCCCAGCCTGCCCTTCGGCCAATCTGAATGCTGCTGGCAGCATGACAGCAGCATTTAGATTGTTTGGAGCACCTAGCAAGGGCACTCCTAGGCAGACTGGGAGCATCTGCCTGCTCTCTCCAACCCACCAACACAGTACCGGGTTGGAGAGAGCCGAGTGAGCATTTGTGTTTGGCCAGCCTGAGATGGCTGGCCAAACATACATGCGCACTGAGAAGGAGTGCTGTGTACTCCCCCCCAGTCCCTGTCATGCCCATGGCCCCACCCCTTTTGCAATAAAACAATAAGAAACATAGTTTAATATGGTTGTATTGTAAAAGTTTAGCAGCTGCTGCTGCCTGTGGGGAGGGGGATGGCTCCTGTCACCACCCCTCTTTACCTCTAGTAATGACTAAAGGGACAGCAGTTTACATCGAAAAAGTGCAGATTTCAGCTTTTCAAGGGCACAGAAATTGTATATTTTAGAGAAGCAAGATGTATTGGCTTTTCCAAAGGTTGTTTGCATAGTACAGTGTTTTACCCATATGGTGTGTGCATACTTCACTTCCAAACTGTTCACTTCATTTCCAAGTGTTGTCCCTGCAGCTTCAGAGGCTCAAGCTTGACCTTTCCATTGAATCCAAGGAGTGCCACTAATATTCAATCACTTCTAGATTTTCTCTGGTTTCATTTGCTAAGAGCCTCCGTGTTTGACTCTTTTCACTCAGATTTGTTGGTCTGCTAGCTGTCTTTAGAATGGCGGCCTTTACTGAAATCACACCATACTTCCTTACAGCATTTCTATTACAGCTATTGTGCCAGAGGACAGATATTCTAGCTTGACGTTATTGTCTCCTTATCCTCCGATGCAATGTATTTTTTTTTTTTTACTTTTAATGCTTTGTTTAAAAGGAAAACAGCCAACTTGGTGTAGGAAAGTACCCTCCTTCTTGGCATGGTTACCCCCATTTTCTGCCTGATGTCAGTGTGCTTGACTGTGTTCACTGGGGATTCTGCTAACCAAGACCCCAGTGATTATGCTCTCTCTCCGGTTACTTCTGGTTACTGTTCTGGTTACTGTTAACACAGTATTTCACCCACAATTGGCTTACTGGTGCCCCCTTATAAGTCCCTAGTATATGGTACCTAGTTACCCAGGGCGTTGGGTTTCCAGGGGCTCCCTATGGGCTGCAGCACATATTTTGCCACCCATAGGGAGCCCATGCAAATACTTCTGCAGGACTGCCATTGCAGCCTGCATGAAAATGTGCACACGCCGTTTCACTGCCATATTACACTGCACCAGGTCTCTTATAAGTTACCCCATAGCAGGCCCTCCAGCCCTGAGGGCAGGGTGCAAAGTACATGTGTGTGAGGGCACCCATGCACCAGCAGAGGTGCCCCCACAACCTCCAAGATCATTTTCCCAGACTTCGTGAGTGGGGGATGCACTTTTACGCGTGTACTGGACATAGGTCACTACCTATGTCCAGCTACATAATGGTAACTCCGAACATATGCATGTTTGGTATCAAACATGTTGGAATCATCCCCAAGGCTTTTGCAAGCATTAGTTGCATGAGTCCATGCACACTGGGGGCTCATTAGAGGTACCCCTGTATTGCTATTTCAGACATCTGATGTTTTCCAGGCAGCCACAGCTGCTGCCACCTCAAAGAAAGGTTTCTGCCCTCTTGTTGCTTGAAAAGCTGATTTCCTTTGGGAGAGGGGTGTTAGACCCTCTCCCTTTGGAAATAGGTGTTACAGGCTTGAGGGGGTAGCCTCCTCAAGCCACTGGAAATGCTTTGAAGGGCACATTTGGTGCCCTTCTTATGTAGCCCAGTCAGCATCAGTTCAGGGACCCCCAGTCCCTGCTCTGGTGCGAAACTGGACAAAGGAAAGGGCAGTGACCACTCCCGTGATTATCACCACCGAGGGGTGGTGCTCAGAGCCCCTCTAGAGGGTCCCTGGCTTTTGCCATCTTGGATTCAAGGTTGGCAGGGAACTCTGGGAGTATGTGAGTGGTCATTGCTAGCAGATGACGTCAGAGCCCTCCCCTGATAAGTACTTACTTGGTTAGGTGACCAATCCCCCTCTCAGGACTATTTAGGTTCTCTCCTTTGGGTGGTTCCTCAGATTTGGATTGCAAGACTCCAGCAGGAATCATCTCACTGAAAAAACTGCATCTGGACCCTCCAGGAACTCTACAAGCTGCAACAAAGAAGGAAGACGCCTTCTGAAACATTGTTTCTCTGGTTCCTGCCAGCAACTGCAATTGTTTTCCGGTTGTGCATCCTCTGAAGAAAGCATGTCTTCTTCCTGCACCAGAAGAGCGAAGGAAGCTTTCTTGGGGTAAAGGAGTCACTCCCCTGCTTCAGCAGTCACCAACTGCAATGAAGAGAGGCTGCGTGGATCCCCTCTCCTGCTGAGCTGCATGGATCCTACATCACGAGTGGCGGACGGAAGTGGTTCTGACGATCCTCTCTTCCAACTGTCCAATTTGGTGGAGGTAAAAGCTTGCATCCCCGCGCAAGACAGTACCCCCGTGCACTGCATGTTTTGTAGCTGCCAAGGCTTGTTGACATCCTTCCTCCAAGTTCTTCATGCATCTTGTTGCTCCAGCCCCTAGCACTCTATCCTGTGATGCACAGCTTCCTGAGTGGTTCTCCAGCGGCGTGGGAGCCTTTGTCGTAGTGCTGTGTGGGCCTCTTCCGCAACTTTCTTGTCTCTATGCTGTGGGACTCCTGTGTGCACCGCCTGGTCCTCTGTGGGCTCTCTGAGTTGCTGAGGGCCCCCTCTATATCCCCCTCCTGGGTAGAGTCCACCTGGTCCTTCCTGGTCCTGGGCAGTGCCATTTTCCGCTAGCAGTGAGCTTTGCGTGTGCCAAGGCTTGTTGGCAGACTCCGACAATGCAAACCCGAATGCAATCCTCCATCCAGCGTGGGACATCACCTGCACCCTCCAGGAGGCCAACTTCATCTTCTTGGGTGCAGTGCTGACTTTTCTTCTTCACCGGTGGTTCTCCTTTTGCACCTGCATCTGGGTTATCAGGGGCTCCTGCTCTTTCTGGACTCTTCTGTGCTTCTTGGACTTGGTCTTCTTCTTCCACAGGTCTTCTTGTCCAGGAATTCACTGTTGCTTTCTTGAAGTCTCCTCTGGGTTTTGCATAATTCTTCATCTCTTTCTGTCCGTGTTCTTTGAAAATTACTGTGATTTGCTCCTGCTTTCCTGGTCACTTGGGTGGGTTCCATTACTTACCTTTGGGGTTTTCTAGTACTCCCAGCTCCCCTCTACACACTACACTTGCCTAGGTGGGAGACAGAATTTAGTATTCCACTTTCTTAGTATATGGTTAGTGGCCTCCCTAGGCCCATTTCTAACTATTGTGATTTTCACTAATTGTACTGTTTTCTAACTGTTTTATGCCTGTTTCTGCATGCTAGTGTATAGAATTTGTGTATTACTTACCTCCTAAGGGAGTATAGTCTCTATGGTATTTTGTGGCATTTGTGGCATCAAAATATAGTACCTTTATTTTTGTAACACTGAGTATTTTCTTTCATGTGTGTGAGTACTGTGCGACTACAGTGGTATTGCATGAGCTTTGCATGTCTCCTAGACAAGCTTTGGCTGCTCATCCACAGCTACCTCTATAGAGCCTGGCTTCTAGACACTGCCTACATTTCACTAAGAAGGGATAACTGGACCTGGTATAAGATGTGAGTACCATAGGTACCCACTGCACACCAGGCCAGCCCACACCAGGCCAGCCTCCTACACTTGGTCACAGAGTCAGACTGATTTTCACACGTGTAGAGATGCAAAACACTACTAGTGAGGGAGTGGGATCACTTATGGGCCGATTGATGTCAGTGTTTGATCCTACAATTTTTTACCGAATGCACTTACTGAGCACCTTTTCTGTACTGCTTTAGTAAATGTTTTAACTGAGGGAATCCCATAAATGTATGTGCACATCCTGGTGACATGCTTGAATTTGTGTAATACTCGTACCTCCTGACATTTCTATTGTATCACTCTTGTGATCTGAAGGTTTTAGCCTATAAGGTTGCTGCACATCCTGTGTGGCTTTTCATGCATTTGCTCAGCCTTTCATTAAGCCTCCCTCCATACTTGCACTCATTACTCAAACATTCAGGCAGGCACGCACAGTCATGCACTATTACTCACTTCTTCATTCATCTATTGATGCATTCACTATCTCTTTTCAAAGATTGAATCATTTTCACATTCACCCAATCACAGTGACATACAATCAAAAACACAAACTTGCCAGTGGAGAAGTGCTTTGACCTGTAAAACAGCCATACCTATTGGTTTTGCCAATGTGTGTTTCAATTATTTCTGCAAAGGGTTGGTACTGCTCTCTGCCACCAAGCTACTGGATTGTTTGTCTTTATAAAGGGTTGCGCATATATCTTGTTTTGTTTTTAATATGCCTTTCTAAAATGGCCATCAGCCATCTTTGAACTAAATTGCAGTTGAAAAAAATGCCAAAATGGCTCCTGAATTTTCAGACGCATGGATAAACATGTGCATGCATTGGAGGCTATCTTTAAATATTTTTACCTTATTAGAAAAACACTTCAAATTAGCCACTTTCAAGTGTGTATGTGTCATAGTGCACCAGCAGTCATCTTGGAATGATGTTTCCCATAAAGAAAAATAAGAACCAATTCCAAAATTGCCCACCTTGTATGCAAATATGTAGGAATTAACTGGTGGACATTTTGAAATTGTTTTCTTTTTGTCAGTCCTAACGAAAGAAGAATTTGCTTGGGCTGAAGTTCAGCAATCACATGTGAAAGGTAAGACCTATTTCTAGTGCCAATGGATTTTTCTGTATCCTGCATGCATACAAAGTTTCAGCCTCAGCACCTTTTGAGATCAGACTTGGCTTTATCACACTGCTTACTATTAGGTGGTTTTGATAGATGAGACAAAACAACTGGTATAATTTATACTGGAATTGAAACCCCATCCTTCTTCACAGGGGTGCCATTCAGATGGCTGGCACAGACAGTGTCGTCCTCTTTTTTTCAGACTTCATTGTCGAAAGGGAAGATGCAGTTAAAGAACAATGCTTGCTCTGCTCGCCATATTAACCACCATTATATCCCTCCTTGTTGGGCTTCGAGTAAATTGAGTGTGCATTACAAGTGAAGCACAGTCTGGTAATTGTGGATTATTAGGTGTATTACGATTTCTTTTTTCTTTTTTTTTAACGAGCACACACAAAGTATACTAAAGGTAAAACTCACTTAACAAGAATTCCTGGTGCACCTAGCACACTTCTTGGAAACATATTTGCATGGTGACTATGGGCCTGGTTCACAAAGGTAAGCATATATTAGTGTAAATTTACTCTTTTTCAGTATTTACCAAACTGCAACTTAATAGCAAGTTTACAACTGCGGAGACTCTCCAATGGGGTGGACATCTCTGCAGATAAAATGTCAAGCCTGTCCTATCTTTTTATGCGCATAGTTCTACCTCTGACTGTGGGGTCTCTGCAGTCATAAATGTACAGTTACATTGCAGTTTTGTGAATACTGAAAAAGAATAAAGTTACACAAACATGTAATCAGGCCCCCAATTTGTGACAGTACAGACAGAACTGTTTTTACTACAACCAAAGTGTGGCTCATCACTTTTCATGTGGAATATAACTTTTATAGCAGACCACATTTCTACATCTTCAGTCCTTGAGCTTGCTTCCCCAAGACCAAGTAATGAGGGAGGGCAGTAACTGGGGAATCCAAAGAGTGGTTCTACAACAGTGCTCATACCAGCATTTGTGCTCTGATCGAGGAAGTGTCAAGGAGATCCAAGAAAAAGAGCAATAATCTCTCTTTGGTGTAATGTCTCCCAATCCTGCCTAGTGCCCATCCACAATTCACACTCGAACAAAGAATATACACCAGTGAGTGTAAAAGCAATTGCAACCATACAGTGGAGGAGTAACCCTAAAATCAGAAGGGAAAATTAACTGGAAAAGACAGCATGTTAGGTCTGTCCTTGCCAGCGCCTATCCACAATTCACAATCAAACAAAGAACATGCACCAGTGGCCGAACAAGCAATTGCAACCACAACCATACAGAATAAGAGTAAGGCTAAAATTGGAATGTAAAATTAACTGGAAAAGACAGTTTGTTTGCAGGCCTTGAAACTATTAAAGAAAATATATCATAAGTTTGGTAGAACTCATAGTGGGTAGCAGTGGCTTTTGGCACTAACGCTCGGTGGGGCGGGACGATTGCTTTGGGAGGGAATTATATAGGGTTTTTTTAAATGACTTGCCTCGGAGTTCCTTACTGCCTCTGTGCTTTGCTGCTTCCTCTTTCCCCGACCCAATCCAGACGCTTCTGTCATGCTGTTACCCAGTATGAGAGAAACTGCTGTATTTGTCTGAGCAGCCTGAAATGCCGCTCAGTTGGGGACAGTTTGGCCAGCCTTGGATGGCTGACCAAACTGACATGCGCACGTACAATGCACACCACTCCTCCTCCGGCCCTGGTGACGAGGATGGTCCGCCCACCCTACACTTGGCCGACTGCCTGAGGAGGAACTGAAAAATAAAATGATTATACAAGAGTTTAGCCTTTCAGCAGCAGGGCGAAGCTTCTCTGCCATAGCAGAGGGGCCGTGCCTAGTAGTAGGGGCTTCCAAGCAGTCACTATCTTAAAGGAATGGCTATGCCAGAATGCACGGAGACAAGATCTTACTCTTTTGCTTTATCAATTTTTTTTAGCTTTATTGAACATAGGTGTATTTTGTATGTATGAAACATATTTTGTGAGTCAAAAAAGCATTTTGGACTCATGAAATGGGTTTACTGACCCATACGGAATTGCAATTAGGAAGGTGTGAAAGGGGCATTACATCCTAATTGTGTTTCAACACTGTACATCAATGATCTTCAACTGCAGTTGCGGTTGTAAACCATTGACCTCTTATTTAAACCTCATAGGAGGTGGTTCCTGTTTTTCAAAAGGGAAGATAAGGATAAGGGAGTAGCCAGTGAAACAAAAATGACCCCTCACTTTGAATGACACTCAGTGAGTGAGCAAGCATTCATATGTTTGCTGCCCCAAGGGAATCTTGAAACCAATGTGACCAATTGGTGCATTTTACACATTGGCCCTCATTACAACATTGGCGGTAAATCATGCTTACCGCTGTGCAGAAGACCGCCAACACACCGCTGCGGCGGCGGAAATCCGCTACAGCTATTACGACCCACAGCTCGGAATCCGCCAAAATCCAGACACCCACACAAGTCCGCCATACCAAAGGTCAGTGATAAACTGCCGATAACAAAACCTCTACCGTCACGCCAACAGGAATACGCCCACACTATCACGACCTACAAATCCACGCAGCAGTCTTTCAACCGCAGTAATCCATTGGCGGTACACACCGCCGCGTCAAAATACACACACATTTACAAAACACAACCACATTGGACAATTCAAAATACACACACCTGATACACATACACACATAACTCCCACACACCCAATCCAATATAAAACACACACCCACATCACTCACAAACCCTTACTACCAAAATTGCGAAAGAAGGCCAGAGAGAGAGACACCACCAGAAACAACACTAGCATCCACAGACACACAACATCACCACTCACACAACATCCATGTACCTCAGACAACACACACAAACACATCCCCTCACACATCACTACACACACCACCCCACACATAACCCACACCACATCATGGCACCACAACGACACCCTAGGTTCTCAGAGGAGGAGCTCAGGGTCATGGTGGAGGAAATTGTCCGGGTAGAGCCACAGCTATTTGGATCACAGGTGCAGCACACCTACATTGCTAGGAAGATGAAGCAATGGCGCAGAATCGTCGACAGGGTCAACGCAGTGGGACAGCATCCAAGAACATGAGATGACATCAGGAAGAGGTGGAACGACCTACGGGGGAAGGTGCGTTCCGTGGTCTCAAGACACCAGATTGCAGTACAGAGGACTGGCGGTGGACCCCCACCTCCTCCCCCACAGCTAACAACATGGGAGGAGCAAGTCTTGGCAATACTGCATCCTGAGGTCCTCGCAGGAGTAGCAGGAGGAATGGACTCTGGTAAGTCAACTCTTAACTATTATATCCCCCACCCTACCTACATGCCATCACATACCCTCACCCTCACCCCATCACTCCAACACCTCACATATGTCCCACTATCACAAACCACCCATCCCAACACCAAGCCCTGCATGCAACATCAAAGCATGGACACCCATCACCAAAGCATGTCCACTACAGATACCCAGACAGACCCCAAACCAAATATCACACAAGGACCTAGACATGAATGCAAGCACTGGAGTACAGGGTCACTCACCCATTGCACACAGTGGCACACACAGATGCAATAATCATGCCTTTACACCCCTGCAGGACCCCTACCCAACGTCACCGGACAGGAGGTTCTAGACATGTCCACTCCCCCCACAGAAGAGGCCCACAGTGATGACAGCAGCTCTGTACAACTGGATCAAGATGACCAGCCCGGCCCATCTGAGACCTCTGGACAGTCGGTTCCCCTGACACTGGCACAAGCCACCACAGAGCCTCCCCCCTCAGGAAACACCAGCACAGCACCCACCGGGCCCATCCCTCTGTCTCCAGGACACATCAAGCAGCAGTGTGTCCACCACTACAGGGAACCCAGGCAAACCCACCACCCCAAGAAAATCAGGGACCTGGGGGCAGTGGCAGTGGGCACACGGTTCAGGGGACAGAGGCACAGTAAAACAGGGGAACTGGGAGGACTGCTGTGCGACAGGGGGAGGACAGGCCCAGGGAACCCACTCTCCACAAGGCCCTCTCCAACATCATGGGAGCGTACCATCATTCCCAGGAGACGATGGCAACAGTACCGGCCAACTTTCAGGAGACCCAGAGCTGCAGGAGGAACACTATCTGGGGATCAGGGAGGAACTCAAGTCCATTAACACCACCCTGGTCACCATGGTAGAGGTGCTGCAGGACTCTGTCAACACCAGGAGGGACACTGTGGCACAACAAGGGGCCCCTGACACTAGCCTGGATGATGAACAGCCCACCACCTCCGCCGGCGCTAGTGGACAGGAGGCACCACCACAGGACCACGACACCAGCACCCTACCCCCTGCAGATGGAGAGGCACCCCGCAAACGGTCCCTGAGATCCAGGAACAAGACAGAGAACATTGCCAAGACCCCGGCCAGGAAATGAGACCCCCCTGAATGTCATCCCTCTGTCCCACTTTGTCACCCTGTCCATCCTTAAACTGCCCTAGCTCCACTTCCTATGCCCCTTTGGACAATGCACCTGTGAAACAAATAGACTGGACTCTGCCATGGACATTCCTCCTCCATCACCCCTGACCATTTAACAACCCCCTCCACTTATTTGCACAAAAATAAACACACATCAATCACAAAACAATCTGGAGTCAGTCTGTGCTTTCACTAATGTGTATTTACAATAACTATGGAAAATAGTAATGTCAATTTTATTGTCAACATACCGATGTAACACAGGTCTAGTCCATGAGGAAATATAGCAGAGGTCACACAGTGGGACCCACATCTGTGAAATGGAAAGGCAAAGTGACAAGTCAGGGTTCATACACTGGGTGAAAGAGACAGACTTATGATAGTTCACAAAATAGTATGAAATGTGTGAGGCAGTGATATCTTCTTACCTGTGTCTCACTGGAAGTATTGCTGGAGAACCTTGTTTCTGTTGTCGATATCCTCTTCTTTCGCCTCCTCTTCTTCACCGTCCACAGGCTCCACAGCTGACCTCCAGCTGGACCATCCTCCTGCAGAAAAGTCACCTGGCGTCGCAAAGCCAGGTTGTGCAGCATACAGCAGGCCATGATGATCTGGCACACCTTCTTTGGTGAGTAGTAGAGAGAACCACCTGTCATATGGAGGCACCGGAACCTGGCCTTCAGGAGGCTGAAGGTTCTTTCTATAATCCTCCTAGTTCGCCCATGTGCCTCATTGTAGCGTTCCTCTGCCCTTGTCCTGGGATTTCTCACTGGGGTCAGTAGCCGGGACAGGGTGGGGTACCCAGAGTCACCTGCAAATGTTGAGGGACAACTGTTAGACACACAATAATCGTAGGGAGAACCCCAGACCCAGACAACTATTTACAGGGTGTCCTCACCTATTAGCCACACACAGTGCCTCTGGAGTTTCCCCATCACATAAGGGATGCTGCTATCCCTCAGAATGTAAGCATCATGCACTGAGCCAGGAAATTTGACATTCACATGGGAGATGTACTGGTCGGCCAAACACACCATCTGCACATTCATTGAATGGTAGCTCTTCCAGTTTCTGTGCACCTGTTCACTCCTGCGGGGAGTACCAAGGCCACATGTGTCCCATCAATGGCACCTATGATGTTGGGCATATGTCCCAGGGCATAGAGGTCACCTTTCACTGTAGGCAAATCCTCCACCTGAGGGAAAACTATGTAGCTGCGCATGTGTTTCAGCAGGGCAGACAACACTCTGGACAATACGTTGGAGAACATTGGCTGGGACATCCCTGATGCAACGGCCACTGTTGTTTGAAAAGACCCACTTTCCAGGACCTGCACTAGGGGGGGGATCCCTGTGGGATGGTGGATAGCTCACATCAGGTTTGGCTCCAACTGGACACACAGTTCATGGACTGTTGCACGATCAAGTCTGTAGGTGACTATTACTTGTCTCTCTCCATTGTCGACAGGTCCACCAGCGATCTGTACACCGGAGGATGCCACATCTCATCATCTGCCCCAACGGACATGCCCTATGGATGAGAACAGCGAGCAGAGAGTCTGCCAACGCTGAGGTATCACAAATTGTCATTAACACACATTTATTAATCCGCAATGTGCCCGTTACTGTGTGTATGCAAGGCCTACATAGGTGTGACGCAGTTGTTATTCTTGCCATGTGGCCCCCTGAAATGGCGGCTGCCTGACCTGTAGGGTGGGACAAGGTGATATGAGGTAACTGCGCTGGAGTTGTACACCGTCGAGGTAGGCGGTCGAAGACCGCAGCGCAATCCTGCATTGGTTAACATTGGACCCTATGGGTCCCGGGAGCCGATGACGATGTACGCCGGCAGTTACCGTACGCACCGCCGCGGACGTGACCGCCATTTTCTCTCTGTTCACTCACTTGATACCTGACCTTCAACAGGAGAGGACCTACACTGCAAGTGCTGCTGTGACCTCAGTCTGGAATCGACGATGGCTCATGTGTCTGGGGAAAGGGCCCTTGCCTTCACTTCGGAGGAGTTGGAGAAGTTAGTGGATGGAGTCCTCCCCCAGTACACGCTACTCTACGGTCCTCCAGACAAACAGGTGATTACACAGTGAGCATGCTGCATGGGCAATGGCTGGTTGGAATGGTGTGGATGGAAGATACATGGGTTGGGGACAGAGGCCTGCATGTGCGGACGGTGAGTGTATGTGCGTCAGGGCAAGGGTGGGAAGGTGGGCCAATGACTATGATGGTCTGGGCGGTGAAAGATTGACCTTTTCCCCTGTACTATTTCTCTAGGTCAGCGCCCACCAGAAGAAGGATATTTGGCGTGCCATCAGCAAGGAACTCCGTACCCTGGGGGTCCACCACAGACGGAGCACCCACTGCCGGAAAAGATGGGAGGACATTTACTGCTGGAGCAAGAAGACGGCGGAGGCCCAGCTGGGGATGGCCTCCCAACGTGGGAGGGGTACCCATCACACCATGACCCCGCTGATGTTCCAGATCCTGGCGGTGGCGTATCCGGAGTTGGATGAGCGCTTGAGGGCATCACAGCAGCCACAAGGGGGTGAGTACAGACACATTCATCTGACTCTGCTCGCATTACGAGGTGTCTAGGTGGGGAAGGTGGCCAGGGCGAAGTTTGTAGGCAAGGTCCCTTGTGAGGCAGGCTATGTGGCACCCCAACCCCACCAGTGGTAAGAGCCATCTACACTTAATCAGGCTCCTGTGACTTCCATGTGTGCAGCAATCGGGCATAGGCCTTGTACCCCATGGCCTTGTGAATAATCTAGGAACTGTTAGTGCATGGCGTAGTGCTGAGGTCTGCTCTGTCTGTAGTGTCCGCCAACGGTAGTGGTATTGCATGCACTGAACATGTCTTTCTTCTGTCTTCCCCCCCCTTTTTGTGGTCTCCCTGTTCTTGTGTGCAATAGCATCATCTGGCGGAGGAGCAGTGGCACCGGAGCAGGAGGGAGCTGCATCCACACTTAGCCCTGGAGTGCGAGACAACAGAGTATGAAGCCACCAGTGGGACGGAGGGCGAGGGGAGCTCCACTGCGGGGACAGGAGGTGACGGCAGCGACAGCGACTCCTCCTCTGATAGGAGCTCCTTTGCGGTGGCAGGCCATTCTATGCCCCCGCTTCCACAGGTACAGCCACCACCCCCCTACCAGCACCGCCCTCCCAGCAGCCCCTCAGTGTGTGTCCAGTGCCCGCTCACCCAGGAGGGTGGGCATCTCCTTCGCCATAGGCACCTCAGGCCCTGCCCCAGTCAGCCCTGCTGCCCTCAGTGAGGAGGCTATTGACCTCCTGAGATCCCTCACTGTTGGGCAGTCTACCATTCTGAATGCCATCCAGGGTGTTGAGAGGCATTTGCAACAAACAAATGCATACCTTGAGGGCATTAATTCTGGCCAGGCAGCCCAACAGAGAGCATTTCAGGCTCTGGCCTCAGCACTGATGGCAGCCATTGTCCCTGTGTCCAGCCTCCCCCTCCAACTTCCTCCACCCAGACCCAATCCCCTGTACCTAAGCCTATCCTGAGCACACCATCAGACCAGCATGCACACACCTCAACACACAGAATTGGCTCAGGCAAACATAAGCACCACACCTCCCACAGGCACTCACACAAGCATCATACCCATGCAGACATACCAACATTCACTGCCTTCACTGTGTCCCCCTCCTCCCTTCCAATCTCATCTCCACTCACACCTGCATGCACTACATCTTCAGCCACTACCTCCATCACCAGCATGCCCATCACCACACACCGCTCACGTGCACTCACCACCCCCAATATCATTCACACACCCCCTGTGTCCTCTCCCAGTGTGTCTATGAGCCCTCCTCCCAAACTACACAAACGCAGGCACACACCCACCCAACAGCCATCCACCTCACAAAAGCCTCAAGCCCATGCACCTTCACCCAAATTCAGCTGACGTACACCTCCTACAACCACTACCTCTTCCTCCACTCCCAAACCCTCTCCATTTACCCGTCCCAGTGTGTTTAAAAAACTTTTCCTGGCTAACAATGACCTCTTCCCTACACCTCCCACCGCCCGTCCCCTAGGGCCAAGCTTTCCAGGTCCCAACCCAGCACCTCAGCCACCACATCACCAGGCACAGTGGTGCCAGCAACTGCGGGCTATTGGAGTGCGCCAACCATCAGCGCTGCCAGTGTGCCTCAGAGCGAGGGCAAGGACATTCCGCCACCTGCAAAACTTAAAACATTGCCCACATCCTGAAGGTTGAAGCCAAAAACACCTGCTACCAAGGGCTCAGGGAAACCGAAAGGGGATAGTGGCAAGACAGCAGCTCCACCATCCAAGGTGGGGAAGGGCCAGAAAGTGAAGGGCAGGTCAGGAGAGGGCATGGTGGCACCGACTGAGGGATCAGTGTCACACCTTCTGTCCACGTCGACGCCAACCTGTACGGCGTAGAAGACCGCCACCTGCACCGCCATCTGCACCGCCACAGAGCCCGCAACCAGCACCGCTGTCATTGAGCCCGCCACCAGCACCTCAGTCACTGAGCCCGCCACCAGCAACGCAGTCACTGAGCCCGCCGCCAGAACCGCTGTTACTGAGCCTGCCGCCAGCACCACCACCACAGAGCCCGCCGCCAGCGCCCCCGCAACAGAGCCCGCCGCCAGGACCTCTGCCACAGAGCTCGCCGCCAGCACCGCTGCCACAGAGCCCGCCAGAAGCACCGCTGCCACAGAGCCAGCCAAAAGCACCGCTGGCACAGAACCCGCCGCAGGCACTGCTTCCACAGAGCCTGCAGCCACCACAGCTGCCACAGAGCCCGCTGCCACAGAGCCCGCCAGAAGCACCGCTGCCACAGAGCCCGCCGCAAGCACCACCGCGACTGACACAGCCGCAAGCACAGCCGTGACTGTCACCGCCGCAAGCACCGCCAGCGGCCCGCGACATCCTGAGCCAGTGGCACCACCGCAGACATGGCTGCCATCCCCAGTGGTCAGTTGTCCGAGGCTGGTGGGGAGTTCCAGGAGCCTGGGCAGCTTCAATGATGCATCACTTTCACTGGAGAGATACAGCCACTACCTCAGTCCTTGGCAGGATGAAGCACTCTGGGCACAAAGCCCCCTCCAGAACCAGTGGAGAAAGACATCCACTACCTAGTCATTGGCAGGATGAAGCACTCTGGGTACAAACCCCCCTCCAGAACCAGTGGAGAAAGACATCCACTTGAAAGACTGTGGCTTTGCTCTCCCCAGGATAAAGCAGTGGGCAAACCACCCACTGAAAAGACTTTAGAGACTGTGGCTTTGCACTCCCCAGGATGAAGCAGTGGGCAAACCACCCACTGGAAAGACTTGAGAGACTGTGGCTTTGCACTCCCCAGGATGAACCAGTGGGCAAACCAGCCACTGAAAAGACTTGAGGATACAGCAGTGGGCATGGAGCCTCCTTGTGGAGCAGTGGCGTTGTGCGTTCATCAGGCTGAGGTGCCCCTCTCCCTTAGGTGCCTGTTTATTTTCCATCTGATGCCCCTCCAGTGTTCTCTCCGTTTGGAGTCAGGTATCAAGTGTGGGCCTCACCCATGCATTTTTGGCCCAGTGGTCCACGGACAATGATTGGTGCACTCTCCGGAATTGTGTAGTTGGTGTACATAATTGTAAATACTGTATTTAGAGCTTTGAGTACTGGATTTTTATTGATTACAGTCGTTCAAATCAAGTCCTTTTGTCCTTGCGTTATTGAAGGGGGTTGGGGGGTGTATATGTAATGTTGCAGCATGGATTTGTGTGTATGGTGTTGTGGGTGAGGGTGGGGGTGGGGGTGTTTCGTGTTGCGTGTGTGTCACTCTCTTTTCCCTCCCCCCCTCCCCTGTGTTGTAGGTGCAGTACTCACTGTGGTCATCGCCGCTGTCTCTAGAGCTCCTGATAGTGGAGCAGGAAGACGATCGCAGGCAGGATGTGAAGTTCTGGCTGTATGGCGTCCTGGTTCCTTGTGGGGTGTGGAGAGGTGAGTGATTTCCTCTTCTGTGTACTGTTACCGCCGTGTTTTTGATCGCGTTGGTTCTGTCTCGGAAAAGGTGGCGGATTGGCATCTTGTGATAGGGTGGGCAGTACATTGTCTTCCGCCTGTCTGTTGGTTGTTACCGCCACGCTGTTTGTTTGTACCGCCGTGGTGGTCGGAGTGTTAAAGTGGCTGTCTATGTTGGCGGTTTCCGCCACGGTCATAATCCCATTTTTTTTTCCGGCGGCCTGTTGGCGTGTATTACTGCCGCTTTCTGACCGACCACCAGGGTTGTAATGAAGGCCATTGTGTCTAAAAGACTGTAGATATCCATCCATTAATCCTTCTCTCCATCCATTCTGCCTTTTTCTATCCTTCCTTTTCTGCATACATTCTTCATTCTCTCCTTCAATATAGCCTCACTTCTCTCTATTAATCTATTAATTTATCAATTGATCAATCCATCTGTTCTTCATCAATCTATCGATCAATCAACCCGTCCATCACTCCCTGAAGTCCTCCATCCATCGCCCCCTCCATCCACTATTCCTTCACTCCACCCACCTATCCTTCTCGCTCCATAATGCTGGTCTCTTGCAGTTTATTTGTGAGATTCTGTTTGGGAAGCAGTTTCTCCAATCAAACACAAAAGAGCCTTTAACAATATTTTAAAAGTTAAATATTACCCACTCTACACATTGGCACCTGCCCCCTGCTCATGTTGCCATAATGGAGGGTTCATGATGCCCCTGAATGGGTAAGAACTTATCAGGGAGAACCCCTTGATGTTTTGAGGAACACAGCTGTTTAAAGTATCATGTTTGGGAAATCAAGCACAGGGATAGTGACATTCTGTTCTTTGCAAATAATGATCTGCAATTTGCGATTCGGTAATAGCATTTGTGTTTTTTAAGAAATCGCTATTACCGATTCGCAAATGTGATACATTGCATTTTGAGAATCAGAAATAGCGATATTTCCGACTCGCAAAAGGCCTCCTTGTTACATCTGGCCCCTAGTCCATAAAATCTTTAAAGAGCTTGGGCATTCGTCTTGATTATGAAAGCAGTATTCTAAAGTTTCTCCTTCCATATCCTTGAACAGAGCAGGCTCCTTCAAGCCCACAAAATGACAATAGCAGCTGCCATATCGGCAAAGGCAAAAGGGATATAAAGGGCAGGGAATCAGAAGTAACTTCTATGACTCCTAAATAGCTGTGCCAACCTGGTATAGACCGGCTAATGGATGGATGTCTGCCACTTTTCTTTGGTGTATTTCCATAATTCACTGCAAAATTGTGGATCATTGTTGTCGTACAGAATGACTGTGATTAAGTTCAACTGTACTTCTGCTTCAGGTCTTAGAAGAACACCAAGGACTAACCCTTTACAAAAGAGCACATTGAGGCAAAAAGCAGGGCTTCCCAGCAAAGTAAGTAATTAGTACAATACCGCAAACAAAAAAGATACAAGAGGTGTATTTGGTATACCTGATGGTTATAAATCAGTGGGTCTTCATGGTAACACTGCTCTATCAAGTTGTGTTGCTCTACACCAACTCTCTTTTTTCAGATTTGCCTACCAGGGATCGTATTACATATACGGTGCACTTTCCCTGTTTATGCCATGGCTCACCTTTAAATAGGTGTGCTGTGCGCAAACAGGGAAAGTGTGTCATATTACAATGAATGCGCTGCCTCCAGTGCAGCTGCAAACCCGTGCTGCCTCAGGGCAGGCCACTCAATTGAAATACAGAGTGGCTGCTTCAAAGCCACTGTATGTTTCAATGTGCAGGTAACAAGCCATCTGCAAGGGGGTGTCTGTTGCACCCTCGGGGCACTCTTTGTAATATAACCTCTGGAGAGAAATTACCTGTTTAGAGTCATGCGTTTGAGTTTGAAGTTAGCCACTCGGCTATTCACAGATTTGTTACTCAGGTGGTAACCAACCTATGCTATTGAAAACAGTGCATGAGATGGTGATTGACTGTTTCACATCTCCTCTCTGCAGGAAGAAGATTAAATCAATGCAGTCTGAATTGTCTAAGTCACAGCATCCTGATCCATGAGGAACCTAGGAATTCTATGACACTTAACTGTGATAAAGTGGTTTATTCAGCAGTATCATCAAACAATATTCTCTTGAGATAGTGAAATATCTGCTTCAGCTCACCTATTAAAATTAAATGTTCAGGTTCCTAGTAGGCCTTCTTACATTTTCCATATTGTAATATCACACAAAAGGTTCTAATACATTTGGTATCCTGTAACTTTGTTTCATCAGTTTATAACGATGAATTGCGATAGCTTACCTCAATTGTAGACAGAAAGCAAAAAACTTCCCCATCACCATCCTCAAACAAATCAACACTTATCTCAAACTGAAGTTACAAAACAGTGGTGTGTTAACCTATGAAATCTTATAGAAAACATATTTTTATATTACCTTTTTTGATATTTGAATAAATATTGTTTTAGTACTGATAGGCGATTCAAAAGAGGGCTCTCCACCCCCCCTAAGAGAAAGGTATTTATTTATGCTCATCATGTATACTAGCTGGATTTCTGGTTCCCTTGGGTTGATAATGCGAGTACATGGGTGAGTTGGTTAGAAAAATCAAAATCCCAAATATTTATGACATGAAACATCAGTAGGATGGGTGTGCTGCACATGCTGTCTTTGTGTGTATGTTTGGTTATGTGTGTTATAGTTGTTAATGTTGTTTATGGTGTTGAAGGTGGTTACAATTTGAGTGCATGTCATGTAGGATGATTTGTATTACATTGGGCTATAGATCCATCTGCTATGATATTGAAAAGATTGTTCTGGACATTCACTTATGATACTCATCTGAAAAGTTCCACTCACAGTTACCCCACTCTCTGATTTCAGGGCAAGTTATAATGATGGGGAGTTTTGAATAAAACCAACACAATATTATCCTGGAGCCTATATTGTAGCCCTGTGGTTGAACATGACAATATGTGAGCGTCATCATTATATCTACTTCCCCAGTGGCACTTGCCCACAGGGGATTTAACCAGGAATTGGTGGAATGTTCTGTTCCGCCCACACAATCATTGGAATTTTGGCCACTCCATGTTATTCTTTAATGCAGAGTTCTGACTAAATTACAACAATCACCGCATGGTGGAATTTCTCTCCTGTGAGGCTCCAGAATATGCAAGCAGGGGAGCAAAAGCAAGATTTGGCATCCCCTAGCATGATTTTTTAATGCCGTGGGTCACCACGATTCTCAGAGGGCTGCCGTTCGAGAAGATTTGGTGCAACAAGTAGATTTTGTACTCGAGCAGCAGCAAACTCAACTCGAATGGCCGCACACTCTTGCGCAATGCATTGTGCCGTTCATACTGATTTTCAGCCCTCCTTGCACTACCGGCGCTAAATTGCACTGCAAGCTGCATATTTTTCACATGTTGGTGGGATTCTGCGGGATCTAGCAGAGTTTCTGTAACTCCGAAGAATTCCACGGAATGAAACTATGGGAGTTCCACCCACCCCTAGTTTTAACCCACCAATTCTGAGAAAAAAATGAATCACTGAGTACCACAATGCATAGTGAGACTTGATAAAACCCGAAACTAAATAACATCATGTTATTTCTATGCATTCCACACTACTGGTGTTGTATTACTTAATTTAATGATACTGAATAGTGGATCCTATTCGGTTTATCAGGAATCGGGAGATAGCTTAGCCTTCTGGCTTGCAGGCCTGTGCCCCCATCACCTAGTGACTTTTACCCTACTTTACCTGCTCTGTTACAGCGCCTTTATTTAAATATGTCTTCTTAGATGGCTGCTATGTTTATTGTTAGGAAGATCTTTTAATTTCATGTTATCATCTCCACTCTGTGATGGCGCCACTATCTACGTCAAAGACAAGAGATATATGTAGGTATTCACATCATGTACATTCCCACTTACGTGTGACAGTAACATAATGTACCTTTCAGGGAATTGTTTATATAATTGCCACCCCAAGCATGCCTTCTTATCTACTGTTTGGGAACATACTTGCGTCAGGGGTCCTACAAGATCTGTATAAATACATCTCATGCAGACAGGGTTTCAGAGGGATTCCTACCAGATGCCATCAACGCTACCTATGCTACATGTCGCCTTGATGCAGACCTAGCCTTCATGTCCCCATGAAGTCTGATCTAGAGACCTCATTCCAAGGTAACGAGGGTTGGGGAGCTCTTCTCCTGGACATGGTACTGGCAGATTAGGTTTAACACACCTAGCTCTCTTTAGGTTTGAGATTAAGTTCTCCATGCTAGGGTAGTAGGGCATATTTCACATCTATTTTACATCTCATGTTAGTGCAAGATGGTGGGGGTCTTTGTATTCTTGGCTCTCATTTTTACAATTCTGTTTCTTGCATTGTTCATTATTCTTATCATTGCAGCCCATGCATTTTACAGTAGATTGCAGTCTGGGTTATAAACTCTTTACTGCATCTCCTTCATTGCCTGTGTGTGAACTAGACTTGTTGCTCATGTGAGAAAAGGGTAATCTCCATTTAACCACGACCCCCCTAAGATGTTGCACTCTTGAGTCCATGCGTAAAGGCTGCCACAAATCACCTTTTACTATTTGGGTTTTTGGTGAGGTACTGTTGTGAGCCGGGAGGGTTGGGCTGACAGTTGTGACTTGTTGTAGGATTGGCTTAGTCGCAAATGAACAAAAGTGCTGTCATCCCTAAACCAGCTGTCTTGCTTAGAGCAAGAGTCCAACTACGACAATACTATATATATGACCTAGGAAGGATGGAGGATTATGTCATATTTGAAGATATAAAAAATTGTGAACCACCAGGAACCTGGGCTCAGATTTGAATAAGATGGTATTGTTTCTTTTACTACAGTCTTTCACTGTCTTAGACAGTAATGGTGTATTTGTTTACTCTATTTCCTAACTATAACATCCCTGTAACCTTTGTTTTTTTTCAGTGAATTTCTAAGGTTTTTTAAAAATTCTAGTTCCTAACTATAACGTCCCAGTAACATTTGTATTTTTCTGTGAATTTCAGATTTTTTTTAATTTTTATTTCCTAAGTATACGTAGATGAGTGGGTGTGTGAGTGATTGTATGGATCTCGGAGTGGGTGTGTTAGTGGGTTTGTGAGTTTATGAGTGGCTGTATGGGTCTGTGAGTGGGTGTGTGAGTAACTGTATGGGAGAGTAAATGGGTGCGTATGTGGGTGTAGGTGTGCCTGAGTGGATCTTTGAGTGGTTACATGAGTGTCTGTGTGGATCTGTGAGTTAGTGCATGAGTCTCTAGGTCTGTGAGTGGGTGCCTGACTGTCTTTGAAGGGTTGTGAGTGGATGGATGAGTCTCTGTGTGGGTGTTAGAGGGTGCATGAGTGTCTGAGTGGGTCTGTGAGTGGTTGTGTGATCTTCTGAGTGTGTCTGTAAGTGGGCGAGTGAGTGTCTGAGTTGGTCCGTCCGTGGGTGTGTAAGTCTTTGAGTGGATCTGTGGGAGCGTACATGAGTCTCTGAGTGGGTGTGTGAATGGGACATGAGTGTCTGAGTAGGTCTAAATCAATCAATCAATCAGGGAATTTGTAAAGCGCACTACTCACCCTGCTACTGCTCGAACAGCTATGTCTTTAGATGTCTCCTGAAGGTAAGGAGGTCCATGGCCTGACGCAGGTGGGTGGGAAGAGTGTTCCACATCTTGGGGGCGAGATGCGAGAATGATCTCCCGCCGGTGGCTGTTCTATGGATGCGTGGGACGGTTGCGAGGGCAAGGTTGGTGGAGCGAACCTGTTATGTCGGGGTGTAGAAGGAGAGCTGTCTGTTGAAGTTTTCTGGTCTGGTATTTTGCAGTGCCTTGTGAGCGTGGGTGAGGAGTTTGAAGGTGATTCTCATGTTGACAGGGATCTGATGCAGGTCTCTCAGGTGGGCTGTGATGTGGCAGTGGTGGGGGAGGTCCAGGTTGAGGCGGGCGGAGGCATTCTGGATGCGTTGCAGTCTTTTCTGGAGTTTGCCCGTGGTTCCTGCGTAGGGGGCATTGCCGTAGTCCAGTTTGCTGCTTACGAGGGCTTGGGTGACTGTTCTTCTGGTTTCAGTGGGGATCCATTTGTAGATCTTCCGAAGCATGCAGAGGGTGTTGAAGCAGGAGGAGGAGATGGCATTGCCTTGCTGGGTCATATATAGTGAAGAGTCCAGGATAAATCCCAGGTTGCGTGCGTGGTTGGTGGGTGTCGGTGCGGTTCCCAGTGTGGGAGGCAACCAGGAGTCGTCCCATGCGGAGGGGGTGGAGCCGAAGATGGGGACCTCAGTCTTGTCGGAATTCAGTTTCAGGCAGCAGTTCTTCATCCATTCGGCGATGGTCTTCATTCCCTCATGGAGGTTGGTCTTGGTGGTGTCCTTGGTGAGGGAGAGAATCAGCTGGGTGTCATCAGCGTATGAGATGATGATGAGATTGTGAGATCGGGTGATGTTAGCAAGGGGAGCCATGTAGACGCTGACGAGGGTCGGGCTGAGGGACTAGCCCTAGGGTACATCGCAGTTGGTTTTGGTGGCTTCAGAGCAGGATGGAGGAAGGCGGACTCTCTGAGAAGGCGGATGAGTGTCTGAGTGGGTCTGTGAAAGCGTGCAACATTCTCAACATTCTCTGAGTGGGTCTGTGAGGGTGTGTGTAAGTGGGTCTGTGAGATTGTGCAACATTCTCAACATTCTCTGAGTTGGTCTGTGAGGGTGTGTGTGAGTGGGTCTGTAAGAGGGTGTGTAAATGTATGAGAGGGTCAGTCAATGGGTACAGGGTATAAAACGTAGGGAGGCACACGGAGCAGATCCTTGTGTCAGCTATCCCTGTGACAGTCCTCCTGTCCAGCTTGCCCGCAGTCCGCTACTTTCTGCTGCCTTTGGTTTTGTGCCTCCACTGCTAATTTTCTGCCTCTTCTCTGCTCACCTTTGGTTTTGTGCCTCCTCTGCTAATTTTCTGCCTATTCTCTGCTCGCCCTCTATTTTGCCTCTTTCTGCTTGTTCTGGCCATTATTTTTTGGTACTTTCTGCTTGCTCCTGACCTTTATTGTGCCTCTTGCTGCTTGTTTCTAACCTCTATTTTGCCTCTTGCTGCTCCTTTCTGATCTCTATTTTGTCTCTTTCTGCTCATTCTGCCCATTACTTTGACTCTTTCAGCCCAATCCTGACCTTTATTTTCCCTCTTTCTGCTAGTTTCTGACCTTTATTCTGCCTCTTGCTGCTGGATTCTGACCTCTATTCTGCCTCTTTCTGATTGTTTCTGACCTTTATTTTGCCTCTTTTTGCTCCGTTCTGACCTTTATTCTGCCTATTTTTGATCTTTATTTTGCATCTTGCTGCTCGGTTTTGACCTTTAGTCTGTCTCTTTCTGATAGCTTTTGACCTTTATTCTGCTTATTTCTGCTTGTTTCCAACCTTTATGCTGCCTCTTTCTGATTGTTTTTCTCCTTTATTTTGCCTCTTGCTGCTAGTCTTTGACCTCTATTTTGCCTCTTTTTGTTCATTGCTGACCTTTATTCTGCCTCTTTCTGCTTGTTTCACACCTTTATTTAGCCTCTTTCTGCTCGTTGCTGACCTGTATTCTGCCTCTTTTTGCTCATTTCTCACCTTTATTCAGCCTCTTTTTGCTCCTTTCTCACCTTTAGTTTCCCTCTTTCTGCTCATTGCTGACTTTTATTCTGCCTATTTCTGCTTGTTTCAGACTTTTATTCTGCCTCTTTCTGATAATTTCTCACCTTTATTTTGCTGCTTTTTGCTTGTTGCTGACCTTTATTCTGCCTCTTCAAGCTCGTTTCTGCCTATTTCTGCCCGTTTCACACCTTTTTTTATCCTCCTTCTGCTCATGGCTGACCTTTATGTTGCCTCTTACTGCTTGTTTCTCACCTTTATTCTACCTCTTTTAGCTAATTTCTCACCTTTATTTTGCTGCTTTCTGCTTATTGCTGACCTTTATTCTGCCTCTTTCTGCTTGTTTCCCACCTTTATTTTGCCTCTTTCTGCTCATTGCTGACCTTTATTCTGCCTCTTTCTGCTTGTTTCTGAACTTTATTCTCTCTTTCTTCGTTTCTCACCTTTATTTTGCCTCCTTCTGCTCCTTTCTGAACTTTATTCTGCCTCTTTCAACTCCTTTTTGACCTTTATTCTGCCTCCTTCTGCGCATGCTGCCCTTCACTCGGCCTCTTTCTCTTCGTTTCTCACCTTTATTATGCCTCTTCCTGCTCATTTCTGACCTTCATTCTGCATCTTTCTGTCCCCTTCGGGCCGTGGGGAGAGCTCCAAGGCCCTCACGGTCTTAGCCAGCTCTCCGCCTCCTGTGTGACTAACATTGCTCTTGCATGAACGGAGATTCTAAACATGCGTGCAGGAGCAATAGTTTCATCTCTTTCCCTGCACGTACGTCTGCGGGCAGGGAAAGAGATGAAACCTACGCTTCCAGCGGGTGAGAGCATTTTGACAGCGCTCCCTGTTGGAAGCGAAGTGTTTGCTCTGACTTGGCAGGAGCTTTGTCAGAGTAAACAGCTATACCATGGAGGTGGGTACCCCAGTTCATAGCAGAAGCCGGCCCTCTGTGGTGGCGGTCCCCAGGGCCATTTTTTGCTCCAGAAGCCTTCAATGTTTTATTTAGCCACAGGAAGGTGCTGGTCCCCGGGGCTGGGGGTCTGCGACAGACCCCTTCATTATTTGATTTCAGCTCCAGGAAGGTGGCAGTCCCCGGGGTTGTGAAGGTCTGCCCTGGCCCCCCACACATTAATTGATTGTTTAGCCGGCGGACACTGGGGCTTCTGGTGAGGACATGCAGGTCCCCGGCAAGTATTTACACAGATTTGCCCCAGGGATGTGGCAGTCCTCGAGGTGCAGGCGGGACCAGAAGGCCCATGCGCATACATATATTAAAGTGCCCCAGGGAGGTGGTGGTCCCTGGGGCTACGATAAGTCCTAGGAGGGGTTCCCGTGCACACCTCTTCTTTTTCCACCACACACTAACACCAGGACCAAGCCCATCCTGGGGCTGTTTTCAGAACAAGCCTGGGAGCCCAAGCTTGTTTTTTTTTAACATTTTTTCTGGAGTCCGGGATTCTCTGCTATTTTCAGCTAAAATGCCTTTTTGCTTGGGTGGGGTGGGGGTGGGACCACTGCAACAGGGCTAAGGGGTCAGGGTGTTCCTACCCTCCACCCCCCTTTTGTTATCTTTTTTTCAGGAACTAGGCTGAAGCTGAAGTGTTGGCAGCCAATCAGATCACAGCATGAGATCAGGAGGGTTTACCTAGCCTTCGCATTCCTATATATACAAATATGATTTTTGGTTAATATCTGAAAAACAAGCATTTGCAATCCGATGGGTCTAGCATTTGCTCAACTTAGAGCTATTAGGTTTATACAGTCCTAACCGGACTTTTCTTGCCACATAAATTGAATATGAAATGTAAAACAGTTGTACATAAGCGAGCCAATTTAAAGTGCCAAGCCATTAGCATGAGCACACAAAAGAAAAACAGAAGTCAAATGTATCTGCAGTTATGCAATTATCCATGTAACAGGGTCGAGGTCATGCAAAGTGCTTCACTACTGCCCAGTGAGATCGCACTGCATAGGAAATAAAAATAGAAAGTAGTCCAGAAGCCATGCAGAAAACATGGAGTCTCATATGTTTTCAGTAGTTGGCCGGTGCCCTTGAGGAGGGCTAAGCACGAGAAAAGGCATGATGTATGCATGCCTGTCACAAATTAAATCAAATATTTTTTTTAAAAAAGGCAAGCCCACAAACCAACTAAACTAATGGGCATGTGGTGGGCGTGGTTAAAAGCCCACAGAGAAATTACAGAAGGCTAGAGTGCTTGCGCGCTCGACCCTAAAAAGGGCACTTCTGGACCAACAACTACCCTTCTGCCAAATTTGGTGTAATTACATCCGGTGGTTCAAGTTGTAGTTGTGTTTAAACAACCTACGGAAATTAACATGGAGAAAGCATGTTTTGGGACACCATCTTTTTCTCTGCCCCCCGCTTCACGGATCACTCTGAAACTTTCCAGATAGCAGCAGAAGTGAGTGTTGATATAGGCAAGTGAAAAAACTCTTTTTCTAGAGAAACTAGGTCCCAACTATAACTACCTAGAGGCACACTAGGTAATATGTATATGTATGTGTGTGTATATATGTATATATATATATATATATATATATACATATATATATATATATATATATATATATATATATATATATATATATATATATATACGCGCACACACATATGTGTATATATATATATATATATATACACACACATATATATATATATACACACAGATAGATAGATAGATAGATAGATAGATAGATAGATAGATAGATAGATAGATAGATAGATAGATAGATTGATTTATATCCCATCACACTGCAGACTCTTCTCTTCAGCAGCCACTGCGGCACGGATCATCACACCACAAAATCCATAGGCACTTGGTGCAGTGAAAGTTCTTTATGTTTAAAAACCTAGTGTTACAGAGCGATCCACAAGAAAAAAAAATAATAAGAAATATATATATATATATTTTTATATATATATATATATTAAAATTACTGCAAATATTACATTGATATTATCAATTATGTTATCATTGATGTCATGAGTGCTGTAGTATGTTTGGGTAATTAGAAGTACATGGCAAGGGTGCAAGTTATAGTTACCTTAGGAGTTTTAATGCTCCAGCTTGCTGGGAGCTGTTATGCTTGCTTTTGCTTGGCTGCAGCTGTCACAGCTCCTGCCAAGCAAAAACAAGCAGCTACCGCCCAAGGGTTGGCACCTCGAAAGGTAGCAGGAGCCGGCCCTGGGGGTTGCAGTCCCAGGGCCATATATGGAAATAACCCCAGGGAGGTGTGGTAGTCCCTCTGGCCTGGGGTCTGCAACAGACTCCCTTCATTATTTTATTTATTGCCCCAGGGATGTGGCAGTCACTGGGGCATGGGGTCTGCAACAGATCCCCTTCATTATTTTATTTAATGCCCCAGGGGCTGCAAGGTCCCCCACATTGTGTCTGCATAAAGCCCTGGGGAGGCGGCGGTCTCCCTCCTTTTTTCTGCACAGCCTGGCTCTGGGGAGGTGGTGGTCCCCAAAACTGTATATGGCCTGGGAGGGGGGCTGCACACCCTCCCCTTTTTTATTTTAAAAATGTTTCTGGCCCTTGGGGGGTGGGTGGTCCCCGGGACAAGGATTCCATGGGACCCCCTCTTTATATTTGATTGTGAACCCGATGAGGTGGTGATCCGGGATCCAAGGGGGTCCATGCAACCACGCCAGCAATAGTTATTATATAGCCCCAGGGAGGTGGTGGTTCAGAACTCCAAGGGAGTTCTGTATGGCCCCTGCATACAATTATTGATTTGTTACCCAGGGCGATGGTAGTCCCTTTGGGGGTCCACGCACCCCTGTATATTATATTTTCAGAGTTTGCCCTGGGATATCGTGGTCCCTGGGGCTTCCAAAATACCTAGGAGGATTGCCTTGAATACAAAATGTTAATGCTCTAGTTATTTGTTGGAACTGTGAGGTGACCCTGCAGTTAATTACTGAGGAATGAACTGGAACACTACTGTTGGTGGTGGAAGTAAATGTTTTACTGACATGGATGAGAAAGATGCTTGATAACTCATAGAAAATGTGTCTAGTTTTCCAGCACACTCATTGTAAATTCTAGGTCAAAATGAGCCCCTTCATTGTATTAATTTCTAAAGGAAATGCCAACAGCCATGATGCAGTTCAGGTGTGCCACACTTTTGCCATAACTATGGAATATTAGCCTTGAGTTGTTCATTAGAACTGTTTGGTGAGGCAACAGTATAACACTGCACAATTAACAGACAGGCTACTCCAACTGTCTGAAGTACATGTTTTACTTGGAATATCAGGCTTCTAGAACCTTTATGAGAAAATCATGAGAGAAGCAGTTTTCTCTCAAATATGTTTGATCAAATGCAAGCTGAGGATCGGCACTTGTTACAGGATAAAATCGTCCAATGGAATTCCTAAATTCAGCATACCACCAAAACAAATGATTTATATTGTGACTTGGTATAACCCTTTATATTTGCAGCTTTTTGTGACTCTCAGAACTTAGCATTCATTACAAGGCATTTCAATGAGGACCATGTCTGCGAGTACTGTAATGGCTACTTCAACCTGTTGTCCATGTTGTGGCCAGCCAATCAAGGAGAGTCCCTTTGGTACCCAAACCTCACATGCCTCTGAGCATAAGGATGTGCTCACCCTACCCCTTTGTTTTTTGTATTCATTTTCAAGACCATGTCCCTGAGACCTGTAATGGCTTCTACAAAATGTTGCAGCCAGCCAATCAGGATTGACTAGTTCTGTTAAATTAGCTATCAGAGCAAATCTGGACACCAGCAGTCCAGATACACCTAACTTTTAACCCCTCATGCCTGATGCCAAGATACCTCCAGCATATTACCTCCAGTATGCCAGCACCAGCATTTTTCCATGGCTGCCAATTCCAAGAATTACCTGCGGTATTTCAGCACCAGGGATGTATTTCAGGGATGTCCCATATGCCAAGGATTACCTGTAGTATGCCAGTGACATTATTTTGTTCTTGGTGCCTGTCAAGTTGCGAATTGCCTCTGGTATGCTAGTAGTTTGCTATGGCTGCCTCTGCAAGCCAAGAATTACCTTAAGTAGGCCAGGACCAAAGGAAGACTTACAAGCATGACACCACATTGTCATTCACATACTCATTTTCACTCACTCAGACTAATTTTCACTCATACATTCACACTTGCCCACTCTAACTAACATTCACTCTTATGCTCACTCACTCTGACTCACTCATTCTCACTCACAATTATACTCACTTACTGACACTGACTCCCATGGATCTCTCTCAAAATCTCTAACAGTTTCTCACCAGGGCCGTAGCTTCGGGAACGGTGGGGTGTTTGGGGTGTTACACCCCACCTCCCCAATAAATGTATTTTCTGATAAATAGTTGGGTACAAGTGCTTTCAGTAGGATATTGTGAGATGTCAGATTTCAGCAGGAATTTTTACATGCACACAGACAAAAAAACGCACACATTCTCTCTCTTTTGAAAGTCCTAAAAAATGTTGGTTAATTTACAGAATAGTGTGTGTTGTCTCTTCACTACTCGTACTAGACAGCATTCCTTTTCCTTTTCACTGCCCCTTAGGTCCCTCACATGCACCCTGCTTATCCTCTAATGTATTTAAACATTATATGCCATCCTGATTTTTGGAAAATCTGAAGCTCACACCGCCCCCATCTTACTGACCAAGCTACTCTCACCCTCATATTAAATTATATGAATTCATTGTCAGTCACCCACTTTTACTCACTTGCAGTCATTGATCTCAGTCACTTATTCCCTGAGGCCAGAAATAACAAAGGCAGTTTCCAGGACTCGCAAATGAAAAGTCAGGAGTCACAGCTACATCAAGATCAATGAGCAAACATTTGTAATAAAAAAACAGAATATCCACATTTAATGCAGAGCCACCCCACGTTTTTGCCTTTTTCTGACCCCTAACTTTGCTGGCCATGGAATGTGTACTTTACACCTGCTAAACAGGAGTAAAGTGCCTGTTATCTCCATTAAAAACTGGTATATTGGCTTATCCCTAATTGACTTATTTACTTTCCCTATATGATCCTAGTACATGGTACACAAAATATATCTTGGTTCTTGAATTTAAATGTTATCTTTGGACTGCAGCACCTATTATACTGTCCACTATGATAGCAGTGAAAACATGGCTTCAGGGTTGCTCTGATTGACAGCAACAGCTTGGTCCCTGCTGCACAGACCAGTCAAAAACACCCTATAGATGGGTAGTAAAACCTGATTTTAAATATGAAATTAGTCACTCCTAATCACACCTTGCTGCTCACAAAGTAAGGTGCATAATATTTAAGGTAGAACAAGTTTGACATTAGGAATGGCATGTTTCTCCAGTGACTTGGCCCAAAATGACACTGGTCAGTCTGTAACTGGTACATAGGAAATGTTAAAGTATAAATTATATACTGTAAGCCTATACCCACTACAGACCCCATTCAAAGACTTATTTTTTATATCTAATAAAAAATCTAGTCTTATAGTGAGACCAGATTTTTACCAAATAAATTGAAAAAGTAACTTTAATAATGTTACATTTAACCTGCTTAAAGCTTTTCATGGCTAATTGCGTTAGCTCTTCATCCACTGCCCATCCAGTGCTTGGTATGAATGAGGTGTAAAAGAGGTGTGGAACTTACTCTCAGAGAACAGACAATGGCCTGGGCCTCGGGAGGTTTTTACTTTCCTTTGCAGGAGGACCAGCTTGGGTAGGCCCAGATAATTTATAAACTTCAAAGGGAGCTGTTCTGTCAGCAGAAAATGTTAAGTTACACTTGGCAAAACCTATTTTTTGCCCCATAATCAGGCTGGCAGCAAACCAAGTGGAAAGACCGAGGAGGAGACTGCTCATTACCCTAGCAGCACCTCTGGGTGGGAACACCGGCTCAGCACGAGAGGAGAAGGGATTCTCCATCTTGGATTTTGGGAGTGAGGGGGACTGTCATACTGTTTGCAGTAGGGCAAACAGAACCTGCTGCAAATGTGGAAAGGGTTGCCATTGGGAACCTTATCCCATTTGTTGGGGAGTGTTCCAGAAGTTCCCCTCTCCCACTAGCTGGTGCCTGACGGAATTGGGATCTCTAGAAATGCTTTAAGATGGCTTGCTTCCTTCTTGGATAAGAGAGGTTTCAAGCCACTGAGGGATAATGGTATTCCATCACTCAGCAGTTGAGATGTGGAGTTCCACAGGGCTCCTCCTTGAGCCCCACACTCTTTAATGTCTATGTCTGCCCATTATTAGACATCATCGGTGCCTTTTGGGTCCATGATGGTGTCCTACGTGGACAACACACAGCTGATAGTTACTCTGTCCCCTGATACTACAGTCACCTTGACAATACTCAACAGGTGTTTGAAGAAGGTATCCGAAAGGATGGCGGGCAGCTGTCTAAAGTCAAATGGAGAGAAAATTGAGGTAATGGTGGTAGGTAACAACCCATCCCTCTGGTAACTGATCAGCTGGCCCACTGAGGTAGGGGAAGGTCCTACAACCAAAAAAGAGGTAAAGAGCTTAGGTTTCTCCCTAGAAAATCATCTATGTATGGCCTTGCAGATTACCAGTTTCAGTCTATTGAGACCACTCAGGAAAAACTTGAAGTGGCTTTCAGCTGATTCCAGAAGAATTATGATCCAGTGGTTAATCCCAGAGTAGGTGGTAAGGAAACTTCAAATCATCCAGAACTTCGCAGCACAGACTCGTTTGGGAATTCCAAAATCACAATTAGAGAGGGAAACACTTAAAGCTCTTCATTGGCTGCCCATAAGAATCAGAGTCCAGTTCAAGGCACTCAGCTTGATTCATCATGCCAAAAAGAAGTTGGGCCTAAAAACCCTTCTCCGATTGATCAAACCTTATCAACCTAGCATGGTCCTTAGATCCTGTACACTTAATTTTCTAGTCACATCCAGGATTAACAGGTCTAGGTGTGGAGGATGATCATTTTCATATCTTGCCACTAAGCTGTGGAACGCTCTTCCCCTCAAGCTGAAAGGCAAAAACTATTTTGTGCACTTTAGGAAGCAGCTAAAAACCTATATTTTCCCTTAATGTGTTGTGCATGTTTTATCACTGTTTTCCAATAGCACAGGGAAGCCTGGTTTTGGGTAGCTATGTGCTTTACCACTTCAGTGTATTGTATTGTATTGACATAAATGTGGCACGTCAGAATACTTAGTAGACTTGTGGAACATCTGAAGAGGACTAGACCTGCTGTCTGTGACTTAAGTATACAGCTGACCAGCGGACCTGGACTGGACTTTGATGTCAGACTCTGCCTGACACTCTGGCAGTCTTTAGTGCCCAGCCATAAAGTCCTGAAGGCCATTAAAGTATAATCCTGTGATTGTTGGTCCCCGGAAGGAATTTTGGAAACATTTCAAATCTTTTTCTCCAGAGCCCTGGAGCTTCAAGGGGAACTGCTGGAAACATTATCTAACCAGCAGTTTCACACTGTTGAGTTGAATTTCAGTTTGTCCCAGTCAAAGCTTTCAGTGCCTCAGAAAAAACTCTTAAGTTCAACTTTGTGTAGGGACTTAAAAACATTTCTGCATGAATTCTACAAAGCTCCAGAGCTGCAGTGGGGTCAACTTGCTTCAAGTATCTGGCCTTCTTTTCAAGGCAGAGGCTATGATTTCAGCAGTGGGCTGCTCAGTGAGGAGTCTTCTTATGAAAAAGTGACAAAGTCCATTGTCTGCATTAGGACTTAAAATAAATTTCAACACTTAAAAAAAAAAAAAAAAAAGTCACTTTCTGAAATGGGACCTTAAACTTTTTTGAGCTTTTAACTTCCATACTTTTCACCACAACCAACCTACCTGTTGTATCCGATCAGGGCTCCATCATGGTCGGTTTCAAATTGCCCCCGAGTCCCTATCTACTGCTCTCGTAGACTACAATTGGGGCATTGCGTTTTTTGGCACTATTTCTACTACATCATTTAAAAAAAACGTATCTCTGGTTCATCGTATTGGATTTTTGTCATTATCTCCATTTCACTAATTCAGTTTAGGATTCTCCTTGTTTGGTGTTATGATGTTATTACTAATTTAGTACTTTACACATTGCCCTAAATTAAGCCTGTCTGCTCTGGGCCTTAGCTACCGGGGGCTGGGCTCGGGTAATTTCCTGACTTTTTCAGGGTTCACCCTGACATGAAGTATTATAATTCCTTTAGGTGGGCACAGGCAACTTTTTTACAATGGCTTTTACCCAAAATCTGACTCAAATTTTCGAAGATCATAAAGACTGTTGATTGGGAGATTGCATAAAACAATACAGGACACACACTATGGAAAACAACCCAGCAAATGCAGCAGGACATTGCCACTTCTTGTCATATAAACAAACTGTCAGAATATAGTTCTGAACTATCCTCTGAGGTTAGGCCTACAGTGATATTGGAGGTACCCAAATCTAGTGAAGGATCCATGTTTCTTTCCCACAATCTAGCACACCCACATGGGCCTAGATTTATTAAGGGCTGCCCGGGTGCTCAAGTGTTCTGCACAATCTTGCGATTCACTAACGTGCCTTTTATCTTGGTTTGCATTGCTTTGCGACACACAAGTGCTCGTGCAAAATATTAGTGAATAACCCCGATAGTTTTCTAACTTGTACGCTATACGGATGCCATAAATGGAAATCCTTATTCCTAGCGTTTGACAAGCAGACAGCAAGTAGCTGCATGCTTGGCTGCACCTATTCTCACACTCTCCACTACACCCCTGCTTATGCACTGTGAAGAACCTCACTCTACGTCTACCCTGCCTCCAAGCCTCAGGCACCTCACCTTTTTCTCTCATAGGCAAACTACATCACCTGTAGCATACACAGGAACCTAATGAAAATTAGGGCACTCTGTGACATTGTGCCATGTTCAAATCTAAGACCTAAGTCTTGGGGTATTGTGTACCAGTGCCGCTATGCCAGAATCTGTTAAAAGGCTTCACATATATTGTTACGAACTGGATTCCAGTTTTCTGGTCCTTTTAGATAGTGACTTTGGTGATCAGTCTCGGCTTCTTGGTAATGATACGACTCTCAGCTTCAGAGTGATTTTGCCCTTCATCATAAAACTGACTAATTCAAAGCTAGTGCTCCCCTTAGAAAAACGATACGTTTTGTGTCTAATTGCAAAATAGCAATGTTCAGAGCACTTCTTCAGCATAGGTTAAATTCAATAATCTGAAATGTTATATTCAGTAAACAAATTTAGAGATGTACATTTAATTTACCTTATATTTCTTTCCCAGTTGAAATGGAAAACCATCCTTCTTGTCTATCTGTGTTCCCCATCCGTTATTTTTCATGGAGTTGCAAGCTGTATATAGTTTCCCGTGATAGTTAAATCGGGGATTAAATTCAAATGCGACGTTTGATTTATCGTGCTCAAATTCAACTGCAAACCTATGAAAGAGAGAAAAAGGAATACAATTATACTTTTAATGAATTGAGCTCATTGCAAACACTACGGCTAACCAAATATTAGAACATAACTTTTAATTTACATTTTTCTTGAGCAGGGTCAATATTCAAACACTAAATAGCAGTTCCATCCATTTGAATTTATTATGTGTTTGTATTTTTTGTTTTAGAAAAAACGTATTTGTGGCGTTTACACGATTAACGCGCAGTAGAGAGTGGAAGTCAATACTACATCTGAGGCCACATTGAAATGGACTGAGGCAAAGGAGGAGTCTAACACTGAGACATTCAGGATGCAGTGCTGAGCTAGATTTCCAAGGAGACGTTATTGTACGTGAATAACTAACAGGCAGCCAGCAACATGCAAACCTTCATGAAGCTCCGAGCACACAGTATTACCCTCACGGGCCTCCATTTGTTGGGTTTTCTACTGCAGACACATTGCTTTGTAAGTGGTCCCATATATCCCTCGGTTGCAACTGCAAGGTATCAGTTTCTGAAACCCTTCCAGCACAATAGTATATATTAAATCATTAAGCCAGTCATCCACAGTTTGTAGTGGTTCCACCTAGCAAATGGACACTCTCCTCTGAGCTAAAAGCAGGGAAATAGTTGCATATTTCCCTGCAGAGGCTGGGACCGCCTTAAAAATCCCAATGGTGCCATAATGGAAGATGTGGCAATAGACACCCCACCATGCTAAAGAGCAGGTCAAATGTACAACACCAATATGCAGTCAACCAAAGTACATGTCCAAGCTACATGTATGAAACCTGCCTCCAGTTAATGAGACAGCGGCCATCTACGATCTGCCACAAGTCCACATGAACTCAAGGGAGAAGGGGTGCAATAGCTTTGTAAATATTTACAATGTAGAATGTAATATCTACTGTTTGAGGACACAATTCATATTTATGACCATTATTGGTCATCAGTCAAAGTAACCTTCAAATCTGCAACCCAATGTGCTCTACATGTCTCTTCCTTAGTTTGTCTGATATTTGAGACACCATTAAATACTCCTTCAACATGATTGCCTCATTCGTTAGCACATGAGCAATCATGGTTGCAGCTCCCTCAGGAACGAGGGAGTGACATCTGCAGAGTGTGTTTGGCTCTGTCAAACAGTGTTGTTTCAGCCAGCATTTGGAATTGGGCAATGATGAAGAATCACCTCCTCGTGATAGAGGTCCTCCACCAGCAGCAGTCACAGATGTCTCAACTGCTGGTGTGCTTTGTGCTCACTGGTAGCCCATGAGTGTTGATGGTTTAGCAGAGACAGATCCGCTTCATAAAGAACCCCCACAGGGACAAATGCAGGCAACTGACGCCATGCCCCAGATGTGCAGGCCCCTGTGAAGTACTAAAATGGCAAGAGATACCACTCTGTCCTTTACCTCCAAATGCAGCGATGGATACTCTTTGTGGAATCATTAATAACCATACTGTTCCTGGGCCACCCAGTAGTACAGTTCAGTGCCCCGCCTCCTCACTCCTGATCATCAGACAATATCAGTGTATCCCAGCTAGACTACCATCCTTGCCAGGGTGAATCACAAAAGGCACTAAATTAACCTGTCCTTAACCTTCTGGTAACTTAGCACAAATCACTCAGGGTTAACTTAGAGGCAATGTATAATGTATTTATGCAAAACACAACCATTAATAACGTGATAACACAGCACAAGAAAAAAATCCGAAACCAATTGCAAATAGAGTACGTTTTAATACACAGAATATATTTAAAAAATACTGGTTCACTGTAGACCTATTTAAAATGATTAATCCTAATGTATACTGTGGATGTGATCACTATCCACTTGATATGATCAAATCAAAAGAGCAAAATAATATAAAAAGTATATAATTCAGTTTTTGGTTATTCACATATTTGTGAGAGCAATCAAAATGAGGAGGTTATTCAAAACACAACTATATCCATAACAACTTATTCATTTTTTTTTTTAAGTTACATAAACTCAGAGCTGATCAACTGCCCACACACGTGAAAAAATGTTCCACTGTGAATTAAAAATGAACAAAGTGCATCCACAATATCAAGTTGTATATCTTTTGACTCCTTGGATTATGTCTGGTCTTGGGATCAAAGGGCAAAGTCTAGATACATATATAGTCAATGACATGTCGACCTCTGATCACAACAAAATCATCATCAGGACAGAAGGATAGAGGTGAGCACCAGATATATGGAGAAGACATCAGGCGAAAGGGAACCAATCTTAAACAAAAGAGAACTTCTGTGTAGGAATCCCTGATGAAGAGTTCCTAGAAATCAATTCGAGGAAATAGTGTCAGTAATTCTGACAGGATGAATCCAGGAGTTTTATAGGTCGCAGATTGCCAATGATCAGTTTCAGCAACAATGGGCCACATGACAATGTCATGTCTGTCGAGACTGAATCACTTGTACCAGCAAGCACAGTGTGCTAGAGACATATGCAACCATGACACCAAAACAAATAAAACCCAAACTGTAGAACTGGTAATACTGATTTCAACGTTTTTAGTGAAATTAGCACCAAAACATTAAAAGTGTCACTCATGGTTATCTGGGCGCACTGGACTGGGGAAAAGTCACAAGTTCAGGCTAACTGTCGGATACCTGGAGAATTTTAGTCCAGCTGACCATTTGTCTTCATACATCAAAAGCAAAGAGTTCTGTTAATGATCACAGGGAGCCCAAACTTCAGGACTTTCACCTTTTTCTTGTGGCAAAGCTCTTACTGATGCCAGCCAAGGGTCCAGGACTTACGGGTCTTAGGACTCACTCCAGCAAAGACCTACAGCAGGGCAAAGGCAGATGAAGTTGCAGCTGGGCAGTTGCAGGGAGGCCCCCTGTAGCTTGTTGTGTCCCTGTAACTCATAGAGGAGGACAGCAAACTGACCCCTGGAGTCACTTTGGGTAGGCTGGAATCAAGAAAAGCGAGTCCAATCTTTCTTCTTCAGGCAGCAAGGCAGTCCATCAAGCAGCAGGGCAGTCCTTCTTCTGAATCTTCCCAAAATCCAGGAGTGTTCGTGTGATGTTTTTGAAAGTACTCTTTTTATACCTCAGGCCAGCCTTTGTGTTGGGGAATTCCCTGAACTACCCCTAAAATTGGTTCTGGTTAGTTCTTCCTCTTCCCCTGGCTCAAAACTGTCTTTGATGGCAAAAAGCAGGGCAGGCCTGCTGTCAGGTTCTTTTGTGTATGCTGTGGGCAATGTCCTTTGAAATGTAATCAGGGCAGGGCTCAGCCTCTTCCCAGCCATCCGTCCATGAAGACCAGCTTCACCCAGGTCCCAATTTTCACTGTCTGGGCCCAAAACACATTCTTGATAGGAAAACCATTAACAGGCTCAGGCAGCTGGAAACTACTAGAAAGGCCACAGAAACTTTGGGCATAAAAATTCTAACTTTCTAAAAGTGTCATTTTCAAAATTATAATTAAAAATTCGACCTCACCATTAAAGAGGACTTTAAATTACAATTCAAAAGAGGGTAAGAAGTATTTTTCTAGCTGATACCAATCAGGATTTAGCATTTAATAAATGTAACAAGGTAGCCCAATGATTCCCTATGGTAGCAGCAGCCGTGCTACAGTGAAAATAGTTTTGGGGAAAATTTTACTGTAAGGACATTTTCAACATTAATTTCTACTTGGCCTATTTTTAAATATCTACACCCTTCCTTTACTGACAATAAGGTCTACATATGGTTGACATTACTTTTTTACAGGAAGGTTTAGGCCTGCTAAAAGGGATATCTTGGCAGGTCAATGTACACCTTTAAGCTGTCACATACAGGTTGCCTTTGTGCAGCTACCCTACTGTGCACAACTGTAGTCTCTCACCTGTAGTCTGCAACTGTGTGCACGTGCCTGTGCCCACGTGATCATGTGTAACCAGCCCTGTGCTCCTGCTCTACCTGCGCCACAGCAGCCCAGTCTTAAAAGGTGGACACCAGAGGTGAAAATGTGCAGTTCAGTTTACCATGAACTTACTGGGAGTAAGACTCAGATAGGTATGCTCACCCACAATAAAGGTCCAGTCCTGGTGATCAAAAAGCAAAAATCAGGGCGTACTTAATGGGCGGAAAACATTTGCAAAAGACAGCATCTGGCGATGCAATACTTTTTTGTGTCCACAAAAAACTGTGCACATTGCAAGAGTGGAGTTTTTGGGGCCTGCTTTTACCCCCTCCCCCCAATCTCTTCAAAGCATGCCCTAAAATACTTATAAAGTTGTATTCTTTGCATTGGGTGATTATAGATTGACCAATTTCCTGTTTTTTTAGCTGACAGCCGAAGATCATGATCTTAGTTTTTGCAGTGTTAATCAGGATGTTATTGCTTTCACAGTAGGCAGCCAGCTCCTCCATTTGCTTCTGTAGCCCTAATGCTGTCTGATCTAGGAGGAGAGTACTATCTCCACACTATAGGAAGTTTAATTTTTGATCCGCTAGCTGTTTTGGATGTGAAAGGGTCGCACAATCTGAAAGAGCAAGTTTCATAGCTCCTCCCATAACTTTCCTCGATTTATGTTGCCAAACGCCATTTTGAAGTTGATAGCAGCAGTATATAGCAATTTAACCTTTGTGTTCATTGTTGCATCGACTAACATGGGGCAGGGACAGAGGGTTATCAACAATACTACATCACTTAATGAAGCCTGTTTAAAAATCCAGTATTAGGTTCTTTTCTGTAATCCATTTTTGGAACTCTTTCAGGAGGAATTTAGTGTAAATCTTTCTCTCCAATCTAGACAGTAATTTTCGGGTAATGAGTTGCAGCCTTTTTTGTAAATGGGCATCAAGAAAGAGTTACACCACCTGTCATGGACTGACTAAGAAGACATGCAAGACATGTACATTGGAAATTGCCCATTGACTCGTTGCTTGATGGAAAATGGCTGCCGGTATTCCACTGAGCCCATGGGTAGATTTGATGACGATTTCTTATATGGGTATATTTGATGACGATTTCTATCTTTTTGGTGGTGATTAGAAAGTTGTTTCCCCCAGCTGCTTCTGTTGACGCCTGAGGACTATTGAGGTCTATTGTTCTTAGGCTCTTCTGATGGTGCAGTATCATAAATGTAAAGGTAGCGGTCAAATGCAGACACAACAGCCACACTAAGGGGGTCATTCTAAACCTGGCGGTCTTAAAATGACAGGGGCACCACCAACAGGCTGGCGGTGCCCCGCAGGGCATTCTGACCACGGCGGTTTGGCCGTGGTCAGAAGTGGAAAACCGGCGGTCTCCCGCCGGTTTTCCGCTGCCCATTTGAATCCTCCATGGCGGCGCAGCAAGCTGCGCCGCCATGTGGATTCTGACAGCCCATACCGCCATCCTGTTCCTGGTGGTTCGCCCGCCAGGAACAGGATGGCGGTATGGGTTGTCGTGGGGCCCCTGGGGGCCCCTGCAGTGCCCATGCCAATGGCATGGGCACTGCAGGGGCCCCCGTAAGAGGGCCCCACAAAGAATTTCACTGTCTGCATTGCAGACAGTGAAATTCGCGACGGGTGCCACTGCACCCGTCGCACCTTCCCACTCCGCGGCGTCCTCGTGGGAAGGTTGTTTTGCACTGGGCTGGCGGGCGGCCTTTTGGCGGTCGCCCGCCAGCCCAGTGCAAAACCCAGAATACCCGCAGCGGTCTTCCGACCGCGGAGCGGTATTCTGGAGGGGGAACTCTGGCGGGCGGCCTCCGCCGCCCGCCAGAGTTAGAATCACCCCCTAAATGTTTGCCACACTTAAGGCATGATTACAACATTGGCAGTCTGGCCTCGAGACTTCCAATGCCGCGGGGAGGACCCCACCATCATGCCGGTGGTGTTCTCCCCAGTCATATTACAATGTTCCCGCCGGGCTGACAATCAGGAACACTGTATTACGACGTTTGTGACGGTCAGCCAAGCGAGAACAGAGCTACAGTATTGGTCTCAGTTCCATGCGAAATGTGAGTGTGTCAATCTTCCCATCTATTCTTGCAAGGGTATGATGCATCCCTGACAGAATAGCATATAGGTCACCATCAACGGCCTCCTTCTCAGCACCAGCTGCACCCCCATCCAGGACAGGGCTGCCCTAGCAATCCTTGCCTGATTTCCTCTGGCCTAACTGTAGCTTGGGTTGTGATTTGTCAGGCTTGACCATCTTGCTGCCCAGACCACAACCATCTCAGTAGGCACTGAGCACAGAATCTCTCCAATCCACTGCCAAAACCGGGACACAGTGAAAAGGATAATTAGGAGGCTGCTCCCCCTACTGTCCTCCCTGCTGCTCTCAGCAACTCTCCTAGTAAATGTGTGGGCACCAAGATACTTCACAACAGGCGTCCCAACAACCAGGAACCGTCCTACTCAGCCAGCACAGTGGCCCATGCTATTAGGCCCTTCCACCACACTGCACAAGGCCTCCACTGCACACGGTCCTTGACAAACAAACCACGCACACCATACCAGTTTACGGCCGGCCACATCCTGGTCAAGGTGCCATCTGGGTCATCACTCCAGGTTGCCTCCCACATCCGGATCTCCAATCAATTGCGCAGGAGCCACACTCGGCCGAGTGGTCGCACTACAGGCCGGCCCTTAGGTCTGGGCTGGGAATGGAGCATCCTCACCGTTTCAGCGGCTGCAGCAGGACATTCTGGCACCGGTCCCACTACATGTTAATGGGTGGTTGCACAAGGATGCTGGTGAAGAAGAAATGTCTGAAGGAGCTCTCCTAAGAGCCAGCCATCCCAGGTCAGGCAAGCTCCACCCCCATACATAAACATATTTTGGGTGGTTTAGTCACAGTTCTATTCGAGCCCTCTCATTTTAAGACTTTCGTCCATTTGAGAAAATTATTCAGAACATTTCACCAGATTGGCATCCTATGCCTGACTATACCTGGATAACTATTAACCTGTTGCCCGTCATGGACGTAATGGTTGCATCCATGGCTGCGCCTCTCAGGCGCCATGGACGTAACCATTATGTCCAGGTACCGGCTCTCGGGGGAAGTGCTAGTGCTCCCCCCAAGGGCCGCCCCACCAGGTCAGGGCTGAAAGGGGAATTGCTTAGCTTAGCATTTCTCTTCCGCTCCTTTCCTTACCTTTCCTTTCCTTTGATGTCTCTGCATGCATTTCTGCTGCCCGATCGCAATGCGATCCGGCTGCAGAAATGCCAACTTAAACCAGGGATTTTTTTTTTATAGGTAATTGTCAAGAGGGGAGTGGCCCCTTGGGCAAGGGCCGCTCCCCAGGGGGCCAAATAATTAAACACTTAGACAGCAGGGATACATTTTTTTTGTTTATTTTTTTCTTTTATGTATGGGGAGCGACCCCTTAGGCAAGGGTCGCTCCCCGGTGGGCCAATTTTTTTTTAGGTCATTTCTGCCCCCCCGGGGGCAGATATCACTTGCCACCGGGGATTTTTTTTAAATTATACATACGCATAAGGGGAATGGCCCCTTGGGCATGGGCTGCTCCCCAGGGGGGCCACATTATTATTAGGCCATTTCTGCCTCCCCGGGGCAGATCGGCCTAATATAGTTAGGCCGATCTGCCCCCAGGGAGGGCAGAAAAGCCCTAGACACCAGGGATATATATATATTTTTTTTATATGTGGGGAGTGACCCCCAAGGCAAGGGTAGCTCCCCGGGGGGGGGCACATTTTTTTTAGGCCATTTCTGCCCCACCTGGTCGCAGACGCCACTAGACACCAGGGATTTTTTTTTTTATACTTACGCCTAAGGAGAGTGGCCCCTTGGGCAAGGGCCGCTCCCAAGGGGGCCAAATAATTAAACACTTAGACAGCAGGGATACATTTTTTTTGTTTATTTTTTTCTTTTATGTATGGGGAGCGACCCCTTAGGCAAGGGTAGCTCCCCGGGGGGCCAATTTTTTTTTAGGTCATTTCTGCCCCCCCCGGGGGCAGATATCACTAGCCACCGGGGATTTTTTTTAAATTATACATACGCATAAGGGGAATGGCCCCTTGGGCATGGGCTGCTCCCCAGGGGGGGCACATTATTTTTAGGCCATTTCTGCCTCCCCCGGGCAGATCGGCCTAATATAGTTAGGCTGATCTGCCCCCAGGGAGGGCAGAAAAGCCCTAGACACCAGAGATATATATATATATATATATATTTTATTTTTATTATCTATGTGGGTAGTGACCCCCTAGGCAAGGGTCGCTCACGGAGGGGCCACATTTTTTTTAGGCCATTTCTGCCCCACCTGGGTGCAGACGCCACTAGACACCAGGGATTTTATTTTTATACTTACACCTAAGGAGAGTGGCCCCTTGGGCAAGGGCCGCTCCCTGGGGAGGCAAAAAATTGTTAGGCCTTTTCTGCCCCCCCTGAAGGCAGATCCGTCTGTCCCCTAGGCACCAGGGATATATATTTTTAATTTACTTTATGTTTTTATGTATGGGGACCGTCCCCTTAGGCAAGGGTCGCTCCCCTGGGGAGCAAATTGTATTTAGGCCATTTCTGCCCCCCTTGGTGGCAGATCGGCATATTTTTGTTAGGCCAATCTGCCCCAGTGGGGCAGAAACCAGTAGACACCAGGGATTGATGTGTGTGTATGTGTGTGTTTTGTTTGGGGGGCAGCCCCTTGGGCAAGGGTCGCTCCCCATGGAGGCACATTACTGTTGGCCATTGGCCTATTTTTGGAAGGCCCATCTGCCCCCAAGGGGGCAAAAAGCCCACCAGAGACCAGGGAAGATTTTTTTTCAAAATAAGAGGGTGGTGGTATGGCCATTGCCCCCACCCCCAAAATAAATGGGGCCACAGTTGTTCTGCCAGGGAATTAAAAACAAAAAAAATAGTGGACTGGTGGCTACCATCCAGTATGGGCCTAGTTATGCCCCCACCCCCAACTGAAGGGGGTAACAGTCTTTCAGCTCTCCTCCCGCACACTAAAACATCTTATCCCACTGCAAGCAAGAGGAGATTTGATTATTTTGGGTTTTGGTTTTACATTTGGGCCATGAGAGCTTGGTAACTCTCAATATCATCCCACTTGGAATAGTGAGGGCTGCAAGACTTTGGGATGCTGCTATATACAAAAATCCACAAGACCTAGACACATCTGAAAACTAAACATCTAGTTGATTCCAGGGTGGTGTGCTTCACATGCACCCTGCACCATTTTCTTACCCACAATGCCCTGCAAACCTCCAACTTTGATGGAAATCAAATTATTTTCCCACATTTTTGTGATGGAACCTTCTGGAATTTTCAGGAATCCACAAAATTCCTACCACCCAACATTGTTTCATCTATACAGATACAAAATTCGGCTGCACTTGTCAGCCTAAAAATGTTTTTTTCAAACTGCCCTTTTGGACCCGCTTTGGCTTCCCCTCAATTTCAACATGTTTTTGGCTCTTCCCTGTCAAAGGCACTTGACCCACCTACACAAGTGAGGTTTCATTTTTACCAGGAGGGTGGTAGATAAATTGTCCCGGTGCAATGATCCCACACAGAAATGTGGGGAATATTTGATTTTTTAGCTACATTTGAGGTTTGCTCAGGATTCTGGGTAAGAAAACATTGGGGGATCCACGCAAGTCACTCATCCCTTGACTCCCTTGGGTGTCTAGTTCTCAGAAATATCTGGGTTTGATAAGTTTCCCTAGATGACTGCTGAGCCCAGGACCAAAAATGCAGGTGCCCCCCACATAAACAGGTAGTTTTGTATTTGATAATTTTGATGTGTCCAGATAGTGTTTTGGGGCATTTCCTGCCACGAGCACTAGGCCTACCCACACAAGTGAGGTACCATTTTTATCGGGAGACTTGGGGTAACGCTGGGTGGAAGGAAATTTGTGGCTCTTCTCAGATTCCACAACTTTCTGTCACCGAAATGTGAGGAAAAAGTGTTTTTGGGGCCAAATTTTGAGGTTTGCAAAGGATTCTGGGTAACAGAACCTGGAGCGAGCCCACAAGTCACCCCATCTCGGATTCCACTAGGTGTCTACTTTTAAAAAATGTGCAGGTTTGGTAGGTTTCCCTAGGTGCCAGCTGAGCTAGAGACCAAAATCCACAGCCAGGCACTTTGCAAAAAACAGCTCTGTTTTCTTTGGGAAAATGTGATATGTCTACGTTGTGTTGTGGGGCATTTTCTGTCGTGGGTGCCAGGTCTACCCACACAACTGAGGTACCATTTTTATTGGGAGACTTGTGGGAACGCTGTAAGGAAATTTGAGGATTGCAAAGGATTCTCGGTAACAGAACCTGGTGAGAGCCCCACAAGTCACCCCATCTCTGATTCCACTAGGGGTCTACTTTTAAAAAATGTGCAGGTTTGGTAGGTTTCCCTAGGTGCCGGCTGAGCTAGATGCCAAAATCCACAGCTAGGCACTTTGCAAAAAACAGCTCTGTTTTCTTTGGGAAAATGTGATGTGTCCACATTGTGTTTTGGGGCATTTCCTGTCACAGGCGACGGCCTACCCACACAAGTGAGGTACCATTTTCATCAGGAGACTTGGGGTAATGCTGGGTGGAAGGAAATTTGTGGCTCCTCTCAGATTCCAGAACTTTCATTCACCGAAATGTGAGGAAAAAGTGTTTTTTTTTGCCAAATCTTGAGGTTTGCAAAGGATTCTGGGTAACAGAACCTGGTGAGAGCCCCACAAGTCACCACATCTTGGATTCCCCTAGGTGTCTAGTTTTAAAAAATGCGCAGGTTTAGTAGGTTTCCCTAGGTGCCGGCTGAGTTAGAGGCCAGAATCCACAGCTAGGAATTTTGCAAAAAACAGCTCTGTTTTATTTGGGAAAATGTGATGTGTCCAAGTTGTGTTTTGGGGCATTTCCTGTTGTGGACGTTAGGCCTACCCATACAAATGAGGTACCATTTTTTTCGGGAGACTTGGGGGAACCCTGGGTAGAAGTAAATTTGTGGCTCCTCTCAGATTCCAGAACTTTCTGTCACCGAAATGAGAGGGAAAAATGTTTTTGTTGGCCAAATTTTGAGGATTGCAAAGGATTCTTGGTAACAGAACCTGGTGAGAGCCCCACAAGTCACCCCATCTCTGATTCCACTCGGGGTCTACTTTTAAAAAATGTGCAGGTTTGGTAGGTTTCCCTAGGTGCCGGCTGAGCTAGATGCCAAAATCCACAGCTAGGCACTTTGCAAAAAACAGCTCTGTTTTCTTTGGGAAAATGTGATGTGTCCACATTGTGTTTTGGGGGCATTTCCTGTCACAGGCGACGGCCTACCCACACAAGTGAGGTACCATTTTCATCGGGAGACTTGGGGTAATGCTGGGTATAAGGAAATTTGTGGCTCCTCTCAGATTCCAGAACTTTCATTCACCGAAATGTGAGAAAAAAGTGTTTTTTTTTGCCAAATCTTGAGGTTTGCAAAGGATTCTGGGTAACAGAACCTGGTGAGAGCCCCACAAGTCACCACATCTTGGATTCCCCTAGGTGTCTAGTTTTAAAAAATGCGCAGGTTTAGTAGGTTTCCCTAGGTGCCGGCTGAGTTAGAGGCCAAAATCCACAGCTAGGAATTTTGCAAAAAACAGCTCTGTTTTATTTGGGAAAATGTGATGTGTCCAAGTTGTGTTTTGGGGCATTTCCTGTTGTGGACGCTAGGCCTACCCATACAAATGAGGTACCATTTTTTTCGGGAGACTTGGGGGAACGCTGGGTAGAAGTAAATTTGTGGCTCCTCTCAGATTCTAGAACTTGCTGTCACTGAAATGAGAGGGAAAAATGTTTTGTTGGCCATATTTTGAGGTTTGCAAAGGATTCTGGGTAACAGAACCTGGTGAGAGCCCCACAAGTCACCCCTTCTTGGATTCCTCTAGGTATCTTCTAGTTTTAAAAAATGTGCAGGTTTGGTAGGTTTCCCTAGGTGCCGGCTGAGCTAGAGGCCAAAATCCACAGCTAGGCACTTTGCAAAAAACAGCTCTGTTTTCTTTGGGAAAATGTGATGTGTCCAAGTTGTGTTTTGGGGGCATTTCCTGTTGCAGGCGCTAGGCCTACCCACACAAGTGAGTTACCATTTTTATCGGGAGAATTGGGGGAACGCTGGGTGGAAGGGAATTTGTGGCTCCTCTCATATTCCGGAACTTTCTGTCACCGAAATGAGAGGAAAACATGTTTTTTTGGCTAAATCTTGAGGTTTGCAAAGGGTAACAGAACCTGGTGAGAGCCCCACAAGTCACCTCATCTTGGATTCCCCTAGGTGTCTAGTTTAAAAAAATGCACAGGTTTGGTACGTCTTCTTAGGTGCCGGCTGAGCTAGAGGCCAATACCTACAGCTAGGCACTTTGCAAAAAACACGTCAGATTTCAATGTAAAAATGTTATGTGTCCATGTTGCGTTTCCTGTCGCGAGCATTCGGCCTACCCACGCAAGTGAGGTACCATTTTTATTGGGAGACTTGGGGGAACTCAGAATAGCAAAACAAGTGTTATTGCCCCTTGTCTTTCTCTACATTTTTTCCTTTCAAATGAAAGACAGTGTGCAAAAAAGACGTCCATTTGAGAAATGCCCTGTAATTTACATGCTAGTATAGGCACCCCAGAATTCAGAGATGTGCAAATAACCACTGCTTCTCTACACCGTATCTTGTGCCCATTTTAGAAATACAAAGGTTTTCTTGATACCTATTTTTCATTCTTTATATTTCAGCAAATGAATTGCTGTATACCCAGAATAGAAAGAAAACCCTTTGCAAGGTGCAGCTCATTTATTGGTGCTGGGGATCTAGGGTTCTTGATGAACTTACAAGCCCTATATATCCCCGCAACCAGAAGAGTCCAGCAGACAGAACTGTAGGCCTGGCAGTGTAGGGGTTAAGGACTTTCACAATACACTGGATTACACATTGGACCCAATTTACAAACGGATCATTCCCTTCAAAAAATGTCAATATTACCTAATCATGGTTTATTGCCAACACAAATAGTGTTGGATCCTTAAGAAAGCATTGAAAGAACCCATAAAATACAGTGGAGCTGAATTGAGATTTAAAACCTGAAGGGCGCATTGGATCGATGCCATAAAGACAATCTTGGCAAGGATAGTCTTCCTCTCTCCATATACGAAAAATGGCCTCCCTTCTTGGCTGGGCTATCGCAGATATCAGTTGAATCCTCTCTACACAGCCCAGAAGGATCTTGGCATTTAAAGAGTGATGCCTTCAACCAAATTACAAAGCAATAGGGGTAGACACCGGTCTGATTTGTGCTCAGCCACGGCAGCGCTGAACTCAGTGCCGCTGTGCTGATTACAACTCAGCTTGAGCGCAGGGTGTCAGATCTTGAGGATGAACAGGTGGCTGCTTTGACATCTCAGAAACAACTAGACAAACTCCTGGTAGCAGTGTAGGCTAAAGCAGAGGATCTTGAAGTGAGATCCTGCTGAAATAACTTAAGGATTGTGGGGGTGGCTTAATCTATCAATACCGGCAACATGGAGAGCTTTGTCAAACAGCTCCTGACAGACATACTGGGGAAGGAGACATTCTCAGTGCTTTTCGTGGTGGTGCAGGCTCATCAGTTGCAGGCCCCCAGGCTGGTCCCTGGGGCATGGAATCGCATAATCAGATTTCACTCAGTAGGTGCAGGAGGCAAGGCGGCAGTTCATGGCAGTGAAGCGTAAACTACAGGAGCTTCACATCAACTACAATGCACTCTACCCCACTCAACTGTCGGTGTCTGTCAATGGTGAGCCCAAAATCTTCAGTGAGCCAAAGCAAGTGCGAGCCTTCCTGAAGCAACAAGCCACTGCTACTGTCAGGAATCCCCAAGGTGCCTCCTGCGTTATCTGTCACCATCCCCAGGGATTAGGGTTAAATCATATCTCTGTTCTTGGTTAAACTTTCATGTTTCTAAGTAAACGTAATGTGCTGTGTTACACAAGTGTTTTTTTATCAATGCTTGTTTTACCAATGCTTGTTTGCTAATGTGAGCAGGTGTAGACATGTGCTTATAATTGGGTGTGGTGTAGACATGTGCTTCTAATTGAGTGTGGTGACTCATCCACATGTGGAAATTCAACTGCTTTCCTGATTGGCTATAAGTAGCAATGAAGCATGCCTCCCGCCTTGGCTTTGTTTTGCTTCCTGATCTCAGCATCTTATTTGGCAGTCCAGCCCCTGCTGTCATCCTTGTATTCAGGACTTTTGAGACAATTCTTTTCTTTGTTCCTGTACCAGCTGACACCAGTCATTCCTCCAGCACTCCGGAAAAGACTGCAGCTAAGTGACTAGTATTCTCCAGGGAGTTTGTTCTTTGAGCGCCGCGCTTTCCTAGAACAGCTGGTGTATTTCAGACCTTGTATTTTGGCAAAGTGCTTATCTTGAAGAGACAAATGCATTTCTGAACATTCTACATTATTACTGTAGTTACTTGCCTAAATGTGCTTCAGGAAATCTGCTTGAGTGCAAGTACTAAAAAAAGTGACAGTGACATTTTAAAAGAGCATTTACATGACTTTTCTTTCTCAAATAGCATAACTGTTGGAATTAAATTGTTTCATTCATGCCTGAGTTTCAGGTTTGAGGAATTTGATTTTGAAGGGTTTTTCACACACACAGTGAAACCAAACCAAACTGTGC